>NC_064922.1:777669794-778271044 GCF_023897955.1 Schistocerca gregaria
TACGTAGTTTAGAGACTGGAAACATTCCTTGCATTAAAGCCATGTAAAGCGTATCCACAAGACATGTATCCTGTAATTGAAAAAAGTGTCATGATGATCTCTCCATTGCCAAAAGATTCAGGACTAGTCCACCATTCAGATCTCTGAGATGGGACTGCCAAGGGGGAGGTGACCATAAGAAAAAATGCGAATAACCAATAATCCTCGCACTTTTCAGCTCTTGCAGTTTTCGGAATTGTGTGGATGATGTTGTTGTTGTTGTTGTCTTCAGTCCTGAGACTGGTTTGATGCAGCTCTCCATGCTACTCTATCCTGTGCAAGCTGCTTCATCTCCCAGTACCTACTGCAACCTACATCCTTCTGAATCTGCTTAGTGTACTCATCTCTCGGTCTTCCTCTACGATTTTTACCCTCCACGCTGCCCTCCAATGCTAAATTTGTGATCCCTTGATGCCTCAAAACATGTCCTACCAACCGATCCCTTCTTCTAGTCAAGTTGTGCCACAAACTTCTCTTCTCCCCAATCCTATTCAATACCTCCTCATTAGTTACGTGCTCTATCCACCTTATCTTCAGTATTCTTCTGTAGCACCACATTTCGAAAGCTTCTATTCTCTTCTTGTCCAAACTAGTTATCGTCCATGTTTCACTTCCATACATGGCTACACTCCAAACAAATACTTTCAGAAACGACTTCCTGATACATAAATCTATATTCGATGTTAACAAATTTCTCTTCTTCAGAAACGCTTTCCTTGCCATTGCCAGTCTACATTTTATATCCTCTCTACTTCGACCATCATCAGTTATTTTACTTCCTAAATAGCAAAACTCCTTTACTACTTGAAGTGTCTCATTTCCTAATCTAATTCCCTCAGCATCACCC
Organism: Schistocerca gregaria; assembly: GCF_023897955.1. NCBI lineage: Eukaryota > Metazoa > Arthropoda > Insecta > Orthoptera > Acrididae > Schistocerca > Schistocerca gregaria. Next base: position 777,670,681 of record NC_064922.1, read on the forward strand.
GATTTAATTTGACTACATTCCATTATCCTCGTTTTGCTTTTGTTAATGTTCATCTTATATCCTCCTTTCAAGACACTGTCCATTCCGTTCAACTGCTCTTCCAAGTCCTTTGTCGTCTCTGACAGAATTACAATGTCATCGGCGAACCTCAAAGTTTTTACTTCGTCTCCATGAATTTTAATACCTACTCCAAATTTTTCTTTTGTTTCCTTTACTGCTTGCTCAATATACAGATTGAATAACATCGGGGAGAGGCTACAACCCTGTCTCACTCCTTTCCCAACCACTGCTTCCCTTTCATGCCCCTCGACTCTTATGACTGCCATCTGGTTTCTGTACAAATTATAAATAGCCTTTCGCTCCCTGGATGATATTTTTCCAAAAGTCTGATGGTATGTCGCCAGACTCATACACTCTACACACCAACGTGAATAGACGTTTTGTTTCCACTTCCTCCAATGCGGGTGGAATGTTATCTATTCCTTCTGCCTTATTGGATCTGAAGTCTTCCAAATCTCTTTTAAATGCTGATTCTAATGCTGGATCTCCTACCTCTTCCCTGTCGACTATTGTCTCATCTCGTACCATGAAATCAGTCAAATCTTCCCTCTCGTAGATACCTTCAGTGTATTGCTTCCATATATCCACTCTGACCTCTTCATTTAACAGTGGAATACAATTGCACTCTTAATGTTACCGCCCTTGATTTTAATTTCACCGAAAGTTATTTTGAGTTTTCTATATGCTGAGGACGTTTTTCCTACAATGATTTCTTTTTCAATTTCTTCATTTTTTCGTGCAGCCATTTTGCCTTTGTCTTCGTGCACTTCCTACTATTTATCATTCATAAATTACTTGTATTTCATTATTCGTGAATTTATCTGAGCATTATTGTACTTTCTTCTTTCGTAAATCACCTGATGTATTTCCATGGTAATCCATGGTTTCTTCACAGTTGCCTTCCTTGTACCTACGGTTTGCTTACAACTCCTGTGATTGCCTTTGTTAGAGATATCGATTCGTCTTCAACTGAACTGCCTTCTGAGCTATTCATTATTGCAGCATCTATAGCCTCAGAGAACTTCAAACGTATCTCTTCACTCCATGGTACTCCCAGATCCCACTTCTCTGCGGATAGATTCTTTCTTACTAGTCTTTTAAACTTCAACACTTGTCTTCGTCGTTACTAAATTGTGACTTGAGTGCATGTCTGTTCCTGCGTATGCCTTACAATCCAGTATTTGATTTCGGAATATCTGACGGACCATGATATTATGTAACTGAAATCATATGTTAAGTGGTGATGGAAATGGTGGGGGGGGGGGGGGGGGGGAAGGAAAGAAGCTGCATTTGGATTTGAAGCGGAGAGCGGAGTCAACGGCGACGGGCTAAAATGTGTGCCAGACCTGGATTCGAATCCCGGACCTCCTTCTTACTAGGTAGTTGCGTTAACCACTGCACCATCCGGACACACTGCTTATCATAACTGCGCGGACCATCATGGCAAGCCTATCGGGCGGCCCACATACCCACTCAGTGCCACCCATCCAATTGGTCTGTCGATTCTGATAAAATCAGCTCTCTCTGAACTGTTCACAATAGCTTATTCTGTGCCCTACTTTCCTATCCGCAACGAATCGTTTATATCACTTACTGCTGCTCTTGATATTACCCTATACTCGTCTGATCAGAAATCCTTCACTTCTTTTCGTTTCACTTTATTGACCCCCACTATATATAAAATAAGCCTCAGCATTTCCTTTTTCGGATTTTCTGGCTTCCCTACCATGCTCAAACTTCTGACAATCAGCTCCCCAACTCCTAGAAATGACCCTTTCGTTGGTTATTCAATCTTTTATTTCATTGTCACCTCTCCTTTGGTAGTCTCCTCCTGGAGTCACGAATGGGAGCCTAGTCCGGAATCTTTTGCCAATGGAGAGATCAGCATAACACTGTTTTCAATTACAGGCCACATGTTCTGTGAATATACATTAAATGACTATAATGCAGGGGTTTCCACTGCCTTCTGCATCCTCAGGCCGTTAATCATCGCTGATCTTCCGCCTTTTAGGGGTAGGTTCCCACAGCAAGGGTCTAAACATTCATGGTGGTGTCTGATTGTTGTATATCGTGTCTCCCTACCACTTTCGCGCAACGACGCTCTGAGCGTGTTTTTTAGGGAATTGACTAGTTTGAACCTGGGACCTGTTGCTGGTAAGGAGACGCCAGACCACACATGACATGTAGAATTCAGAAGAGTTCAGTGAGACTAGCGATGATATAACCAAATACTAAATGATCTCAGCGTCAGCTCCACTGCACTCCCTGTAAAAGAATCTTAATACTAGCTAAATTTAGTGGAAGGGGTTCAAGGCTTTCCTATTTTTAGTTAGCTGGTAAAATAACGTCGAAAAAGCAGTTAAGTTTCCCATTGGAAATTTTATTCTACTCACAAAACATCGTTTATAAGTTGCACTATTGATAAAAGGAAATGTTTTAATACAGGATGGTAAAAACCTACTGCGTTCAACAAAAATGTGAACGAATATTCCCTGAATGGGTTTCCAAGTTCTACAATCGATCGAAGGATGACCTATGCCATACCACATCTATAATCTAGGTTTAATTTAAGTTTCACAAAAGAAAAAAACTATCAAAATGGCCTACAGTGACCCTCAATTATCTTTAATTACTTATCTGACTTGTCGTAAATTACAGTGGCTGATGTGGCTTCTCAATAACTATATAAAAGAAAAATCATCGTGTTTCAGATCTGTTCTTCAAGTGGCAAATGTGAACACCATGAGTTTTAATTAACGATCGACACTAGTATTACGCAAAAAGGGCGTGTAACAGATGAGACTTCCGCAGTTCTGAGTGAAGCCTTATGCACTCAAAAATGCGGCATCGCGTGCGTTCATTACCTTGTCGGTGTTTAGGCAGCGTCAGGGCAGCGACGGGCAGCACAGCTCCACTCACCTCGCCATCTCGGAAGTAACTCTCCTTACTACAATTTACCAAAGTAGATTTAAAAAAGCTATCTGGCTGTGTTTTCATCTGACCAATCAGGGTCTCAATGTTAACCTTAAGCTCCGCCTACAAAAATTCTGTCTATCCAATGAGAAACGTTATACTTTTCGTGGTGGGTCAATGATTTTAAAGTTTGCAACATAACAGAGACGCTAAAAAGTCTCACGCTGAAACCTGCAGCTGGTGTGGTCCTTTTAGCGTTATTGTAAGATCTATGCTGTTCTTCTGGAGGGCTCTATCTTTGAACATGGGCTGGGGGTGGTCCTTGACGTACCTGAGACGCGAAAAAGTCTCACGCTAAAACTTGCGGGTGGTAGTCGTACAGGTAGGCTGGCGGCGTGGGTGTCCAGTCCGTCCCTTATCGTAGGGCCTTCTAGCTTAACACGGTTCTGCTCTCGGCTTCTGTTCTCGTTTCTCCCCTCGGAACTGCGTCGGTCTCACGGTGGGAAGGTACGACATGTATTTAGGCATTCTTGTGTTAGTCTGTGGTATTCTATTTGCTCACTCGTTAGTCATATTACTGTGGTTAATTTAATGTCACGATTTATTCGGAGTTACATGACATACTACTGGATTTGGTTATCATGTCAGGGTTTTCATGGAAGGTGTTGGATTTGCCTGACACCTTACAAGGGTATGGGAATGCCCTGAATCTCTGTCTGCCACTCCGCCCTATGTGAGAACGGTGACGTCTTATCCAAAAATCATCGGCCACCATTGCTGATGATTTTTACTCAAAATTTAAGCAATGGTGGTGTTCTAACCGGGGACCGAGGGCGTATTAATTAATAGTGAAAGAAGCTACCCACTTTTTTAATTGTCGCGAACAGGACTTTAACATTGGTGAGTCTAAATATCCGTACCCCACGGCATTGCCTTGTATCACATGTTTCTCTCTCTGTCTCTCTCTCTTCGTTTGGTTCGTGATTGTTCTCGGCATTTGGTCTGAGTGGACGTCACGTGACACCCCTCCAAGGTCATCGTTGGATATTTCACTCTGTATTTTTTTACTGCGGAGGGCAGCCAGCCCTCTTACTGAACACCCTGAGCTATCGTGGGGCAACAGACCATGGGTGCTTATGGTAGGCATAAGGACCACTAAATCTTATTTATTGCAAGTAAGTGATGCTGATTCCTGTCGGTATGATGTGTATTATTTTCTTCCTCCAGGCTATGGCGTGACACAATAATGGATTACTTCAGTTGCGTGTCTGTTAGATTTCTGGATTCTGTCTCTGCTAGTTGTTTTACAGAAACTAGCAGTTGTCGATCCGTTTCGACCACCTCTCTTACACTAGACAAGCTGTCTTCCTGTTTTTTATCTAAATTAAAATTCTATCATTTCACTTTTGACCACACCAATAGTTCCATTTACTTTGTTAAATAAGTTTTCTTTACTATTTTCTAAGCCTTTGACCCAGTTTCAAGTTAAATTTGGTAAATCTTCCGCTACTGATATAATGTCATCACGAAGTTGTTGCATTTATCCCGAGATGCACTGACATGAATCTGGACGTGGTGCATAACTTCAGTTATTTGCTCCGAAAGCTATAATTTTAGAGCTAGATCGCTACTAACTTATTGTTCTTGCATTTCAAGTAGTTCAGTTTTTACTTGCTCTGTAATTTGCACAGTAGGTTGTTCCATCATAGCTTGGCTATGACTAGCCATTTGTTTATTAATCTGCTGATACATCAGAGCAGTAAGAACTTGAATATTGTAACAAGGCTCTCATCAAAATTCAGAATTGACTTTTTAAGAGTAGTCATTTTCTCGTTTACCTGCTGAGACATGTGAGCAGCAAGAACCTGATTATTATTAACCATTTGTTCATTTATCTCCTTTCACTTTCCCCTGTTGTCCTTTGATAGTTCTCTTAATAATGCCTGAATGGTTTCAGAATCCAGTTTGGATTATTGTATCCTCAAGTGTTTTCTAAATTCGCTAAAAATTGCATCTACACAAATTTCTAATAATATCCGCAAAAATCACAGAAAAATCTGTTATCGCGAATACTACTCGCCGTTTTGAAAACCACTCACAATTAATTATCGCTGCTGAGACGGAGGTGGTGAAGTCGTCGACGATGTCTCCATCTCATTGTGGCCGCCCGTCGTCCGATGGACTGGTTACGGCTGCTCTGCGTTGACGGCCGAATGGTGTAGCTGTCGTGTCGCCGGCGTCTGCCGCCGAAAGCTCGTTGTGGGTTCTCGAGGCCGCCCACAGCTACCGTAGATGTACTGGAAGCCGACTGCGTGGCCGCGCAAACAGCACACGCAGGCTGCTAGACTGCACCTGGCAAACTTTAAAAGTTTCTGCGGAAGCGGGTAGTATCTCTCCCTCTACTGACTTCTCGCAGACTCAGTCCTGCCGCAACGACTCGTAACTGGATTGTTTCCTCCACTTCTCTGCTAGTGACTTCTTGGAATCACCGGTCGCCACGTTGAGTTACCCCGTCCCGTTATACGATGTATTAAGACGTGAATAGCTGCCTTCCTTCGTGACTGTTTATCAGAGTATTATTTCGTCTTTATATTGCTTTATATTGGTTTTATTATTCTGGATCACGTTGAATGTATTGCGCAGGATCGACTGTAGATATTAAAGAAATTATTGGGTGCCACATCTGATCCAATTGCTTTTATCACCTTTATATGTTTATATTTACCACGCTAACGCATTACACTAACAGGATATTGCCAACATTGCACTCAGCTACCCTGTTGTTAGTAAGCAAGTTCCGAGGTACACTTACTGACGATAATGTTGTAGCCTACATCTACGTAGGCAGTGAGTCATTACTAATATTTATCTGAAGACGATTGTGTAGTAACCGAAACTACGAGAAAAGTCCAGAAAGTAAATTCCGATTGATCGCGAAATGGAAACCGCAGTGAAAACCAGAAACGCTTTATTTGCAAAAGTTAGGTACACTTTCTACCTATTTCTCTACATATTCGCCGCTCCAACTTCTAAGTTAGGTACACAAAGTTAGGTACACTTTCTACCTATTTCTCTACATAGTCGCCGCTCCAACTTCTAGTTTTGTCGGAGTGTTGTATCAACTTTCCAATATCCTCGTCATAGAAAGCATCCTCCTGTGCTTTCGGGCATTTATCTACACTGGTCTGTAGCTCTTTATCTGTGGAGAAATTGTGTCTTCATAGCCAGCGGTTCTTGTTAGGAGAGATTAAACTCAGGGGGAGCAAATGATGGACTATATTGTGGGTGATCAAACACTTCTCATCGGAAACGCTGCAGGAGCGTATTCATTGTCCCTGCAGTGTACAGCCGAGAACTGGCATGATGAAGGAACTGCTCGACAGTTGTGTTATGTGTGTTGCATGACACAGGCGAAATCTCTAACCAGGCTCTCATACTTGGCGGGAGACGCTATTCCCTACGCATCTTTACGTGCTCACTGTTCACTCAAAACTGAAAAGAGTGACGCGACACGAGCGACGGGCAAACTAGAGACACTGCCCAACACATCTGTGGAAAGCTTTTAGATTTTCCCAGTGGTTTCCATTTCGCGACCGACCGGAACTTATTTTCAGGGCAATCCTCCTATTAATCAACAACATATAAAGAAAATTATATTGAGGTCAAGACAATTAAATTTTTTTTAAGAAATTCCATCATACCTGAAAGACCTTTAGATAGTAAAAACTGTGGGGGAAGACAGAGACTGGAATACAGAGGAATTTGTAGAGGGCAAAATCAGATCAGTCACAAGACAGGTGACCTAAGAAGAGTTGCAATCCCTCAGTTCTAGTTAAGGGTTTCTGGAAGTTCCTCTTGGTTTTCATATAAAAGCCAATATGGATATGGTCTGAATGTCTACATCTACATTATATTCCGCAAGTCACTTAACTGTGTGTGGCGGAGGGTACTTCTGGCACCAATAACTGATCCCCCCTTCCTTCCTCCATTCGCAGATGGCGCATGGGAAGAATAATTGTTTGCAGGCCTTTGTAAAAGCTCTAATTTTTCGAATTTTCTCGTCCTCCTCATTTCGCGAGATGTGTGTGGGCGGAACCAGTATGTTGTCCGATTCTTCCCTGAAACAATTCTCTCTTAATTTCAGTAGTAAACGTCTCCATGATGCACAACACCTCTCTTGTAACGTCTGCTGCTGGAGTTTGTTGAGCATCCCTGGAACGCTGTCGCGCCGACTACATGGTACCCTGACAGCTCCCACCGCTCTTCGTTGGATCTTCTCTCTCTCTCTCTCTCTCTCTCTCTCTCTCTTTCTCCCCTCTTCTCTCTCTCTCTTGTATCATTCCTACCTGGTAAGGATCCCAGATAGATGAACAATGCTCAAGAATCTGTCGAACAAACGCTTCGTAAGCCCCTCCCTTCGTGGATGAGTTACATTTCATTAAGAATGTTTCTAAGAATCTCAGTCTGGCATCTGCTATTCCTATTATTCGCTTTACATCTACATCTGCATCTACATCCATACTCCGCAAGTGACCTGACGGTGTGTGGCCGAGGGTACCCTGAGTACCTCTACCGGTTCTCCCTTCTATTCCAGTCTCGTATTGTTCGTGGAAAGAAGGATTGTCGGTATGCTTCTGTGTGGGCTCTAATCTCTCTGATTTTATCCTCATGGTCTCTTCGCTGGATATACGTAGGAGGGAGTAATATACTGCTTAACTCTTCGGTGAAGGTATGTTCTCGAAACTTTAACAAATGCCCGTACCGAGCTACTGAGCGTCTCTCCTGCAGAGTCTTCCACTGGAGTTTATCTATCATCTCCGTAACGCTTTCGAGATTACTAAATGATCCTGTAACGAAGCGCGCTGCTCTCCGTTGGATCTTCTCTATCTCTTCTATCAACCCTATCTGGTGCGGATCCCACACTGCTGATCAGTATTCAAGCAGTGGGTGAACAAGCGTACTGTAACCTACTTCCTTTGTTGTCGGATTGCATTTCCTTAGGATTCTTCCAATGAATCTCAGTCTGGCATCTGCTTTACCGACGATCAACTTTATATGACCATTCCATTTTAAATCACTCCTAATGCGTACTCCAGTTGCTGACCTGCTATTTTGTAGCTAAATGATAAGGGACCTATCTTTCTATGTATTCGCATCACATTACACTTGTCTACATTGAGATTCAATTGCCATTCCGTGCACCATGCGTCAATTCGCTGCAGATCCTCCTGCATTTCAGTACAATTTTCCATTGTTGCAACCTCTCGATACACCACAGCATCATCTGCAAAAAGCCTCAGTGAACTTCCGATGTCATCCACCAGGTCATTTATGTATATTATGAATAGCAACGGTCCTATGACACTCCCCTGCGGCACACCTGAAATCACTCTTACTTCGGAAGACTTCTCTCCATTGAAAATGACATGCTGCGTTCTGTTATCTACGAACTCCTCAATCCAATCACACAATTGATCTGATAGTCCGTATGCTCTTACTTTGTTCATTAAACGACTGTGGGGAACTGTGTCAAACGCCTTGCGGAAGTCAAGACACACGGCATCTACCTGTGAACCCGTGCCTAAGGCCCTCTGAGTCTCATGGACGAATAGCGCGAGCTGGGTTTCACACGACCGTCTTTTTCGAAACCCACGCTGATTCCTACAGAGTAGATTTCTAGTCTCCAGAAAAGACATTATACTCGAACATAATACGTGTTCCAAAATTCTACAACTGATCGACATTAGAGATATAGGTCTATAGTTCTGCACATCTGTTCGACGTCCCTTCTTGAAAAGAAACCTACGGTACACCGCTGCAAGAAGGGGGGCAAGTTCCTTCGCGTACTCTGTGTAAAATCGAACTGGTATCCCATCGCCGGCCGCGGTGGTCTCGCGGTTCTAGGCGCGCAGTCCAGAACCGTGCGACTGCTACGGTCGCAGGTTCGAATCCTGCCTCGGGCACGGATGTGTGTGATGTCCTTAGGTTAGTTAGGTTTAAGTAGTTCTAAGTTCTAGGGGAATAATGACCACAGCAGTTGAGTCCCATAGTGCTCAGAGCCATTTGAACCATTTTTTGGTATCTCATCAGGACCAGCGGCCTTTCCTCTTTACGCGGTCAGTCAATCTCACATCGCTCTGGATAGTTACTCCTGTATATTTTTCGGCGGTGATATTGGCCAAAACCGGCCACTTAGGGATAATAAAACAGAGATGGACACATTGAATGTAAATATACTTTATTATGAATATGTGTTACGAGGATTGGAACATTTACTTGAGAAGTTTTCCTTCACAAGCAAAGGAACATTATAAATTACCTGGAAGGAAACGGTCTATTGGCACATTGACACACAGTCAACATGGGTTTAGAAAACATCGTTCCTGTGAAACACAACTAGGTCTCTGTTCACATGAAGTGCTGAGAGCTGTTAACAAGGCATTTCAGATCGATTCCGTATTCTTGGATTTCCGGAAGGCTTTTGACACTGTACCGCACAAGCGGCTCGTGGTGAAATTGCGTGCTTATGGAATATCGTGTCAGTTATGTGACTGGATTTTCGGCTTCCTGTCAGATAGATCACAGTTCGCAGTAACTGACGGAAAACCATCGAGTAAAACAGAAGTGATCTCAGGCGTTCCACAAGGTAGTGTTATAGGCCCTTTGCTGTTCCTTATCTATATAAACGATTTGGGAGACAATCTGAGCAGCCGTCTTCTGTTCTTTCCAGATGACGCTGTCGTTTATCGACTAACAAAGTCATCAGAAGATCAAAACAAACTACAAAACGAGTTAGAAAAACTATCTGAATGGTGCCCCGGCAGAGGTGGTCGAGCGGTTCTAGGCGCTACAGTCTGGAACCGCGCTACCGCTACGGTCGAGGTTCGAATACTGCCTCCGGCATGGGTGTGTGTGATGTCCTTAGGTTAGTTAGGTTTAAGTAGTTCTAAGTTCTAGGGGACTGATGACCTCAGAAGTTAAGTCCCATAGTGCTCAGAGCCATTTGAACCATTTTTTTTAATGTTGCGAAAAGTGGAAGTTGACTCTAAATAACGAAAAGTGTGAGGTCATCCACATGAGTGCTAAAAGTAAGTCATTAAACTTCGGCTACACGATAAATCAGTCTAATATAAAAGCCGTAAATTCAACTAAATACCTAGGTATTACAATTACGAGCAACTTAAATTGGAAAGAACGCATAGAAATTGTTGCGGGGAAGGCTAACCAAAGGCTGTTTTTTATTGGCAGGATACTTAGAAAATGCGACAGACCTACTAAGGAGACTGCCTACACTACGCTTGTCCGTCCTCTTTTAGAATACTGCTGCGCTGTGTGGGATTCTTACTGGGTAGGACTGACGGAAAAAGTTCAAAGAAAGGCAGCACGTTTTGTATTATCGCGAAATATCGGAGAGAGTGTCACAGAAATGATACAGGATTTGGGTTGGAAATCGTTAAAAGAAAGGCGTTTTTCGTTGCGTATGGAATCTTCTCACGAAATTCCAATCACCAACTTTCTCCTCCGAATGCGAAAATATTTTGTTGACACCGACCTACATAGGGCGGAACGATCACCACGATAAAATAAGGGAAATCAGAGCTCGTACGGAAATATATAGGTGTTCATTCTTTCCGCGCGCTATACGCGATTGGAATAATAGAGAATTGTGAAGGTGGTTCGATGAACCCTGTGCCAGGAACTTAAATGTGATTTGCAGAGTATCCATGAAGATGTAGATGTAGAGATAGCCGCAGCAGTGATTGAGGAATACAGGGCCGTGTGTGGAGGCCGCGACCAGCTTCAACAGGGTGGGGGCGGAAGGTCAGCTGGCCGGAGGTAGAGCGGTCATCGCGAGTCTGGGCACGTTTCGGCGGCGCAGGAAGCGCTTCACGTGCCCCCCCCCCCCCCCCCCCCTGTGTCACCACAAGCAGCAGAGGGGAACCCCTCCCCCTCCCCTCTAGCCATCCCTGCCACCTGTCCCTACCAGGCACGCTCATACACACACACACACACACACACACACACACACACACACACACACTGTAGCGCTGGCAAGCGCCTCTCGTACGAGAGTCACTTACCGCTTTCCCGTCCTGCAGTGCATCTTAACCACTGCAACGAACGCACCCAGCTGCGTAATTCTACACACGGCGAAACTGAGACTACCTCCTCGTCATCAAACGAGTTCACAAAAAATTACATTCTACAGATTGTTCCAAACAGATTGATCCTATTATGTTCCTTCTACATAAATAAAGATAAAAACCTGGAGCAAATTTCAACTTATAGATTTTTGTATAATTTCATAATCGATTATCGCAGTAAAGCCAAAAGTTTTACGTTACGTGAATCACATTTTTTATACACAAGATACGTGTTTGGTCCCTTTGAAACAAAACCAACCTTCCAGAGTTGTATTTTAGCTCTCCTGTGAGAAGTTAATATTTAAAATAATGAAACTAATTTTTATACGTACCTCTGTATTTTACTACCATGAAGTCAGGCTCAATAGCAACTATAGCATACAGCCTTCTTAAATACCAACTCATTTGGCTAATTACAAAATAGTATCACATATCAAACAAAGCTGTTGCTTAATAATTACATTCAAATAAATGATAGTCTTCCAAAAGTAGCAGAGCAGATGCTTAAGGGCAAAATATCATGGTTTGCATATACGATCGGAATCCAAATGCGTCAGCTAAATTAATATTAGTAAATTATAAATCAAATTATTAAATCGTGCATGACTTCGGAAATATTACAGACTCGCCAAACTGAAATTTTGGAACTAGCCCAAAAATTCCTTTAAGTACGAGACAAGCTGAGCACAGCTACGCATTTATTCCAATCTATCTCCTGTCCTCTCGATCACATAGAATCAATCCTAGGTAAAACACGTGGCATATTTCGATTCATTGCTAGAATAATACAGTTAGCTCCTAAAGGAGATCGCTTGTTGAAAGCACTCGAGCAATCCGTCATAGATATGGCTCACGTGTGTAGAAGGCATTTCGAATATAAGGAACAGTCAAATACACACATCAAAAAAAGTTTTGCATCACCATGGTACTGAGAGTTCCGGAACCTGTACAGAAAATTGGTATAGAGATCAACATAAACATCATTTCCGCCCTTTTTGTTGCTCATGATTCCGACACATTGCATATTGTACCACCATAGAGCGAGACCTTCAGAGGACATTGTCCAGACTACTGTACACACCGGTACCTCTAATACCCAGTAGCACGTCCCCTTGCATTGATGCATGCCTGTATTCGTCGTCGCATACTATCCACAGGTTTATCAAGGCTCTGTTGGTCCAGATTGTCCCACTGCTCAACGTCAATTCGACGTAGATCCCTCAGAGTGATTGGTGGGTCACGTCATCCATAAACAGCATTTTCAATCTATCCCAGGCATGTTCCATAGGATTCATGGGAGCATGCTGGCCACTCTTGTTGAGCGATGTCGTTATCCTGAAGGGAGTCATTCACAAGTGTGCACGATAGGGGCGCAAATTGTCGTCCATGAAGAAGAATACCTCACCAATATGCTGGCGATATGGTTGCACTATGTGCCGGAGGATGGCATTCACATATCGTACACCGTTACGGCGCCTGCCATGACCACCAAAGGTGTACGTTGGCCCCACATAATGCCGCCCCAAAACATCAGGGAACCTTCACCTTGCTGCAGTCGCTGGACAGTGTGTCTAAGGAGCTCAGCCTGATCAGATTGGCTGCAAAAACGTCTCCGACGATTGTCTGGTTGGACGCATATGCGACACGCATCGGTGAAGAGAATGTGACGCCAATCCCGAACGGTCCATTCGGCATGTTGTTGGGCCCATCTGTGTCGTGGTTCCAAAGATGGACCTTGCCATTGACGTTGGGAGTGAAGTTGCTCATCATGCAGCCTAATGCGCACAGTTTGAGTCATAACACGACGTCCTGTGGCTGCACGAAGAGCATTATTCGACATGGTGGCGTTGCTGTCAGGGTTCCTCCGAGCCGTAATCCGTAGGTAGCGGTCATCCACTGCACTAGTAGGCCTTTGCAGGCCTGAGCAAGGCATGTCATAGACATTTCCTGTCTCTCTGTGTGTCCTCAGTGTCCGCGCAACATCGCTTTGGTTCACTCTGAGACGCCTGGATACTTTCCTTGTTGAGAGCCCTTCCTGCCACAAAGTAACATTGAGGACGCAATCGAATAGCGGAATTGATTGTCTAAGCATGATTGAACTACAGACAATACGAGCCGTGTACCTCATTCCTGGTGGAATGACTGGAACTAATCGGCTGTCGGACCCCGTCCGTCTAATAGGCGCTGCTCATGCATGGGTGGGTTTAGTGACATATCTTAACGGTTGAAGGGTGTTTGTGATATAATATCCATAGTCTACGTCTGTCTGCAGGAGTTCTAGGAACTGGAGTGATTCAAAACTTTTTTTGATGTTTTTAAAAACGATGCAAAGGCAAACAAGTAACTGCATTGTTTATTGTTCCAAAAGTAATACCCATTTCTGTTAATACGTTATTCCACTTAAGACAAGCCAGTCAGTACCTTCACAGAAAAATATTAGCGATTACCTACAGAACTATGATTGTATCAAGGCATTTCAACCCTTCATCTGAGTAAAATCAACGGCCGCGGATGTCTTTCTTCCGGGCACCTATGTCCTTTTACGCAGTCTGTCTCTGTAGTTAAGCGTACAGTCCCAGCATCTCTCAGTGCCTCTCTTTCTGTCCCACTGTCTCCTTCTGCCATAGATTTACAGTATGTTGCACTGTACAGTCTCATATCTTTCTCATACTTGTACTGTTTCCTTTGGTTTTCTTTCCCACTGCCACTGTCTCCAACAAACATCAGCATCTCAAAAATTCTGGGGATCCAACTTATCTTTCTTCTACACCCATGTGCTTTAAATTTCGGTCCAAAAAGCGCTCCGCACTACTCCTACATGTTAAGATTCGCCGGTTTGAGAAGGTGCAGCCCGCCCCACTTCCCCCTTCCCCAAGCCTGTGTACGCAGGCCACTCATCTGTTGTTTTCATTTCCACTGTCTGCTCTCTCCTCTCTCTTTTGTTGCCAGTGCTTCTGTTTCTATTTGTCCCTTTAATGCCACTGACTCTCACTGACCATTAAAATCTTTTCTCTCTTTGCTCTCACTGTTATTGTTTTCATCCATGTCCCTTCCTCTTTCACTGCCACATTCTCTCTCCCACCATCACTGTAAAGGCAAAATTCAGTTGCATTTTGGGCACGAATTGCGAAAGTAACCTGTAAAGGTGTCAGTTAAATTTGTGATTACTGAGACCCAGTTGAAGAGCCACAATATATGGAAGAACAGAACAAAGAAAAAAATGTAAATACATCAGAAAATCCTGAACTGTAGCGTGATTGTGATATAGTCAACACGCCTACCGCAGAGATGAACAAGTGAGAAACCGATACTGCACCTCGTGCATCGACACTTAGCTGCTTCTCTGAGCAACAGCAATTAAGTTTGAACCCAAGCGAAGACATATTTAAAGACCTGAAAATACTGCAGACAAATATTACGTTATACTCCAAGATGCATGCCGCAACCTCACCATGGTTCTTGTAGCTCGTTACATTGTAAAGACCACCTCGTAACAGTTTACCCGATTCCTTATTTTTACCATGGACAAGTCTAGTTTTTTCATACCATGCTTTCAAATATATTTTCAAAAATGTTAAAAATTATACATTTTAAGGATGTTAGTTCTTTCCGAAATACGAAAAGCGTAGGTTACGGAAATAATTTTATAATTTATATTTCAGATTTTTAAGGTTTGTTTAGAGGATATTGTTATTACTTTCACCTGGATCTTTTCTGTGGTGTCACCGCCAGACACCACACTTGCTAGGTGGTAGCCTTTAAATCGGCCGCGGTCCGTTAGTATACGTCGGACCCGCGTGTCGCCACTATCAGTGATGGCAGACCGAGCGCTGCCACACGGCAGGTCTAGAGAGACTTCCTAGCACTCGTCCCAGTTGTACAGCCGACTTTTCTAGCGATGGTTCACTGACTTCTACGCTCTCATTTGACGAGACGATAGTTAGCATAGCCTTCAGCTACGTTATTTGCTACGACCCAGCAAGGCGCCAGTATCCGTACTATTGATATTGTGAATCATGTACCATAAAGAGCGACGTTCGTCATTAAAGTTAAGCATTCCACCAGCTACGTCCGTTTTTCTCAATTCTAAATTCCCTTGTCATGTTCCAGACCTCACGCCAGCCTGCGTGAGCTAAAACGCGTGCATTTCGGCCTCCTTTAACCATACGGTTGGCTCTCCTGCCAACCACAACATTTTCCCCTTGTCGTAATGTATTTATCGAGTGGTATTCATTTAAATAATTAAAAGCCCTAAGGCCACGCGAGATTAGCCGAATGGTATAAGGCGCTGCAGTCATGGACTGTGCGGCTGATCCCGGCGGAGGTTCGATTCCTCCCTCGGGTATGGGTGTGTGTGTTTGTTCTTACGATGATTTAGGTTAAGTAGTGTGTAAGTTTAGGGACTGATGACCTTAGCAGTTAAGTCCCACAAGATTCCACACACATCTCAACATTTTTTGAAAGGCCCAAAAGTTCACGTTTGTGTCTTAGGCCGACACTATTGCATGGGCGTCATTACTGATACATTTTAGTAAGTATTAACTGTCACTGTTATATTTTAGATACAAGTATTTAAGATATTGCATTCAGACATCCCAACACTCCTTGTTCTTATTTGATTATTCACGAGTTCCCTGAAAGACCGATTCTTCGCTTGTACCCGCGCATCATCAGCGCAGGCTGGAGTCCTCCACGGGCTGCATTTTTACTTTCGCGGTGTCAGCATTTGTCACATGTCGCGGTCACATCTCGTGTTTTAGACTGTACTTTTGTAGTGCTTCTTTTATTTATACTTCCTTCTTCTGTTAATAAGCCACTTTATTGACACACATTGTCCAGTTTTTTTCTGGGCTATTGCGCCATTTCTCTGCAGGCTCCCCCTATGTTCCTTAAACTAGCCACTCATCAGGTCTTTATGCTTTTTTTTAATGTATCTTCGAGTTACCAGAGAATTATCCTGATATGATTTGTTTAGGCTTCACCTACCCCATTTTGGACGTGGAGCCCTACGAGCAGCTGATTTTTATTCATTGGCGTACCGCTATTTAGCGGTTTATTAGTTTGGTATGACAACGAATGTTAGGCTCCATGTTTCGGGCTACTTAGCTCTTATGGCAGTTATGTGAGTACAGTTTTCTCTGTTTTAAATATTTTCAAAAGTTCTTTAAAACGTTTTCATATTAGTGGTTACTTTTACGTGATTCACTGATATGCAGATGTCACATGAGGACGTAATTTTCAGTGCCAGAAACCGGTTGCGATCTGATAATGAAAAGATTAAATAAAGCTGAAAAAGCCTCTTAATCCCCAAGTTCATCAGAAAATAGCCTTAGAGTAAATTACAATACCAGATGTCCGTAGCGAAAAACGCTGAAGCAATAGCCAAGGGCACCATGAGAAGCAGAGCAACATACGGAAAGCAAGACGGAAACGGCGTGCAGAATCGCTTTGTCCCTCGTTCAACGGGACTCACAAACACGACAACCGCGCCGTGCAGACCCCTGACTGGTGCGTACTGCCATCAAAGTAAACACGAGCACACTTGCCGTCACTCGACTAGTCAATGCAGTACCTTAAATAATCTATCACGTGGTGCAGAACATCTTTGCAAGCCGCGTGCGACTCAAAACTCGCGAAAGAATACATAGTTTTAAATTAAATTTTATTGAACAGCTTTCACACTTAACCCGCAACTCTCGCACTATGACAAGCAGAAGGAAGGAAAAAAAAGCCTTTCCAATTAGGCGGATGGACCTATGTATTCGGATCACCCAGCCAGCCTTTCTATACCACTTCATCTCGTAGTACAGGCATGGAAAGTGATCGTGGAAAATAGCTTCGCGAGCAGCAGCGTTAAATTTATTGACGAGCAGAAAGTGAAAGCAGTGACAGTGCTGATGGGAAAGATGACGAAAAGTGCCAGTAAAATATTAAAACTAGTTGAGGTGATGGCACAAATTACGTCAAGAGAGATACGATGTTGTGTGGAGTGAGATTCAATTACCTGCCGTGAACAAGAAGACGCAAAGAGGACATAATAAATAAATTTATGATGGGGTTAAATGTGTTATTAGTGCTGTGTCTTCCATTAGATACGAGACATAGCCTACACGGAAAAGCGCCGAACTGATCAAATGGTTCAAATGGCTATGAGCACTATGGGACTTAACA
The DNA here is from genome assembly GCF_023897955.1 of Schistocerca gregaria. Taxonomy (NCBI): domain Eukaryota; kingdom Metazoa; phylum Arthropoda; class Insecta; order Orthoptera; family Acrididae; genus Schistocerca; species Schistocerca gregaria. The sequence goes on from NC_064922.1 coordinate 777,687,969, forward strand.
TCTGAGGTCATCAGTCCCCTAGAACCTAGAACTACTTGAACCTAATTAATCTAAGTACATCACACACATCCATGCCCCAGGCAGAATTCGAACCTGCGACCGTAGCGGTCACGCGGTTCCAGACTGAAGCGCCTAGAACCGCACGGCCACATCGGCTGGCCGCCGTACTGTTTAAGACTCAGGCACAACTTAGAGTTAAGCTCCCCAGTGGACATCCGTCGGCTAAATGTGCTTATAAGCGGACACACTGCTCCAGTCGACAGTCAGTTTGACAGTACTGCAGGACAGAACCTCTCTTCAACACAGTCCCTGACCTCTCAACTACAGTCGCCGTGAAGAAGAGTCTGAATCATTGACTCTAAAGCTATACCTAGATTTAAAGACAGATCAGTCCAAGTGAACATTAATGTAGAAGGGGCAATGAAAGTCATACACTTCAGAATCGGAATGCCAATCAGGCAAAACCGCCTTCAGCATTGAAGTAACCATCGCACCGACGCGTCAAGTTGAAGATACCCATTTGGCAAAACACTGTGTCCTGCTGCGTGAAGAAGTCCGTAACCGACTGTTGCACATCCTCGTCCAGTAGGAATCGTCGACCCTTCAACGTATTTTTTGAAGGACCGAGGGCGTGAGGGGAGAGATCAACCTCATATGGCAGGTGCTGCAGTGTCTCCCACTTGAATTGACTGGCATGCCAAGTCGACTGTAAGCCACTGCTTAACAACAACTACTCGTATTGGGAGCTCTCTTTTTGTCATAGTTATACGCCAAGTACATTAGGTGAATACATCAAAATTGGGCAACAATTTCTGCGAAATTATGAACGATGAAATACCTTCCATAAACCGAGGTCAGCAAGAAAACTGAGAAACTATTTTATCTATAGGATTTGGTTTAAAAAACTATCAGAATGAACGACTCATCGTGTATAAAAGAGACTGAGTATTTTCAAAAAAAGAAAAAAAAAACATTCTATTATAGATTTTCGTGGAAAAATAAAGCAACACAAATGATGAGGCATGTGGTTTATTCAGTCTAAATATGGAGTTGAACACTTTGCACTGTGTATCAGAGTCACAGTAATAGTGTGTGAGCAGTGTTGTGAAACAAAATTCGTGATCGGCATTTAACTGCTGTGCTACACTGGGTAGTGCACAGTGTTGCTACCTTCTCACACACCTCAGCCTCCCTCCTGCGGTGTTGCCACCCTGACGTGGTCTTCGCTTTGCCGAATAGTAAAGATCTAGCCAGAGATGGGCAGTAGTGTTGTGTTTTCGCCCGAAAAACAGGGCGAGAAGGTAGTACTATCCAACAATGATATTAGTGCACTTGGTCTCCGGTGGCTGCTGTGGGAAACAGATGGCGTAAACAAGTACAGTGCTGAATAAGGAAAACACATCACGTTGTGTATGATTTTAAGACAGTTGTGCATATACCGCCAAGTGGTTTAGGAAGTCCTTGTGAAGTATCATGATAAAAACTCACGATAAACCATCCAAAGGGTTCTCGCTCCGAGTTTCAATAATATTGTGGTCGACTAATCGCATTATGCCCTCCAGTATTCTTCCAAGTGCAGCGTGTTGTGTGACACTTTATTAAATCTCCATTTCACGCAATAACGGAGACAGGATATCTTACTTTAGGTGCTCACAGTACTTGCTGGCGTCTCCGTAGAAATATCTTCCATTGTGACGTCGCTATCTTTCTTAGCTGTATCTATTGATTCGTCATCTGCGGCTTCATTCGTGGGTAATAACTTCCACTCTTCTCTCAATTTCGTACCAACTGATACTATGTTTTCAATTTCCTCGTCCATCAAAATTTCTCTTCTTCAATAGCCAACGCCAATTTTTTTACCGTGATACACCGCTTTACTCCAGTTTTCTAATGTCACAGTAAAGTATCAGCGTTTACTTTTGGTTTCAGGGGCTAGAGACTTCAAATATTTTGAGGGCGATACTGTAGATCAGTTCTTTTGTATTTTGATCTGCATGGCTGGGAGGCAGCTGGAGAGGAGCAAGTCCAGTTTCTTGCAAATTTTTGTCAATAATGAAGAGGGGAACGATGATACTCCTTAGCTAATGAAAAATTGGTCAGCCAGCAGCACTTTATATGGAGATAGAGGAAGCTGTCTTATTCTCCTGCTTGTTGCGATACGGAGCATATATTTCTACAAGGTGTTCTTAGAATAAGCTACATCTCTGCAAAGCTCTCTAAAATGTTTTCTGTCCATTTTTGCAGTTATGTCGTTTCATTTTCACATGATCTTAGTTTATTCTGGCACGAGTTAAATCCAAATTCTACGGACAGAATTTTTTTCTGAGTGTCCCTTATTGTCCTGAAGTCCAGTTCCTTGTGACAAAAAACCAAGTTTTCATAGTTTTGGTATTTCGTTTTGCTGTTTGTAAGAACAGAGAAACTATTAACACTTTTACCCATATCGTCAATGGAATCTTTATTGTGTGAATTGTGAGTTAACGAGCATTTCGCTCTCATTTAAGAATATGGCAAATAGTCAGCCTTCAGGAATTGTAAAACGAACCCTATCGCCCAGGACCACGTGGGGAAATTCACAGGCGTCCATTGTGGTGAATGAGGTTTAAACACAGTACTGTGCGAGTGAGACAGACGAGAACCTACGTCATAGGGAAACCCTGTAGAAGCTGTTTGTGGCCAGGGAGAAGTAGCATTGTTAAATATGGTGGACCTAGGATCGGCCATAAAGGGAAACATTTATGAAAACTATTTAATTGTGTAGTAATTCAGAGAATGAAGCCACAGTAATTTTAATCTACCATCCTTCTTAAATTTTCACGGTGATCCGAATAAAACCTGAATATTGATCATATCTGTAATAGTCTAGAATTTACCCTTAAAGTGAAGTTAACAAGTCCTCTAACAAAGACCTGAGTGCTAAAATCTGAACGCTTTGGTCGATCTTAACGATCGACATTTCATATAGAAGCGCATCATTAAAATGACAGATGTTGTAAACGTCAACTCTGTAACTTTATTTGTTTAAAAGATATACAAATTTTACCTGCCAGGTTAGCCGAGGGGGCTAAAGTGTTGTTCCATGAACTCAGGTAGGCGCGCCAGCCCCAGATCAGATCTGCCTGGCATATTACCGGCGAAGGCCAGTGTGCCAGCCAGTCTGGATGTGGTTTTTAGGCAGTTTTCCACATCCCACTAGGTGAATACTGGGCTGGTCCCCACGTCCCACCTCAGTTACACAACTCGTGGACATCTGACCATGTTCCACTGTTTCATGGATTACAATAGATGCAGGCAGCTGGGGTACACTAATTATGGCCAGTGGGGGGGGGGGGGGGGGCTGGGAGTATGGGCTGGCGACAGGAAGGGCATCCGGTCACCCCTTAAATTAACCTTGCTACGTCTGACCCAAGCCACGCTGACCCTGCGAAACCGTGGGATCCAGGCACAAGCAAAAAGCTAAGTAAATTTACATTATCAGTATTTTCAGTTAATCAGCAGATCATCATTTCCTCCACATAACACATTGAACAATTACAGCATGACACCTAATTAAATCATTACGTAATGGAATATTTGTTGTAAAGTTTAGTGCATATAGTTACTTGTGTTCTTTATTTATCAGAAAGCACATTGGTGCAAGGCTACTGGCCGTGACATTCAAAGCTAAGAAGTAAATTATATTGGTTTTGTGTGAAAGAATTTAACGTTTATTTTGTAATGGATATTATTGTTATTTTATTTAGAACGTGAAAATGGTCAAGCTTTGGTTATTTAAATATGTTAAAACGTAAAATAATGTAGAATAAGCTGTAGCGAATCAGATGGACTGCTTTGGGAAAGGGAACTTCCCTAGTCAGTTGAGCTAGGATGTTCGCCGCGCGGGAAACGCGACCGGGAATGGGCAGACGGCAGTGCTGGGGCAGACACGAAAGCTGACGGTCGGTCTTTAGGTAGCTAGAAAGTGAAACTACTTAGAAAATTTTGCGTTGTGTGGCATCTCGGGACTTAGTCACTGAGCGGTGAGCAGCCACGCGCTTGATGTAAACTCTAACTTTTCGCGAAGATAACAAGGTGGAGCATTGGATTTGTATTTCGCGATGAGTCTGTGAATGCTGGAACTGTGTTAAACGGATATGCACTCGAGTGTAACTCTAAATACAACCACTTTCGCTATTATTTTGCTTTTTGAATAAACATTATTCTTACCAAATAGCAACTGTGTGGCTACATCATCCATGGGTCGTTAATTTAGCTCCAGATATTATTATTACTGATATTATAAGTTATATTAACTTTGTATATTTCAGACAATTTCGCAAACTTGCCATCAGCCAGACAATTTAGCAAAAGGGTCACAAGTGTCTAATTAAAGGCGTGTAATGCGACACGTGCGGTTCAACCCCTAGACGCGTTTGAGCCAAGACATTTCGACGAAGAGGAACTGCATGTGAACCCGAAAATCTTTGGGATATTAGCTCGCAGCATATATGTAGTTACGAGGCATCCATCTGTGATAAATATTTAGTGTGTATATGACGTTAAAAAGAATAGGAAGAACATGGACGCATATATTTTGATGCGGTTATCTCCATGAATTGTACCTTTGGGACATTCAGCTGTGTTCCATTAATACATTAATGTATTGTTACTGAGTAATTCATTTAACATTTTATTGATCTTGTTTAATTCACATGATCGATTTCTAAATTATACAACTACCCAACTAAATGAAAATCAGGAGTGCTACTGTAAGGGAAAACACCAAACAACTAGGACGCCGAAATGGTAATGACCTGACCTGATACCGAATTTAACTTAAATCAACAAACAGTGGTTTGAAAAGAACATGATGATATCATTATCGAGGAGGCTGTCTATCATAAGAACATGTTCATTTCTTATCATTTTTGACAGTAATATGAAAATACAGGGTGGCGCACGAAATGTGTTACCATTTTGTTTTTGAATATAAACTTTATTGTCGATACAAAATGGTTCAAAATGGCTCTGAGCACTATGGGACTTAACATCTTAGGTCATCAGTCCCCTAGAACTTAGAACTACTTAAACCTAACTAACCTAAGGACATCACACAACACCCAGCCATCACGAGGCAGAGAAAATCCCTGACCCCGCCGGGAATCGAAACCGGGAACCCGGGCGTGGGAAGCGAGAACGCTACCGCACGACCACGAGATGCGGACTTGTCGATACAATCTGTAAGGAACTATACTACAGTGAAGAGGCATCCATGGAGATTTGTTCAAACTCAGTACATGCTCAATATGTCCACCATTTCGTTTCCTAACCTCCTTCAAACGAACACTGATGTTAGTGTTTACCCTACGGCACATGTCTTCCGTAATTTCACTGCAAGCTTGAAGAATAAGTCTTTTGAGCTCCATTAAATCACGTGGACGTTCCGGGAATTTTTTTTATGTAGGTACCCCCAAAGAAAAGTCACATGGATTGAGGTCTGGACTATTGGGGTACCAACTTTGTCCGTCATTGAAGCAACCTGGAAACCTGAGTGAAATGATCCGCATGTCGAAATGCTCGTGTAAAAACTCCAACACAGTCTTTGCAGTATGTGGCCTTGGTCCATCTTGCATGAACCAATGCGTGTTGAAGGGCAAGGCAGTAGCAAGAAGCTGTGGAATGAAGCTATTGCGAAGCATGCTCAAATAACGCTCGCTGTTCACAGTTTCTTCAAAGAAAAAGGGTCCAATAAGTCCGTGACTGGAAATTGCTGCCCACGCTGTAATCCTTCGAGCATAATGTTGTCGTTCATGAAGCACTTATGCGCCTCGTCTGAAAACCAAACGTTGCTGAGAGTTTCTTCCCTATCCTCCGCCCACTGAGCAAACAGTAGTCTCTGCTGCTTGTGTTCTTCAATGAGCTTCTGTGCACAGGTCATCTTGTATGGGTACATACGGAGGTCACTTTTAAGAATGCGTTGAACGAAGCGTCTGGATATTCCCAGTTGCACTGCTGCCTTTCTAAACGACTTCCCGGGACTTCTCTGTACAGCAACTCGTACCGCTTCAATATTCTCCGGCGAACAAACAGCCTTAGGTCGAGGTCGCTTCGCTTCCAATACTGTTCCTTCCTGTACAAATTTATCGTACAACCTGTGGATGGTCTTTTTGCAAGGGACACATCGTGTGTTAAACTGTTGTCGAAAACGCCTCTGCGTCATAACAAGGCTTTTCGTTCCATGAAAAAGTAACATAATTGCCGATCGTTGCTGTGTCGTCAGTCTTCCATTGTCAGCCATTGCTGCTTACTAGTCTCCTAGAGACAGTAATGTGAATTACACGTCATTTCGTAACTCATTTGCTTTTCCAAGCTCTGCTGGTACTGCTGTAGAGATCACAGCGAGATATCTAATGTGCGTCGTAAATTGTGAAAGAAACAATTGGTAACACATTTCGTGCGCCACCCTGTAGAATGAAGTCGTTTTTATGACTCCATAAGTGATTGGGGATCTAAATTAAGGGTCCGTTTCGGGGACTGAACTCAGATGTGCGACACACGTAATGTAGCGTGGGGGTGACTTCCATGTGGCTAATCATACTGCAGTCGTTATTAATTGCTATTCGAAGTCAAACCCTTGCGCTAAACATCGTTTTGTAAATGTCTAATGGTCCGCATTACACCCTCATAACATGGAAATCATTAAGAGCGCAATTACCCATTCGCCCCTAACCGATCAGGTGTGCTTATCACGTCAATAGGGGAATACGGATGATCAAAAGGCCGCCAGCGCATCGCGAGATACACGGCGTGCAAAGCGTGATGCCTGTGAAGGGAACGGGGCCTTCTCTCTGCATTAGAGGAGCGAAGGGCATTCATCGTGTCGATCTGCTGATGCATGTATCAGTGCTGACGATGGGCACGTTGAATGCGATGCATCCTGTGAGAAAGAATTTCTTGTTGCAGCCTGGTACGTTCTGTTCCTACCACGAAGAATGTTCACCGCGTTTCAAAAAGAATAATCGATTTCACAAAACTACAGCTTCTACATGAATGAGAATAGACACTGGGAGTGCATTTTGACCTACCAGTGAGACTACAAAGTTTTTATTTTCAAAAGAATCATCTCCATCTATATATATACTCCACCACCGATTTCCTTTACAGATGCACTTGATTTTCTCAGAACACTTACCACAAATACTGTTCGCAGAACATTCCATCATATTCTACGCAACAGTTTGTTCAGGTCTTGAGTGTAGCAATCTGTACGTTCTGTAAACTCTTTTCTTTTGACAGTGCTTGGCTACAATAGCATAGTAATTATGCATTTTAGTACATGATATATGTACATGTTCACGAAAATATTAATTCGTAAATTAAAATATAGTCAAGTTTTTAACCTGATCTTCACCTTTGAAGAGAGATGTGGAACTAGCATTAAACTTAAATTAATTTAATAAATTATGTGCAATCAGTAAACCTATTTGATTGTGAAACGCTACCAGGAAAACAAACTTTAAGAAACAATTTTGGACCTGTAAAAGACTTCGAATTTCGAGAGAAGAGAACATTAGAAAATGATGATCTGAAGTAATTGTAGCACTTGCAAGATGAGATTATCAGTGTTGTGTACACAGTTCCGCGTAGTCAGCGTGTACACAACTTTCCCAATAGAGCGCTCCCCGCTAAGCACAACTTCGCAGGCGCAGCGCTCGTCCGTCTCCGCACTACGAGATGGCGCTGCCTTAGAGACGAACCAAATTCTGCTTCCGCCGATCCGCGTATTAATATTCGCAGCCAATGAGATTGCTGCTAACATAGAACCTTTTCTCCTCGCGGATCACATTCGTGCAGTGATACATGAACGCGCGAGGTCTTATAACGAGTGTAAAGACCTCCGATTAGTCAGTCTGCATTTGTCTGCACCAGTCCATACCAGCCTGCATTTGTCTGCACCAGTCTGTACCACTCTATAGTCAAGTTTCAGTCTGCGCCTAATAAGATTATCATATTCCTGTACATAGCCATGAAGAGATATGTATAGACACTTTGTCAAGTATCAGAGATACACGAGAATAAGATTAACGTACCAATGCCAAAGGAACTTCAGATTGTCAATTGTACGAGGGTCGGTCAAAAAGTAATGCCTCCCATTTTTTTCTACTTAAAAAAATTAAGTTAAGTGGAAAAATTTGAATTTGGCGCCATTCCTCAAACCTTCTTCTGCAATCCACTGCAGTAGTAACTTTCTGTGTCAACAGGTGGCAGCACAGCAGAAGTTTGTAAGATGGCCGACATCGATGTTCGTTTGAGACAGCGTTGTGTGATTGAATTCTTGAATGCAGAAGGTGAAACGCCCATACGCATTCATGAAAGACTGAAGAAGGTGTATGGTGTTGTGACAGTGGATGTCAGCACTGTTAGACGAAGGAAGCTGAAGGGCAAACACCGTTGACTGACGAAAAGCGGAGCGGCAGGCCGGTGAGTGCAGTGACTCCACACAACATTCAGCAAGTTGATGACATCATTCGTGGTGACCGTCGGATGACTGCAGATGAAGTGTGTCGCATTATTTCTCTTAGTAAAGGCAGTGTGATCACGATTATTAAACAATTGGGTACTCAAAAGTTTGTGCACGGTGGGTTCCAAGAATGTTAACCGATCAGAATAAAGAGGCAAGGAAAACAATAGCCTCCCAACACTTGCAGCGCTTCCGTTTGGAGGGAGATGAGTTTCTGAAAAAAATTGTGACCGGGGACGAAACATGGGTGCATTTTTTTGAACCCGAATCAAAGAGGCAGTCAATGGAATGGCGTCACACAAGCTCGCCGAGGAAGAAAAAATTCAAAACTGTGCGATCGGCAGGGAAAGTTATGGCAACAGTTTTCTGGGATACAGAGGGTGTGATTCTGGTTGATTTTTTGGAGCAGGGATGCACAATAAATTCTGTTCAATACGTCACAACCCTCAAAAAACTTAAAGCACGTCTTCAGCGAGTTCGCCCAACAAAATCAATGGCAGATGTTCTTCTTTTGCATGACAATGCAAGACCACACACCAGTCGTCACACCTCTGACGAGATTGTCAAAATTGGATGGGAAGTTTTGCCTCATCCCCCATACAGCCCTGACCTGGCACCATCAGACTTCCATCTGTCGGGCCACTAAAAGAAGCTCATCGTGGGATTCATTTTGAAGATGAGGAGGCCGTCAAAACATCCGTGCGTCAATGGCTTAGGAAGGAGAGCTGTGATTTTTACCATGCTGGGATACATGCCCTTGTTCAAAGATGGACCAAAACTGTAGAGATGGGCGGAGATTACATTGAAAAATGACAAAATGATCCTCAATGTTGTGGTTTTCAACCTATGTAATTGCATTTGAATTTCCTGACAATTAAACGTAGAAAAAAAAATAGGAGGCATTACTTTTTGACTGACCCTCGTAAATAGCATCCAGAACCAAGTTAAGTTATTTTTATGCTTGTTATTATTTTAATAAATGTGTTTGAAAATTAATCAAGTTCTGTTTAAAGTTGGTCACCGTCAATCTGCTAGTCTAAGCGTGCAAGTGGCATTTCTATCGTCTGACCTAACCGCAGAAGATAAACACACCACGTTAAGACCACGAGACATATTGCTGACACTCGCCTACTTCGTTAGAGCGACAAGTCAAATAATCTGATGGTGTGTGTACCGAAGGTCTTACAGTACGCACACCACAATCAGAATTAATTAAGCGAATTTACTGCCGACTCTGGTACCGCTTCCCTATTTGGAGACGGGGTAATAGCTGCAGATCTTCTACCGGAATTCTACTTTACTACAGGTGTTCTGTTTAAGAATAATTTATAGGGGAGACATGGGTAGGCTACAAAGAAGTAAAAGAGAAGGAAGGAAGATTAACGTTTAGCGTCCCGAAGACATCGAGATCATTAGAGACGGAGCATAAGCCCGTATTGATGGATGGGGAAATAAATCGGCCATGGTCTTTCAAAGGAATCATTCCTACATTTGGCTAGAGCAAATTAGGAAAAGCACAGAAAACCTATATCAGGGTAGTCAGGTGGAGCTGAACCATCGTCCTCGCGAATGCGATCCCAGTGCGCCAGTAACAGAAAACCAGCAAATTACTACACTAAACATATATTTTCCATTAAGAGACAAGGTGAAATGCGAGATAGCCCCATTACAGTAAGAAATGATGTCAACGTCTGGATTACTCGTCGGTGAGCCCGTCTTCCATAGAAAATACAAATACGAGTAACGCAAACAAATAAACACCGTCCGAACAGACCTTGGAGGCCCAACAGTACCGATCGGCCGCCGTGTCTTCCTCAGCCCTTAGGCATCACCAGACGTGGATAGGGAGGGTCCTGTGGTCAGCACGCCGCTCTCCCGGCCACTGTCAGTTTCTTCGTGAGCAGTACCGCCACCCCTCAATCAAGCAGCTCCTCAACTGGCCTCACAAGAGTTGAGGGCACCCCGCTCGCCAACACCACTCGATAGACCCAGACGGTGACCCAACCAAGTTCTAGCCAAGCTCGACAGCGCTTAACTTCGGTGATCTGACGGGAACCGGTGTTACCAGTGCGGCAAGGCCGTTGGAACGACGAACACAGGAAAAACAGCTGCACAAGCAGTCCCTAGAGAGTCCTGTGTAGTGAAACATGATACATTATCAAAAGTAGCGTGCAGGTCATATCGTGGTTGTCCTTGAGGAATACTAAGGTGACCGTACCTTCCGGACCAAAATTCGGGACACATTACAAATTCTGACACTGCACAAAAAATCTTAGTTAAACGTAATAATTACAAAGTATCATTTCAATTGTTTACAAAAAGTACATTAATTCATACTTCATTTGTGTACCTAGGGGAGAGTGTACCTAGGAACATATGACATTTCCTGGCCGGTGTTTAAATCTAGCGACTGATCTTAGAACCACGTGAAGGCACACGTACTAGAGACTTCTATAAGCAGTTACCGGCATTTTATACCCTTTTTGTTGTTGTGAGGGATGAGGTAGTATTTTATGCCTCGTTTGTAAATGTAAAGAGTTCTAGATATTTAAGTACTCTATGATATGTTACAGCTATTTGGAGGATAATGCTAATTCTTCAGCTACAGAGTTTTATGGTAAGCAAAAGTCTGTAATTTTTAAAACTAGTTACATAACGTGCTGACGGTTAAGTCATACTTTGTCTGTGGTACACTATTTTGTGTCTTGAAGCTGAAGAAGGTCTTCTACATCGAACACGTGATATTTGCAAATAAACTGAGTTACTAAACTTGTTAACAACTTCCCTGTACTGAAAATGGAAATTTTTGTTTGTTTTCAGTAGCTTCTATTTCAAAGCATTATTAACTTGTAACTGGTCTTTGATAGTGCTATGATTTCACTTACTGATTATTTGTGTAGAAGAGCAATAATTTGAAATATAGATCATTAAATGCCGTATAGACAAGATTGTTGAACCGTCGAATATTTTTTACATTTGAAAAAATATTATTTATACTGAGTAATTTTTGTAATTAAAAAAAAAAAGACTGCAGTAGACATAAAATGAGAGACATCAATTCAAAATGGAGTAAGAAAGTATATTAAACTTCTATTACAGGCCTGGCTAGAGGCGAAGAATAGAATAATGTTCCAATATACAACACACAGGACAGGAAGTGTGGTTATTGATGAAGAAAACAAATAAACGTAACTCATACAGTGCAACATAACACTACGTAGCACACAATACAGTCTAATACAATTTCGCGCTTTTAGGTGACATATGGTGGTAGAAACGAGCTACGTGCCTTGGGCGGAACAGTGGAAGTGGGTACTCTTTGTGTAGAATCTCTTTGTCAAACAGTTTCGATAGTTTAACTAAAATTGAAAAAATTCGGAACAGTGTTACAAAAATAGTGACTGCCCGAAAGAAACGAGGTCAGCATAGAAATACGTTATCTGCACACAAAGGGCGACAATTGCGACATTTCTTACCCCGTCATAGTCGGTGAATGCGGTGTGCCTGCAGCTGGCAGCTCAAGCTGCGTCCTCGCGTAATTACGGCGGGTGAAGCACGTGCGTGAATACTTCGCAGCGCGACCGAAATTACGCTGATGTTATTTTACGCAAGACTGGCTCCAAAGGAATGGAAGCCAGGGCACGTTAAGTAAGATGGAGGCAGCTTCCTCACCAACAATTCAGCGATACCAACTTGAACCTGTGTACGAAAGAGCACAGTCTGAGATCTGCAGCCGAACTGGCTCCAGAGAACGTCTCTCCGTGGTTTTATGTTCTCCGTAAAAGCGAGGCGAAGGTTCTGCTCTCAGAAAAAGTAGTTACTGTAAAAACTTTACCGGTAGGGTAACAGCGCGTTTGCCATTCCTACGGCTTTTTAGCCGGAGGGGCGGGAAGACACTCTGACGCTTAGGTTGGCCCCCCTGTACTGGCGCCGGAAGAACGACTCCCGCGAGAGAAATGTCTCGTTCCGCACTGGCGCGTGTGGGCCACCATCTGAACGCAACTGTCCCGTCTTTTACCGATGCACGCCATCTTGTGGCTTTCTTATTGATCTGCTAACATTTAATTTTTAATCCACCCCCACGATCCGATGGACCTGTATCGAGGCAGCTCATCTATCGGTCAAGAAGGCCAAAACTGATAATATGAATCAAAGATTTTCGACCTGTCAGTTAAATACGCAGTCAGTTCGTGGTTGCCAGCACTCCATTTGTAATTTAGTCTTGTACTTGGACCTGTGATTGTAAACACTATTTAGTAATGAAGTATTCTTCCTTTGTGAGACACTGGACTGTACAATTTCTGAGGCCCCTCTACGTGTGTGTGACACTTCGCATAAATGTCTCATGTTTAAAAACAACTTTGAGAACAATATTAAACAGAATAATTATCGTTGTGTAATATATATTTTGATCATACCATTATAAATCACTAACGGGAAACGAATAGGTAAAATAGGTAATTTAAAGCTACTGACTGAGGAGCTACGAGGAAAATTTGGGCAATTGTATGGTTAGCTGGACCGAAGTGACAAATGAAGACGATGCGATAAATATCTATTGGAGGTAGTGAGAGTCTTGAAAAATGGTTCAAATGGCTCTAAGCACTATGGAACTTAACATTTGAGGTCTTCAGTCCCCTAGACTTAGAACTACTTAAACCTAACTAACCTAAGGACATCACACACATTCATGCCCGAGGCAGGATTCGAACCTGCGACCGTAGCAGCTGCGCGGTTCGGCACTGAAGCGCCTAGAAACGCTTGGCCACAGCGGCCGGCGAGAGTCTTGAGAGGAAGCTGTTAATGTAAGCAGCGTAAGACTCGAGACTTCGCTCTCTGCCTAACGTTTCATGGTGTTGCATTACTTTACCACAAAATAAGTACACCGGGCTTGAAACTCTCCGGCAGATTAAAACTGTGTGCCGGACCGAGACTCGAACTCGAGACCTTTGCCTTTCGCGGGCATGTGTTCTACCAACTTTCTTTCTTTTCTTTTTTTTCTTTTTTTTTAATCTCGTTTTTTTCTATACTGTTCGTTGAATTTGTTCGTGGTGGACGTCAGATGACAGTCGTTCAGGTTGCTCGTTGATTCGTTCACTCAGTTTTTTTATTACAGAGGGTAGCTAAAGCCTCTGACCAAACACGCTGAGCTACCGTGCCGGCTTTAAAACTTAAACCTAATTAACCTAAGGACATCACACACATGCATGCCCGAGGCAAGATTCGAACCTGCGACCGTAGCAGTCGCGCGGCTCTGGACTGAAGCGCTTAGAACCGCTCGGCCACATCGGCCCGCAAATACCTGACCCCGCCGGGAATCGATCCCGAGACCCCGTGCGTTAGAAGCGAGAACGCAACCGCAAGACCACGAGCCACGGACCGAGCGAGACTCGAAATCGGGACCTTTGCTTTTCGCGAGCAAGTGCTCTAGCGACTGAGCTACCCAAGCACGACTGACGCCCCGTCCTCACAGCTTTACTTCTGCCAGTACCTCGTCTCCTACCTTCCAAACTTTACAGAAGGTCTCCTGCGAACCTTGCAGAACTAGCACTCCTGGAAGAAAGGATATTGCGGAGACATGGCTTAGCCACTGCGGACGTTTCCAGTATGAGATTTTCACTCAGCAGCGAAGTGTGCGCTGATATGAAAACTTCCTGGCAAACTAAAACTGTGTGCCGGACCGAGACTCGAACTCGGGGCCTTTGCCTTTCGCGGGCAAGTCCTCTACCAACTGAGCTACCCAAGCACGACTCACTCCCCTTCCTCACAGCTTTACTTCTACCAGTAGATCGTCTCATACCTTGCAAGAGATGAGAAACAGGCAGTACAGCCGAAATTCGTATACAATGCACATTGCCTCAAATATCAACAGATTATAGGAAGCAAATGATACGTATGGGCCATACACATCGAGCAAATAACATCTACCAAAGGACTATAAAATCTATTTTATTTCCTGCGGTTGAAGGCCACCTCCAGGTCAGGAAAGTGAAGAAATGAGTGGACTTCTCTGTCTGATGGTAAAGAGAAAGCAATAGTCGCGTAGGAGAGGAGCCTTGGGCCTGATCGCGGAGCAGTACACTACGATTCACATCTACACTATGTTAGGAGTTTTTGACAGCATAGCACTGAAGCTGAATCAAATAGGAAAATGCTCTTTTTATCTCGCTTTATGTACGATTTTTTAATTTTTATTGACTTATACAGTACTATTTTTGGAAAAGTCCACGTTACTGGCCTGACGCATTTGTAATACTTTTCTTTCATCCACAGGTAAGGAATTTCAGTTGACACTGTAACGATCGCCTATCGTCTCGATCGTTGACATTCTGGCCATTCCGTCACTTTACTATTCGTATTACAGATGCAGATAAGTTATACTGTCAGACAACAGGGTACGTTTCAGTCACCGCCGCGGTGATTTGCGTGAGAATCATGGTTTTCTCAAAATAAACTTCAGTCGCTATCTGTAACAAATACTCTTGACAGAATTCATACGCAGATTAAATATACCTTTTGACCGCAGTAATGAATACTTGAAATTACTTTGACGTCAGTCATTTTTAGCAGCTAAACATATGCGCTTAGCGAACCAGCACGCCTAGTAGCTACCCATGCAGACTCGGAAGCGAGACTTATTAAGGGCCAGCAGTAATGCCAATGGCTCGTCCTGCGCTGCCTGCTGATGACTCACTGACTTGGCCGAATATCATATTTATAGTGTTAAGTTGGCAAATGAATCGGTACATGACAATGAGGACGTACTCATCAGCGGACAGGAGAGGGAAGCTGCCAACCCGTCGCCAAACGCCTATAAATCGTTATATGAGTTTCTCAAACCGAATACGCAGACTGTCCAGACACACAGAGAGACAAAGCAGTTCAGTATCTGAAGAAATCCAGAACATCTGATGGACACAGACTAATATCATGCGTACCCAATGACATTTCTCGTGAAATCTGAAAACTATTTCGCCAACTGCCGTAATTTTCTTATATCTCGCATCACCATACGCGTGTTGGCTCTAATGCAGTGCGAGAAAAATAAAACTGCGCCCAAAAATATTTCATGCACTGCAACTTAGTCAATCACACCCGAGGCGGATGATGTAAGCTGGGGTTTCCTACACTACTGGCCATTAAAATTGCTACACCAAGAAGAAATGCAGATGATAAACGGGTATTCTTTGGACAAATATATTATACTAGAAATGACATGTGATTACAATTTCACGCAATTTTGGTGCATAGTCCCTCAAAAATCAGTACCCAGAACAACCAACCACCTCTGACCGTAATAACGGCTTTTAGTCAAACAGAGCTTGGATGTCAGCTTCAACACGATACCAGACTTCAAGAGTAGTGACTGGCGTATTGTGACGAGCCAGTTGCTCGGCCACCATTGACCAGACGTTTTCAATTGGTGACAGATCTGGAGAATGTGCTGGTAAGGGAGCGGTCGAACATTTTCTCTATCCAGAAAGGCTCGTACAGGACCTGCAACATGCGATCGTGCATTATCATGCTAAACTGTAGGGTTTCGCAGGGATCGAATGAAGGGTAGAGCCACGGTTCGTAACACATCTGAAGTGTAACGTCCACTGTTCAAAGTGCCGTCAATGCGAACAAGAGACGACCGAGACGTGTAACCAATGGCACCCCATACCATCACTCCGGGTGATACGCCAGTATGGCGATAACGAATACACGCTTCCAATGTGCGTTCACCGTGATGTCGCCAATCACGGATGCGACCATCATTATGCTGAAAAAAGAACCTGGATTCATCCGAAAAAATGACGTTTTGCCATTCGTGCACCCAGATTCGTCGTTGAGTACACAATCACAGGCGCTCCTGTCTGTGATGCAGCGTCAAGGGTAACCACTGCCATGGTCTCCAAGCTGATAGTCTATGCTGCTGCAAACGTTGTCGAACTGTTCGTGCAGATGGTTGTTGTCTTGCAAACGTCTCCGTCTGTTGACTCAGGGATGGAGACGTGGCTGCACGATCCGTTACAGCCATACGGATAAGATGCCTGTCATCTGGACTGCTAGTGATACGAGGCCGCTGGGATCCAGCACGGCGTTCCGTATGAACCTCCTGATCCCACTGATTCCAGCCGGCCGCGGTGGTCTCGCGGTTCTAGGCGCGCAGTCCGGAACCGCGCGACTGCTACGGTCGCAGGTTCGAATCCTGCCTCGGGCATGGATGTGTGTGATGTCCTTAGGTTAGTAAGGTTTAAGTAGTTCTAAGTTCTAGGGGACTGATGACCACAGCTGTTAAGTCCCATAGTGCTCAGAGCCATTTGAACCATTTTGAACCACCGATTCCATATACTGCTAACAGTCATTGGATCTCGACCAACGCGAGCAGCAATGTCGCGATACGATAAACTGCAATCACGATAGGCTACAATGCGACCTTTATCAAAGTCGGAAACGTGATGGTACGCAATTCTCCTCCTTACATGATGCATCACAAAACGTTTCACCAGGCAACGCCGGTCAACTGCTGTTTATGTATGAGAAATCGGTTGGAAACTTTCCTCATGTCAGCACGTTGTAGGTGTCACCACCGGCGCCAATCTTGTGTGAATGCACTGAAAAGCTAATCATTTACATATCACAGTATCTTCTTCCTGTCGGTTAAATTTCGCGTCTGTAGCACGTCACCTTCGAGGTGTAGCAATTTTAATGGCCTGTAGTGTATCTTAAGGCGCAAAAAATAACAGTGCAAGAAATACCACGAAGGAATTATCCGAATAGGACAGGAATCGGTAGATTTCACGTAGCTAATTGTATAGACAAACAAATGAATACAATGAAAGAGAAAGAGCTTGACAAATTGAACAAGTTAATAACGCATTGGTTCACTTCTGGCCTTAAGGCAGACAGTTCTTGCATGTAGTTATTCGGCTTGGCGTTGATTAACAGAGTTTTTGGATGTCGTCTTGAGGAATATCCCCAGACCCTTGATTTTCGGGCTTTATGGTGGGTGACAGGATAGTAAGCAACGGTCGTCCGTGGGGTCTCCAGACATTTATTGACTGGTCCTCGGGACTCAGTTAGAAGCGGAACGTCTCGTTGAAGACAGTTCTACTCCATTCAATGAGATTCCAGGCCTGTGGTCGTATGTGAAGTACACCAGTGGCAAAAAACAGTCAATACCATCACTGCACTATAGCGATGGAAATGTTACTGATTATGGTGCCACTAAAGCGGAGTTACTAAATACAGTTTTCCGTAATTCCTTCACGAAAGAAGACGAAGTAAATATTCCAGAAATCGAAACCAGAACAGTTGTTAGCATGAGTGACATAAAAGTAGATGTCTTAGGTGTTGCGAAACAACTCAAATCACTTAAGAAAGGCAAGTCTTCCGGTCCAGATGGTATACCAGTCAGGTTCCTTTCAGAGTATGCAGACACAATAGCGCCTTTCTTAGCAATCATATACAACCGCTCACTCGACGAAAGGTCTGTTTCTAAAGATTGGAAAGTAGCACAGGTCACACCAATATTCAAGAAAGGAAATACGAGTAATCCATTGAATTACAGACCCATATCACTAACCTCAGTTTCCAGTAGGATTCTGGAGCATATACTGTACTCGAACATTATGAATGACCTAGAAGAAAATGACTTATTGCTACATAACCAACACGTATTCAGAAAATATCGCTCTTGTTCAACACAGCTAGCTCTTTATTCCCATAAAGTAATGAGTGGTGTCGAGAAGGGATCTCAGATCGATTCCATATTCCTAGATTTCCAGAAGGCTTTTGATACTGTTCCTCAAAAGCGAATATTAATCAAATTGCGTGCGTATGGAGTATCGTCTCAGTTGTGTGACTGGATTCGTGATTTACTCTCAGAGAGGTCACAGTTCGTAGTGATTCACGGTAAATCATCGAGTAGAACAGAAGTGATATCGGGCGTTCCGCAAGGTAGTGTCATGGGCCCTCTGCTGTTCCTAATTTACATAAATAATCTAGGTGATAATCTGAGCAGCACCCTTAGATTGTTTGCAGATGACACTGTAATTCATCGCCTAGTAAAATCATCAGACGATCAATTCCAATTACAAAATGATCTAGAGAGAATTTCTATATGGTGCGAAAAGTGGCAATTAGCACTAAAAAAAATAAAAGTGTGAGGTCATCCACATTGGTACTAAAAGAAATCGAATAAATTTTGGGTATACGATAAATTGCACAAATCTAAGGGCTGTCAATTCGACTAAATGCCTAGGAATTACGATTAAAAGCCACTTAAATTGGAAAGATCACATAGATAATATTGTGGGGAAGGCGAAACAAAGACTGCGCTTTGTTAGCAGAACACTTAGAAGATGCGACAAACCCACTAAAGAGACAGCCTACATTACACTTGTACCTCCTCTACTGGAATATTGCTGCGCGGTGTGGGATCCTTACCTGACAGGAATGGCGGAGGACATCGAAAAAGTGCAAAGAAGGGCAGCCCGTTAATTGTTATCGCGTAGTAGGGGTGAGAGTGTCACTGATATTATAAGCAAGTTGGGATGGCAGTCACTGAAAAAACGGTGGTTTCCTTTCCGGCGAGATCTGTTTACGAAATTTCAATCACCAACTTTCTCTTCCGAATGCGAAAATATTTTGTTGACACCCACCTACTTAGATAGAAATGATCATCATTATAAAATAAGAGAAATCAGAGCTCGAACGGAATGATTTAGGTGTTCCTTTTTACCACTCGCCTTTCGAGAGTGGAATGGTAGAGAAGTAGTATGAAAATGGTTCGATGAACCCTCTGCCAGCCACTTAAGTGTGAATTGCAGAGTAATCATGTAGATGTAGATGTAGATGTAGATGACCTACGAAGACGTGTCTGGAGACGTCGCGGACCAGAGGACATCCAGTAATTCTATCAGCAATGCCAAACTGAATAAATGCTTGCATAAGGGCCAGAGGTGGCCCAACGAATTATTGACTTGCTCAATTTGTGAGGATCTGTCTGGTGAATAAGTCGTCCAGTTTTTCTGAAAATGGAATCTTTTTTTATTATATATATTACATTTACCGATTTTCGTCCCATTAGGATAATTCTTTCGTGGTGGGCATTTCCTTTTTGTAGTGTTACCACCCAATGGCTTAAACCACCACAAAATAATATATACAACTTCCAGACACGTTACATTCTCTCGGTTAAGTATATTGCAAGTATCAGCTATAAAGTGATAACATCAGTATGTTTGACAGTTGATGAACGGTTTTTGAATTTTATTTTGCAAAAATTCGCTTTGTTTCTTCCAACCTCCCCCTACCCCTTTGTTTTCAGGAAGCTAAGTTACATTGCTTCCGTGTTCACCTAACTCTAATCCTGGGTACACTATACCACAGTTGTTAAGAAGCAATTGAATTCGGTATGGCATACGTTAACGACCGAAAATTCTTACGAAGTTAGATCTGCTATTTGAATGTAATTGTCTACATGTTCATATTGCTGAAATGTGATTGGAAAAAACATCAAAGTTGTAATAGATTTCTAGTATTCTGCTACTTCCCCTATTTCATATCTCTTTTAGAAGAGCTTTAGAGAGAAATTATTCCCTGATGTCTTATCACGTGACCTATCAACGTTTCTCTCCTCGCCTGTTATCTGCGGAAGTTCCTCATTTGCTATCTTAAAAGCCCACTTAATGTCTATAGCACCACATCTCAAACCTAGGATAGACTTCTCCGTTTTTCCCATGGCCCATGTTTCATGTCCATACAATGCCGTGCTCCAGACTCATATTTTCAGAAATTTGTTTCTCAGATTGAACACCCGTAATGATTCATAATTCGATGACGATGTAGAAAAAACAGGTTTTTGATAAGCAAAGGGACAATTGTTTTTTTGCATCGTTGACTAAGTATTCAAGTATCTATGGTTCTAAAAAAATAAGCATTGATGTGATATTAGTGATATGATGTTTGTTAAGAGAAATAGAATGTATATTTGCAATAAAGCTGCTGAGAAATTCAAAACCTTAGCGTAACGCATTTTCTTGCTTTTTCTGCGTTGCTTACGTGGCAATGGAGTTGAAACGAAGAGGAGCTGCCAATCTGTCTTCTACAATAACTTGAATTGCGATTCAGACAAGAAAGCTTCATTTTTAGGTCTCGTTTCATACGTTCTGCTACATGCACATTTGTATTCTGCATCTCAATGAGAACATTTGGCACTTATTATTTGAGTAAAAGCAGAAGATTTTCTCTTTGTTCCGTTGACGTTAGGCTTGTGCTGGAAACAGAATTCATCTTCATGAGACTGCGTTCGACGCTTAATTTAGTTGCTACGTCCATAGCTGCTTGTGTAACTGATATTCAGATTGTGGATAAGAACTTGTTATTTGAAAACATAATCACGTGAATATACAAGGGTGGACAAAATGTGGAAACAATAAACACACAAGAAATTAGCATGCGCAGTACGGTGTAGGAAAACGGTTGAAATTCAAAACAGCTTCCAGTTGTCTCGAAATGGATAAATACGGGTCCTGTATGGTTTTCAAGGGAAGCTTAACCATTCTACCAGCAAAATAGTGGAGAGTTGAGGTAACGATGATGGAGATGAACAGTAACCATGTTCCCTTCTCTCTAAAGTAGACTACGAAGGCTCAAAACTTTGAGGCCCAGCTGCTGTGGTTGCCAGGGAAGATGCGACGTTTCATCTCCGTACTCACAAAATCACTCCTACGAACTTTATCAACAGCGGTCGTGTCATCTTGGAGCACAGCATCACCTTTGAGGAACCAACACTCCCATGGACCTCTTAAGCCAAAATGATTACATAATTATTGACAGTATGGGGTCCATGGAACACCATGATAGGACAGCCCAGATCATAACCGAATCCCTTTCTCTCGGGACGTAAACTCGGCTGGAAATTGTAAACTGTAAAACAAGACTCATCCGACCAAATTTCTTTCATCGCTCCATTGTCCAAGTCTGATGGCTTCGGCACCACGTTTTCCTGTTATGCACATTTGCATCGCTGATGAACGGCTCTGGAATTCCATCTCGCTACGCAATTCCCTTCTTACATGCCTCCATTTATGTTGTTTTGTTGGTCACGTGGTTTGCTAGTGCGACATTCAGTTCAGCAGTAACATTTGCAGCTGTCGTCCTGTTACTTTTGTGACATCTCTCTTCAATGACCGTCCATCACGATCATCCAACAAACAGTTCCTTGTCTTAGCGGATGATGTTTTTGGCTTTCCCTGTATGCGGTATAAAAGTTCGATACGGTGCCTCTTGAAACCCCAAACACTTCGGCTACTTTGGTTACCGAAGCATCCACCATAGTAGAGCCAACAATTTGCCCACGTTAAAATTCACTTAGCTCCGGATCTTGCACAGAACCTAGATCTTGATGTCTTGACACAGAAATACACTGCTTACTTTATTATGGTGTCATATACACTCCTGGAAATGGAAAAAAGAACACATTGACACCAGTGTGTCAGACCCACCATACTTGCTCCGGACACTGCGAGAGGGCTGTACAAGCAATGATCACACGCACGGCACAGCGGACACACCAGGAACCGCGGTGTTGGCCGTCGAATGGCGCTAGCTGCGCAGCATTTGTGCACCGCCGCCGTCAGTGTCAGCCAGTTTGCCGTGGCATACGGAGCTCCATCGCAGTCTTTAACACTGGTAGCATGCCGCGACAGCGTGGACGTGAACCGTATGTGCAGTTGACGGACTTTGAGCGAGGGCGTATAGTGGGCATGCGGGAGACCGGGTGGACGTACCGCCGAATTGCTCAACACGTGGGGCGTGAGGTCTCCACAGTACATCGATGTTGTCGCCAGTGGTCGGCGGAAGGTGCACGTGCCCGTCGACCTGGGACCGGACCGCAGCGACGCACGGATGCACGCCAAGACCGTAGGATCCTACGCAGTGCCGTAGGGGACCGCACCGCCACTTCCCAGCAAATTATGGACACTGTTGCTCCTGGGGCATCGGCGAGAACCATTCGCAACCGTCTCCATGAAGCTGGGCTACGGTCCCGCACACCGTTAGGCCGTCTTCCGCTCACGCCCCAACATCGTGCAGCCCGCCTCCAGTGGTGTCGCGACAGGCGTGAATGGAGGGACGAATGGAGACGTGTCGTCTTCAGCGATGAGAGTCGCTTCTGCCTTGGTGCCAATGATGGTCGTATGCGTGTTTGGCGCCGTGCAGGTGAGCGCCACAGTCATTACTGCATACGACCAAGGCACACAGGGCCAACACCCGGCATCATGGTGTGGGGAGCGATCTCCTACACTGGCCGTACACCTCTGGTGATCGTCGAGGGGACACTGAATAGTGCACGGTACATCCAAACCGTCATCGAACCCAACGTTCTACCATTCCTAGACCGACAAGGGAACTTGCTGTTCCAACAGGACAATGCACGTCCACATGTATCCCGTGCCACCCAACGTGCTCTAGAAGGTGTAAGTCAACTACCCTGGCCAGCAAGATCTCCGGATCTGTCCCCCATTGAGCATGTTTGGGACTGGATGAAGCGTCGTCTCACGCGGTGTGCACGTCCAGCACGAACGCTGGTCCAACTGAAGCGCCAGATGGAAATGGCATGGCAAGCCGTTCCACAGGACTACATCCAGCATCTCTACGATCGTCTCCATGGGAGAATAGCAGCCTGCATTGCTGCGAAAGGTGGATATACACTGTACTAGTGCCGACATTGTGCATGCTATGTTGCCTGTGTCTATGTGCCTGTGGTTCTGTCAGTGTGATCATGTGATGTATCTGACCCCAGGAATGTGTCAATAAAGTTTCCCCTTCCTGGGACAATGAATTCACGGTGTTCTTATTTCAATTTCCAGGAGTGTATCTGGGTAACATTCTTTAAAAATATACGTAACCCAAACAGTGGGTTGTCGGAAGGATCTACGACACCAAATCGCGAGCTTCGTACAGGATGTTGTGCAACTGAATCGGAAATATAGCTCTCCCATCTGTGCATTAACAACCTAATCATGAGATTTATGGTTAATAGCATGGACTCACTCGAAGGGAACTGGTTCATTCACTGAATGATCGCTGAACGAATAGCGATTTGCGTTTGAATAACTCTTCCTTGAAAATTTAACTACAAGATTTGCACTATTCTATTCTGCAAATTGTATTTCCAGTAGACTTCCAGGACAATTGGAAAATGTAGACATTCAAATCTAAACTGAATGAGTTCCTTGCGGTGCACTCTTTTTAATCAGTACGGTTACTTCTCGCAATATGGATATACTATGACATTTTTCTCCTTGTCTCTCTTTTTGTTTTCTTTTTTGGAATTACATAGTGACTAGTTCCCCCATTAAGTAGCCATTCCATCCACTATATCTTTCATTTCAAGCGAGTTAATTGTACAGAGAGTTGAAATGGACATTGTACAAAGAACTGAAATGATGCCTCGGACTGACATAAGCGCTCTTGTCGGCAGTTGCTGTTATGGCACAACGGGATCAGTTTCGGGCTGTTACGTGTTGCAATGAAGTGCATGTACTTGCGTATCATTTGTTCATAGTAGTGGTGAACGTTAGTGCTGATCGAAAACTGCCAAGGTCAGTTTGAATTTTGGAAAGTGGTACTCCTAATATTCTTTACAAGCAACTCAAATATTTATAGATTATGTGATGTTGGAAATAATATACGCCGATTTTTAATGACAGTGATCAAATTTTCTTCTACAGATCACAGTGAAGTACGGACGATTCTTAACAACCAGTCTTATTAATTTGCTGTAGGGTCTTGAGTCGGTAGCTTTGCGAAAATGCAGTTACGATACTTTCACATTTATACATGTCTTGTAGATATAGTAAAAGAACAAATCTAATATTAATGACTGATGATTTTGAAATTTATTATAATTATACAGGAAATCCATGCTCTTTAAGAGATTTAGTTACGTTCGATCTAACTACCTGTACGATTTCTGTACGATTCCTCAGCTTCTATAGATGAGCTTCTAGCCACATTTTGGTTGTCCGGCGAAGTGCCATTTACTGCTCGCGTAACACGTTTGTTGTAATGTGCAGCAATGGACTTTAAATCAGCTTATGCTGTGCTTAGAAAACAGTGTTTGTCGCATTTATTTGTGTGTCTTTAATCTTCATGATGTGATCAGCGTTGTACTAGCTTCCTCAAAATGAAATCTAAAACCGCTTTTGCGGTTGTCTGTTTAAGAGAGAAAGACACTTAGATTATAAAAACAATTACTTAGCGTACTCTACGTGACTCGTGTATCGATGCAGCAGCTGCATTGACCGGAATGTAACAGCGAATAAAGTGTGAGATATATAGGCTGTTTTCGTAAGAGCGCGCAGAGATGTAGCAGGACGAAGAGAATGCTCCACTGACTAATTTGAGGCAGGGAACCTGGAGGCAGGAAAAGCCAGCTTAAGGAGACAGAGAAGTAAACATGTCTACCGCTTTGTCTGGCATTACAGTTTTCCAGCTTAATACAACTACAAAGAGTACACTTTGCTCGTATTGTGATGTTTACTTACATGTACATTCTATATTTCCTGCAAGGAAACAAGCAGGATGAACCTGATTGCTAGGAAGTTATGACCCAGTTTTCTTTACTTTACTTGTCCATAAAGTGGCTCTTTTGTATCGTATTTACTTGGTTCCATGGCAGAAAGAGCTGTCAATCGACGACTGACCCATTCATTACTCAGTGCTGATCAGAGAAATACGGTGCAGTACGATGGAGCAGTACCAGACAATTTCGCAGAAGTCACTGACTTGTGTATGGGGAAGAACGTTGCAATGCTCTCGCTCGTGAGAGGCTGTACAGGGAACGGTTTCCGAACAGGTATCATCTGTCACGACGAGTGTTTATTTTTCTCGATCGACGAATGCGGAAGACTCGTACACTATAAAGAAGAAACGTGGAACCTGGCAACATGAGTACCACTCGCACAACCGATTTTAAAGAGGAGATGTGCGAATGTGTGGCAGCGTATCCCACTACAAGTACTTGTCGTACTGCAAGTGAAATGAGCTCTACACGTGATAGCGTATGGCGGGTACTTCACGAACAACAATTACACCCATGTCACCCACAAAGAGTCCGTGCAATGATTGTGACTGACTTTGCACCAAGAGTCGCATTGTGTAAATGGTTGCTCCAACAGTGGATTGATCGACTAGATTTCCACCAAATCGTGCTGTTTAGTGACAAGGCCTCATTTGCTTGTGATCGTATTTCGAAGAGCAGGAATAGCCATGTGTGAGATGAGGAAAGTCCTCACATTGTAATAGAGTCACACGATCAACTACGTTTTGCTGTGACTATCTGGGCAGGCATTACAGGCGGCAGTCTCATCGGGCCATATCTTCTACCTGACATCTGAATGGACACCTGCACTAGAGGTTCGTGCAAAGAGTTCTACTTGAGGTGTTGGAGAACATTCCCTTGTCTGTTAGTGAGAGAAAGTGTGTATAACATGACGGTGCAACCCCTCACTTCAGTGTGGACGTCCGCAACCATCTCAGTGCTGTATTGCTTGGTCACTGGATTGGGAGGTCGTCTGATCTGAATCCCCTAGGTTATTTCCTATGGGGATATCTGAAGTCACTTATGTATGAGACCTCAGTGGATACGGAGATGGAATTAGCTGCCAGAATTGCAGCTGTGACTCGAAACACACCATGGATATTTTTCAGGGTGCATCAAAATCTTGTCCGCCGATGTCATGCTTGCACTGAGGTTGACGGTTGTCAGTTTCAGCACGTATCGTAAGATAAAGTACAAATGGTACGTTCTCTGTGTCAATGATGGTATTTGCAGTTAGCTGTAACTAATGTAATAAAAAAAGTACACAGTAATGTCATTTTATTCCTATTATTTCCTTAACTGCAACTAACGCAAATAAAGAAGTACACAATGATGTTATTTTATTCTGGTTATCTCCTTAACTTGGCTTCTTTAACCGCGAGTTTCCTACCTCGAATTGTTCAGTGGAGCACCCTCTATGTCCTACTAAATTTTTCACGCTCTTACGGAAACACCCTGTATGTAAGAAAAGCGTTTCTCAAATAGTGAAATTTTTCAACATCGAATGTAAATGTAACAAGAAGTCTCTGAACCGTTGTGATCATTTCGCAGGAAGTATGGTGAGAAAAAGTAATACCGCGAAACGAGGCCATTTGGGTCTGCTGAGGAGATCGGTGATCATTGTATTGGATCCTTAAAGATTATAAAAATGTACGTACAGTATGTATGTCACAGATCTACTCTTAAACTAATGGGCGGATTTCAACCAAACTTGGTACGCATATCACTTGCTGTCTGGAAAGAATTGCTAGGCGGAGCATGAGCCATCTACCTATCAAAGGGGTGGGGTGAAAAAGAAATGTAGCCTAAGATGAGCGAATACCCAAAATTTATTCACTAAGTAGTTAAGAATGAGAGTACCCGCCAGATTAGTTGAGAGCGCTAATGCGCTGCTTCCTGGACTCGAGTAGGCGCGCCGGTCCCGGATCAAATCCTCCCGGCGGATTACCGACGAAGGCCGGTTTGCTGAGCACCCTGGATGTGGTTTTAGCCTGTTTTCCACATTAAGCTTGGTGAATACCGGTCTGGTCCCCACGTCCCGCCTAAGTTACATGACTCACAGACATCTGAACACGTTCACATTATTCCATGGATTACACTAGATGCAGACAGTTGGAGTACAGTAATTCCGTGTTTGGCGAGAGGGGGGGGGGGGGGGGGGGAGTAAGGGGTGGCGGCAAGAAGGACATCCGGCCACCCCTTAAATTAATCTTGCCCAGTTCGATTAACGATGCCGACACTGCGCGACACAGGCACATACGATAGACAGTTAAGAATGAGAGTACATAGCGATGTACAACAAATCTTAGATATGATTTTAAACCTTGATGAAACGTTTTCTCGATGACAATCCCCACTAGATGGTGTAAGGAGAAAAGCTTATCGCTTACTTCATTTTCACTGTTCGTGCTGTAAAACTGCCACATCAGGTATGACATTGTAGTTAGTTACTTTTTTACTTCTAATTGTAGTCGTGGCACATTTTGCGAATGTTGTTGTGGTCTTCAGTCCAGAGACTGGTTTGATGCAGCGCTCCGAGCTACTCCATCCAGTGCAAGCTTGTTCATCTCCGAGTAACTATTGCAACCTACATCCTTCTGAATCTGCTTAGTGTATTCGTGCCTCGGTCTCCCTCTACGATTTTTATCCTCTGCGCTTCCCTCCAATACTAAGCTGACGATCCCCTGATGCCTCAGAACGTGTCCTATCAACCGATACCTTCTTCTAGTCAGGTTGTGCCAAAAATTCCTCTTCCCCCCAATTCTATTCATTACCTCCCAATTAGTTACGTGATCTACCCATCTAATCTTCAGCATTCTTCTGTAGCACCACATTTCGAAAGTTTCTATTCTCTTCTTGTTTAAACTATTTATCGTCCAAGTTTCACTTCCATACAAATACTTTCAGAAGAGACTTCCCGACACTTAACACTGTATACGATGGTAACAAAGGATATTTTGCCTGCCTGTCTCATACATCTTGCTCACCAGATGGTAGAGTTCTGTCAGGGCTGCTTCTCCCAAGGCTATCAGCAGTTCTAATGGAATGTTGTCTACTCCCGGGTCCTTGTTTCGACCTAATTCTTTCAGTGCTCTGTCAAACTCCTCTCGCAGTATCATATCTCCCATTTCATCTCCATCTACATCCTCTTCCATTTCCGTGATATTGACCTCAAGTACATCGCCTTTGTTGGGTTGGGTTGTTTGGGGAAGGAGACCAGACAGCGAGGTCATCGGTCTCATCGTATTAGAGAAGGACGGTGAAGGAAGTCGGCCGTGCCCTTTGAAAGGAACCATCATGGCATTTGCGTGGAGCGATTTAGAGAAATCGCGGAAAACCTAAATCAGGATGGCCGGACTAGGGTTTGAACCGTCGTCCTCCAGAATGCGACATCGCCTTTGTATAGACCCTCTATATACTCCTGCCATCTTTCTGTCTTCTCTTCTTTGCTTAGTACTGGCTTTCCACCTGAGCTCTTGATATTCATACAAATGGTTCTCTTTTCTTCAAAGGCCTCTTTAATTTTCCAGTAGGCAGTATTTATCCTACCCCTAGTGACATATGCCTGTACGTCCTTACATTTGTCCTCTAGCCATCCCTGCTTAGCCACTTTGCGCTTCCTGTCGATCTCATTTTCGAGACTTTGTATTCGTTTTAGCCTGCTTCATTTACAGAATTTTTGTATTTTCTCCTTTGTTCTATTAAATTCAATATCTCTTCTGTTACCCAAGGATTTCTATTAGCCCTCGTCTTTTTACCTACTTGATCCTCTGCTGCCTTCACTATTTCATCTCTCGAAGTTACCCATTCTTCTTCTACTGTATTTCTTTCCGCCATTCTTGTCAGTCGCTCCCTAATGGTCTCCCTGAAACTCTCTACAACCTCTTGTTCTTTCAGTTTATCCAGGTTCTATCTCCTCAAATTCCCACCTTTTTACAGTTTCTTCAGTTTTAAGCTACAGTTCATAACCAATAGATTGTGGTCAGAGTCCACATCTGCCTCTGGAAATGTCTTACAATTTAAAACCTGGTTCCTGAATCTCTGTCTAAACAGTATATAATCTGTCTGAGGCCTTCCAGTATCTCCAGGATCCTTCCATGTATACAATCTTCTTTCATGATTCTTGAACAAAGTGTTAGCTATGATTAAGTTATGCTCTGTACAAAATTCTACCAGGCGGCTTCCTCTTTCATTTCTTCCTCCCATTCCATATTCACCTACTACGTTTCCTTCTCTTCTTTTTCCTGCTATCAAGTTCCAGTCACCCATGACTATTAAATTTTCGTCACCCTTCACTATCTGAATAATTTCTTTTATCTCATCATACATTTCTTGAGTCTGTTCATCATCTGCTGAGCTAGTTGGCATATAAACATGTACTACTGTGGTAGTACATGTTTATATGTAGGACTTCAGTTGTCTTTCAGCTGATAACGACGGCCTCCTGGAAATGGAAATTTGTGGTAAGGTCTTATGGGACCAAACTGCTGAGGTCATCGGTCCCTAAGCTTACACATTATTTAAACTAACTTACGCTAAGAACGACACACACACTCACACACACACACACACACACACACACACACACACACACACACATGCCCAAGGGGGGACTCCTCGAACCTCCGATGGGTGGTGGTGGGGGGGGGGGAGGGGGGAGGAGGAAGCCGCGCGTACGACGTCCTCCTGAGTAGCCCCGCCTGTACATCCGAATGGGGGACTATTTTACATCCGGGATATTTTATCCAAGAGGACGCCATCGTCATTGAACCATAGAGTAAAGCTGCATGCCCTCGGGAAAAATTACCGCTGTAGTTTCCCCTTGCTTTCGGCCGTTCGCAGTTCCAGCACAGCAAGGCCGTTTTGTTTAATGTTACAAGGCCACATCAGTCAATCATTCAGACTGTGGCCCTTGCAACTACTGAAAAGGTTGCTGCCCCTCTTCAGGAACCACACGTTTGTCTGGCCTCTCAATAGATACCCCTCCCTTGTGGTTGCACCTAGGGTACGCTAGCTCTATAGCTGAGGCACTCAAGCCTTCCCACCAAGGGCAAGGTATATGGTTCATGGGAGAAGTATATTCGCATATACCACTAAATATACATGCAAAATTATGTTTGACTAACATTGTGACCATGCAAGACGAGGCGATTGGAAGGTTGCTGTCCGCTGCTTCCTGATGTGAGTTTTCTTAACCATCGAGCTTTCAACGTTTACTTGCTGGGACTTCCATCTTTTTTTGTTTTTCTATTTTGCTCTTTTCATTGGAGGTTAACACGGTTTTACATGTCAGTTTTTCAACTGGTCAGTGTGATATATGACACGCTACTAGTTGCAGGTAACTATTTTATTTTAAGAAGCTTGAGTCCCCTCCTTCCCGTATCGTGACCTTAATATTTTACTGAGTTTGAGTATTTCATATTAGTTGTTACAGAGATTAATTATCATATAGGTATCAGTTTATCATAATATCGATTTTATGTTCTCTATTTTGTACATGTACACCTGAAGATGTTATATATCACGAATCCAGTCGTTCTCATGTAAGTAAAAGTTCATATACAGCTGAAAGCAGTTTATTTCTGAAACGTGAATTACTTCATCAGCGATTTCTCTTAACACAAGACTATTTCTAACAGACTTCAAAATTATATCATTATACAACACATAGTTTAGGAAACTGGCGTCATAAACACTGAGACGCGTGAATAACTGCCGCATCATCCATGACATTTAAATTTATTGCTTCTTTGCTACTAATTCTACATTTCGGAGACGCTATCCTCATTTGCGCTGAATGTACGTACAAAATTATGTCATTGTACGACACATATTTCATATAATATGACGCCATGAACAGTGAAAATGAAACTGCAAGGCGGAATTCGCTATAGATGCAGCTGAAATATATCCAGAAATATGCGTGAAATAAGTTAAATATATGTAAGGCATGCTTATGCCGGGTAAGTCACGGGCAAAAATCTCCTCCTAAACCCGTGGATCGGACTGAACCAAACTTGGCAAGCGCATTGCTTACTATTTGGAAAGAAGCACTGTGGGGGTAAGAATCAGCAATCTCGTACTGGGTTAGGGTGATAACTTGGAGACAGAAGGAAGTATGAGGAGGCAGAGAGAACGGTGAAGGAGGCGATGGACACAGATGCGCGGGAAGAGGAGATGGACAATGAGAGGGTGAGGGAAAATGTACAGATAAAGGAAGTTTAGGAGATGGGCAGAGAGAAAGGAGAGGAGGAGAATACGGGGAAAGGAAAGAGTGGGATATGGATAATGGGGGGAGAAGGAGATGTGCAGAGAGAAGGGGAGGAGGAGATGGCCAGAAACAGAGGAGCAAGATGAGATGGAAGAGTGGGAGGCGGAGGAGATAGACAAAGAGGGGAAGAGGAGGAGATGGAGAAAAAGAGGGGGAGGAAGAGATTACAAGAGAGGGGAAGATTGAATGAAGTACATACCTGGGCTGGGTACTCAGCTAGTTAAATTATAAGAGTCAGTGTCTTGGTCACAGGCTAATTTATTAAAACTTTTAACTCTATTCATAAATATATATAACAATAGATCATAAATTTATGTGAAAACTGTAGGTCAGATCGTTTCACGCGTGATAAAAGAACATATAATGCAAGGTAAAAGCATGAAAAAATTAAATGTGCAGTTGACAGTTATCTCTATACATTTCAATCACACAGGCATTACATCACACTGCTTCACCCTTACAATATATACAGTACACTCTACATTGCGGTACATTAAATCGAAACTGAAGACCATTTAAAACAAGCTTGAAAGTATGAGATGTGAATGACAGAAGACTCGAATAGAAATGTAAGAAAGTAAATAGCGGTACAAAGATGGAATTAAAAGTCAACGACTATGAATGTAGGAGCAGGAGAGGCAGTTCAGCTGACGTCAGCAGGATGGCCATAGGGGCCCACGAGATGTACGCCCCCCCCCCCCCCTCCCTCCCTCTCCAACGAACTTGTGACGTCACACTAGTCGGCTTATCCGCGAACGTTCGGCTCCATGCAGGACCCATGGAAAATCAATATGTAATTGAAAAATACCCACTAAAAGTCTTAACCATGTCGTGTGCTATCGAGAGCATGCATGAATTTAAACGCGCGGTCAAGTATTATGAAACTCGTCTGAAATAGTTAGTCGCTCGCCACCGGAGACCGCTGCTGGCTCTCGTAAGGCCTGC
Organism: Schistocerca gregaria; assembly: GCF_023897955.1. Classification (NCBI taxonomy): domain Eukaryota; kingdom Metazoa; phylum Arthropoda; class Insecta; order Orthoptera; family Acrididae; genus Schistocerca; species Schistocerca gregaria. The sequence continues at coordinate 777,720,282 of NC_064922.1, forward strand.
AGTGTCACGCGCTGTGACGTAGGCGCTACGTGCTTTCTTTCTCGTGGGCCTCGGCTGGCCATCGGCGACAGCAGCGGTGGAAGAGGCGGCAGGCGGTCTACCGGCCCGTGCCGGCGTCTGCGAGGCTGCCATCGGAGTCAAGCACGGTTCTCACTTCTCACCATAAAGGCTGGGGCAATTGCGATGAGCTGTCGTGCACCTCGACGGCTCTCTGATACATCAGACCTCTAAAGTTTCACAAAATAGGAACTGTGCTGGGACTCGTTTGGTTGATTTAAGAACTTCACGTGATTATTCTTTCGGTTGGTGTAGATTCCAGTTTCTCCTAATACTTGGAGTGGAGCACCTTGTTGTTCTCGATGTAGAGTTTTTAAACCGGACTGGATGTCGCTCAAAGGCTACCCAGTTTATGTTATACGCTCACCGTATGCTGCTTTGCAACTTCTTTTTAAGTGTATTCTTTAAATCGTGTAAGTGTCTGCATATTTCATTGATATATTCTTTGTCGCAGGTTTTACACTTGACATTGTACAGTTCCGAGGTAAAAAAATTCGTTATTTTCCTCACTTGTTATATAATGCTCTGATTTGCTACGTAGTGTGTACGTGGCATGTAAGTCTGTTTTAATCTTATATTTACGCAGCCATTGGGCTATTTTATCTGATATTCGCCCATTGTAAATCTTTGCAACATACCATGTCGATAGTATTAGAGGTAGCATTAGTTGTTGAATTCACAAAGCTTTTCGCGTTAATGCCTCTTTTAATATCCTTGTATAATGTTTCAACTAAGTTACATCATAGTTATTAATCGCGACTTGTTTTAGAACTGCTAGTTCTTTGTTACTTTCGCTTTCTAGCAGCAGCAGCCTTAAAATTCTATTGATTCTGACCATTCTGTGTAGTCAAGTGGCATGAAATCGCATTATACTCGTAACTTCTGTAGATGTGCCTTTCTACATATCCCGAGTATAAATTCCCCATTCTGGTTTGCAATATCCAAGTCAAGGAAATTAGTTTGTCCACTTGGTTCGCTATCAACGCTAAATTTAATTTTGCAGTAGGCCTATGTGTAAGATTGTTATGGGTTACTTCTTCCAGGTATTCTGAATCACCATTATACAGGACAGTCATAAAGAGACTAAAAAGCTGGTAAGAGTGTTGCACAGTAGATTGTCCTGATAAATAATTGTTAAGAAAACAATTCGACACGTTATTCAGTTTTTGAGTTAGTTAGCACTTTAGTTAGCCAATCAGGCCATTCTTCTTTTTCAGGTGCCTTGTCCCACGGTTGTGCAGGGTCGCCACGGTTAGGATCGGATATGGCAATATTAATTTTAAGGGGGGCCGGATGTCCTTCCTGCCGCCACCCTGTAAACCCCCCCCCCCCCCCAGGACGAAATTAGTGTACCCAAGCTTTCTGCATCTAGTGTAATACATAGAATGGTGCGAACGTATTCAGATGTTTCCGAGTCGTTTAAGTGAGGCGGAACATGGGAACCAGCCCAGTATTCACCTAGCAGGATGTGGAAAACCGCCTAAAAACCAAACTCAGGCTGGCCAGCACACCGGCCGATGTCGGTAATCTGCCAGACGGATTGGATCCGGGGCCGGCGCGCCTACCCGAGTCCAGGAAGCAGCGCGTTAGCGCTCTCGGATAACCTGCAGGGTTAGCCAATCACGCTGTTGTGCGCGTAAACTCTAACACCACGCCAGAGGCGGTGCTGCCAAACCTGTTCTTCGTTTGCCTTCCTAAATCCGAACAAGAGAGCCATGCAAAAATTGAACATCGGGCGGTAGTAAGGATCGAACCTGAGCCAAAGGCTGAACAGTGTCGTGTGCCATCATCTACGCTCTGAGAAGAACTGATGGTAAGTATATCTGGCGGGCCTCTTGAATTTGCTCACACAAAGGTCTGATTGGCTAACTTCAGTGCTAATGAACTACTAAACGGCGCAGTGTATCGATTTTTCTGCTTAACAATTATTTCTGAGCACAGCTTTCCCTGTAACTCCTTTACAAGCTTTTCAGACTGTTTCTGAGAACACTGTATAATAAAATTGAGTCACTGTTCTTTCTGTGAAGCAAGGGTATTTTTTCTTAAGCCAAACTTCGAGGTTATTAATAAAAATGCAGATAAAACACACGCATGGCTGCTTCCAGTGCCAGCTCTTATTACTGCCTATAGAGTTTTTTTTTAATTTAAAAATTCTTCTACAAGACTGTTTATAAAAGTTCACAAATTTCCAGCGCTTCACCAGTTCTCACGTTTTAGTGACGTAAAAAATTCAAAGTAGACACTGGCCAAGCACTAGAAATTTGTGTAATTTTGCTAACAGCCCTGTCGCATAAAATTTTAAATTCAACAGAAACGTTTATAGACAGCAAGAAGGGCTGAAACCAGTTTTATTAAAGTAACATGTGACCAAGGCTCTGATTTTTGTAACGTAAGCAATCGAAATTGTAATAACAAACCAGTCCGTGTTGGACAATACCACTCTTGTATAGCTTGACAGTGAAGTTTGACTATCATTTCCTTAAGACTCTCACACTTACCAGACGTCCACGTGACGAAAATGGTCGCTCTTTTTTAGATCTTCTCTGTCTCCTCCACTAATTCTATCTGAAAAGTGTTCCAGGAAAAATGTAGAAGAAAAACCGACTCGATCCTGTTCGTTTGTTATTAATTAATTATTACGACATTCTACGCAAATCTGATTCTTCGTTTCAAGACTAATAAGGCGCAATTTTCGTTAATACATCATTTCAGTGAGGTAATAGGTGGTCTAGAGGATGCCGGCACGGTAGCTCAGCGTGTTCGGTCAGAGGGTTAGCTGCCTCTGCAATAAAAAACTAAGTAACTCCATCAACGATGGACTGAAGAAGCGTCATGTCACGTCCGCCCTCAACAAATAGAACGAACAATAATGAACAAAATGAGACCAAAAAAAGGGTAGACTCTTTAATTAGTAATCCCGGGTTCGAAACCAACCACTACTTAAATTTTTATTAATGATCAGCATTGGCGGCTGAAGACTACTGGCATAAGAAGTCACCTTTATTCTGCCAACGGCCTTATCAAAGAGGGTGGAGAAGCGGACAGAGGTTCAGGGTACTCTATTGCCCTTGGGATGAAACACCATCCCTAGAAGGCAGAAAAATCAGCAGTGATCAACTGTATGACGAAGCAGAAAGCAACATAAACCACTGCATAAAGACACATAACGTGTATCCACAGGATATGTAGCCTGTAATTGAAAAAGTGTATGATGGCCCCTCCATTGGCAAAAGATTCCGGAATAGCCCCCATTCCAATGTTATTTCATATCCTCACTCTCTTGTTGTTTCTCTTTCTGGGTGAAAGTTTTCTCTCTATTTCTCTAAAACCCTTCAAGACTTTTTTTTATTTTGGTCCTGAATATTCTGTACGGAATGTATTCTGCAGTTACGTTCATCCCTGAATCCTTTTTAGTGTCTTTGACCTACTGATTTTTGCTCCTTTTGGTATTCAAATATCTAAATATTCTTTTAGTTAATCCATTGCCGTCCATTCTTTTCACATGTCCACTGAATTAATCCACCTTTTCCGGATTGTGTCTCAGAGTTTGAGAAGTTTTCGCTAGAGTCGTTAGCTGCTTCTTAGTCTGTATTTGCCATTGTCTGTGGTGGGATGCAAAACTTTTTCAAACGATTATCTCCTCTCATTTCTCTATTTATCGTACTTTAAGTATGTCAATGTACTCTGCTGCAGAGAGTGCTAGAGAGCTTGTTGTTTTATGTTTCATGGTGTCTAATGTTCGCATTAATGAAGACTTCTTTTTGTAGCTGGTGACCAGATAGAGTCGGCGAGTCGATACGCCTTCTAAATTTTCTTGGCTCTGGTATCGTTTGTTTCTTCGGTCATTCCATTGGTTTATTTGATTTCTCTGAGGTATTTACATTTTTCAACCTTGGTAGTTTCTCCAAAATCTGTTTCCAACGATTTTGTAGCATCTACGATATTTGTCCTACATTCTATGCTGGATGTCGAAATTTGGAAGCCTGCTTTGCTGATATTCTGAGGATATTTAGCTGAATTTTTTGTTTGGTCCCTAATTTTATTTCACTTCTCTTCTTTACATTATTACCTGTAATGATCGGAAGCGTTCTCCCCTGAACGGCTTTAATTTGTATTAGACTAATGACGCAATTGCCTGTGGCGTTAGATGCTTTTTCTCCATCCTCTGCCGAGCAAGGTGACGCACTGGATTTGCATTCGGGAGGACGACGGTTCAATCCCGCGTCCGGCCATCCTGATTTAGGTTTCCCAATGATTTCCCTAATTCGCTCCAGGCAAATGCCGGGATGGGTCCTTTGGAAGGGCACGGCCGACTTCCTTCCCCGTCCTTCCCCAGTCTGACGAGACCGATGACCTCGCTGTTTGGTCTCCTCCCCCAAACAATCCTCCATGACGACTTCAGTACAGCAGCCATGGTCAGACTTGGCAACACTGAGTCTTGAGACCACTCCGTGCCAGTAGCCGAACTGCCTTATTTGCTAATAGCGTCAGAAGCTTTGTTCATAATTTTAACAATGCTGATAAATGCGGAAAGATTTTGCAAAGACGTCTGTCTTATTTTGTACCCAAACGAATTAACGAATGATTCTGTTATCGGTGTCCTTTAAGACGCAAAACCGCCTCTGTTTTTTGTCGTAGGTTCGTTTCACGCAATCGCGCTGAACTTACTTTGTCGTTCCCAATTGTTCTTTGTATTCGGACAGTGTATCTGTTTTAACAGAAATGATTAACTACTGATTATGTGTGATATTTTCCATCTGCCTTCCAGCGTTTTCCGTCTTCCAACATCTAATCTAGAGAGCTGGTGTAAATCACTTTATTTTCGCGTACCTTGTAGTTTACAAGGTTCATCGGCTCGCAGCTCTGCGAGAGAGAATTATGAGCCCGATTAAATTTTCAGTTAATCACAAGTGAAGTGCGCAGAGTCAGCCCTGCCACCCTCCGAAACGTACGTCGGTTCTGCTCTTCATTGAAGCTGCGTTTCGAATGGGAGAGTAGTCAGCGTTTTATATGCAACGAGAGAGTATCTTCCAGTTCCCCTGAAATATCCGAAATCTTCCTTTTATTTTGACTGCCGAAAAACTGAACCATCTGCTATCGGCACTTGTTTGAGGCAGTGTGTGTGTGTGTGTGTGTGTGTGTGTGTGTGTGTGTGTGTGTGTGTGTTTGCGTGCGTGCGTGCGCTCTATACGACGAAGGCGTACTCTTGAAGCACGTTATTAAAATAGGTGAATGATGGGAAAGGAACCAAGTTCCTAACGGGAAGTATCTGCAATTATTAGAAATCTAGTGCCATAATTCGATATTGATGCAGTTTGAGATGATCTTTCATTGTTGGCGGCAGGAATTCATACAAGGGCCAAGCCGCAGGTTCAACATCACTTTTGGTTGATAACATCTAGATTTACTTCGCAAAATACACTCCTGGAAATGGAAAAAAGAACACATTGACACCGGTGTGTCAGACCGACCATACTTGCTCCGGACACTGCGAGAGGGCTGTACAAGCAATGATCACACGCACGGCACAGCGGACACACCAGGAACCGCGGTGTTGGCCGTCGAATGGCGCTAGCTGCGCAGCATTTGTGCACCGCCGCCGTCAGTGTCAGCCAGTTTGCCGTGGCATACGGAGCTCCATCGCAGTCTTTAACACTGGTAGCATGCCGCGACAGCGTGGACGTGAACCGTATGTGCAGTTGACGGACTTTGAGCGAGGGCGTATAGTGGGCATGCGGGAGGCCGGGTGGACGTACCGCCGAATTGCTCAACACGTGGGGCGTGAGGTCTCCACAGTACATCGATGTTGTCGTCAGTGGTCGGCGGAAGGTGCACGTGCCCGTCGACCTGGGACCAGACCGCAGCGACGCACGGATGCACGCCAAGACCGTAGGATCCTACGCAGTGCCGTAGGGGACCGCACCGCCACTTCCCAGCAAATTAGGGACACTGTTGCTCCTGGGGTATCGGCGAGGACCATTCGCAACCGTCTCCATGAAGCTGGGCTACGGTCCCGCACACCGTTAGGGCGTCTTCCGCTCACGCCCCAATATCGTGCAGCCCGCCTCCAGTGGTGTCGCGACAGGCGTGAATGGAGGGACGAATGGAGACGTGTCGTCTTCAGCGATGAGTTTCGCTTCTGCCTTGGTGCCAATGATGGTCGTATGCGTGTTTGGCGCCGTGCAGGTGAGCGCCACAATCAGGACTGCATACGACCGAGGCATTTGCGTTGAAATTTATCCCTGTTTTAAAAAAAATTACAAGATCAACATCAATAATCGCAGCCCGAAATCTCAGAATTTACATTAACATTCTCTCTTAAGAAAATTTACAAGATCAAAATCAGTAATCACCAAGCGCCTGAAGGGTTAGAAATTGCTTGAAATTTTTAAGCATTACAAGACCAATACAGAGCCCCAGAAGGCTTAGAAATATTCCCTTTTAAAAATTAAAAAAAGAATTCTTTAACGGAAATGGGTCAATACATTTTACAATTCTTCCAAAACAATTTTAGGGAAAAAATGCCCAGCTTCAAACCAACTAGGCCGCGGTAGTGGCTAGCAAGCAATCCTGCAGAGCTTAAACGTTTGGTTTGTTGACGGGTCGGACTACCAGGAGCTGCTTCAGCATATACTGTGGCCCACTAGCCCAACCCCCGAAATTGAGACTCTGGTATTAGTGTTAGATCAGCTTAAACAATAACCACGAAAAAAGCAAGAATAATTCACCACTTCATCCTTCTGCGAATTTGTTCTCTTTTTTTTAATGACAAACACTTAAATAAGATTATAAAACTTAATCCCAAGAAATAATCAGAGACAACAGCAAATAAACTATTATTAGTCCCTAGAAATCTGAATATATATATATATATATATATATATATATATATATATATATATATATATATATATATATATATATGGTGTTACAAAAAGCTACGGCCAAACTTTCCTCACACACACAAAAAAAGAAACGCTTACTTTCCATGTTAGAGCTCATTTTATTACTTCTCTTCAAATCACATTAATCATGGAATGGAAACACACAGCAACAGAACGTACCAGCGTGACTTCAAACACTTTGTTACAGGAAATGTTCAAAATGTACTCCGTTAGCGATCATACATGCATCCATCCTCCGTCGCATGGAATCCCTGATGCGCTGATGCAGCCCTGGAGAATGGCGTATTGTATCACAGCTGTCCACAATACGAGCACGAAGTGTCTCTACACTTGGCACCGGGATTGCGTAGACAAGAGCTTTCAAATGCTCCCATAAATGAAAGCCAAGAAGGTTGAGGTCAGGAGAGCGTGGAGGCCATGGAATTGGTGCGCCTCTACCAATCCATCGGTCACCGAATCTGTTGTTGAGAAGCGTGCGAATACTTCGACCGAAATGTGCAGGAGCTCCATCGCGCATGAACCACATGTTGTGTCGTACTTGTAAAGGCACATGTTCTAGCAACAGAGGTAGAGTATCCCGTATGAAACCATCATAACGTGCTCCATTGAGCGTAGGTGAACGAAACTAAAATGAGCTCTAACATGGAAATTAAGCGTTTCCGGACACATGTCCACATAACATATTTTCTTTCTTTGTGTGTCAGGAATGTTTCCTGAAAGTTTGACCGTACCTTTTTGCCACAAATCCAGTACTCGGACAGCGTTGAGATTGACTGCTCACGCAAAAATTTCAGTAGATACAAGTGCTGCGCATTACCAGTCCAGGCCACTGATCAACAGCCCACAGTGTCCACTACATGACTGCAGTCTCCCTGTGGCCCGGACTAATGGACACCCCCACCCCATTGGATGGCCAATGTAATTTTAAAACACAATTAAAAAAGGAAGAGTTTGACACCTCAACGCAACAATTGCCCTATCTATTCCAGTAGGACTCCTATTAGCTGGATCGCTTCACAGATCCACCATAAAGCAATACCACAACTCGAACAATACTAAAAACCAGTCACTGTTGCAGCAACAGGCACGAACTGCAAGTAATCAGGGGCACACAGAACCCAGAATCTGCCAAAAGACCCAATACACGTCGTCCTCTGACACGTCCGACTGATCAGCCAACTGTCGTTCCCTATGAAATCACAGGCATGGGAAAGGTTGCAATTAAATCGCCAGCAAACAGGTTGTTACCAAGAGGTCACTTCGACGGGCAGCGGCGGCGGCAACACACTTTCGATGGAAAACCAATAGCCTTCAGCTTCTTGGGAAACGGAGCCTTTGGTCACTTCCCCCACAAGCGGCCAACCGTCGTGCCGGCCGCTCCGTCTCGGAGCCCCATCTTCCTAACAGCGCTGTCCAAACGAGGCTCACGTTCCGCGAAAATTCGGTACACCGGCCGCGACGCGGCTGCAGCTCCACCTGATGATCAGAGGAGAAGCCGAGAAGAGGAAGTCGCCCGGAAGAGAAATCGATAAGAGCCGACAAGGCTCGCAGTGTTCATGCAGAATCTCGTCATTTACATTCTGAACAATGTACTGAGAGAGGTATTTATGATATTAGTCTGGCAGTAGTGGCTGTCAGGGCTACATTTCTGATCACTACTGAAGCTAATACGAATACCATGACGGTAATAATAGGTAGTAGAAAAAAAAGCACCTCGAAGAAAATTAAATGGTCGGATATATATATAGAGAGAGAGAGCGGGAGGGAGGAAGGGAGAAACAGACGAAAAATCAGTAGAAAAAAATAATGATTAAGTGGATCAGTTGCAGAATAAATACAAAGTAGAAGGTAAAAGTGTAATTAAGGCAAGGAAAAGCGTAAAATGAAACTTCCTGGCAGATTAAAAGTGTATGCCCGACCGAGACTCGAACTCGGGACCTCTGTCTTTCGCAGGCAAGTGCTCTACCAACTGAGCTACCCAAGCAAGACTCACGCCCCCTCCTCACAGCTTTACTTCTGCCAGTACCTCGTCTCCTACCTTCCAAACTTTACAGAAGCTCTCCTGCAAACCTTACAGAACTAGCACTCGTGAAAGAAATTATATTGCGGAGACATGGCTTAGCCACAGCCTTGGGGATGTTTCCAGAATGCACTAGACTCCTGAAAGAATGCACTAGTACTCCTGAAAGAAAGAATATAGCAGAGTGAAAATCTCATTCTGTAAACATCTCCCAGGCTGTGGCTAAGCCATGTCGCCGCAATATCCTTTCTTTCAGGAGTGCTAGTTCTGCAAGGTTCGGAGAAGAGCTTCTGTAAAGTTTGGAAGGTAGGAGACGAGGTACTGGCAGAAGTAAAGCTGTGAGGAGGGCCCGTGAGTCGTGCTTGCGTAGCTCAGTTGGTAAAGCACTTGCCCGCGAAAGGCAAAGGTTACTAGTTCGATTCTTGGGCCGGCACACAGTTTTAATCTGCCAGGAAGTTTCATATCAGCACACACTCCGCTGCAGAGTGAAAATCTGCAGATGGAGGTTGACAGTGTGGGATAATATTAGAAACGAAGACACACTGAAGAGAATGGACCAGGATACCACCTGAATGGATACAATCGAAGAAAACGGTTGAGATGTTATAGACATGTTTGCCGTTTGGGTGTGGACAGATAGCTTAAGAGGATGCTGAAATGGACTCCATGTAACAGACGAAGTAGAGAGCAGCCGAAAACATGGTAAGACAAACAGAACAACTAAGTGAAAGACGAATTTTCAGTCGGAAAAGTCGAAATCTAGCAGACTGCCAGCTGGGACGCGAGAAGCAACTACAACGTTGTATCAAATATCATTAAAGAAAAGTATAGCTGGAGATTACAAACTTCTTCTTCTTTGAGAGAAGCTTCTTCTCCTCCTGGAACGTTGCAGTGTACGAGCTTAAAATGTGCCCTAGGATCCTGTAACAGACGCTGGTTTGTATTTCTGGGTATCCAGTTTATTTTATTGTTTCTGTAATGAGGAGATATTTGCACTGTTTTCTAGTCACAAGGGACTATTCGGTCCGTTAGAGACTCTTAAGAAATATGAGCTATAAAAGGTGTTCATTACGAAGCGTATTCAGTGAAAAATCTAATAGAAATTCCATCAGAGTCCGACACCTTGTTCACTTATTCTGTTGTTCCATGCAGTGGTGCCTGTTTCAATATGTCTCATACATATCGTAGACAATGATGACAACGGTAAAGCGCTTTACCGATTCGACGTAGTTAAGTAAATAATTTCCTTTGAAGATTCCTAATTACTCCTGCTGGACATTGAAATTTGCTACACCATGAAGATGACGTGCTACAGACGTGAAATTTAACGGACAGGAAGAAGATGCTGTGATATGCAAATGATTTGCTTTTCAGAGCATTCACACAACGTTGGCGCCGGTGGCGACACCTACAACGTGCTGATATGAGGAAAGTTTCCAACCGATTTCTCATACACAAACAGCAGTTGACCGGCGTTACCTGGTGATACGTTGTGATGCCTCGTGTAAGGAGGAGAATAGCGTACCATCAAGTTTCCGACTTTGATAAAGGGCGGATTGTAGCCTATCACGATTACGGTTTATCGTATCGCGTCATTCCTGCTCGCGTTGGTCGAGATCCAATGGATGTCAGCAGAATATGGAATCGGTGGGTTCAGAAGGGAAATACGGAACGCCGTGCTGGATCCCAACGGCCTCGTATCACTAGCAGTCGAGATGACAGGCATCTTAGACACATGGCTGTAACGGATCGTGCAGCCACGTCTCGATCCCTGAGTCAACAGATGACGTTTGCAAGACAACAACCATCTGCACGAACAGTTCGAAGACGTTTGTAGCAGCATGGACTATCAGCTCGGACACCATGGCTGCGGTTACCCTTGGCGTTGCATCACACACAGGAGCGCCTGCGATGGTGTACTCAACCACGAACCTGGGTGCACGAATGGCAAAACGTCATTTTTTCGGATGAATCCAGGTTCATTTTACAGCATCATGATGGTCGCATCCGTGATTGGCGACATCACGGTGAACGCACATTTGAAGCGTGTATTCGTTATCGCCATACTGGCGTATCACCCGGCGTGATGGTATGGGGTGCCATTGGTTACACGTCTCGGTCATCTCTTGTTCGCATTGACGGCACTTTGAACAGTGGACGTTACACTTCAGATGTGTTACGAACCGTGGCTCTACCCTTCATTCGATCCCTACAGTTTAGTATGATAATGCACGATCGCATGTTGCAGGTCCTGTACGGGCCTTTCTGGATACAGAAAATGTTCGACTGCTGCCCTGGCCAGTACATTCTCCCGATCCCTCACCAATTGAAAACGTCTGGTCAATGGTGGCCGAGCAACTGGCTCGTCACAATACGCCAGTCACTACTATTGATGAACTGTGGTATCGTGTTGAAGCTGCATGGGCAACTGTACCTGTACACGCCATCCAAGCTCTGTTTGACTCAATGACCAGGTGTATCAAGGCCGTTATTACGGCCAGAGTTGGTTGTTCTGGGTACTGATTACACAGGATCTATGCACCCAATTGCGTGATAATATAATCACATGTCAGTTATAGTATAATATATTTGTCCAATGAATACCCGTTTATCATCTGCAGTTCTTGTTGGTGTAGCAGTTTTAATGGCCAGTAGTGTACTTACCGCGGTGTCAGCCGGGCCGTTGCTGAGAGCCACCTCTGTGTTCTGTTCGCAGCGGGAGAGCAGCTCTGTGGTGACGTAGCAGCCGCTCTCCTCGCGAGACATGCACACCAGCAGGGAGCACATCGAGCTGGACGACTTCAAGCCCGACTACTTCGATGCCACCCCAGGTAAGGCCACTCCAGAATAATCTTTTAACACGCTGCTCGCGCAAAACGCAGGGTAGAGTGTCGCCAGCAGCGCATTAACTTTCACCCGGTCCAGCAACTGCCTTAACCAAACACCACATGTTTCTCAGAATGAAATTCTCGCTCTGAATCGGAGTGTGCGCTGCTACGAATCTTCCTGACAGAATAGAACTGTGTGCCGGATCGAGACTCAAACTCTGGACGTTCCCTTTCGCAGGCAAGGGTAGAGCAGTTGGCCGCGAAAAACAAAAGTCCCGAGTTGGAGTCTGGGTCCGACACTTCATCTGCCAGGAAGTTTCAGTGCATGTGTGCGACGACAGTAGACATCTGGGAACTGCGTTTAACACATGGAAACTGTATAGTTTGCCGATGACTGGTAAAGGTGAATGGGTCGGTAACACAAACTCTATTAATAAATCTAAGCTTAATTAACATAAGGTTGAGTAACACTGGTCACCAACGAATGAATGCTTTAGCGATTTATATATTTATTTGACCTGGCAAGATTCGAGCCATCAGGTCCTCTCTTACATATAAACAATCGTTCTACATATTTTACATTTTTTATTATATATACGGTGGCCATCAGAAACAGTCTGAAAAGCTTGTAAGGGTGTTGTAATGTAGGCTGTGCTGAGAAATAATGGTTAAGAAAAAAATTCGATACGTTGCCCCGTTTCCAAGTTAATTACCATTCAAGCCAGCCGATCAGGGCGTTGAGGGTGCAAATTCAAGTGGCTAGCCGCATACAGTTAGTGTCAGTTATTCTCATAGCGATGAGAGCGCACGAGACAGCTTATCCTTTGGCTCGAGTCCAATGAAAATTTTTTATGTCGCTCACTTATTCTGTTTTAGGAAACCAAACGAAGAACACCATTGCCGACACTACTTCTCGCTAGCCGCTTGAATTGCGTACACAACAGCCTGATTCGCTAACTCCAACTCAGAAACGGCGCAACGCATCGAGTTTTTTCTTAATAATTGTTTCTGAGCACAGCCAATACCGCAACATGCTTACAAGCTTTTACCCCCCTTGCGTCTTTATCCCGCGTCGGCGCAGGGTGAGCGCGATTATGAACGGATTTGGCACGGTTAGTTTAAGGGGTGTCCGCATGTCCATCCTGTCGCCACCTACGTTACGTCTCTTCCCCCCCCCCCCTCCCCCTCAGCATGGAATATCTGTTCCAACCTCCCCTTACTGCCAGCATGTAGCGTTAATCATGCGAAAGCGAGCGAAAATTTTCGAAATGTTTGCAAATGGTGTAATTGAGACTGGACTTGGATATCAGCCAGGTATTCGCCAAGTAAGATGTGAGAAATTCATACATATCGATAACGCGATATCATACTAGACTTATCTGGAACCGCTATGTCTAATGGATTCGTAAAAAAGAAAAAAAAGTTTTCGGAGATTGCTCAGGTATACATTCAGAGTATTTCGGGCAAAAGGACCAACATTCTCCAGTGGCCTGCTACATGGTAATAATATAATTATGATTTATTCGGTTTCTTACCGCAATCATCCTTGTTTCTGTAAAAATATCTTCACAACAGCGAAGAAGCATATAATATGCAAATAGCCAAAGCGTACAACACACAATACAGAGCAACGCAACGATCCTCAAGTACATTTTTATCAAAGTCTGTTCATTCTCTTCCGTCAGCGTACAATACAACGCGTTCCCTTAGTTCAACCTCAGTCGGTGGAGGTCAAGTTGATCCTCAGTTACACTATGTCGGCGATTGCTACGCAAACACTGTCTCCACGTACGCGTACACGATCATTACTCTACCACGCAAACATTTTGGGTTACACTCGCCTGCTATGAGAAGTTCCCGGGAGCGGTGGGGGGGGGGGGGGGGAGGGGGAGGGGGAGGGATATCCACTGGGGACCGAGCTGCACAATAACCCGGGGTTCGGTGTGGGGCGGAGGTGGGGTTGCTGTGACCTGTTGTGGGGTTGTGAACTACTGATGGCTACAGCGGGACGAAGCCTCTCCGTCTTTTCTAGGACCCCGGTTTAGTACATACATATATACATACATATGTTGATGGTGGGGAGGTCATTGATGTAGCAAGACGTTGGCTCCTACGTCGACCTGCAGAATGGTAAAATGTAGGTATACAGGCCTTTCCAATAAGGTCGTGTAAAGTCGTCTCACGGAACAGACATTATGTTGAAAAACAGGTTTTTCAGCTAAAAGAGTGGTGAACAATAGAGTGTGTTGGAATCCCTAATAAAACCAAACTGCTTTCAGAAAAAAAATGTGTTGCATTTTTTATTGAAAGCTCCTAGTATGTCATGTGTTGTCCAAAAGTTAATAATGTATGCAATGTTAGATTCGGCTATAAGGGTGCTACTTAAAATTACAGACAAAGGCTGAAACAGTTAACGACAGACATTGCACTTACAGTGAGTGACGTTAATGTCTAGTGAAGTGTTCATCGTGTGAAGCCAACGAGATGGCTCTTCTCTCCAAAGGGGAAAAGGTCTTGCACATATCTGCAGTGGTAGGGTACGACCTTCTAATATTGGTCTAAGCATTGTCGTAACTCTTTCCTCACTTAAAAGATGGCTTTCTTCTACCCGAAGTAAAAAGGTTGTCGAGCAGAGATAAAGCATCCATCTTTTATTTTATGTGGTCGCATTTTTCAACTTCTTTCTTTTTCACTTGAACTGGTACATCTGGTGCGTGTAATATGTTGGGTATCAAAGTTACAGAACATTTTTCCCGCAGTCTCACATCTCCTGCATGTATCATAGTTCCCTTAACTGGGTACGCCATAAACATGTAACAATATTTGCACCCTAAGTTCAAATGTGGCAATAAGTCACTGCAAAGGGTTAAAAAAATTGTTCAAATGGCTATGAGCACTATGGAACTGAAATGGAAATTGAAGTATCCGAATGCTATCTTTTTCAAGTCGGCTCACTATCCTTGACCCTGGTCGAACTGGAATTACAAATTCTGACACCCAGCAGCTATGATTGCCTGAGGACGGCTCAGTATCTGTCTTGCTATCTTGGATCACATCTCTGATGCAGCAGTCGCCATGTATAGTAATTTGCTGCGGACTAATCCTTAAGCTACAGTGGGAGAATGTGTCATGTGTACCACTTGCATGCTCTGTAGCACACCTACACGGCTGCATTCATAAGTTGATCTTCACTACGTGTTTATGGTTCAAATGGCTCTGAGCACTATGGGACTCAACTGCTGTGGCCATCAGTCCCCTAGAACTTAGAACTACTTAAACCTAACTAACATAAGGACATCACACACATCCATGCCCGAGGCAGGATTCGAACCTGGGACCGTAGCAGTCGCACGGTTCCGGACTACGCGCCTAGAACCGCGAGACCACCGCGGCCGGCACTACGTGTATAGCAACATAGCATCGACAATAGATGAAAATTATAAGGATGCATTTTCAAACAGATAGAACTAGTGAATCACTTACACATGCGGAAATACAGTTCTTTTCTGACAATTCCGAGTCGGAGGAAAGGCAAGTTAAAGTTTGTTCCCTCGCCATTAATTACGCATCAACTTTCTGTGAAATTGATTCCCGTTGCAGTATGTGGGTCTCGAACTGATGAGCGGGCTTCAGTGTTGTCTTTTGATGAAAACTTTTAATGGAATTCGTTCGCACTACTCAACTCTCCCAGGGCAAAATGAACTTTGACATATTGTTTCTGCGCATTTAATTCAGTCGTGGATTGGGAACCCTCCGTCACAGTAGAGAGGATATTTTGGTTACGAAAGTAGGTCCCTGAGGTAAACGTTATTCAGGTTTTGTTGTCTATGCTGTCCCTGTCCACTCCGTGAACATGTAGACGTCACATCATACATGTAGGTTAACAGAATATAATTAATGTGGTTTCACAAATTTATGTGGAACAAAAAGAAATTAAAAATTTGTAAGTACAGTTCGTACGGAAAGGTTAGTTTACTTGCGAATCCCTATGAAAGATTTCATTATTGATTTTTTCATTTACTAGCTGCTCCCTGTCACGCGCTGCTATGGCTCAGTCTAGTTAAATGGAAAAGAAAGAAAAGAGAAAGTACACGTTTCTAATATGTATGGGAACTGGATATACCTACTGATCTCGTTCCATCTCACTTTCTCCATCTCTCTTCATCTCCTTCTGCCCCCCCCCCCCCCCCGGTCCCTCCCCATCTCTGCCCATCACTTCCTCCCCCTTTCTCTGTCCACTGTCTGTCCCCCCCCCCCCCCCTCGTCTCACTGCCCTTCACCTCATCCCCCTTTTCCATTTCCATCTTCTCCTTCCCATCCTCATCTATTCCTGCCCCCTCTCTCTGCTCATCTTCTCCTTTCCGCGTTTTATACCTATTTCCTCCCGCATCTCTGTTCGTCTCCTCTTCCCACCTCTCTCTGACCTTGAATCTTGGTATTGTAAGGTTTACAACTGAAAGGACGATCAGCCAGAAGTATGGTTTATCAAGGTTTATTTGGATCAAACCATACTTATGGCTGGTTGCTGTTTCAATTATAAACCTTATAGTATTACAGCTACACTTCATAACGTTAAGCTTACCTAGCCAGGTAATGGTCTGATACAGACAAGCCTTGCTAAACCATACCTGTACCTGGTTACTACTTCTATTATCAAGCTTATAATATTACAGCCACGGTTCTCAACATGTCAGTTTTCGAGAAAAAAATAAAACTTGTTTTCTGTTACTGGAAATTCATATTCTGTAGTAGTATTCTAACCATAAGCCGAAAGTTGTAAATAGTACTTTAATGTTTGTTAACATCGTTTCACGACTATTATTACCATCCCAACGTCTATCTCAGTAACGTGTAACAGTGTAAAGTAAATGTAAAGAACCGTTTTTGAGATTTTTTGTAACAATGTTGCCCTTTATATATTACATACATATTTATATGTTATATACATTAAAAATACGTAGCCCGTATCCGTCTGAATCTTCATTAGAGTACTCTTTAAGACTCTAAAATAAGTTAGTGAAGAATTTTTCGAAATTTTTGGTAGTAAATGGCTCCGAGCACTATGGGACTTAACATCTGTGGTCATCAGTCCCCTAGAACGTAGAACTACTTAAACCTAACAAACGTAAGGACATCACACAACACCCAGTCATCACGAGGCAGCCCGCATCTCGTAGCCGTGCGGTAGCCTTCTCGCTTCCCACGCCCGGGTTCCCGGGTTCGATTCCCGGCGGGGTCAGGGATTTTCTCTGCCTCGTGATGTCTGGGTGTTGTGTGATGTCCTTAGGTTAGTTAGGTTTAAGTAGTTCTAAGTTCTAGGGGACTGATGACCATAGATGTTAAGTCCCATAGTGCTCAGAGCCATTTGAACCATATGAGCCATCACGAGGCAGAGAAAATCCCTGACGCCGCCGGGAATCGAACACGGAAACCCGGGCGTGGGAAGTGAGAACGCTACCGCTTTGGTAGCAAGGTTTTTCCTTTATACATCACATAATTATTTATATATTACATATAAGTAAAGAAATAAGTTTATAAAAACACGCGCCTATTCGAATGCAGTGTCGAGTCAGAATCTCGAAGCAATCAGTAAAGAATATTTAGAGATTTCAGATTTTGAACAAACGAACATTTACATTTTAATACAGATTTCCCCTATAATTAGTAGACTACTTACTTTATAAACTATATGTGGCGCTCCAGTAGTTATATGAAAACATGCATATTTTGCACTATATTTATAACTATGTGCAAGAGTTACATCTAGTGTACAACAATATAAAACATAAAGTAATTGCTGTAGCCCAGAAAAGGGGAAAAACCCACAATTTACAGTCGTTCATGAGCACGGCAGAAACAAGTTAGAGGGAGGTAGTTTTAAAGTATGAGGATTAGGAGAAGCAATGGACTTGAGGGATGGGTGGAACAGAAAGAGTAAAGAGGGACGTGATAAAACACAATATTGCGAAGATGGAGGGAAAGGAAAGTGATATGACAGAGAATTGGAAGATGGAGCAGTAAAAATGGGAGAAGATGGGAACATTTACTGTACTGTTCGACAGAGGAAAAATGGCCACCCGCTTTAATTTTTGTGGAACCGTTTTGAAGGTGACAGGTGCAGATGATACAGTGTCTTCTTAAAAACAAAAGAGCTTGTAAGTGTGCTCAGGGTGCAGGGTGGCCAGTTCCAGAAGCGAAGGTAACGGCAGCGAGGGCTAGGGGTAGAACACTAGATGAGTGAGACAAGAAGACAGCTCCTTAATCTCGGTTGGAAGGTACTGTGGTGACTAGGCACTGAGGAGCCGATGAAGTAAACGTAGCGTGCGGTAGTCACGTAATTTGTCTGGACGCAACCAACTTAATTTGCCGTATGGTACACTGACATGGTCGTACAGACAGAGGTCGCGAATGTAACGTACTCAGTGATTCATGGCTGGGTCTAACCGCCATGTGTTCTTGTCCCTAGTGTCGTAACGCATAGTAATAGGGAAAATTCGGTAGAACACTTGATTGTACATGTTTACGTTTCACATCCTGTGGAAATGTTTTCGGAAACTTTTTAAGAGTTTTGAGGCAAGCGGGAGTCTTTCTGGATGTGGAGACAGTATTTTCTGCTCAGTTTAGATGCTCATCCAAAGCTACACTCATATTCTTTCTATATTTTGTTAAGATATTGGAATACCGTCGAATAGGAGGCAATAGTTCCCGGAAAACAGAACGTATTAATTTCTAATGGGATACTAAAATTACTTAGAACTACATGCGTTTTTAATCTCAGGTTTCGCGACCATCTTACCACTCAACCCATATCATTTGTGAGGCGATCATGCCCCTTTACACGTTCTTTTACAGTCCTTCCGTTTCTCCTGTATACACTTCCACATTTCGAAATTTGAGCTGGATTTCTTTAAAAAAATATTATAAATTACGCTAATAAGAAGGGCGAGGAACCGCCTTCTCACTCTGTTGGGTTCCCTTTCAATTCTACAGCCACTGACGATACCAGCAGAATTCTGCGGAAAACTGTGTACACATCACGTCTTTCAGTAAGAAGAAAATTGGACACTTTCTACGACACGAAATGGGTGCACCCGATTACTTACACACTGCATCAGTGTATGACGTTATGTGTGGGTGTGACATAGTGTGTAAAGGAAAAACAGGAAGGACTGCAACAGAACGTATTAAAGAGCACGAACGACTCGCAGTTAAAACAAAGTACGAAATCTACGGTAGTGGAACAGCAACAGAATTGCATTCAAGACATTGATTTCAACAACGTATGTGTGCTGTCCCAGGAAGTCAGCATTTCTAGAAGAAAAGTCCGTTAAGCGACTGAGATTTCCAAGAATGAATGCAACTTAAATAGAGAAGACGGCTATAAGTTTCCAGCTTCGTACTTTCTGGCGTAAAGGAAGCACATACGCTGTCACAGTGTGCGAGGAATACGAGCAATGACTAGAAAGAATTCTCTGCGGCATTCTCCCTCTCTTGCTCTGCCCGTTTCGCTTATTATTCGATGACGATAGCCCACCAGTAAATGCCGTAATGATTTCACCCAGAAAAAAAACCTTCTTCAGCATAAGCGCGGGAAAATGTCCTTTTATGAGTGAACGCGGAAGTGGTATTTGACAGTGTTCAGCTATCACTGAAGAGCTCGAAGAAGATCTCAAAAAAAAAAGAGGTCGAAACATTGATCGTGTGGAAGGTATTGAAGAGGAATATGGCGCTGCCTAGCAGCTTCCGTTTTACCTACAGTGATAACGGCCACAAAAGAATGCAGACTTGGATAGGAATTTGACATAAAATGACAATTTGGAGAGCGTCATATCATGTAATAATTTTTTATTTAATTGTCTTGATTGCAACATTTTTTGAACAGAATTACTGGCTTCGGTTATACAACAGCTGTCTTCAGAATGTCTCATTCAGGTACATAATTTCAAGTCATAACTATATAGAAAGAACGTGATTCAAAACTCAGTTGTTATTTATAAACGTAGGCTTCCGCGCCCATTCTCACATTCAATAAAACTTTTCTGGGTTTGTGACTGTATTGTCAATATACGAAACTACAGACGTTTCGGTCCCTGTTGCAAGTGACCTTCTTCAGGGTGGAGTGAAGAAGGTCACTTGCAACAGGGACGCCAACGTCTGTAGTTTTATATACTGAAAATGCGGTCGCAAACGCAGAAAATTTTTATAGAATCTGTTGTTATTGTTTACGACACTCGACCATTTCAAATACGTGTACTTAAGGACATGGATAACACAGTAAGTAATTGAGCGGTTTGTACAGGCATTTTTTGCGTGAGAGTGGAATATTTGAGTAAAGTTTGTGTGAAAAAGAGCAGAATCAAATTTATGGTCAACCAGTAAATGTCCGAAACATGCTCGAGTTTTGAAATAATATAGTAAAACCACTACCGCATATTGCACTAGTTCTGGAACAGTTAATTTTGTTCTTCTCCAAAAATCTGGAACATCTGACACGATAGTCTCACGTTTGCGCAGAATGAGAAAGCATCTTGTTTTCCGTTCTACTGGCGCTTCGAGGGCACGCATGTTGTAATTAGGCATGAAACATTGGACGCAGATCTTCGGTCACCACGTTCAGGCAATTGCAGTTCGACGTTCGGTATAAGTAGAGCACTGAGTGGCTTATAAGACCGCAGATGGTACGGTATAAGGGAAAAGTTGACATAAATGGCTTACAGGTAGATCAGAAAAGAACGTACGAAAATACGGTAGCAGTGCGTTAATGCGCTTTGCTCTACCTGGGTACAAGGGAGAATGTAAAAGAAATGGAACACCTCGAAGAAGAATGCATCCAGCATCTGTGAAAGACGGTTGAGTGGGGCACGAGAAAGTGAGTGTAGAATGCTTTTGTCCTCAGTGCAAGCTCTACGTACAAGCGGAATTCTGAAGAGGGTCAATATATAACAGGCGAGCAGAAATTCGTACATGGAAATCCACCCTCAGAGGCGATTGCAAGAGCCCTTGTCGAATAAAAGCGCCCGTTACCTTGATGGAGAAACAAAACTGACGACCTGTTCCCCTTTGATCGCTCTCCGCTTTCTAGCATACCTTTGAGGGTACAAAAGAGAAGCGACGTCGCAGTTGGACGTAGTGTTAATACTGCGGGTTTGATGTGCACAGTAGCAACAGTGAAGGGAAGAATTCGGCTATTGCCGTTAGCTCTTTAAAAGACTCCGAAGAACTTTCATTCAGAATTAACACAGTGCTACAAAGTTATCAAGAGCTATTGATAGGTGAAAATGATTCTAATGGTTCTAAATACGAGGAAGCTATATCATGTCGACAAATGGCGCATAATTTTATTATTCTGCTTCTTCTTATGTTGGGCGTTAGATCTTGTTCGGCTTGTTGCAGCTACAAGTTGCCATTCCATCCTTTTGCTGGTCTTTCAATACTTATTTTACCGTAAGGAATATATTGCCAAGAATGTGGTGGAAATCTTAACCCATCCATTCCCAACAGATGAGATATCTTTAAAAAATATATTTTAACCTTCAGCTGTTTTATTTGACCTATGTAATATCTACCCATTTCGGTCATAGACCTTAACAAAGGGATGTTTGTCAACACAGAAACAGAAAAAAAATTAAAAAATACAATTTTTTCCGAAAATGACACATCTCAATAAAAATATGGTTCCAAAATTATATGCCTATACTTACAAGGTAAACCGAATGAGTTAAAAACATATCACATTTTCCTTTCAAGCTGATACATCAGGGTTGCCACATGTTAAATCACCCAGACAATCCATTTCATTAGCCTGAAATCTTGTTATATATTTTCTGTTCATTACCTAAGAAGCGCTCCCTTACAACAATGTTGGTACGATAGTAAATTTATAAAATTTAATATAAGTATCTGTTCTTATTTATTTCGACGAGATCTTTTTAGGTAACTGTGGTCAGTCTTGTATCTCTGATCTAGGTCTGTCCTGCACATTAGCATGGTCCCTAAAAATTTTAATCTATCTACTTGCTCTACGATCTTGCCTTCTATTAATGTATTTATTATTACAGTGTGTTTCCTACGGAAAGCCATGGCTATTGTGTTTTGTATTAATAATGACATTTTTTATATATGGTATTCTTTGTGTAATTTATCGGTAGCTCTCTGCAATAAATCTTCACTAATCGAGGTTAAAAATTGATCATCTGCAATTGGCATCGTCATTATATAATCTTGTTGGTTAAAATCCTATGTGTAATTATGTACCTTCATTTCCCATTTCCTTACCATTTCGTCAACGTATATATTAAAGAACGGTGGTGAAAGTCTGCAACCTTGTCAAACTCCTAAGTTAACATCCTCTGTTCCTCACTCATTATGGCAAATTATATGGAGTCTTTTATTATTGTAGACGTGAATTACCTATGTAATATGCCTGTGTAACATGTATTTGTATGAATCTTCTCTTAATATCTGTAATTATAACTGTCTGTTTACTTTTTCGAAGGCTTTTGTATAAAATGTGAACAGGAAAAAAAAATAGTGTATAACGGTGGAAACAGTTTCTTGTGTTTGTTTCCCCGGCACCCTGCGCCTCTCCCCCAGCATGACTATCTCTTTTTTCACTCCCGTCTTCCGTTTCTCTCCAGGTGTGGTAGGTTCGGTATTCGTTTGGTGAAGGCGGGGAGGGGGAGGGAGGGACGACAATGATCATCTGAAGCGAAACAGTGCGATGTTATTTCTGAGCATAATCGATTGTATATGTTTATCACCATTGTGAAATAATATTATTTGGCAATTGTTCATTATACGTTTTTAGTAGCCCATAAGAAACCTATAAGAAAGAATCCATAATAATCTTATAAGAAGTCTACAACCCATTTCATTCCTCCTTCCGCCACCAGAACATGCTGCTTTAGCTTGTACATCTTTTCGTTTTTAGGACTTCGTACCAAAATCGGTATAAACTGGACCCTTATGGGAGCACTTTGTCGTCCGTCTGTCTGTCTTTGTCTCTGTCCGACAGTTCAAAACCCATTTTCTCAAAAAGGGTTCACGTATCAAGTAGAAATTTATGTCACATAAAAAGGTCTATGGTCGCTTGTCGATGTAATAAACGTTAACTGCTAAGTCAGTTCAATAAAGAGATACAGCCGTTTAAGTCACTTAGTTTGATACTCGCAAACTCACTCATTAAAACCTATAGGGTACTTCCCCTCTTCTGATCAGTACACTGCAAGGCCACTCTGAAGTTCTGGATAATGGTCATGTTTGGGGAGGTTGGTGGCCAGGAAAAGTGTTTAATCTCAGAAGAGGGTTACTGGTGCCACTCTGTAGAAATTCTATACGACTGGAGTGTCGCATTATCCTGTTGGAATTGCTCGAGTCCGTCGGAATGTACAATGGACATGAATGGATGCAGGTGATCAGACAGCATGCTTACGTACGTGTCACGTATTAGAGTCGTATCTAGACGTATCAGAGGTCCCATACACTCCAACTGGTTACCCCTCACGCCATTACAGAACCTCCACCAGCTCGAACAGTCTCCTGCTGAAAAGCAGGGTCCACGGATTCATGAGGTTGTCTCCATACCCGTACACATCCATCCACCCGATATAATTTGGAGCGACTCTCATCCGACCAGGTAACTTGTTACCAGTAGTCAACAGTTCATTGTCGATGTTGACGGGCCCTAGCGAGGCGTAAAGCTTTGTGTACTGCGGGCATCAAGGGTACAAGAGTGGGCCTTCGGCTCCGAATGCCCACATCGATGATGTTTCATTGAATGGTTCATGGCCCCGCATTGAAATCTGCAGCCATTTTCGGAAGGGTTGACTTTTGTCACGCTAAACGATTCTCTTCAGTCGTCGTTGCTCCCGTTCTCGCAGTATCTTTTTTCGGCCTCAGGGATGTCGGAGATTTGATGTTTTACCGGATTCCTGATATTCACGGTACACTCATGAAATGGTCGTACGGGAAAATTCCAACTTCGTCGCTACCTCAGTGATGCTGTGTGCTATTCCTCGTGCACCGACTATAACATCACGTTCAAACTAATTTAAATCTTGATAACCTGCCATTGTAGCAGCAGTAACCGATCTATGAACTGCGCCAGACAGTTTGAAAGTATCGTAGATAAAACTGTTTTCTTTTTAATTAGTGAAAGTATCAAAGATAAAATTGTTCCAAAATAATTATTCAATAAACCAGCATCTGACTGCGTCTGCGAACTTGTTTCGTGCTCTCCCCCGTTTTTCCAGTAATGAAACATGTATTTGACTCAGCAATCAAGTTTAAGAGAATAATGCCGTTTGTGCAATGGCATTAAGATAGTGCTGAAATATTTACTTTAGGCCCTGATGTTTACTTAATGAAATTATATCTTGACTGAATAATGACAGTTGTGCAATGGCATTAAATTATTTATTTGAAAAAACTTTGCTGTGATAACTTTAGTTCAAAATCGATTTCATACCATGAACTGCATATATATATTGCATAGAGGCCTCATTTTCTTTACGTTCTTTCACTTAGTGGGTAACTTTACATTACTACTCATTTTCATATTCAATACAAGCAAACGATGTGGAGTATGATTCAGGCAGTTAGATTTAAACACTATATATATATATATATATATATATATATATATATATATATATATATATATATATATATATATAGGGAGTCCCATTGATCGTGACCGGGCCAAATATCTCACGAAATAAGCATCAAGCAAAAAAGCTTGAAAGGGGAAACCACATGGCGCTATAGTTGGCCTGCTAGATGGCGCTGCCATAGATCAAAAGGATATGAACTGCGTTTTTTTTAAAATAGGAACCCCCATCTTTTATTACATGTTGGTGTAGTATGTAAAGAAATATGAATGATTTAGTTGGCCCACTTTTTCGCTTTGTGATAGATGGCGCTGTAATAGTCGCAAACATACGGCTCACAATTTTAGACGAACAGTTGGTAACACGGAGGTTTTTTAAATTAAAATACAGAACGAAGGTACGTTTGGACATATTATTTCGGTTGTTCCAATGTGACACATGTATCTTCGTGGACTTATCATTTCTGAGAACGCATGCTGTTACAGAGTGATTACCTGTAAATACCACATTAATGCAATAAATGCTCTAAACGATGTCCGTCAACCTCAATGCATTTGGCAATACGTGTAACGACATTCCTCTCAACAGCGAGTAGTTCGCCTTCCATAATGTTCGCACATGCATCGACAATGCGCTGACGCATGTTGTCACGCGTTGTCGCTGGATCACAATAGCAATTATCCTTCAACTTTCACCGCAGAAAGAAATCCGGGGACGTCAGATCCGGTGAACGTGCTTCGACGACCAATCAACCTGCCATGAAATATGCTGTTCAATACCGCTTCAACCACACGCGAGCTATGTGCCGGACATCCATCATGTTGGAAGTACATCTCGATTCTGTCATGCAGTGAAACATCCTGTAGTAACATCGGTAGAACATTACGTAGGAAATCAGCATACATTGCTTGCCATCGATAATTTGGGGGCCAATTATCCTTCCTCCCATAATGCGCCACCATACATTAACCCGCCAAGGTCGCTGATGTTCCACTTGTCGCTTTTACTGCAGGCGCCCAGCTCTCTTAACCATCAAAGATCCTCCTACTCAAAGATATTATACTCATTCCACCTTGTGGTTGGCAACTATCGACTTTATTTTTTGGATCTACCCTGATCAGACCTTACCATATACCTTCCACAACCACCTCATCCGCTGGATCAGAATTTTGTGGGGGGATCTGTGCAGTAAACAGAGAATGTGAGGTAAAATGCATAATATCACTAGATTTTCAATTCACAATGAATCAAAGAACATCAAAATGTATAAAACAGTAACACATAAATGTAGGGCAAAGACATAACACATTTATATTATTAAGAGAAGTGTATCAAATGGCATCCAACATTTATAAAATGGAAGAATACAATGTGAGGTAAATATATATAAGGTATTTAGATTTCTAAGTTGAAGTATCTCAGAAACCTCAAAAGTTATAATATAAAAATGTAGAATGTGAGGTAAAATGTAGAATACACTTAGATTTCTTAACAGAAGTTTCTCAAATAGTATTAAAACTTACAAAATAGAAGCATTGAAATGTGAGGTAAAATACCCCAAATAACATCAGCTTTACCAAAGTGAAATGTAGAAGGTGAGGTGAAATTCAGAAAATAGTTAAATATCCACTAGAAGTTAATCATATAACAGCAAATGTGCATAACTGTTTCATAAAGAACTCTTAATGCCAGTGAAATAATGCAATAAGATACTTTGAGTAATAGTAGAATTAAATATAAAATATGTGTCATATCAGGTGACAGCATATATTGACTTTCAGTTACAATCATTATCCTGTAGTAGCCCTAAAATATACGCCAAGTTTCATTGACAATAGTAAATTAAGAAGATATATCACTGCAGGTGACAATTTACATTGAGGCTAATTGTAAACTGGAGTAAAATCTGGAGCCTCAGGTGAAGAAACACACTGAGCCACAACTAATGTCGACTGTACAATACATGTCACATCAGGTGACAGTTTACACTGATTCTAAATGTAAACTGTAGTAAAATATGGGGCCTCAGGTAATGAAACACCCTGAGCCACAAATAATGTCAATTGAACAGTACATATCACATCAGGTGATAGGACACACTGAATTTAATAGTGATCAGTACTACAATAACATTGAAGAAGGTTGGGCATCAGGTAATGAGACACACTGAGCCACCTTATTGTAAATGTAGAATACCTGTTAAGTCAGGGGATAACTCACCCTGTTTCGATTACCATAATGAAAATCTATATTATGTCACAAACAGGGGTCTCAGGTGATAAAACACTTTGACCATGGTAGTATAGACTATAAAATATATGTCAAGTCAGGTGATAGCACACACTGACATTCAGTTACAATTATGATATTCTATCAGTCATAGAACACGTTATGTCAGGTGGTAGCTCACACTGATATACACTTAGAGTTGTGATATTCAATTAGTTATAGAACACATTTTTCGTGAGAAGGTAGCTCATACTGACTTTCGCTATATTCTCATAGACCGGTTAGTATGTCAGGTGGGTGAAAAGAGGCTCTGAGCACTATGTGACTTAACATCTGAGGTCATCAGTCCCCTAGAACTTAGAACTACTTAAACCTAATTAACCTGAGGACATCACACACATCCATGCCTGAGGCAGGATTCGAACCTGTGACCATAGTGGTCGCGCGGTTCCAGACTGAAGCGCCTAGAACCGCTTGGCCAGTCTGGCTGCTCATTAAGTGAGGTGGCAGTCCACTCTGACTCTTAAACACAATCATGATATTCTCGCAGATGCAGAACGCATGTCCTGTCAGGCGACAGCTTAGTCTAGCGCTCAGTTAAAAAAATTTACAAAATACGTTTGTCATAGTGACAGAAACGAAGTCTTAGTTACATTGATATTATCATTGTGCAAGAAATTAATATTAAAAGTAATATACAAGAACAGTATGCAGTGGATATTTGCTGCAAAATGTTTATATATCTTTAAGGTAACAATAACGTCACATACTCTGTAGCGATAACGTTAATTACTTTCATAGAAGCTATGTGCAAAAAAATTCCTACTAAAGGTAGTATACCATAATAAGAACACTATGCAGCGGACATTTGTATGTCTTTAAGGTGAATAGAATTTCACACACTCAGTAACAATGCTGTATTGAAATGGTCATTATGACCCTATTTACAAGTGATTCATAGTCATATATAATATTAATGATTACAGTAACCTCCACAATCGCAGTAGTCATCTTAGGGTTAACTTTGCATTAAGTATTGACAGCTAATGCCTTAACAAGTTTTATACAACCTTCTTAAATATGAGTTTTTATAAGGTCTGAATAACTATTTTAACTTCACAGTATAAATCTTATTTCTTTTCAGTACAATTATTTAAAAAAGTTTTTTACCTATCAGAAGACAGTTACACAGACATATTTAGAACAGAAAGAAGAGTAATCTGAGAACTCGGAAAGGAAGAACAAGTTCTACAGAGCACAAGGATATGGGGCACCAACGCCACATAGTGTGTCAGTTAAAGAATAACCAACCCTCTACCCCATTTGTTGTTTGTGTAGACCACAAGGATAATCTTTTATCAAGTGTTGAAATAATTATTTGTGAGAAAAAGAGGAACTAAAGTTACTTAAATAAACGATATTTAAAGACAATAAAGAGGATACTAATTACTGTAGCTGAAAATAATGATAGTTATGGTACACCAAAACATGGTTGTCATGTAAACAAAAACACAGTAACGTTATATTAATGTACTATCACACTTAAGGAACAGGCATTAGAAGAAGAGGTATTGTATTGCCTCAGAAAATAATAGTGTGACAAATCAAAAGTGTGTATAAATAGAACAATATATGTTTAGTAAGTGGCAACATAATTAGCATCATAAAGCACAAAGAAAAAAACATTGATTAAAAGATCCCTAATCAGTATAGTATAAACAAGAAATAATAAGCATTCAGAGAAAGTACAGAAATAACTATAATAAAATATAACATGTCAACTTCAGATAATAAAGCAAAAATAGCAGTCCAATACAAAACAAACATTTTAACTGAAAGCATAGACCATAACATTACCTTAATCCTGAAATAGGTAACACTACCAGAAGATAAAAGTGTAGATACACATAAAGCAAAGCATAGCACAAGTGATAAACAAAGAGATAGTAACAGATGTATATATCTTTACTTGAAAAACACATGAAAAGAGAAAAAGGCAACATAGAAGGTAGCACAGAGACATCATAAAAGGTAAGAATTATGATACTTGTGGTGATGTGGGTATAAGAGAAACAATTATTAAAGAATGCTTGAAGGATGTCATGAAGTAAGCCCTGATTGGATGTTCAACAATGAGTCTGAAAACAATCCCAATTGGACTCTAGTAATCTCAATTCATCATATTACTTCATTAATGGCATCTGAAAAATAGCTGAAAATTTATAAACAGTATATAATGGGAGACAAAATGTTAAGTTTCCAGAGAAGAGTTTTTGCTTATTATAAAAGGAAAGGGTCAGAAATGAAAGTTATGGCAGTTAAGAGAACTGGATAATAGCATAAAACATCTGTGGAAGTGTTGCTCGTATTGTACCAAAGTATCCGTAATGATACTACCTGAATATTTGATTGTCCATGGTAACGAGACTGTTATTAAACCATCTCAAATGGGAACATAAAATGAAGGTATTCTGACAAAGGTAAATTCTTTTAAACTTGGTACATCATAAAAATAGTTGATACTTGTTCTTAAACGCTGTGAAGGAAACTAATTGTTAAATAGTATTAAGCTTAATTATGAAACTCGTCAGAAAATCACCATTAACATTTCTGGTAAATGTAGAAGAACATCGCTTACACTTCATGTTGCTATGGTCGTAACTTCAGCACATAGTATTCGCTAATCATCACTTGTCGTTTCCAAGATCCCAGAGTCTCAAAAAAAAAAAAAAAAAAAAAAAAAAAAAAAAAAAAAAAAAAAAAAGGACTTAAATCTAGCAATATCTCATTCTGCTCATATGCTTCAAATATTTTCTTAAAAACTTGTATGAACACTTCCTTTCTTCAAATATCTTAAAACCATCGATATCCTTAGTCTCATTTTCTTATGTTCATTGTCAATATTCATATTACATCCTTAAGCACAAAAACTCTAAGTAAACTTCAGGAAAATTGGTACCACTAGCTTAGTATCAACATACAAAGTGGCCTTGTTAAGACAAAATCTTGTTACAGTTAGTGTCATTATGTAATATAAATATAGTTTAATGTAGTCATTGCAAAGTAACAGAGGTGATCATCCAACAAAAAAAAAGGAGCAAAGATATCATGCAGAAAATTTCAACATAAATTTGATGACCGAAATTCTCAACTGTAATGTCAACTTCAAACGCCAGTACGAAAAAGGTTTCACCGAAAACAATGATGTAATTCATCAGCAATGTATTGAAATAATACCAGGTTATTACAATAAGTAATAAACCTATAGCGCTCTGGAAAGAAAGCAGATAACACTACTAAGCTGTCTCCAGAAAAAGATGTCTCCGAACTCATGTCTTTATCATAATGCCAGTACAGAACATAGGTATGTTATTTGGAGCTTTTATAAAAGGAAATATTCTAAATATTTGCACGCTGGAAAAGAAATGTGCGGAACACAGGACTAACGACATGAAAAAAAGTTCTGTCCCACTGATGTTGCTTGTTGGGGCTATGAGTGGAAATATACCTGGATAGCCGACCGCCTGCTGTGAGTGGAATGCGTATGGCACAGGACTAACGAGTGAGAAAGGTCTGTCCCACCTGTGGTGCGTGTTGTAGCCACTGTGGCCTACCGCCAGCTGGCAGGAATTTGTGCGACACAGGCCCTAATGAGGGTTCCAGGCTATGGCTGCAGATGCGCTACATGTCCACAAACAATGCCCGGGACAGGGAGAAATAACATAAATAAAATAGCTGGACATACGTTGCTGGAATTTACTGTAATAAACCGAAGTAGTGAAACCCAAAATGTTACCAAAGAAAACAGTGCTGTCTATTCGATGAAATGTTTGTAATTTGTGATATGATGTACACTACGTGATTTTTTTCTACATAAGGTTTGAATTTCAAGTGCATTAGGATGTGCTATACGAAATACTGGATATGGCTCATTATATAACAGAAAGAATCTTTGACATAGATTGCGGGCTTTATGGGATAGCCTGTGGGAGTGGACCAGAGCTTTGTCTCCTACTTGAAAATAAATATTCCTCTTTGGTGACTTCAATTGGCGCATCCATTGGTAAGCAGCTCGCTTAATATTTTGTAATGCAATTTGAATGATCTCGTGATGCCATAGGCAGCGAGACTGTGGGAAACATATGATTTCTTTAATCTTGTCAGGCGGATGTTGATTCTTTAAAACAAGATGTGGAGACAACTGTGTGGAAGTATTTGGTAATGAATTTATTACATCCTGAAACATGTGAAGGTATTTGTGCCAATCATTGTGTTTTGCATGAGAAAAGATCTTAAATAATTACACCGGTTCCTTCATTAACCTCGCTGCAGGATTCGATGAAGCATGGTATCTGGAGATATAAATGGGGGAAATTTTGTGAATCTGAATAGTACATCGCCAAGTGCACGAATGGAACTGTGACCCATAGTCAGAGATTACTGACGCTACATGACCCACTTCTTTCAGAAAATGTTTAATAAAAGCACGTGAAACAGTGCAGGTTGTAGCTTTATGTAAAGGGGTGAAACTGACGAATTTTGAAGTTAATTCCACACAGACAAAAACAAAGGCATAACCTCTGATTGCAGTGGGAATTGGGCCAAATAAATCAGCAGCCGCTAGCTGACGAAGACGTAAAGAGATGATGGGGAATGTCTGAACAGCAAAGGATACAGTATGGGTGTTTTGCTTTTTGACAAATTCTGCATTTTGAGAGGACTTGGCGAATACGTTTTTCCATGTTGAAAAAAGATGTTTTTTTGAGCAAATGAAAACATTTGCATGGTCCATAATGCGCGTAGCTAAGGTGAACATACTAAATAAGTTTGGTAATTAGATGTTCTGTGATGCAAACCGGCAAAATTGTCGTATCAGGTTTGATTTGGCAGAACAGAATATTGTTATGTATTAAGTAATACTGTCGCAGAGTGGTGTTATTAACATTGAGCCATTGTTGTTACATGTCTTTCCAGATGGAATCTTTATTGTGTTCCGAAGCAATATTGTGCAAGGCATCGGAAACAAATTTTTCAAATGTGACCTGGCGCATGTATAGCAAACTGAAATTGTTATGGCAAAAGGTGTTGGCTGGATCAGTATTGTCGGTGTCTAAAGTGCATGAAAAAAGCATCAGCAACGACATTTTGAAGTCTTGGTACATATATAATGGGAAAGAGAATTCTTGTAACAAGAGAGCCCATCTCACTAAATGACCATGAGATAGTTTAACTGGCATCAAAAATTCTAGTGCTCTGTGATCTGTGTATACTGTGGTGTGTCTACCAGAAAGAAAAGATCTAAATTTGGAAAATGCCCATACAACAGCCAGAGCTTCTAATTCTGTGATTTAATAGTTTCTTTCTGAAGAAGATAATACTCGACTAGCAAATGCGATGTTTTTTGTACCTTAGATTTACCTTCCGTGAACTCTTGAAAGAGATGAACTCCAAGGGCTGTGTTTGAGGAGTCTGTTGAGATGCAAAACTCAATAGTAAGGTTGGGGTAAGTTAACAGGGGTGCATCTGTAAGAGACTGATTTAATGTCTCAAATTCCTTTTGAGCATTATTATCCCATATCGAGACAGAATTTTTTCCTGTTAATTTACATAAAGTTGGTGTATCAAAAGCTTTGCTGTTAATGAACCTGCGATCAAAGTTTATCATTCCAAGAAAACTGCGAAGTTGCTTTTATGTGCTAGGAACCTGGATATCATGGATTGCTTTTAGCTATCTGGGTCTGGTTGAATTCCGTATGATGAAATAAGATGGCCTAAAAATTTCATTTGAGCTTGTCCAAACTCAGATTTTTCTCAATTTACTGAAACACCAAAGCTAGAGAACGAGTGAAGAAGTAGAGACAATATTTCATTATGCTGTTGTCAGGAAGAAACGGCAATGAGAATATCATCCACATAAGTGGTAATCCCGTCTTTCAAATGAGGTGGCAACACAGTATTTAGTCCACAGGTATAGGCTGCAGATGAGATGCTAACCCAAAGGGGAGCCTGCAAAATTGGTAGCACTTACCAGAAGAGAGAAAAGCTGTGTATTTGCGGCAGTTGGGGTGTAATTCTAATCGATAAAAACTGGACCGAAGATCTAAGGAGGACGAAATAGATACACCGTGAAACTGTTGTAAGATATCATCGAAAGTTAGTGGCCTATCCGTCTCTGGTATGATGATCGCATTGATCTGTCTTGAATCAAAAACAAGACGAATTGAACCATCCCATTTAGGCACAACATGTATTGGGGAATTGTATTGACTGGTAACAGGTTCAATAATATTGTGAGGTAACATAGATTGGATTTCCTGTTTGACTTTCTCACGGTGAACTAACGGTATCGGATAAGGTCGAACAGCAAAAGGGGGATGGGGTTTTACTTGAAATTCATATAAAAAAATCTTTAATTGTGCCTGGAGCTGTGTCAAAAACATGCGAAAACTCAGTTAAAATGGCATGTAAATCTTCCTTTTCTTGAACTGAAGTTGAATCAACTACCTTGATTTTATCTTGACTAATATTACTAATGTCTGGTGTCGTATCATCATTGTCAATGTATGGGGCAGGAACACAAAATGACGTCAGTGTTGCGTTACGGCAAGAAAAAAGGAATAAAAGTGAGATAGTGTTAATACTTTCATCCTTCTTTACCCCCTCTGCATTACTGCAGATGACGTGTCACGGAGCACATTTGTACTGTGCATGCAGTACACGTGAGGTGCCTAGTTGTTTCCACTGCCTTGTGTGGAATACATAAGTTCTTGTACACTTCACTTACCTGCTGTCTTCATGATGATGATGTCCCCAGCGCAGAAAACAGCACGCAGGTCGTGGATTCTTTTTCTTGAGGCTGAAGTTAACTACGCAAGGAACTGCTGCTACGAATAACTGTAACTCATTTGGGATGCCACTCTCGTTTTTATTGATATATACACGAGGAACTATTCTTGATCACAACGTATTGAACATATCTTTCCACAGTCATTATATCTGGCTAATATAACATGAAATACATCCTGCCACAGACAACATGTCTGTCTACTGGAACCGTCAGAACTGGAGAAAAAAATTACATGAATCAAGTGCTACTATTACAGACGACATGTCTGTACCTAGCGACGGTCGGAACTGTCGTAAACAAAAGTGCATGAAACAAATACTGGCATAACAGACAACATGTCTGTGTGCTGGAACGGTCAGAACTGGAGAGCCGCACTGCCCAAGACACTTCGCATGCCAAGCCAGCAAGGCGTGACCCAAACACCACCGAAGTGCATCGGCAGTAATATCGCCAATCTTTTGTTTTAGTAATACTTTGATTTTAATAATTTTGAAATGACTGACTGATAGCTGGCTGTTGAGAGACGTTTATTTAAAAAATGAAGTAATTTGGATGACAGGTTTAATTAATAATATCAACTAAAGTTTAACGTTTTGGCGCCCTACCGCCGAACACAGCAGCCGATCACAGAAGCAGCATCATGCAGGCGGTCTTTCTCACGGGAATGGTACCGAATCTACCATCTGTCATCGCTACCTCATCCCACATTGCGTCATCTCTATGCTTCTTGCATCTCCACTGCCCTGGGAATAGCTTCCTTGAGCCTAATATGATGGCTGAATAAGCCAGAAATCTTACAACATCCAATGGGAGCTGAGACTGAATGAAATTAATTTTGTTAAGGTCTTTTTCTGCTTGCGACAAATGTTTATGAAAGTCCAAAAAGAAGGAAGCTCCATCATCACAGAGACGAATCCAATGTTCCTCAAAATCTAGAACTGCTTTATATTTGTTCAAAAAACCAGTGCCCAGAATGACGTCTGTAGTGAGAAACGGAACTGTTAAGAATGTTGCATGTAGAAAATGTGTATCGACTTGAAATTGCAGGTAACATTGCTGTTTAATATCCACACTTTTGCCAGGAACAGCACCACTGACCTTAATATGCGAAAGCGGAAGTGTTGGAATGGTAGAAACAGTGGCGCATTTTTGAAAAGCGGCTTCACTAATAACAGAAATGGGAGAACCCGACTCAAGTGCTGCAGAGAATTTGTGTGTGCCTATCGAAATCTTAATGAGGGGATGATGAACAATTGGTTGTAGTTCGATTTCTTTCCAGCAGAAGGTCCTCTCGTATATCGTCACAATGGGTAACGTGTGATGTAAAATTTTCAGAAAGAATCATGGCACCGCTCGTGCAGCAGTGAGCACAGGGTAGGCAGAGCAGTTAGTTGCTATTGTTGGTGTTCTGTCTCACGATGATGATCTCCATTGTTTCGTGGATTTGGTGGACCACCATCTACTAACTGTACTGTTCTACCTGATGAATTGAAATCATGTCTGGGGTGGAAACGCGAATCAGGTTGATGAAATGGTACTCGTCTGTCTTTGCCGTAATTCTGTTGGCTGGCATTGGTTTGTCTCTAGTTATGACTAGGATAATTATCATTACGCTTTGAAAAATTCTGTTGGCTGTACTGATGAGTGGGTGGGCGATCAAAGGTTTGTCGTCGTTGGTAGTAATCATTGGTTCCGTATGATTGATGGCAGTTCTGCTGCCACATTTAGTTTCTTTGTACAAAAGAAGTGTTGGAATTATTCCGCTGATTCTCGCAGTTTCTCATCGCAGAATGACATTGATGGAAGGGGATGATAATTTTGATTCCTGGATAGGTAGGCAATCATAACATTCTGGTGATACTGGGCTTGTGGAAGAGAGCGTCTTGCATTTCCATACTGAGGTCTATTGTTCGGAAAATGCACGTCGTCGTTCCAGAAACTGTTGTCCCTATTCTTTTGTGTTTTCGGGAAAGAGTGTTGACTCGCTCGTGGATTGTGTGTTTCATCCAGTTCAAGAAGCTGTAAAACATCAAGAAAAGTGTTCGAGTTTTCCGTGCGATTCCCTGTCAGCAACGGAACTCTCAATGATCTAGGTAATTTTGAAATAGAAAGCTGAATGAGACCGGAGGGGCTGCAAGGTTCAGTTAAATGTTGATTCTGTTGAATCATGTGGTCAAAATATTGTGTCAAAGTGCCAAATTCTGAGTTATAAAAAGGTGGCATATTTAGCAACTGATCTCTCACAGCACGCTGTGAAGTGGTATTCCAGTAAGTGTCAAGAAATTGTCGTTGGAATGACTGGAAAGACAAACGTAGAAGCGAATGTAAATTGCAGAGTCCAATCAAGAGTATGTAAATCATTCGGGTTATTCCGGAACGTTTTAAATTTCTTGATTGAAACGAAGTGTTTGTAATCTAATTTGTCTTGGTGTGGAAAAGAAGGAGCATCGTGAGCCAAAGGAAAATTGTCTGGGAAGGTACTACTTTGCACGGGGTAATCTTGTGCAAATGGAGCCTGTGAAGATAAGAATGGGGGCGGCTGTTGCTGGTATACAAACGGATTTTCCTGCTGTTCTGGGACAAAATTACGAGGTGCACTGTCATCCTGTAAATTGCTGCTGAATATCGGAAAGTTTTCTATGAATCGAGTTGAGTTCTCGTTTTTGTTGTTCATTAATAGTGATTCGTTTACTCTTAAATTTATCCAAAACTTGGTATTCAGTTGTCTCTGAAAAGGGAACTGGGGTTGTCTGGCCCAATCAATTATCTGCATGAGTTTCCAAAGTGGCTACTCTTTCCGTTATGTTTTCTAATTGTGAGTGGAATTGCTCACCCTGTTCACTGACCTTTGTTTTAAGTAGAGTGACGTCAGATGCGATGGATTCAGTACACGATTCTAAGGCCTGTATGTGCTCAGAATGAGCAGCGGAAGTTTCAATAGACTCAGGTGGAAGTACTGCATTGATTCTGTCCCTAAGGTCAGTAACGTCGCTCTTATGCATTTCAATGATATCCTGTAACAGTGACGTCGCTCTTATGCATTTCAATTATATCCTGTAATTTATTGTCAGTTACTTCTTTAAATGTGTCGATAGTTCGGGGTAACTTCTGAATGTTAGCAGTAAGGTATTCATCACGTTTAGCATTGTCTGCACGGTATTGAGCAAATTGTTCCTCACGTTTAGCATTGTCTGCACACTGTTGAAAAAATTGTTCATCACGCTTTGCGTCGCATTCATTCAGTAGTCCAAGAAGACAATCTAATTTATCTTCAACTAGAGCTGGGGATGTCACCGCGGGATTTGGGTGTTGCAACTCACTTTGCTGGGGAGGGTTGCGAAGAACTGTTTGAGAATTCTGAGATGAAACAATTTCTCTGTCTGTGGAAGAATATTGCAAGAGAAATTGGTTGTCGGAATCAACCACATGACTTTGTGAAGGTTGAATTGACATGAACGAGTCATGGGAAATTAATTGGCTTATTTAGTTCTGAGAAGCCAAAGGCAGAAGAGGATCCGATATGGAATTTTGTGACTCTGTGGTGTCATTACTTGCTGCAGCTTTGTTGTCAAATTCCTGATCAATTTGTGATGTAGGAGGATTAGATGACAAAACTAAGTCATTGTCCAGTTGTTGTTGCTTACGCGATTTTGAGGAATTGCGTAATTGTATTTTGTCGCCCTGTCGATTTGATTTGGACATCTTGAGGGAGACAATATGGCGGACAAAAAAATTCAAAATGGTCGTAATTCACAAGACGATATTTTGTACACAAAAAGTAAAATAATTAGAATGGACACATAAAATCAGTATAATCAGAAGCGGAGCTAACGTAAATAATCACAAGTGTAGCAGCAAACGCAATATTACGCAACTAAGAATTTCGTGCACTCCTCCATTTTGCCAGGAATGAAACATGTATTTGACTCAGCAATCATGTTTAAGAGAATAATGCCGTTTGTGCAACGGCATTATGATGGTACTGAAAAATTTACTTTTGGCCCTGATATTTACTTAATGAAATTATGTCTTGACTGAATAATGCTAGCTGTGCAATGGCATAAAATTATTTATTTGAAATAACTTTGCTCTGATAACTTTAGTTATACCTAAATCGACTATAAACCATGAACGTCACATATATATTGCATAGAGGCCTCATTTTCTTTACGTTCTTTCATTTGGTGGGTGACTTTACTTTACTACTCATTTTCATATTCAATACAAGCAAAGGATGTGGATTATGATTCAGGCTGTTAGATTTAAACACAATGTTTATCTCAATGTATATATATTGTTAAAATTTTATGTCGTACACAAAAACTACCATTTCCAACATTTTTGTAGCACAAATCACTCTTACAAAACATTTTACGAAACGCTTACTGCATCAAACCTTGGACTTACATATCCTAACTCTGAACATTATTTAACAAAATCCATTTTGAAATCATTATATAGCTTCTCCTGTTAATGTGCTAAAGTTTGCTCAGTGTAAACTGCTCAGCGCGAATCGTACCTTAAAGCTGTCACCACACGTCTGCTTCCTCGGGGCACATAGGTGCGATTCGTGAGTTTCTTTTATTTATTTATTTATTTATTTATTTATTTATTTATTTTACTGCGCGCGCCCGGCTCTCTTAACCATCAAAGATCCTCCTACTCAAAGATATTGTACTCATTCCACCGTGCGGTTGGCAACTATCAATTTTATTTTCTGGATCTACCCTGATCAGACCTTAGCACATACCTTTCAGCTTGTTATGTTATAAACTGCAGCACCGTATTTTACGTCTTTACATATCTCTGTATTTGAATACGCATGCCTATATCAGTTTCCTTGGCACTTCAGTGTAAAACATTCTCGTAAGTATTGGTAACCCTGGGACCAATTTCCTGCTAGTATCAATGTCAGTAAAAGACAAAAGTCGTCGATATTCCCAGAGTGAATGAGCTGTCTGTCTATATAATTACGTTTGTATGGGACCCTCACTGCGGAAGTGCTGCTCACACCTGGCCCTAATGTGGGGTATGGAATAAGCGTAGACGCTAAATGCTGAAATGCAGGCGTGTGCGGAGATCAAGCGCGTCGCGCTATTCCCGAGTACTACTGTGGATCATTAGACATAACGAATATGGTGGGCATTAATTATTAGTCATTTCGGCTGGGCAGACAGCGCAGTAACGCCTTATGTGCGCTGCAGGTCGGGCTATTTCGCCTACTCGCGTAGATGTGAGCCAGAATATTCGCATTGCTGAAGTGGGTAGTTTGCTCAGACAGCTGTCGCGGCGAGTTCTTGAAGCACTCTCGGAGGAGGACGCGATATCTGTACTAGTTAAGAGTGTACTAAACATTACAGCATGTGGTAGTTATCCGGCTATGTACGTGGCATGATAATAGGTCCAGAACAAATGGTCGAATCATCGGAGATTAGCAAGTATTCCAGTTTCAGATGTGTCTTCAGTACCTCAGCAATATGTTTACAGGAACTTCATCTATCGCACAGGACGAGCACAAGTGTTTGATGAACTGACGTCATGCCGCTTCCGTTGGGAAACGCGTGGGGTCGACGGTCTTCCGCGAGGCAGATCACAGATCCATTTCGGCAATGACTGTACGGAGACGAAGGTACTACACAGTCTTCTGCAGCCGACAACCGACTCGCTGTTAAAATCAGTGCCATTTCCTTCACGGACTTTTTGGCTACTCAGTGTCATAACACAATCCCACATCTTCCTATCACATTTATAATAAATATAGATTTCAATTTACCTCAAATTATAGTGTTACTGGATCGATTTCAGGATCTTCTTCACTTTTTATGGTGACCTGGAGGGCTTTACTTCGACTATTGTGAGTGCAGTATGCCCATCACCCTGCTTCCTCTACAGTTTTCTCTACATCTACATCTACATCTACATGACTACTCTGCAATTCACATTTAAGTGCTTGGCAGAGGGTTCATCGAACCACAATCATACTATCTCTCTACTATTCCACTCCCGAACAGCGAGCGGGAAAAACGAACACCTAAACCTTTCTGTTCGAGCTCTG
The DNA here is from genome assembly GCF_023897955.1 of Schistocerca gregaria. NCBI lineage: Eukaryota > Metazoa > Arthropoda > Insecta > Orthoptera > Acrididae > Schistocerca > Schistocerca gregaria. The sequence goes on from NC_064922.1 coordinate 777,759,831, forward strand.
ATTTCTCTTATTTTATTTTGATGATCATTCCTACCTATGTAGGTTGGGCTCAACAAAATATTTTCGCATTCGGAAGAGAAAGTTGGTGACTGAAATTTCGTAAAAAGGTCTCGCCGCGACGAAAAACGTCTATGGTGTAATGACTTCCATCCCAACTCGTGTATCATATCTGCCACACTCTCTCCCCTATAACGCGATAATACAAAACGAGCTGCCCTTCTTTGCACCCTCTCGATGTCCTCCGTCAATCCCACCTGGTAAGGATCCCACACCGCGCAGCAATATTCTAACAGAGGACGAACGAGTGTAGTGTAAGCTGTCTCTTTAGTGGACTTGTTGCATCTTCTAAGTGTCCTGCCAATGAAACGCAACCTTTGGCTCGCCTTCCCGACAATATTATCTATGTGGTCCTTCCAACTGAAGTTGTTTGTAATTTTAACACCCAGGTACTTAGTTGAATTGACAGCCTTGAGAATTGTACTATTTATCGAGTAATCGAATTCCAACGGATTTCTTTTGGAACTCATGTGGATCATCTCACACTTTTCGTTATTTAGCGTCAACTGCCACCTGACACACCATACAGCAATCTTTTCTAAATCGCTTTGCAGCTGATACTGGTCTTCGGATGACCTTACTAGACGGTAAATTACAGCATCATCTGCGAACAACCTAAGAGAACTGCTCAGATTGTCACCCAGGTCATTTATATAGATCAGGAACAGTAGAGGTCCCAGGACGCTTCCCTGGGGAACACCTGATATCACTTCAGTTTTACTCGATGATTTGCCGTCTATTACTACGAACTGCGACCTTCCTGACAGGAAATCACGAATCCAGTCGCACAACTGAGACGATACCCCATAGCTCCGCAGCTTGATTAGAAGTCGCTTGTGAGGAACGGTGTCAAAAGCTTTCCGGAAATCTAGAAATACGGAATCAACTTGAGATCCCCTGTCGATAGCGGCCATTACTTCGTGCGAATAAAGAGCTAGCTGCGTTGCACAAGAGCGATGTTTTCTGAAGCCATGCTGATTACGTGTCAATAGATCGTTCCCTTCGAGGTGATTCATAATGTTTGAATACAGTATATGCTCCAAAACCCTACTGCAAACCGACGTCAATGATATAGGTCTGTAGTTAAATGGATTACTCCTACTACCCTTCTTGAACACTGGTGCGACCTGCGCAATTTTCCAATCTGTAGGTACAGATCTATCGGTGAGCGAGCGGTTGTATATGAGTGCTAAGTAGGGAGCTATAGTATCAGCGTAATCTGAAAGGAACCTAATCGGTATACAATCTGGACCTGAAGACTTGCCTGTATCAAGCGATTTGAGTTGCTTCGCAACCCCTAAGGTATCTACTTCTAAGAAACTCATGCTAGCAGATGTTCGTGTTTCAAATTCTGGAATATTCCATTCGTCTTCCCTGGTGAAGGAATTTCGGAAAACTGCGTTCAATAACTCCGCTTTAGCGGGGCAGTCGTCGATAACAGTACCATCGGCACTGCGCAGCGAAGGTATTGACTGCGTCTTGCCGCTTGTGTACTTTACATACGACCAGAATTTCTTCGGATTTTCTACCAAATTTCGAGACAATGTTTCATTGTGGAACCTATTAAAGGCATCTCGCATCGAAGTACGTGCCAAATTTCGCGCGTCTGTAAATTTTAGCCCATCTTCAGGATTTCGCGTTCTTCTGAACTTCGCATGCTTTTTCCGTTGCCTCTGCAACAGCGTTCGGACCTTTTTTGTGTACCACGGGGGATCCGTTCCATCTCTTACCAATTTATGAGGTATGTCAAGAGTACTGTTTCATCAGCAAACTTCCCACAGTTGATAAGATAGATGATTTTTCTGCCATATCTTTACTCGAGTTTTTTGGTCGGTTTGATTTTATTGTTGTGTTTCGTAATTTATATCCAGTGATTCTAACAGTTCAGTACAATAGTACACTGCAGTAGTTATTTCTTTTCTTATTTCACGGCTCGCAGGGTCACACTTGCTTAGAATATCCACAGATTGTACCGCAGTACTGTCGACCTGAAGATCGTATTGCGGGGTCCCTGTGACAAGCTTCGTTTCCTTATTTTTTCGTTTTAATTTTGCTGGAGACTCCATTGTTCTCTGTTCGCTTTGAGAACTAACTCGTAAATGATGTGTTTCCCTTACTGATTTCGTCAAAGGGAAAAAAACAAGCTGGGTAGGTGAGAATCGGTTGAATACGAGACCTTCCTTGCAGGCTGCGGGTATAAACGGATATACTTGCTGGCCGACCGGACCCCAGTTCTCGAGAAGAATTACACAATAGCACCAATATTAGTGCTGAGACACACACGACAGGAATTCCAAGTAATTTTATCATTCTTTTTTTTAAATTCATTTGACATACATTGGGCAGATAGATGGAAAAAATATAAACAATAATCAGGTTCTAACACAGGGCACAAAAGTGTGAAACCGCGACATTATCTGCTCTGTCATTCCTTCGGTTGAATACCTCACGTACTAATAGGCACCCGAAATTCGTCGAAAACTTTGACCGCCATTTTCTCAGAAACGATAGGATAATCCGGAACACGTGCTTCATTTATTTTAACTCCTCTTCCACTGAGCGAAGTTCCTGCGAAATCCATTTATGGCGCTTGCCTCGTTCTCTTTTCCAGATTGAATCTGTACCCGACAAGGCGAGAGAATAAAAAATGGTCGACCGTAATTACAAGCGTCAAATTTAGCGCACGTCAGCTACACTTCTGTCCTTTGAGAGTAGCGCCGTGCGCAGAATTGCATTGGCACCCAGATGGTAACCGGATATTTAGTCCATTATCTGCGGACGGCCTTGGTGGAGGCTTTTTCCCTGCCACGAGGTGATAGCTGCAATTCGTTGCGGACATAGTGTGGGCCAGTTCTGGTAATATCATAAGAGGCTAGGACATAAGTCATTACTGATTCAGACTATGCGGGGATAAATTCTCGTGCCGTAACCTACTTAAGTTACGGTGTGCCTGTTTTCTCAATTCACCTGTCGTTAGTTTCTTTTAAGCTGTTGTCCACATGTTTGAAACCGTTCCTTGACCCAATGCACTCGCTTGCACCTGGAAAATCGCTTTAGTATTTGAGTACACTGTACGTAGAATTTCAGTCACAGTCCTCTTTTTCCGGCCTAACAGTCCGCGTTCAACTCGTGTAACTGGGCCTTCGCAAGAGCTATGCGTGCTCCGATTTTGGTGAGATATGTGTCTCAAGACAAAAGTAGCTCTGAATAAAACTCCATGCACACGCCAGCACCGTAAAGATGCTTGAAAGGTCCCGATACATTTCTTTCTGCTCCAGTTTATCGATTTCCGCTGTGCAACGGAGTGGCCTTAGTTTCCGTGCTACTCCGCCTGAACTATGAGGCGAGTTCCGAAGGAGGTAAGACTGCCTTCGATGAACTGCTCATGGCGGTGTTTATAATAGCCACACACAGTGGCTCAAACACTTACGTTGAGTATACGACTTTCACTTTCCTTTACGTATAACAGTGATAGAGGAGTGCTTGTTCAAACCTCTTGAGTGATTACCTTACTGAACGGGCCAGTGTGAAAGACAGAATGTATCATTACTAAACAAATGTATTGTGAATGTAAAATTCTCGACTGAGATCTGATTGGTCTCAAATTTCTCTCAAGGGATACCTCAACAAGAAATACAATATTACTTCAGAACATTACACAAGTTACTGTAGAGTCGAACATGTTAAACGAGATGTTTCACTTGTCGTTTGGATGCAATGGCGTACGCATCTCAGAAGTAAGGACTCCTTTAAACACTTCAAATCACCTCACAAAGTTTGAGAAGATTGTACAATTCGCTGCTCCAGTTCCTCTGTTGTGTGAATGGGAGTGCTGCACGATTCGCTTTTGACCCCAGACAGAAAGATAAAGAAGGGTAAAACAAGGTGATCTTGGAGGACAAGGTACACACCCTGATCCACATATCCTCCTTAGATCATTTCGGCGCTTTAGCCTTTTATATCAGCAGTAAAATACGTCGTCTCCACATCACGCACGAATCACATTACCAAACCGTGGGCTATGCGAGAAATTTGAGGCCATTTACATGGACCTTAATCGGGAAGTTCACATTTCAGTTACATCTGAGCTAAGACAATACTTCATACGTATCATAAGCACACATAAGCAGTTACCTCGCAAAGAGTTCGTTTGCGGATCTTCGTTTACTGGTACGTTTTTGCGTGTATTACCGCATAATTTCACTTCGATTGTGTGGTTTTAGGATTTCGTACTTCAATGCGTAAAAAGGGAACCTTTAAAGGATCGATTTGTTGTCAGTCTCTCAACACGATATTTTGATACAAACTCACTCTCCAAAACCTACTAACGCATGAAAAACAATAGAGAGAGATAGATAGAAGGAAGGGTTAGTCAGCACTTCACACAGAGTTCAGCCGGTACGCAGTAGGACAAGTTATTTGTCTGGATCATCTAATCATCCAATATACGGCTTGCAACAATTCAGCAAGAAATTTTATTAATTTAATCGTATGGCTAGGGCTTCCATCGTGCACACCGTTCGTCGGGTGCCGGTATTTCAATCTGACGCCACTTCGGCGACCTGCAGTCGATGAGGATGATAGGATGATGATGATGATGAGGACAGTACAAACCCCAGTCCTTGGGAGGAGAAAATTCGCCGACCCAGCCGAGAATCGAACCTGGGCCTAGAGCATTGACAACCCGTCACGCTGACCATTCAGCTACCGGGGGCAGACGTTCAAGAAATGACCGGTGCAGATATCTCAGAGACGGACTACGCAGTAAGCAATGAAAAGCAGTGACCGAACACGATGAGTATTCAGCCATGAACGTCCACTAACAACGTGCCGACGACTCCTTTGTTCCAGCGGTACCTCTCTGAAAACACGTCATATAAATTTAGAAAAAACATAGTGACATGAAGAGGTTTAGAATATGACTGAAAGTCAGAACGATTTTGATATTGTACAGTATAAAGGAAAGGTTTTTCATAGGGATATTAACAAGAGCACAGCAGAACGGCTGCTCTATCTTACCAAGATAACACACGGAAGAGGAATTTACCAAGATTATTCGAGACATCGGAAGGAGAAAAAAAGCGGACGAACGAAATTAGCCCAGTGTCTACATTTATCTTGTAGACTTGCGGTTTTAAGTATCGATACAGCAAACTAAGTGAGTTAACTCAGAGTATGTGCACAGGTGCATCTTTTACATAGTTACCGTATGAATAATTCATACGTGCAAATTCTGGTAGACAAATGTAGTAATTCACTATAAAGTACTTCCCGTTGACCTATAATCTTGACATTCGGCAAGCAAAACCTTTCACGGCAGAAGTAAAGGAAAAAAATCCGAATAATGTTTATTTGTAATTACATCACACGAAAAAATATTGTTGTATATTTTTTATCTGTCTGTTTGTCCGTCTGCTAAAATCTGTTTTTCTCAGGAACAGACAAGCGGGTGCGGATTTATATCACGTGCTAAGATCTACGATTTCTTGCGTTGTAAAAATTTATGCTTCCAAGTCAAGGCAATTATAATAAAAGGCAATTTATGTCACATGTTTTTATACTCGTAAACTCACTCATTAAAATTTATAGGGTACGTCCTATGGGCCGCGCGGGATAAGCCGAGCGGTCTGAGGCGCTGCAGTCATGGACTGTGCGGCTGGTCCCTGTGGAGGTTCGAGTCCTCCCTCGGGCATGAGTGTGTGTGTTTGCTCTTAGGATTATTTAGGTTAAGTAGTGTGTAAGCTTAGGGACCGATGACCATGGCAGTTAAGTCCCATAAGATTTCAAGACATCTGAACATTTTTGATTTGTCCCATCGACCTAGTATCATGAAATTTGCTAATAACCAAAGTTTCACAGCGTAAGTGAAGAAAAATGCAGACTGTTGTTAATTTTTAATGCTTCACATAAAGATTTTTTACATTGCATTCATAGTCTGTCAAAAGTATAATACGAAAACATTATTGTATGTAAGTTTTAGTCATGTTTCGTTAAGTAAATAAAAATAATTTATTAAATTTTCTCTCTCCTCATGTAAAAGCTAACTCAGTTGCCACTGTCGCTGTCGTTTTATGCAACTCGCAATGTTAACAGCTGAACCTCAAAAGCTACAAGCGAGATTTTTATATTCTATTGCTGGCTATGTGCAAACTAAAATGAGGAGAACCTACTCATAGGATATTTAATGTAAGAAAATTTTGTACTGGGATACGTTTTCACTGGAGGCCACTTATTCAAGAAAAACGTACCAAAGTGACGTTCAAAGGCAGTTCCACCCCTACACTCACTACAAGAGCTATTCCTGGCATGAACTTTTTCTGATCTGTATTAATTGAACTGTAACGCAACCAGCAAAGTCGACTTCTTCGTGAACATTAATAATTTAAATGTGCCATGAGGGTAATGAACGAAAAACGGCTTTTGTAAATATTATGGTATGTTTCGTGTATTTTTCTTGAATAACTCGAAAACTCCGCCTCTAGTGAACAGGTATCTCAATAAAAATTTAACTACATTAAATATACTACAGAAAGGTCCTCTTAATTTTTTGTGTAGGACTAATAATTTACCTCTAGCGAGGGAGAGAATATGAAAATCTTACACGTGGTCTATGAACGTCACAAAACGGTTAGTCTACTGCCTGGTGTAATCTCCACTTAGCGGTGCAGCTACGACCAATTAGAAACTATCAGTTAGTGAATTATGTAATTTTTATCCGGGAATATTGTTAGCAGCAGAGAAAAAACAAGTAACACACTGAAATGGTTACATATTACGGTAGCAATGATAATAATGTGGTGTCACCGCCAGACACCACACTTGCTATGTGGTAGCCTTTAAATCGGCCGCGGTCCGTTAGTATACGCCGGACCCGCGTGTCGCCACTAACAGTGATTGCAGACCGAGTGCCGCCACACGGCAAGTCTAGTCTAGAGAGACTCCCTGGCACTCGCCCGTGTTATACAGCCGACTTTGCTCGCGATGGTTCACTGACTACATACGCTCTCATTTGCAGAGACGACAGTTTAGCATAGCCTTCGGCTACGTCATTTGCTACGACCTAGCAAGGCGTCTTATTCAGTTACTATAATCTGAACAGATAATATTGTGATTTATGTACCATCAAAAGCGACGTTCATCATTAATGGATTAAAGTTAAGTATCAAACTAATTACTTCCGCTTTCTGAATTCTCATTCCTTGTCATGTTCCAGACTCACGTCGGTCTAGTCCTTCCCTCCTCGCGATAGCCTGCGTGAGCTGAAATGCGTGCATTTCGGCCTCCTCTAGTAACACAATGTTGGCTCTTCTGCCAACTACAACAAATAATGTGTGTCCTTACACCCCTGACGCCCTGTATAATGCACTTTATGTTGCCGAAACGCGTCTTGCTGATAAATATTAATAAAAAGTGACTGAATCAGCAGAAATTATTTCATACAAAGTGTTATACCTCTTGTGTTTTCCTTAGACTTCAGGAAACGAAATATGAGAAGGAATCACTAATAGGTACAGTGGCCTCTGCCACGCACTTAAAACTTGAAACAATATGTGAATTGTATGCAACGTAATATCCAGCTTACCACTCAAATGAGTAAAAGACAACCTTGCTGCCGGCCGGTGTGGCATTGCGGTTCTAGGCGCTTCAGTCCGGAACCGCGCAGACGCTACGGTCGCAGGTTCGAATCCTGCCTCGGGCATGGATGTGTGTGTTGTCCCTAGGTTAGTAAGGTTTAAGTAGTTCTAAGTTCTAGGGGACTGATGACCTCAGATGTTTAGTCCCATAGTTCTCAGAGCCATTTGAACCATTTGACAACCTTGCTCTTGCTCTTCCTGAAATTTATAAAGTTCCTTGCGGATGTGTCACCAATAAAAAAAGATTTCAGCATGCTGCATAGAGCACCGACGCAATAATATATATATAAATCGTGATTTCGAGAAATCTGCTGTTCTGAGCACAGCATCATGAAGAAACACAGGATTACGTTTGATGACACGGAAATAAAACTGTTATCTCATGTATCTACCTACTGGGACTGTGTCATCAAAGGAGCCGTTGAAATCAGATTGTGCAACAACTACAATGAGGTGACAAAAGTCATGGAACGCCCCCTAATATCGTGGCGGACCCTCCTTTGCCGGCGAAGTACCGCAACTCGACGTCATATACACTCAGCAAGTTGTTAGAAGCCCGTGTAGAAAAACTGAGCCATGCTGTCTCTACAGTCGTCTATAATTGCGGTCCTGCCGGTGTACTAAGTTGTGCACGGAGTGACCTCCTGATCATGTCTCATAAACGTTAGATAGCATTCATGTTTTGCGATCTGGGTGGCTAAGATATTAGTTCGAATTGTCCAGAATGTTCTTCAAAACAATCGCGAACAGTTGTGGCCTGGTGACATGGAGCATTGTCATCCATAAAACGTCCATAGTTGTTTGAGGACATGAAGTCCATGAATGGCAACAAATCGTTTCAAAGTATGCGAACGTAACTATTGGCAATTAATAATACCGGTTAAATTGGACCAGAGGACCAGGTACATTCCATGTAAACGAAGCCCACACCATTATGGAGCCACCAGCAGCTTGCACAGTGCCTTGTTGACAACTTGGATCCGTGACTTGCTGGGACTACGCCACGCTGGAACCTAGCACAAGATTTGACCATCTGAATTTGACGAGGCTACCGTTCTCCACTCATTTAGGGTGAAGCGACATGGTCACGAGGCAAAGAAAGGCGCTACAGGCCAAGATGCGCTGTTAACAAAGGCACTCGCGTCTGTCTTCTGCTGCCCTAGTCAATTAGCGCCAAATTTCGCAGCACTGTGCTATGGGATGCGTTCGTCGTATGTTCCACACTCATTTCTGCGGTTATTTCCGTCTGTTAGCGCTCGCGACTGTAAGCAAACGCCACTGCTCTCGGTCGGTAAGAGGCAATGCCTGAAATTTGGTTTTCTCGGTACACTCTCGACACTGTGGATCTCGGAATATTGAATTTCCTAACGATTTCCTGAAAATGGAAAGTTTCAAGGGTCTAGCTCCAAATACCGATTCGCGTTCAAAGTTTGTTAAATCCCGTCGTATGGCCATAACCACGTCAGAAATCTTCTCACGTGAATCACCTGAATACAAATGACTGCACCGCCGATGATCTTTTATACCTTGTGGATGCCCCTATGCTGAAAGGCAACAGAGACATAAATTGAGTCATCCAACTGAAGATCCGCTACCAATGTTCTTCCATCACAGACATCGAAATAACCTCTGTTGGCATATGGAATTTCCGTGACTAGTTAACGCCTCCGTGACAATATGAGTCCAAAATAAAGAACCAAACAGCCTACAGAAATCTCGTGACGGTGACGACGGAGAAAGTCGTTAAAAGCTCGAGACTGAACACATATTTGACGTGATAAAAACTCCGTCAGTCATTTATTCAACCACAGCACTAGTTCCTCGTTACACTCGAAAGCGGAGCACCAAATATAATTTGTTATAACATCCTTTGAATAACTTAAATGTTATACACTCCTGGAAATTGAAATAAGAACACCGAGAATTCATTGTCCCAGGAAGGGGAAACTTTATTGACACATTCCTGGGGTCAGATACATCACATGATCACACTGACAGAACCACAGGCACATAGACACAGGCAACAGAGCATGCACAATGTCGGCACTAGTACAGTGTATATCCACCTTTCGCAGCAATGCAGGCTGCTATTCTCCCATGGAGACGATCGTAGAGATGCTAGATGTAGTCCTGTGGAACGGCTTGCCTTGCCATTTCCACCTGGCGCCTCAGATGGACCAGCGTTCGTGCTGGACGTTCAGACCGCGTGAGACGACGCTTCATCCAGTCCCAAACATGCTCAATGGGGGACAGACCCGGAGATCTTGCTGGCCAGGGTAGTTGACTTACACCTTCTAGAGCACGTTGCGTGGCACGGGATACATGCGGACGTGCATTGTCCTGTTGGAACAGCAAGTTCCCTTGCGGGTCTAGGAATAGTAGAACGATGGGTTCGATGACGGTTTGGATGTACCGTGCACTATTCAGTGTCCCCTCGACGATCACCAGAGGTGTACGGCCAGTGTAGGAGATCGCTCCCCACACCATGATGCCGGGTGTTGGCCCTGTGTGCCTCGGTCGTATGCAGTCCTGATTGTGGCGCTCACCTGCACGGCACCAAACACGCATACGACCATCATTGGCATCAAGGCAGAAGCGACTCTCATCGCTGAAGACGACACGTCTCCATTCGTCCCTCCATTCACGCCTGTCGCGACACCACTGGAGGCGGGCTGCACGATGTTGGGGCGTGAGCGGAAGACGGCCTAACGGTGTGGGGGACCGTAGCCCAGCTTCATGGAGACGTTTGCGAATGGTCCTCGCCGATACCCCAGGAGCAACAGTGTCCCTAATTTGCTGGGAAGTGGTGGTGCGGTCCCCTACGGCACTGCGTAGGATCCTACGGTCTTGGCGTGCATCCGTGCGTCGCTGCGGTCCGGTCCCAGGTCGACGGGCACGTGCACCTTCCGCCGACCACTGGCGACAACATCGATGTACTGTGGACACCTCACGCCCCACGTGTTGAGCCATTCGGCGGTACGTCCACCCGGCCTCCCTCATGCCCACTATACGCCCTCGCTCAAAGTCCGTCAACTGCACATACGGTTCACGTCCACGCTGTCGCGGCATGCTACCAGTGTTATAGAGTGCGATGGAGCTCCGTATGCTACGGCAAACTGGCTGACACTGACGGCGGCGGTGCACAAATGCTGCGCAGCTAGCGCCATTCGACGGCCAACAACGCGGTTCCTGGTGTGTCCGCTGTGCCGTGCGTGTTATCATTGCTTGTACAGCCCTCTCGCAGTGTTCGGAGCAAGTATGGTGGGTCTGACACACCGGTGTCAATGTGTTCTTTTTTCCATTTCCAGGAGTGTACATATGAGATGTTTCATTGCGCATTCTTTCCACTTAAGAAAATAATGGGAATAAATTGGTCTAGTGCGGACACGCGCACTTCGGGCTCCGTATAAACTTAACTATGTATATAAATAGTTTTCCATCGAGGGAATCATAAATATCGATGTTTGCCTGTAATCGATATCGATACTAGCAAGCCATAGGCACTGGGGCTCCCATGACTGTATCAAAATATCTGCAATAGTTCCTGAGACTAGTCCGGAGATACAAAAAGAAGCGAGCAGGGTACATCGGTTTATACAGGGAGATTAAGCTGCCCCTACCGCTGCCGTTTTTATGCATCCCAAACGTTCGGAGCCGGTTAACTCACGATGTGCTGCCACGTTCAATAATCGCCTATCGATACCGACTGCTCAGACATTCTGTCTACACTCGCACCGTACGCCACGTCCAGCTAAAACATTCTGACGTCTTTCACGGCACTTCTTCAAAAGAGAAAAGCCTTTCCGTGACTTTTGAACAGTGTGTTTTTATCTACATATCGATTCCACACGTCAGTGCGTGGCAGAGGCCCCTGTACCTATTAGTGATTCCTTCTCATATTCCGTTTCCTAGTGTCTAAGGAAAACATAAGAGGTATAACACGTTGTATGAAATCATTTTTGGTGATGTAGTCACTTTTTATTAGCATTTATCAGCACGACTCGTTTCGGCAGCATCATACAGGGCCCCAGGGGTGAAAGTGCAGATATTATGATCTTTGCTACCGTAATATGTAGCCACTTCAGTGTGTTACTTGTTTTTTCTATGCTTCTAACAATCTTCCCGGATACAAATTACATAATTTACTACCTGTTTGTTTCTGCTTGGTCGTAACTGCACTGGTAAGTGGCGATTGCACCAGATAGTAGACTAACCGTTTTGTGACCACGCGTCTACACTTTAACACCTGACCTACTGCGCTGTGGAAAATAAGCACTAGGGGGTCGCTCTTGCCACATGTGCTTGAAGGTACTTGAAAGTACTAACTCCTAATAGCTGTAATTATCAGTCCACTAATTAAATAAATACTGATATGATTCTGTTCAGCACACTATCCTCAGTCAACAATTAAAGTACTTGCAGTTACACCCCCAACACTCTATAAGGAGGTTTACATTTGGGGGCGTTGTTGCAGCGTACATGCCGGCCGGTGTAACCGAGCTGTTCTAGGTGCTTCCGTCCGGAACCGTGCGACCGCTACGGTCGCACTTTAGAGTCCTGCCTCGGTCATGGACGTGTGTAATGTCCTTAGATCAGTTAGGTTTAAGTAGTTCTAAGTTCTAGGGGACTGATGACCTCAAATATTAAGTCCCATAGTGCTCAGAGACATTTGAACTTTTTTTTTTTTTTTTTTTTTTTTTTTTTTTTTTTTTTTTTTTTTTTTTTAGCACGTCTTCGATGCAGGTATGCAGGTATGTAGGTATCGACAAGTAGGCAAGGAATCATTGTGCCATTCGTGTCTTACCGATGCTCGAGTGGTAAGTGTGAATTTGTGAACTATGACGATGTTGTTACCAAATGCATCCAAACAGGACTAACATGCTATTTTTCTTTCCTTGGCTTACGACGAACAACACCAGCAGACATCCCTTGAAGAATGAAGATTGTATATCGGACAGCACGTCTCCCAAAAGCCGCCGTTGTGGAATTCTGCGCCACGTTTCTTGCTATTACTTTTTGACAACGCACTTCACCGTATTGCAAATGTCTCCCCATGCGATTCTAGCGCTTTGTGTCGCTTTAAAAAAAGACCTTAAAGGGTCGACTATTCCTGTCGGACGAAGATGTGCAACAGGCAGTTACGGACTTCTTCACGCAGCAGGATGTGATGATTTACCAATGGCATGTCTGCGATCTGGTGCCTCAGACGAATGGTTGGATAAACGCTCACGGCGCTTTTGCCTGATTGGCATACCGCTTATGGACTGTACGGCCTTCGAACGGAAACTTCCTAATTACCCTTTATAGTATCACACACATTACAATTATCTGCAGTATGTTCAAAATGTAGCACCACAGTTTTTTTTTTTTTTTTTTAACCTCTATCCTTCGACGACTACAAGATTAACAAATCTGATGCGGGGCGAACCCCGTGAAGCATTTATTTTTGATGAACGTTATATGCTGGCTGCGACAGTATGGTAACGTACCGTAATTTACCCATTTTGCTGGAAATCAATTTGTCTGGTACACAGAGAACAGTAATAACCACACCATCGTCACTTAACACTCTCACATTTAGATGTGTATATTCCAGAGACTCTTAACTGATTTATGTAATGTACATCAAATGGCTCTGAGCACTATCAACATCTGAGGTCATCAGTCCCCTAGAACTTAGAACTACTTAAACGTAACTAACCTAAGGGCATCACACATATCCATGCCCGAGGCAGGATTCGAATCTGCGACCGTAGCAGTCGCGCGGTTCGAGACTGAAGCGCCTAGAACCGCTCGGCCACCGCGGCCGGCTTAATGTACATCAACTATAAGGTATCTGATGAAGGCAGGAAGCTGCCAAAACCCCATCATACTAATGAACATTAACAGCGAGAATTATTGTTTCATAAATTTAAATATAATACTTTTGGCCTCCATCCGCACTCTTATCTTTCTTAATCTTTCTCACGACTGAGGACAGGAACTGTTACATAGTTTACTTCTAACATCGTTTCTGTAAATTTACCGGACGGGGTATTTGGGTAAATACTACGGAGACATCTGAAGTTCCCATCTGCAAAAAACGCTGCCGCTGTGACCAAGATTCTATGATGCCTTTTTGTAAGTGGTGACACGCATATATGAAAAGAAATTGTAATCTGGACACTCATGTAGTAACCTTTTCACAAACGGTAGCCATGGATTTACTTTCTTGTTTTGTAATGGATAATCGCACAAGGAAACGCGATGCGTAGCCAATTCCGCAGGCTAACCAGACCACAAATGTTCTGCTTAAGTAATTTGTGATACTGTTATCATCGACACTGTATTCTGCAGCAATGAATTAAGTGCAGCACTCAATCAAGTGTCAGTAGTCCCTCACGCCTTTCAGTTTTAGTCGAGCTGGTTCTTCTTTTACTAGTTTCTTTACAGAGTTTATAGATTCACTGAATGTACCCGATGGAATATTTGCATTAATAACCGGTATCTACATGAGCTCATCCTCTGTGATCATGTTTCGAGGATACTGGGTTTTGACGTCCTGCGACCACAGGGTCATTAGGGGCGATCTTTACCCAACAGGATTGTCAATACAGTGGCTTTAGGCACGAGTAGTATATGATTTGTTTATTTATTTATTCATTCATTTATCAGGATCCGCGTAATTGTGAGAGCCAAAGTTAGTAGATAGATTAAAAAATGAGTATTAGAAGAGTTATAAAAAAAGAAACTAAAGAATTAATAAAACACGAGAAGAGAGTGCAATAACAAATAACACATTATAGAAGAAAAAATTCGCAGCTAGGTTATCAATAGATATGTCGATCGCTCTCCATAATTACAACTTCTTGGTTACGGGTAATTAATTATGCATAATTCGTCTTCAGTCACAATATTTTTATTTTCTAATTACGGTCCAACGCGCCCAACGCGCTTTGAAGCTGCAACTCCATTTTCAAGGACTGTATAGTCATTACATCAGCCAATTGAACAGTAACAAAACGACACCGTGGTTAGATTGGACGGTACTGTTGTCTCGGGAGGGATGAGTGAGAGAAATGCCAGATAAATGAGAGAGAAATAGTACTGCAATATATTACCTGCTTAGACCACGTAACTCAGATGATGTGTACTTAACCAGAGATCCATGAAAGACTTACTTGATGAGTGACAGTCATCAATTTTATTTTCACATTTTGTGACTAAAATTCGTAACTGTCACTCCTCAAGGCATTTATTAATTTCGTATTTTATTTCGTCAATCAATATGAATGCAATAATAGAGCTTTCAATAACCTGTGAAGTAACAACATCATTTGAGTCAAGTAGTACTGTCATAAATCTGGTATATTGTTGAAATTTTAATGCAGATTTGGAAATCTTTCACCCATGCAGAAGACAAATGTTATATTACCAGTGCTGTTAATATAGAACAATACTTTATTTTTACTTATATGTTCTGGCAATACCGGCCATGACCTTCCTCTTCTGTGCGAATGCCCACATATTCCCCGAACTATTACGGGACTTGGTAATAATATCCTCCACAAGTAATGAGTGTGTTGGGGTTGGACACTACGAATGTAGTGTGTGGACATACGAGGTGAGAATGTGGGTATCGCGGGAGGCGTACGCGAGATTGAAGGTATTAATGCAATTCTAAATTCGTTTAATACTATATTTCTCTCATTTCTCTCGCGTTTGTCTCACTAATCCTACGTGAGACATTGTTCTCGTTAAATCTGTTTTATTCTGTTGCTGCTAGGTGAAAAACTGAAGCTGATGTAAAGTCCATTATGCCTGCATGGTTCTTGAAAATGGAACTGTAGCTCCGAAACATAATTAGAAAATAAAATTATTGTGCATAACTCCAGGGTGCTGGTTGTAGTGGGACAGCAATTCATTTTTAGATTGTGATGCAATAAGAGCCCGCCAGAGTTCTAACTGAAATTGATGTTTGTTTAGTCGGTGACTGATTTCGTGCAAAAATCTCGGTCCAAAATAGCAGTAAATAAAGTGGGTACATATGTATATGGTCCATTTAATGTTCGTTAATATTAGGTGCGACCGTACACATATGTACCCTCGCTATTTGCTGCTATTTTGGACGGACATTTTACTTGGTAAGCATTGGTAGGTTTGAGAATGACCGTAGCCCAGAACCGGTCACCGACTATATAAACATCCATTTTAGTTGCAACTTTGGCTGTCACTTATTGCATCACAAGAATACTGTGACTGGAGACGGAATATTATTAATTAATTCTCAACTACCGATAAAAACTGTTGTACAGAATGCAAGGAGTGTCCTACTAAGGCTATATCGGTAAGTTGTTTTTTTTTTGTGCAGGAAGCCTATTGGAAAAATTAATCAGGTTTGAGGAGCACTGGCGCACTTAGGGTACCGTAAAAACTAAGCTATGGCTCAAAATGGCTCTGAGCACTATGGGACTCAACTGCTGTGGTCATCAGTCCCCTAGAACTTAGAACTACTTAAACCTAACTAAACTAATGACATCACATACATCCATGCCCGAGGCAGGATTCGAACCTGCGACCGTAGCAGTCGCACGGTTTCGGACTGCGCGCCTAGAACCGCGAGACCACCGCGGCCGGCAACTAAGTTATGTATATAGACAGTTTTCCCATGCTGGGAATAGAGGATATTGATGACTTATGACTTTTATCAACAACGGTACATGGAAGATGTCGGTGCATGGGATTCCAAAACTTTCGAGGAAGTTTTAATTTCAAGTCTGAAGTCGGATAACGGACGACAAAAGAAATACACACATAAACAAAGTTTTGCATCACTCCGGTTCCCAAAACTCCTGAAGACATACGTTGACTGTAGATATTGTATCTCAACACAGTTCCTCTGACTGTTCAGATATATCACTAAACCTGCCCAAGGATGTAAACAACCATGCATGAGCAGCGCCTATTTAACGGACGGGATCCGACAGCCAATCAGTTGCAGTCATTCCACCAGGAAGGAGGTACACGGCTCGTGTTGTCTGTAGTTCAACCATGCCTAGATGGTCAATACAGCGGTTCGATCTCGTCCGCATTGTTACTTTCTGCCAAGAAGGTCTCTCATTAAGGGAGCTGTCCAGTCGTCTCTGAGTGAACCAAAGCGATGTTGTTCGGACATGGAGGAGATACAGAGAAATATGAACTGTCTATGACATGCGTCGCTCAGGCCGGCCAAGGGCTACTACTGCAGTGGATGACCGCTACCTACGGATTACGGCTCGGAGAAACCCTGACAGCAACGCCACCACGTTGAATAATGCTTTTCGTGCAGCCACAGGACGTCGTGTTACGACTCAAACTGCAATAGGCTGCATCACGTGCAACTTCACTCCCGAAGTCCATGAAGAGGTCCATCTTCGCAACCACGACGCCATGCAGCGTGGTACAGATAGGCCCAACAACATGCCGAATGGACAGTTCAGGATTGGCATCATGTTGTCTTCACCGAAGAGTGGTGGTGGTTAGTGTTTAACGTCCCGTCGACAACGAGGTCATTAGAGACGGAGCGCAAGCTCGGGTTAGGGAAGGATTGGGAAGGAAATCGGCCGTGCCCTTTCAAAGGAACCTTCACCGAAGAGTGTTACAAATGCCTTCAACTAAACAATCGCCGGAGAAGTGTTTGGAGGCAACCCGGTCAGGCTAAACTCCTTAGACACACTGTCCAGCGGGTGCAGCAAGGTGGAGGTTCCCTGCTGTTTTGGTGTGACATTATGTGGGGCGACGTACGCCGCTGGAGGTCATGGAAGGCGCCGCAACGGCTGTACGATATGTGAATGCCATCCTCTGACCGATAGCGCAACCAATCGGCAGCAAATTCGCGAGGCATTCGTCTTCATGGACGACAATTCTCGCGCCCATCGTGCACATATTGTGAATGACTGCCTTCAGGATAACGACATCTCTCGACTAGATTGGCCAGCACGTTTTCCAAACATGAACACTATCGAACATGCCTGGGATAGATTGAAAAGGGCTGTTTATGGATGATGTGACCCACCAACCACTCTGAGGGACCTACGCCGAATCGCCGTTGAGGAGTGGGACAGTCTGGACCAACATTGCCTTGATAAACATCTGGATAGTATGCCACAACGAATACAGGCTTGTAACAATGCAAGGGGACCTGCTACTGTGTATTAGACTTACCGGTGTGTACAGCAATCTGGATCGCCACCTCTGAAGGTCTCGCTGTATGGTGGTACAATATGCGATGTGTGGTTTTCATGAGCAATAAAAAGGGTGGAACTGAAGTAAATGTTGATCTCTATTCCAATTTTCTGTACAAGTTCCGGAACTCTCGATACCGAGGTAATAAAACTTTTTTTGATGTGTGTATTTTGTGTGTGATGTAATTGAAAATTAATGATTTTGGAATTTTCCTTTTCTTGTACCGTGAAATCTTGTTTTTAGCCAAATTTCTCGCTCTTAGGTCAACGGAAGCTCCATACAGGTTTTAACGAGTGAATTTTCGAGTATCATAAAATGTTACATAAATGGCCGTATCTTTTGACTGAATTAGTTTAGAAGCTTATAATTTTTACACCGCCAAGGGACAGTAGACCGTACCATGTGACATCAATTTCATCTTGATATGTCCACTGGTTCTTGATAAAAAGGTTTCTTAACAGTCGAAGAGAGAGACAGACGGTTCCAGAGCGACCGCATAAGGGTCCCGTTTTTGCAGCTTGAGGCACGGATCCCTAAAAACGAAACACACTGAATAGCATACAAATTTCTCTGAAATGCTTACAATTATCCAAGTTCAAATTGTTTTCCTGTCTAGTATTCACTGAATTAATTTTACAGTTTCTTCTGTGGGAATGTCAGTATAATCAACAACAAATGACAATATGGAGTTCGCCGACTGGCAGCAGATTTACCTAACTGACCTTTTCTGGAATGATAATATTCGTGGTGAGTTATCAAATTTGTCCCAAACGATGAGCGTAAGCAAAGTAAAGAAGCATTCGCGGTCCAGTGACAGTCATTGGAGATTATTCCTGCAGTGAACAACTTTAGCCACATATGCACCGACGAAGGTGGCATGGATATTTTTGTTTGTTGAATCCAGGCTCCAGCAGAAAAATACGCTATTATTATGGAATGTTCATTTTAATTCATACAGCCTCGTGTATAGTTTATGTAAAGTACGTCACAGGTGCACTGAAAAATGTCGAATGAATTGGTACTGTTCTGACGCTACTAACCATTTCTAATTACGGTGCAGCATTTTACGTGTGGCGTGCAGAAAGGCCAGTTGTATTGTGGATAGCTTAGGATCGACATCTCTCACGTGAAGACATGGCGAAATGAAATTCTGCGCGAAGCTAGTGCATTGCAGCGTGGCTGCCACTTTAATTACGATTCCAGCATTCCCACGACGCCATGCTGCCCACGAACCGGGTGTTTCCACCACATCTTTTTAATTAAGTAAAAAGGAAATTTATAGCCTGCAACGGGGCAGCCTCCCGACGTACGTGCGGCCAAGTGCGTTTAACTCATTTTATTGGAGCGCTGAGTTTCTTTCGCCGTATCGGCTGTTAACACTCACCAGGTGGTCTATATACATGAATAGCTAAAATCGTCACCCTGTCATCAACTCACAGCTGCAGATTCTTTACTGAGTGCTTGCAGAGTCAGCATAAATTTTATTTTCGGGGTTTTATACAATTATAGATCGAATTTAAAATCCTGTAATAATCTACTCATTGAGAGGTTTGATCTTACGTCAGTAATTCAAGGGTTGGCGTTCTAATATGTATACCTATTTGAGGTGGCAAAGCTCGAGGCGTGTGCGAATTACCCAGACTTTATTCGTCAAGTATTTGAGACGAGGGCACGAGCGAATACCAACAAACTTTACATGTAATTTCAAACTTTTTCGAAACTTTTCTTGCTGACAGTCCCCTCAAAAAAATGAAAGGGAAAAAGCTTGTCGTCTACTTCATTTCCACGGTTCACATAGTAAATTTTCAGCATCTGGTGGGACGTATTAGTTAATTACTTCTTTACGTTATCTTTTAGCAAGACTTTTGCAGACAGTATCCAAATATGCCTCTGAATGTACCTGCCAAATTATATCATTCTGCGATACACAGTTCAGGAGCTCTGACGTTATACACAAACAGATCCGCCAAAAGCCAGCTTTTCTTAAAACTAGACGCAAATTACCCAGCTACGCTAATCCAGTGTTTGATAAATAGAGCACTTAATGTCTTCTAGTTTTGGTTTTTACTTTTTTGTTAGCCTGTGGATGAAAAATCCCAATCTAGTAAAACCAACATAATTATGGTTTTGCATCTTCAACCATAAAGGTTTTACATGCTTAACGTCAAATGTTTAACATATTAACTCTTTTGTAATCAGACGTTTGCAGTTGTATTACACATGGGAGTTCAATTCTTTGAAGAAGTTGGGTGTTACTGTTACTAACTATTCCATCAACCGCACTTGTTAGAGCCGATTGCATTGCCTCTAGACGATGAATTCCGACTGAGAAACAGACTAAAGCGATAACGTCCATGGAACAGTTAGGAAAACCATTGGTAAATACAGGGTGATTCATTGGCCCCTACCGATAGGTTTTGTGCAACCCACAACACCTTCAAATAGTACACGCAAGATTTTCATAGTCTCTCTTTTGCTATGCACAACTATTTATCCTAAAGAAGAAAATGAACAATGCTTTTTCGCAGCAAATTTAATGTAGTTAAATTTGATACTAGGATACGTTTTCGCTGGAGTCTACAGTTTCTGAGTTATTCAAGAAAAACGTGTTTAACTGCGTTAAATTTCATACAAAAACATATTTACCATTTTTTTCTATACACTATCAAAATAAAATCCTCGAAGGTTTTCTTTAAGTTGTGTTAACAGCCGAAAATTTGTTAGAGTAAGTCGGACTGTATGTAGGGTGATCGATGACAGTGAACCAAAGACGTCGGATTGTTGCAGGTGTCACAGCGCTTGTGTGTGGTCTGGCACTGTCACGATAAAAAGGATCGTGCTCCATGTGTGGTCTAGCTCATCGGCCTCGAAACTTCATTACAACACGCTGTTTCTCACTCACCGACACAATTACGTTACACGCCGCCATGTTACACGTCACTATTCGGAAGCCTCTAGCGGCAGAGGGCGGCAAATATATAGACATGGAGAATAATTGTGTAGAATGTTACTAACGTTTGTTTTATTTATAAAGCTTTAAGAGTTTTCACATAAAAAATTCGTAGCATTATTTTTTTCAGCACGCCCTCGTACGCAGAAATATACACTCCTGGAAATGGAAAAAAGAACACATTGACACCGGTGTGTCAGACCCACCATACTTACTCCGGACACTGCGAGAGGGCTGTACAAGCAATGATCACATGCACGGCACAGCGGACACACCAGGAACCGTGGTGTTGGCCGTCGAATGGCGCTAGCTGCGCTGCATTTGTGCGCCGCCGCCGTCAGTGCAAGCCAGTTTGCCATGGCATACGGAGCTCCATCGCAGTCTTTAACACTGGTAGCATGCCGCGACAGCGTGGACGTGAACCGTATGTGCAGTTGACGGACTTTCAGCGAGGGCGTATAGTGGGAATGCGGGAGGCCGGGTGGACGTACCGCCGAATTGCTCAACACGTGGGGCGTGAGGTCTCCACAGTACATCGATGTTGTCGTCAGTGGTCGGCGGAAGGTGCACGTGACCGTCGACCTGGGACCGGACCGCAGCGACGCACGGATGCACGCCAAGACCGTAGGGTCCTACGCAGTGCCGTAGGGGACCGCACCACCACTTCCCAGCAAATTAGGGACACTGTTGCTCCTGGGGTATCGGCGAGGACCATTCGCAACAGGACAATGTACGTCCGCATGTATCCTGTGCCACCCAACATGCTCTAGAAGGTGTAAGTCAACTACACTGGCCAGCAAGATCTCCGGATCTGTCCCCCATTGAGCATGTATGGGACTGGATGAAGCGTGGTCTCACGCGGTCTGCACGTCCAGCACGAACGCTGGTCCAACTGAGGCGCCAGGTGGAAATGGCATGGCAAGCCGTTCCACAGGACTACATCCAGCATGTCTACGATCGTCTCCATGGGAGAATAGTAGCCTGCATTGCTGCGAAAGGTGGATATACACTGTACTAGTGCCGACATTGTGCATGCTCTGTTGCCTGTGTCTATGTGCCTGTGGTTCTGTCAGTGTGATCATGTGATGTATCTGACCCCAGGAATGTGTCAATAAAGTTTCCCCTTCCTGGGACAATGAATTCACGGTGTTCTTATTTCAGTTTCGAGGAGTGTATTATAGTAATGTGTGTCAAGAACTAATAGCCATGAAAAGATTATCAACGCTCTCTAACTCGAACTAAAGCTTTAAGAGCAATTCCACAGCACACACTTTCATATGGTTTAGTGTTTCGGTTGATTAAGGTCCAGCATATCTCCATATAAAATATAATAACTGATATATTCTCGCGTCCGTCGGCCGTCGTAATTTAATTTATTATTTACTACAGACATTGATTGGTAATGGTGTCTGTTGCCGACTTACGTGGTGGGCCTTAATCAAAACGATATCACAGTCAATTTTAATTTACAATTAAATGCTTTTATGAAATTCTCTTTTTTTAACAATATTAATCTGCAGTGGAAATGATTTGTTACGTTAATGAACGTTAGACTCGCTGAATCTTAAAATGTGAGCATATAACTTGAACAATGGAATAAACTTTTCATATTATTTTCCTCGGGTGGTCAGTTCACATTAAAGCAAAACATCTTTAGTTACTAATTACAATTGCGGCCCACACATGCGCCAGAGTATTTTTCTTACCTCCGTTAACCATTGCGTTGTAGTCGGGAGTCCTGGCCCTGGCTCTCGGCTTTTGTACTATAAGAATCTTAAAGCTACGTATTTTCTGCAACGTCTGTGGAGAAAAATGTATATTGTAATAATAGCGGGCGAGTTTTTCGCTTCCGCTAATTTTTCTTAGTTAATATCGCCACTCAATGGCGTCGTTGGCTGCATCTCCCGCTGCGATTGTTGCACTGTTAATTACTTGAATGCAGGTTAATTCAACGAAGGCGGATATGAAATCGGGATCACCTCTTACAAATTAAAAGTGAAAAATAATATTAAATCAATCTAATATCTGCTTCATTAGTACAAATATGCTTACATTTGCCAGTACTTACAAGATGTCCGTCTACACGCAAACAAGACAGGAGAAGAAGTTAAGACGACTAAAAAATTAACAAAAGAGCGTATCTTGTCGTCTCTTTAGATCATTTTGTTATATTTCTTTGCCCTCGAAACTTACACAGAGAAATTATTATAATACATGAGAAAAATACAGGTTCGCCTGAGCGGCTAGTGTCCACTTATTACTCAATTTTTAAATGTTTCTTCTTTATAAATAATTTTTTAATTCTTTTCTTAGTATTTCACTGGGGACGGTATAACATGAAAGTAACAGGTGCGTGTAGTTTGTATTTGCTTCACTCTCATAACAATCCACGTTGCAGTGGGACTGTCTCCTTGAGTTTGTATTCATCTATTCACAGTGTATACAGTAATTAAGCAGGTGCATAAGAATCATTGATTCTCATTTCCACATTGTTCGTACGCAAAATGAATGTGATAATGTGAGCCAGTGCTCTCACATGTAGCAGTCCGGTGTTCACCAACAGCCACTTTCACAGCCTTACCTCGTCTGATGCAGGAAAACTAACTACCATGCAAATGGTTTCCGTCACAGTATATTATCTACATACATTCTCCGTAAACCACCGTATGGTACGTGTTGGGGGGTACTTTTACCACCACTAGTCAGTTTCTTTACTGGTCCACTCGCACCTGGAACAAGGGAACGAATACCTTTATGCCTCTGTGTGAGCCCTAATTTCCCTTATCTTCGTATTCCTTACGTGTAAAGGACGTTGGTGGCGTGGGATCAAGGTTCAGATGCCAGTTCTCTAAATTTGCTCAATAGTAATCCTCGAAATGAACGTCGTCTTTACTTCCTTCCCGTTTGAGTTCCCGAAGTATCTCCATAATCCTTGCCTGTTCATCTACGTCCGTCCTTATCTCGTGGAACGTTTTGCTAACCTTCTAATGTAATTCATAACTGGTACGATTCGTCAAAGTTCGACAAGACGGAGACAGCCAATATGATGTGTATTTAAGTAAAATCTGAATAAAGATAGTGACAGAATTCGAAATGACTACTCACCGCTTGTGGCTGAAATTAATATACTGATCGTCAGCAAAAATGAAAACACTAGATGGCAGTTTCACAGTGAGAATTATGATGATATTTGACTTTACAAAACAATCTTACTAAGTGGAGCCACAACCTGATTTTCTTGAAAGGAACTTCAGCCATTTGACTGTAAATTACTGTCATTTGTTTCCTAAAATCATGGTTTCGGCTTTATAGCCACTCTCAAATGAATGCTGAAATGTTACAAAACATCTGAGCTGTCTACGTGACATGTTATCGTGTTTTGTAACATTTCGAGATGCACTTGAAAATGGCTATAGTGCCGAAATCATGATTTTGGGAAACAATTCACATTAATTTACAGTCAAAACGTTCTGCATGACTGTGGTACCACACGAACTAAAAACTATTAACAACCTCATATCAAGCGCAAAAGTAACCTATTCTTTACTATATAAATAAGGATGGCCGAATTGTGCAATCGACTGAAATAAACGTGAAAAATGGTGCAATAACCAACCTCTCGATACCTGGCAGTTCTAACTCTTTCAGTGCCTACACCACTGCACATAAATACGAGAACCGATGCTCGGGGGGATACTAAATCTCACCCTATTACCACCTCACCCAGTGACGCAGAATTCACCACAATAAATTAATATGGGACTGTTTTACCAGTAATCTGATGCGTAATACAGTACTTCGACATCATATGGTAAAGTATTTAAACAGAACAATCTGTTCTCCAAATAGTGCTCCAGTACAAAGCACATCTCATCACTCCAAGATACAGAATACGTCTCTCCGTAACGAAGGAAGGAAAGAACAATAATGGCGTGGCTTCCTTTTCGAACTCGAAGAACATGGCAAAACTCTACTGCCAAGGCCTGAGACTGATGGCCAACCGCTCATCAAAGTCAAGGATGCCGATGTATTGCTTATTCAAAAATTATACAAACGTACCAGAATCGATGTGTAATGAAGCTGGGTAGTAAAGATAATTACAGTATATTAGAAAGCTTGAAAAAGATGAAATATATGGTGAGAAAACGAAAGACCCAGCAACGGTCTTCTTTGCAACGTGTCTGTCGGCATTTCAGCGTCATGGGAATTGTTATCATCAGCTTTAGTCAGAATTTCACGTATATTATCCATCAGAAAGTGAACATCATATATGTGTCATCTCTGGGAATGAACGAACGTTATACACATATCTGTTACAACGACGTAAGGTAGGAAGGTCAGTGGATTGCAATGGGAACACTATTTCAGGATACTGCTCGATCGAGTATTCAGTCAAAAATATTTCATTTGGGATACACTGGCAACATTTCTTGTTTGGAAACTTGAGGGAAGATATAAACCTCATCATCGCTCTTGTGGGCTTCACAAGCGAACTGAAAGGCACCGAAAATCGTTCTGTCAGACCATCTGATCGGCTACTTCAAGGACACCACAAAAATTCACTACAGAGGTCAGTTATAAAGGGATTCATCCATATGCAGTATCATCGTTTTTACGTGTTTTTTGTGCAGTTTTGACCTTCTGATCACAAGGACGTGTGTGTGAGACTTCGCTGAGAGACCAGAAAGCAATGTCATGATTGGTCGGTATGTGCAAATGTGCTGTGACACTAAGAATTACTCTTGGAGTGTGTATCGGAGTGTGCGCTGTTTTTCATCTTCGTGGAAGATTGAAACTGTGTACCAAACTGAGATTCGATATCGGACCCTTCTCTCCCGCAGTGAATGCTCTTACCGAACTCTCGAAGCACGACTGACTACCCACTCCAACAACCTCAGTTCTACAGGTACTTTTCTCTTGTTTTTCAAGCCTCACAGAAACTCTGTTGCCTATGCGTTTCCCAAAGGTTATACGATGCAATAGTAGCAAAACAACACCGAGCTAAGGCATGGAACACGGGAGCAGTGGGGCTTACATTCCGATCTGGTCGCCTAGATTAAAATTTTATCTTATACCCCAAAATCAAGTAAGGCGAATACTCGTTTACTTCATTCGGAAAGTACACGGCTGATTTGCTGCCCTACAATTATTTGATGCTAACACGTGCTCCTTCCGTAATGAGAATCGCCGAACCCTTAACACGCCTTCCTTTTAGAAAAAGGGAAGCGAAGCAGGACGAAATATCGATTATATGGCTGGCATCTTTGGAACTAAGACGAAAGATCCAGCGGTAACGATAATATAGGAAAACAGAAACACACATTACCATTATACTTTCTACTAGTAAATGAGGGCTCTGTTAAACAGCAATACAGGTGTGGGCAAATGACAGAAGTTGAAATCTCTTGTTAGTATCAAAATGTGTTACACAAAGGCTTAAAGTACTCAAAGCCACTACGCAGGAATTAGAGAACAGTAAGCTTGCAGTATAGGCGATCACAATTCCCATCTCTGCCACTATATACGGGTATCCCATGACGTTATTGCCGCAGCAATCGTAGTAATACCTTGTCGACCCAATATTTGCGTGTTAATCCGTTCTATCTCCGATATGATACCTGATAATTCTGTGCATCTTGCGGACAGCCTCACTCAACATCGATGCGCAAAAGCAACTAACAATTATGGATGGCTGCTGGTAATACCGGACTTATAATAAGCCAACTGTTATGCATGACTTTAGAGGCAGCATTTCGTATAATTCAGCAGCATTTACGACATCGAAGAACGTCTAAATTCTGATTAACATAAATAAGACCCAAGTTCTAAAATAAACCAACAAAAACACACTCTTTCACCCATGAGAATGGCTTTAAAACAGAAAAAAACACTTCAGTTTCCCAAGTACACACGTCTTTGCTTTTATCATAAATAATACTAATTATCGGCTAATCGAGAATCTCTTGCTTTGTGTATAAGGACGTTAAAAAAGTATTCCATACTTAAAGAGGCATCAGTGTGTACCAAAGCAAGAAAATAATGCCCAGTAAACATGGGCTCTGGAGTTCATACCGTAATACATATGAACATTTGTTTATCTTCGCCTCTGTAAAACACATCCCTTCTACTACAAGCTCTTCGTTATTACAGACGACTTACAGAACGTAGCAAACGAATGAGGACATTTCGCAATTATTGTCCGTGGATACAAAGTGGTGTGCCGCGCGGGATTAGCCGAGCGGTCTAAGGCGCTGCAGTCATGGACTGTGCGGCTAATACCGGCGGAGGTTCGAGTCCTCCCTTGGGCATGAGTGTTTGTGTTTGTCCTTACGATAATTTAGGTTAAGTAGTGTGTAAGCTTAGAGACTGATTACCTTAGCAGTAAGTCCCATAAGATTTTACACACATTTAAACATTTTTTGAACAAAGTGTTGTAAACATCTGTTACTGGCGTTAATGTAAACTGTATACTCAATTCTGGGTAACTGCAGTTCGTACGTTAGTTACAATGGAAATAGTCTGTGTTGTGATAAGTTAGCGAAATGCTTTTACACTGTAGTCTTATCTTTGTACGCATCGGCATAATTAAAGCTTATTGTTCCCCACGGAAATTGGCCGTCATGGTCTTCTGTCATGGTCTGGCAAATGGAAGAAACCGTAGATCCCGCGTCCTGACCGATGAAAAATATCCTGAGCGCGAGGCATCATCTGTACAGTTATTCAGCCGTCCTTTCCAGCGGCCAGCAGACTCAGTGTCTGTAGATCCAACAAAGGCGGATCGTGGCAGACCTCGCGCCATTCCTGTCTACTCCTGTTGTGGAGGAGCGGGTAATGCAACGACTGGAGGAAGATTCTTGAATTAGTGGGCATAGAACTTCAGCACCTATCGGGGTTAGCCAACCTCTAGCCGGGTAAACCTGCAAGGACAGCTGCTATACCCATACCATGTACAACGTGTCCAGACTGTCAGAGGGCAGTTCTGCCAATGGCTGTTGCAAAGATGTGGTGAAGACCAACTTTTCACAACAAAGATATTGTTCTCAGACTAGGCTGGTTCCACGCGGGATGGGGCTGTCAGTTTTCATAAGCAACATGTGTCTTCCGATGATACTCCACTCACAATTGAACAAGCAAGGCAACAGTGTCGATTTTCAATTAATGAGTGTGTAGGGATTATTGGCGATAGACTAATTGGACCTCACGTACTACCAAACAGCGTGGCTGATGCAAGCTATCGTCCGTTCCTCTCAAACGACTTGCCTGTAATTCTAGAAGAGTTGCCATTCCGACAACGGCTGAAAGTGCGGTTTATGCATGATGCGGCACAAGCCAGTTTTCTCCGAAATGTCCGAAAACACCACACAGAGACATTTAATGTTCGATGAATTGGTCTGAGAGGTACAGTACTCTGGTCGGCTTGTTTCTTCAATTTTCATCCCTTGGAATTTTTGTTGAAATCTTTGGATTATGAAAGCGGAGAGAGGCATGCCCTAATATAAGGGGACACCACTTTGAGAACCTGCTTTAGCGATGGCTCAAGCTATGTATTACCATGCTGATTAAATTTGTTCTGCTGTTTCACAGGAACAGAATAATGTGTTCTTATTTGTTTACTCATTTTTTTACTGCATTCTGTATGTCGTTCGTAATACTGAAGAATTTGAAGTAGAAGAGATATGTTCCACATAGCTCTGAAGGTATATCTCTTCGAGCCCACGTATTGTGGACAAATTTTTCTTCTTTTGCTCTGTACTACGACCACTCAAAATGTGGAATGCTTTTTTTACAACCAGTGTTTTAAAAGTCTATTGCTGATGGATCACGTCATGGGTAAGAACTTTTGTTAGAATGTTAGCTGACACTTCCCAGCGACGCTAGGTGACCTTCAGTGTTTGCCGGCCCTGAGAGGAGGAGATTTCACCGAACTAGCAAGGTCTATTAACTAGGTGTACAGCATACTTCCTATCGTAGTAAGTTGACAGAGTGATTTTCAACACGAGTGGGTGTCTCTAAGGCCTACCGCCTTTTATGCAAAGCAGATAACTGAATAGTATCAACACACATTGCATACCAACGCCGAAGACTGCCTACGTCCTGCCGCCTCTAGGGGCATAGCCAGTCTTAAAGGACGCCTAGGGTCACTGGGCAAATGTTGTTTTCCATGACGAGATCTTTCACCCATAAACATTCGAGGATAAGACTTTGAAACACACAAGGTGTCGCAGGAGGAATAGTCAGTATTCAGAGACTTGACAGAAACGATCATTCGAAGCAAAATGTCTAGTAAACAAGGGCTCTAAAAAGCTTACTTAAGAGCTGTGAGCACTTCTTCATCTTTGATTGTGTGAAACAAATCTTTTTCACTGCAAGTTCTTTGTTTCCATAAGTTGAGAGGTGGTAGTATGGACCAAAACAAGAAAAAATGGCCATTAAACACTTCCATGTTGTTAAACACATCTCTTCTACTGAACAAGTACTCACAGCTCGTAAGGAATGCGTTTTAGAGCCCATGTTTACTTCACTTTTTTTTCTTGTTTTGGTCGATGGTACCTCCTCCCGCAATATGGAAAGCGGAGAGCTTGCAGTTGAAGAGAATTGATCACACTATCGAAGATGATGTATTCATAGATCTTTAGTAGGAATTTTATATCCGAAGGTTACTAGGCTGTTTTGCTTCGAATGTTCGTTCTGGGACACCCCGCATGTTGTCGAATGACATTTCTCCCTGTGTAATGCTGTGGGTGTATATGAATCACTTAAAAATGAGTTCTTTGGAGGAGTTGACTGTTACCTTGTAATAGAATAGCTACGTCGAGGGGGGCAGAGAACCACGTTACTTCTATTTAACTGGACCGAGCCATCCAGGATTTTAATTTGTGCACATACCGAGCCACAGTTGCGACCACTTCGAATATGACAAATTTAAGACCAATCAGACATTTGGACAGGTCCACAAATTTATGGAATTTGAAACCCATTCTCTATGACTGAGGAGAACATCGGTAATATATTAGGGAAAGCGAACGCGCAGTAACTCACTAACGATTTCCAATCAACACCAGGGTGGTCAGCAACTGTTTTCAAGGCTCTTAGAAATTCTACACGCTCGCAGAATGTATTTGACTCACATTCGCTGACAGTTGCGATTGTAATGTAAATTTCTAAAGAGAAAAGACTTTCCGAACATCTTGCCAAATTGATATGTCATATTTTTGATTTTGGCTTTCAATCTATTGGACGTGAGTCCGAAGTAACTACTAATTTATGTGGGGCAGGTTGCATTACCTTTCCTTTTGTCTCTGCGAAATATGAGCGTACAAGCAGCGAATGAATGTTCTGTGGCACAGGTAAATCGTAGGCCACAACCAATGATGCACCCGCTATCAGGGAATAAGGCATAAATTGGCAGTTAATTGTCGACAGCAATAAGCAGGTGCGGTTGAATACGTTTTGATACGGGCAAGCTATACTATTCTACCAACCTTCTCTTGTTTGTCTCCTCGAAATTTACGCTTGGGGCCAGGCAATAAAGTGTACCTTGTACAGGTACACTTCTGACCAGAACCAATGATGCACTCGCGATCTGGGAATGAGGCATCTGTGGGCAGTTAATTGTCGGCAGCAATAAACAGCTGCGGCGGAATACAGTTTGATACGTTGTACTAACGCAGTGTGGGTGCCGTGGGCTAATCGGATTGACCAGCGCCCCTCTTCTTGATCTATATCTGTGCTGGTGTGAGCCTAATTAGGATAACCATGACGTACGGCGCGCTTTGATCTCTTCGGATTACGTGCCCTAGCACAGCCCCGCCCTCTAGCCAAATGAACTGCACATAACCTCGCGGAAGGGGGCGATACATATGCGCGAGGCGTGCTCGCGAATTTATAGGGGCCATTAGCTTCTGCCTCAAATTGGGAGAACAGCACTGGAAAAAGAACAGGAGAGGAGAACATAGCAGCGAGAAAAGACATTAGCCACTCGTCAACTCATTTGGTAGCTGAGTGTCTGTAGGTATTTACATAAAAACATGCACTAGAAACGTAAGTAATTCATTAAACGCACTTTATTCTGGCGAGGATAGGACCACCTACTACAGAAAATATATTAAGCATACTTCCACCCTACACCGCTTCTCTTCTCTCCCTCCCTCTCTCTCTTCACACACACACACACACACACACACACACATATATATATATATATATATATATATATATATATATATATATATGACTGAACAGGACAGGAAACCAACTCAAATGAGCCGCCTCAGGTGCAGCTGACGTAAGATGAGTTGCCTGTCTTAAGGCGCATGAAATATTTTCCTGGTCAGTCTTATTTTACCAACAGTTTAAATGCCTTTTGGTATCGATCGCAGGATAAAGGCTGCCTCTAGACCGCGCCAAGCGTTACAGTTTTCAGCAATAAGAGGACATTCATAAAGTTTTAATTACCAGTTCGAATAAGAAAGTCAGCCTGCTGGCATGAAACTTGGTAATGGTGTTAGCAGTTCTCTACATATTCTCTCTTGAATGCCACGCATTTTTAACAGCAACGGATGATTTGGCCGAGACCTTCGTTCTAGAAGATTGCTGTTTTTCTGTTATGAAATGTTCCACCCTCAAACAACTCGTTCACCATTCTGGAAATCCCTACCACATAACGATTTCTTTACGGAAGAAGAGAGGGCAAATCGTTGGATGCCATGAGTGGAGAATATTTAGGTGCGTCAAAGTCTGAAAGCCCAGAGAAGCTGTGAGTGTGACTGTGCGGAGTGAGGTACGGTGTTGTGGAACAAAATCCCCGTCTCAGACATCATTCCGCGACACTTCATCTTTACATCCCACCGTAAACTCATCACGAGATTTCGGTAGCATGCATAATCTGTTAGCAGTATGTCATGTCTCAAAAGAAGCTCAGCATAACCTTGCGCTATGATATGTCCAGGCCTTCTTCGGAAGTGATGAGTCCACGTGTTTCCACTTACTAATTTGCTCGTCAAGGAATCAATGATACACCTGGCAACTGTCCGTGGTGATTAGGAGCCTAAAGAAGACATCTGGACTCGATAGTCACAGCTGGAATATTTCCACTGCTGCCTCAGTTTGATGGGCCTTTTGGAAGGGTGGAAGTAGTCATGGGAGCCAGTGGGAAGCGACGTTTGTCATCTTCAAAATGTCGTTCAGAATGTTGAAACTGATCCATCAATGAGTTTCACCTTTTTCACTATGCACCATTTTGTCGTGGTTCCTCTAGATGAGTGATACGATAATGTGGTGCGGGGATTTGATTGTGTGTCAGGACTAGAGACATTTATCAGCAAACAAACAACAGAATAAATACGTAACCTTATTTTTTTCGAAGTGATAATGAAAGCTTTAGGCTTACCCATCATATCCATGCTGTTCTGGCACGTTTTCTAATGGTATATGGACACCTACCATTAAGTTGCCGTATCAGTATATTCTTACCTAATATAAAAAATTGCCATGGTCCACTGATCATCCATCCCTGGCTTTCTCATGACAGTCATAATTACTTCCTCAACTACAATATTTGTCCTAATTCATGCTGGTTTAATGGTCTGAAGTATGTAACCACCATCTTATTTCTGACGGTAAAGATCGGTGTACATTCCACTCCGGTGCCTGGAGAACGGATCACAACCCTGATTTATGTTTTGTGTCCTCTGGCCTGCTGTTAACAGTGTCAACATAAGTACTGTATGGTTTCCTGGAAAGCCAACACCGGGAAAGCCAACATCGGCCAGTGTTTCTCAAGTTAGGTACAAGTACACCTCTCGAAAGATCATTTCCCAGCCCCAGATGGAGCTTTAAAAGAGCCGACTGGTTTGCGTTTTCTGAAAATCTGGACAAATGTGTGGGATCCCACCAATAAGCAGAAGCTATAAGAGGTTCATTGGAGGTATACTATCCACAGCAATGAAAGTTAACCCAAGGGGCTTCCGATAGGAACGTGTACCTGGATGGACAGAAAAACGCGTTGCACAGGTTTTCGACAACAATGACTATGAAAAGACTGATGAACTTCTGCACAGTACCGACGCAGTGGAATGAAACTGTTGCGGCCGTAGACTTCTGCACCTCAAGCACAAAACCCTGGTCTCTGTTGAGAAAACTTGGAGGTGTGAACCCACACGAAGGAGGCTGTCACTCCCAAGCAAGTAGCAAACAACATTATGACTACCTCTAGAACCTCTAACATTCTATCACAAACATTTAAAGTCAAACAGGAATTGAAGGCTCAATAAAAGCAAGTCTTCTGGTCCAGACGGTGTACCAATTATGTTCCTTTCGGAGTACGCTGATACATTAGCTCCATACTTAACAATTCTTTTTAAACGGAGCCTTAAGTGATTTAAGTTGCTTCACTACTCCGAGGGGATTTACTTCTACGTTACTCATGTTGGCAGCTGTTCTCCATTCGAATTCTGGAATATTTAATTCGTCTTATTTTGTGAAGGCGTTTCCGAAGGCTGTGTTTACTAACTCTGCTTTGGCAGCACTGTCTTCGATAGTATCGGTTGGTAGGACAGGTTCTGAGGCATCAAGAGATCACCAATTTTGTATTAGAGGGCAGTGCGGAGGGTAAAAATCGTAGAGGGAGAGCAAGAGTTGAATACACTAAGCAGATTCAGAAGGATGTAGGTTGCAGTAGGTACTGGGAGATGAAGAAGCTTACACAGGATAGAGTAGCATGGAGAGCTGCATCAAACCAGTCTCTGGACTGAAGACCACAACAGCAACATGAATGTAGACACCTAAGAATTTTGAAGTTTCCATCTGTTTATTATTTCCTCACCAGGTGTTACGCTAATCATTCACGTAGTACCCCTTGACATGCAGAACTGAATATATTGTGTCTTTTTAAAAACGAAGATGAGACCATTCGCAGAAAATCACTTAATGACACGTTACAGTTTCTGTGCTAGTCTTATACGTAGCTGCCTTTACCTGTGGACTGGCTAAAATATGTGTTTTTGGTAGCTATAACGGTTATACTTGGAATTTCAAAACGTTTTTCGGTGTATTGGACTTTCTACCTTAAATATACATATTCTGGAGTTGCTAGTAGTGAATCTGAAGCCACAGATGAAATTTCAATTTAGTATCAATTACTAAAAAAAATTGAAAAGCAGTTGTGGTACTCAAGTACATAGTGCAGAAATCAAAAAGGGATCATCCCGTTTAAATTTCTTTTATAGCTCATTTAAATCTAAGAAAACACATAAAACGCCAGAATAAAGCAAAAATTAGCGTTCATAGTGGAGTACAGAGTGACAGAAGTTGAAACAGATACATACTCCAACATTACACTCGCTGGAACCATATGCTCTAGTTGAGTTTCTGCTTTACCCGCAGGAAAATCCTTCATAACAACACAATCTGCGAAAATAATAGGATAAACGTGTAATCTGAGTTGTCATCAAACATTTCGTTCTCATCATCTGCAGACTCGCCAAGGACATTCCAAATCACTTGCTCCAGACGTTTCTTCTCTTCACTGCATATTTTCAACGCAAAATCAACACAGAAGCACACAAAACTCACAGAACAGAGAAAACTTGAACGTCAGATAACGCCTATCTAACAAGAGATGATATTATAGATTTCAGAAACGACGAATTTTTGCAGTGATACCACTACTACCATCTAGCAAAAAATACGAATGGTGCAGGCCTGACAGACTTTCGCACGATCCGTAAATTAAGTTTGATACTGCGGAAAATTATCGTAACTGGCGTAATATAATATTAAGTCAGCCGCACATTCCCGTTTTCCGCAAGCGATGTAATATTACGTAAGCTGCGCGCTAAGGACATTGATTACCATCTCCACTGATGGTGTATGCAAGCTTGGATTGATTACAATATTAATGTCATCTTATATTAATGTATATTCGACAGTACATCATTTACATTTTTTTTTGTTCATCAGTCTACTGACTGGTTTGATGCGGCCCGCCACGAATTCCTTTCCTGTGCTAACCTCTTCATCTCAGAGTAGCACTTGCAACTTACGTCCTCAATTATTTGCTTGGCGTATTCCAATCTCTGTCTTCCTCCACAGTTTTTTCCCTCTACAGCTCCCTCTAGTACCATGGAAGCCATTCCCTCATGTCTTAGCAGATGTCCTATCATCTTGTCCCTTCTCCTTATCAGTGTTTTCCACATATTCCTTTCCTCTCCGATTCTGCGTAGGACCTCCTCATTCCTTACCTTATCAGTCCACTTAATTTTCAACATTCGTCTATAGCACCACATCTCAAATGCTTCGATTCTCTTCTGTTCCGGTTTTCCCACAGTCCATGTTTCACTACCATACAATACTGTACTCCAGACGTACATCCTCAGAAATTTCTTCCTCAAATTAAGGCCGGTATTTGATATTAGTAGACTTCTCTTGGCCAGAAATGCCTTTTTTGCCATAGCGAGTCTGCTGTTGATGTCCTCCTTGCTCCGTCCGTCATTGGTTATTTTACTGCCTAGGTAGCAGAATTCCTGAACTTCATTGACTTCGTGACCATCAATCATGATGTTAAGTTTCTCGCTGTTCTCATTTCTACTACTTCTCATTACCTTCGTCTTTCTCCGATTTACTCTCAAACCATACTGTGTACTCATTAGACTGTTCATTCCGTTCAGCAGATCATTTAATTCTTCTTCACTTTCACTCAGGATAGCAATGTCATCAGCGAATCGTATCATTTATATCCTTTCACCTTGTATTTTAATTCCACTCCTGAACCTTTCTTTTATTTCCATCATTGCTTCCTCGATGTACAGATTGAAGAGTAGGGGCGAAAGGCTACAGCCTTGTCTTACTCCCTTCTTAATACGAGCACTTCGTTCTTGATCGTCCACTCTTATTATTCCCTCTTGGTTGTTGTACATATTGTATATGACCCGTCTCTCCCTATAGCTTACCCCTACTTTTTTCAGAATCTTGAGCAGCTTGCACCATTTTATATTGTCGAACGCTTTTTCCAGGTCGACAAATCCTATGAACGTGTCTTGATTTTTCTTTAGCCTTGCTTCCATTATTAGCCGTAACGTCAGAATTGCCTCTCTCGTGCCTTTACTTTTCCTAAAGCCAAACTGGTCGTCACCTAGCGCATTATCAGTTTTCTTTTCCATTCTTCTGTAAATTATTCTTGTAAGCAGCTTCGATGCATGAGCTATTAAGCTGATTGTGCGATAATTCTCGCACTTGTCAGCTCTTGCCGTCTTCGGAATTGTGTGGATGATGCTTTTCCGAAAGTCAGATGGTATGTCGCCAGACTCCTATATTCTACACACCAACGTGAATAGTCGTTTTGTTGCCACTTCCCCTAATGATTTTAGAAATTCTGATGGAATGTTATCTATCCCTTCTGCCTTATTTGACCGTAAGTCCTCCAAAGCTCTTTTAAATTCCGATTCTAATACTGGATCCCCTATCTCTTCTAAATCGACTACTGTTTCTTCTTCTATCACATCAGACAAATCTTCACCCTCATAGAGGCTTTCAATGTATTCTTTCCACCTGTCTGCTCTCTCCTCTGCATTTAACAGTGGAATTCCCGTTGCACTCTTAACGTTACCACCGTTGCTTTTAATGTCACCAAAGGTTGTTCTGACTTTCCTGTATGCTGAGTCTGTCCTTCCGACAATCATATCTTTTTCGATGTCTTCACATTTTTCCTGCAGCCATTAGCTTCACTGCACTTCCTATTTATTTCATTCCTCAGCGACTTGTATTTCTGTATTCCTGATTTTCCCTGAACATGTTTGTACTTCCTCCTTTCATCAATCAACTGAAGTATTTCTTCTGTTACCCATGGTTTCTTCGCAGCTATCCCCTTTGTACCTATGTTTTCCTTCCCAACTTCTGTGATGGCCATTTTTAGAGACGTCCATTCCTCTTCAACTGTGTTGCCTACTGCGCTATTCCTTATTGCTGTATCTATAGCATTAGAGAACTTCAAACGTATCTCGTCATTCCTTAGAACTTCCGTATCTCACTTCTTAGCGTATTGATTCTTTCTGCCTAATGTCTTGAACTTCAGCCTACTCTTCATCACTACTATATTGTGATCTGAGTCTATATCTGCTCCTGGGTACGCCTTACAATCCAGTATCTGATTTCTGAATCTCTGTCTGACCATGATGTAATCTAATTGAAATCTTCCCATATCTCCCGGCGTTTTCCAAGTATACCTCCTCCTCTTGTGATTCTTGAACAGGGTATTCGCTATTACTAGCTGAAAATCGTTACAGAACTCAATTAGTCTTTCTCCTCTCTTATTCCTTGTCCTAAGCCCATATTCTCCTGTAACCTTTTCTTCTACTCCTTCCCCTACAACTGCATTCCAGTCGCCCATGACTATTAGATTTTTGTCCCCCTTTACATACTGCATTACCCTTTCAATATCCTTCTACACTTTCTCTATCTGTTCATCTTCAGCTTGCGACGTCGGCATGTATACCTGAACTATCGTTGTCGGTGATGGTCTGCTGTCGATTCTGATTAGAACAACCCGGTCACTGAACTGTTCACAGTAACAGACCCTCTGACCTACTTTCCTATTCGTAACGAATCCTACACCTGTTATACCATTTTCTGCTGCTGTTGATATTACCCGATACTCATCTGACCAGAAATCGTTGTCTTCCTTCCACTTCACTTCACTGACCCCTACTATATCTAGATTGAGCCTTTAGATTTCCCTTTTCAGATTTTCTAGTTTCCCTACCACGTTCAAGCTTCTGACATTCCACGCCCCGACTCGTAGAACATTATCCTTTCGTTGATTATTCACTCTTTTTCTCATGGTAACCTCCCCTCCCGGAGATCCGAATGGGGGACTATCCCGGAATCTTTTGCCAATGGAGAGACCATCATGACACTTCTTCAACTACAGGCCACATTTCCTGCGGATACACGTTACGTGTCTTTAATGCAGTGGTTTCCATTGCCTTCTGCATCCTCATGTCGTTGATCATTGCTGATTCTTCCGCGTTTAGGAGCAATTTCCCACCCCTAGGACAAGAGAGTGCCCTGAACCTCTATCCGCTCCTCCGCCCTCTTTGACAAGGCCGTTGGCAGAATGAGGCTGACTTCTTATGCCGGAAGTCTTCGGCCGACAATGCTGATTATTTATCAAATTTTAAGCAGTGGCGGGGATCGAACCCGGGACCGAAGACGTTTTGATTATGAATCAAAGACGCTACCCCTAGACCACGAGTACAATATATCCATTTACATATATAAAGAAAAATAATGGACCTAAATTGACTATTGGGGAACCCTATACATGATTTCTCCCCAATCAGAATAATGTCCCCAGGCTACGTTGGTTGACCAGAATGAGATTTTCACTCTGCAGCGGAGTGTGCGCTGATATGAAACTTCCTGGCAGATTAAAACTGTGTGCCCGACCGAGACTCGAACTCGGGACCTTTGCCTTTCGCGGGCAAGTGCTCTACCAACTGAGCTACCGAAGCACGACTCACGTCCGGTACTCACAGCTTCTGTAAAGTTTGGAAGGTAGGAGACGGATACTGGCAGAAGTAAAGCTGTGAGTACCGGACGTGAGTCGTGCTTCGGTAGCTCAGTTGGTAGAGCACTTGCCCGCGAAAGGCAAAGGTCCCGAGTTCGAGTCTCGGTCGGGCACACAGTTTTAATCTGCCAGGAAGTTACGTTGGTTGAATTACCAAACACAACATTCTGCATCGTTTTGGTTTCATATGGCATCCATTACTTGGCTACGGAATCAATACCATAAAACCTCAGTTTATCTAGGAGAGTAATGTGATTCACGCAGTCCAATGTCTAAGATAGGTCACAGTAACTATCAACCAGCACTGTTTTGTTATTTAATGGTAGTAAAATTTGATGAGTGAACATGTAAGTGGCATTCTCAGTGGAGCAACGTTTTGAAATCCAAACTGTGATTTACTCATGCTATTATTGTTGTTCGGATGAGGTACTATACTGACCCACATCACCTTCACAAATATTTTTGGAAAATGGTATCAGTAATGAAACAGTTCGGTAGTTATTGAACTCTCCTATCACCTTCCATAAAGAGGTGTTTCATAATGGCATATTTAAGTGTTGTTGTTGTTGTTGTTGTCTTCAGTCCTGAGACTGGTTTGATGCAGCTCTCCATGCTACTCTATCCTGTGCAAGCTGCTTCATCTCCCAGTACCTACTGCAACCTACATCCTTCTGAATCTGCTTAGTGTACTCATCTCTCGGTCTCCCTCTACGATTTTTACCCTCCACGCTGCCCTCCAATGCTAAATTTGTGATCCCTTGATGCCTCAAAACATGTCCTACCAACCGATCCCTTCTTCTAGTCAAGTTGTGCCACAAACTTCTCTTCTCCCCAATCCTATTCAATACCTAATCATTAGTTACGTGCTCTATCCACCTTATCTTCAGTATTCTTCTGTAGCACCACATTTCGAAAGCTTCTATTCTCTTCTTGTCCAAACTAGTTATCGTCCATGTTTCACTTCCATACATGGCTACACTCCAAACAAATACTTTCAGAAACGACTTCCTGATACATAAATCTATATTCGATGTTAACAAATTTCTCTTCTTCAGAAACGCTTTCCTTGCCATTGCCAGTCTACATTTTATATCCTCTCTACTTCGACCATCATCAGTTATTTTACTTCCTAAATAGCAAAACTCCTTTACTACTTTAAGTGTCTCATTTCCTAATCTAATTCCCTCAGCATCACCCGATTTAATTTGACTACATTCCATTATCCTCGTTTTGCTTTTGTTAATGTTCATCTTATATCCTCCTTTCAAGACACTGTCCATTCCGTTCAACTGCTCTTCCAAGTCCTTTGCCGTCTCTGACAGAATTACAATGTCATCGGCGAACCTCAAAGTTTTTACTTCGTCTCCATGAATTTTAATACCTACTCCAAATTTTTCTTTTGTTTCCTTTACTGCTTGCTCAATATACAGATTGAATAACATCGGGGAGAGGCTACAACCCTGTCTCACTCCTTTCCCAACCACTGCTTCCCTTTCATGCCCCTCGACTCTTATGACTGCCATCTGGTTTCTGTACAAATTATAAATAGCCTTTCGCTCCCTGTATTTTACCCCTGCCACCTTCAGAATTTGAAAGAGCGTATTCCAGTCAACATTGTCAAAAGCTTTCTCTAAGTCTACAAATGCTAGAAACGTAGGTTTGCCTTTTCTTAATCTTTCTTCTAAGATAAGTCGTAAGGTCAGTATTGCCTCACGTGTTCCAACATTTCGACGGAATCCAAACTGATCCTCCCCGAGGTCGGCATCTACCAGTTTTTCCATTCGTCTGTAAAGAATTCGCGTTAGTATTTTGCAGCCGTGGCTTATTAAACTGATAGTTCGGTAATTTTCACATCTGTCAGCACCTGCTTTCTTTGGGATTGGAATTATTATATTCTTCTTGAAGTCTGAGGGTATTTCGCTTGTCTCATACATCTTGCTCACCAGCTGGTAGTGTTTTGTCAGGACTGGTTGTCCCAAGGCCGTCAGTAGTTCTAATGGAATGTTGTCTACTCCGGGGGCCTTGTTTCGACTCAGGTCTTTCAGTGCTCTGTCAAACTCTTCACGCAGTATCGTATCTCCCATTTCGTCTTCATCTACATCCTCTTCCATTTCCATAATATTGTCCTCAAGTACATCGCCCTTGTATAAACCTTCTATATACTCCTTCCACCTTTCTGCCTTCCCTTCTTTGCTTAGAACTGGGCTGCCATCTGAGCTCTTGATATTCATACACGTGGTTCTCCCTTCTCCAAAGGTCTCTTTAATTTTCCTGTAGGCAGTATCTATCTTACCCCTAGTGAGATAAGCTTCTACATCCTTACATTTGTCCTCTAGCCATCCCTGTTTAGCCATTTTGCACTTCCTGTCGATCTCATTTTTGAGACGTTTGTATTCCTTTTTGCCTGCTTCATTTACTGCATTTTTATATTTTCTCCTTTCATCAATTAAATTCAATATTTCTTCTGTTACCCAAGGATTTCTAGCAGCCCTCGTCTTTGTACCTACTTTATCCTCTGCTGCCTTCACTACTACATCCCTCAGAGCTACCCATTCTTCTTCTACTGTATTTCTTTCCCCTATTCCTGTCAATTGTTCCCTTATGCTCTCCCTGAAACTCTGTACAACCTCTGGTTCTTTCAGTTTATCCAGGTCCCATCTCCTTAATTTCCCACATTTTTGCAGTTTCTTCAGTTTTAATCTACAGGTCATAACCAATAGATTGTGGTCAGAGTCCACATCTGCCCCTGGAAATGTCTTACAACTTAAAACCTGGTTCCTAAATCTCTGTCTTACCATTATATAATCTATCTGATACCTTTTAGTATCTCCAGGGTTCTTCCACGTATACAACCTTCTTTCATGATTCTTAAACCAAGTGTTAGCTATGATTAAGTTGTGCTCTGTGCAAAATTCTACTAGGCGGCTTCCTCTTTCATTTCTTAGCCCCAATCCATATTCACCTATTATGTTTCCTTCTCTCCCTTTTCCTACACTCGAATTCCAGTCACCCATTACTATTAAATTTTCGTCTCCCTTCACTATCTGAATAATTTCTTTTATTTCATCGTACATTTCTTCAATTTCTTCATCATCTGCAGAGCTAGTTGGCATATAAACTTGTACTACTGTAGTAGGTGTGGGCTTCGTATCTATCTTGGCCACAATAATGCGTTCACTATGCTGTTTGTAGTAGCTTACCCGCATTCCTATTTTCCTATTCATTATTAAACCTACTCCTGCATTACCCCTATTTGATTTTGTGTTTATAACCCTGTAGTCACCTGACCAGAAGTCTTGTTCCTCCTGCCACCGAACTTCACTAATTCCCACTATATCTAACTTTAACCTATCCATTTCCCTTTTTAAATTTTCTAACCTACCTGCCCGATTAAGGGATCTGACATTCACTCGAAAGATTACAGCAAACGGCCATATTATGGTTGATAGTTCTCTAAAGTAGCTACAAAATATACAGTTACGTTAGAAACGAGTAAAGGAAAATATATGGACTATAAACACAGCGCACAAACACACTTACTCTCAAATTTTCTTTATTTGATTCAGTAGTAGTATCCAACTCCTTGTGCTTGTAATTCATTCCCACTGACAAACTTATCTATAAAAAATACATGAATTCGGGTAAATATTGTTTTGTAATGGTAAGAGTTCAGTTTTTGGAATCTTATTCGTATCTCGACAACTGTCTATCAGATTTTGAGGTTGTATTTTGACTGTAGCAAAGACATCGCAGAAATTACGCGACGATCTCTTTCTTGCGTAGGATATGGAGTGCATGGCTTGTACTTACTTACTTCTTTTTTATCCTTTCTACAGTTTTCTTACGTTTTTGACAGCACTTCAGTTTCATAGCAGATGCTTCCACTAAACCTATTTTTTCTCTGTCTTTGTTTCATTCCCTTCACCGCATGTGGACGTTGATGTACTATCGACAGCACAAATATCCCTTTATTCAGGGTAATGGTTTTCAAATAACAAAACAATAGAATATACACTCCTGGAAATTGAAATAAGAACACCGTGAATTCATTGTCCCAGGAAGGGGAAACTTTATTGACACATTCCTGGGGTCAGATACATCACATGATCACACTGACAGAACCATAGGCACATAGACACAGGCAACAGAGCATGCACAATGTCGCCACTAGTACAGTGTATATCCACCTTTCGCAGCAATACAGGCTGCTATTCTCCCATGGAGACGATCGTAGAGATGCTGGATGTAGTCCTGTGGAACGGCTTACCATGCCATTTCCACCTGGCGCCTCAGTTGGACCAGCGTTCGTGCTGGACGTGCAGACCGCGTGAGACGACGCTTCATCCAGTCCCAAACATGCTCAATGGGGGACAGATCCGGAGATCTTGCTGGCCAGGGTAGTTGACTTACGCCTTCTAGATCACGTTGGGTGGCACGGGATACATGCGGACGTGCATTGTCCTGTTGGAACAGCAAGTTCCCTTGCCGGTCTAGGAATGGTAGAACGATGGGTTCGATGACGGTTTGGATGTACCGTGCACTATTCAGTGTCCCCTCAACGATCACCAGAGGTGTACGGCCAGTGTAGGAGATCGCTCCCCACACCATGATGCCGGGTGTTGGCCCTGTGTGCCTCGGTCGTATGCAGTCCTGATTGTGGCGCTCACCTGCACGGCGCCAAACACGCATACGACCATCATTGGCGCCAAGGCAGAAGCGACTCTCATCGCTGAAGACGACACGTCTCCATTCGTCCCTCCATTCACGCCTGTCGCGACACCACTGGAGGCGGGCTGCACGATGTTGGGGCGTTAGCGGAAGACGGCCTAACGGTGTGGGGGACCGTAGCCCAGCTTCATGGAGACGGTTGCGAATGGTCCTCGCCGATACCTCAGGAGCAACAGTGTCCCTAATTTGCTGGGAAGTGGCGGTGCGGTCCCCTACGGCACTGCGTAGGATCCTACGGTCTTGGCGTGCATCCGTGCGTCGCTGCGGTCCGGTCCCAGGTCGACGGGCACTTGCACCTTCCGCCGACCACTGGCGACAACATCGATGTACTGTGGAGATCTCACGCCCCACGTGTTGAGCAATTCGGCGGTACGTCCACCCGGCCTCCCGCATGCCCACTATACGCCCTCGCTCAAAGTCCGTCAACTGCACATACGGTTCACGTCCACGCTGTCGCGGCATGCTACCAGTGTTAAAGACTGCGATGGAGCTCCGTATGCCACGGCAAACTGGCTGACACTGACGGCGGCGGAGCACAAATGCTGCGCAGCTAGCGCCATTCGACGGCCAACACCGCGGTTCCTGGTGTGTCCGCTGTGCCGTGCGTGTGATCATTGCTTGTACAGCCCTCTCGCAGTGTCCGGAGCAAGTATGGTGGGTCTGACACACCGGTGTCAATTAGTTCTTTTTTCCATTTCCAGGAGTGTATTTAAAATGGTTACATATTGTGCCATTTTTTTAGAATTATTTGCAACATGACTTTTTTGATGATATAATATTTAAAAAC
This sequence comes from Schistocerca gregaria, assembly GCF_023897955.1. Classification (NCBI taxonomy): domain Eukaryota; kingdom Metazoa; phylum Arthropoda; class Insecta; order Orthoptera; family Acrididae; genus Schistocerca; species Schistocerca gregaria. Next base: position 777,803,753 of record NC_064922.1, read on the forward strand.
TAATTTTTCAAGTTTTAATATTTAAAAAATAAATAATTAAGAAAATTGGCACCGAAATCTTGAGAATAAACAATGTACATTCCCTGGTAGTTGTACCCACAGTTTGAAATTATAGTAATTAGAAAAAGAGGTTATGTAGGGTTGTGGCGTATGGAAGTAAACACAGGTGTCCAGTCACCTGTTATACAGGTATGAGGAAAGGTGTGAGAGGTAGTGGTGGGGGGGAGGGTGATGGACACAGAAAGACAGCCACAGGGAATTTAATTTGCCAGTAAATTGGCTCGCCTCGTGCAAAGGCCGTTTATTCGGGTCTCGCAAAGCGAGTGCGCACGAGAAGGTAGCGGGTGGCAGGGAATGGCGTCGCTTTGGACAGGAGGCCTCCATCTGCCGCGGAATAATGCATTGGCCGCGTGTAGATTTAATCAAGGCCTCTGTCAACATCGGTCTGTGGTCTCCCACGGGCCTCGCCAGGCGCCGCCCTTCTGTAATCAAAAGCGGCGGACAGGTGGCAGCACCGGCGCGGCGCCTCTCACTAGTCGCGCAACCGTTGTCCTAACGCTGGATACTTGGGCTGCTGGTGTAGTGAACGTGGAAGTGACAACCATTAATTATGCTTCACTAATTTAGTGCTTCTCACTTAAGTTTCAGAAAGCCTTAACATGATCTCAGCAATTAACTTTCCAGCACGGGTAGATAGACAATAGGACCCTAATTTATAATGTGTTCTCTGGCGAAGCTCAAATCAAGAACAAATGTTCTCTCTGATCACGATGACATTAGGATCATTAAGATATTGTCTTACAGTATGGATACTCTTAGGTGGAAATCTGAATAATTAATGTCTCCTTGACAAATGTTTTTAAGAATAATTTACAAGACGTGATCTGGGATGAAATTCACAACGACCCAAACACTAACACAAAATTTAATCTATTCTACGATACATTCATATCAGGGTTTGAAAAAAGATTTCCACAGAAACTAACCAGAAAGGGAGTTAAATAGCCATTCAAAAAATTTGGATCACTAGAGGGATTAAATCATCTTGTGAAAGCAAAGCGGAAATGTGTGTGTTGGCGAGAACAAGTAGACATCCTGCAGTAGTTGCACACTACAGAAACTAATAAAAATTACTGTCCATTGTTGTTGTCGTTGTGGTCTTCAGTAATGAGACCGGTTTGATGCAGCTGCCCATGCTACTTTATCCTGTGCAACGTTCTTCATCTCCCAGTACTTACTGCAATATACATCCTTCTGAATCTGCTTAGTGTCTTCATCTCTTGGTCTCCCTCTACGATTTTTCCAATGCTAAATTTGTTATCCCTTGATGCCTCAGAATATGCCCAACCAACCGATCCCTTCTTCTTGGCAAGTTGTGCCACAAACTTCTCTCCTCCCCAATTCTAACGATAAATGTTATTAAAAGTCAAGGTACATGCACATTATGTCAAAAACCAGTAAGTCTTCTAACCGATTTAAGACTGTGTGGAATGCACTGAAACGAAAGACAGGACAACCAGCCACAGAACAAGACAACGCAACGAGTGAACTCACTGGAGGAGCTATAAATGATGAGTCACTGGTAGAAAATGCATTTAACTATCATTCCTTGATTAAAGCAGAAAGTATAAGGACAGTCTGAGAGAAGAATCACATCAGGATATTGAAAAAGAAACTCTCATAAAATTCAATAATATGAATGTATCACCAATTTCTTGTGAAAATAAAATTATGTATTCTCTCGAAAATAAAAGATCGTCTGGATTTGATTGTTTTTCCAGTAGAGTACTAAACATTTGTTCCCATGGAGTAAGTCCTGAAATATGTAATGTATCACTAAATTAAGGCATTTTTCCAGAGAAACTGAAATATGCCGTTGCCAAACACCTCTTTTGAAATGTGGTAGGAGAGATATCAATAACGACCGACCTATTTCACTGCTGATATCATTCTCCAAAATATTTGAAAAGGTGATGTATTTTAGAGTAGTATCTCACCAATTCACAATTTGGATTTCAGAAGAGTTGCTCTACTTCAAGGGAAACTTCCCATTGCACTCCCTCAGATTTATTGATAAGATGGCCCAGTGGAACACGGATCAAGCATGAAAACAGGAAGAAAGTGTACTGAACTGTGGGAAAAAAGCAAAATAAAAGTAGTGAACCGTCTAATCTTAAGAAGTGGAACATCGAACAAACTGGAAAAGTCTCGTCCCCGTGGTTAAGTGGTCATGGTGTTGGAGTGCTGAACAGACGAGCCACGTTCAAACTTCGTTCGTGCCATTTATTTTAACTTTTATTTAATTTTTTACAACATTATTAACTGTCCGTCCGGTCATTGAAATGTTTGTTCTCTTTCTGTAGTATTAGAGTTGTCATACTGTCCATTTTTTATCGAATATAAAATATGGGTCATGTCCTAAGAATACGTCACCATCGCAGGTAAACGTGATGAATAGTAAGAGTGGGGGAGATACCACATAGACGTCTAACAGAAGTGAAAACAACAAATAAACGGGTGTGAACTGTGTTACAACGAAGGAATTCAAGAGACAAAACATCCAAAACGGGACGCAACTTAAAAATCGTTAAGAACATGTGTTTTGACAGAGCACAGAGGAACTGTGTGATTGTGAAAGTGTGGCGTCCAGTTGTTGAAGCTTATGTGACAAACTATTATGTTTTCATCATTTCCTTCGGAGTGATCTCATTCATATTTACACGAACACCTAAATCGGGCAAGGAGGCATATGTCACTCACTCACCAGGCCTACAAATTAAAAGTGCGTCGATAAGAGATTCTTCTCACATGATACATGTGCTGTCATTAATGCCGTCTATGACACACCAGACGTGTTTTCCGGTGGAGGATTCGGTTGACTTGTCGCCTTGTCATCAAACGTTCGCGGTTCCCATTCGAAAGCCACTTCCTTTCGGCTGCTAATAGAGTAGTCGTGAATGAGCTTTCATTATAGATTCCTTCCTTAAACCGAGATATTACAAACGGACGTTAGGGCACTAAATAGACACAAGTTTCAATACAGGGAGCAGTGGAAAGATGAGAGAATATAAAATTGGCGCGGAGAACTTTGAACACGGCTCGCCCACTTTGTAATCCAACACCACGCCCACTTTTTAATCTCATGTTGTTTTATATTGTTCGTTGAATTTGTCGGGGCGGACGTCCGGTAACTCCCGTTCAGGTTTTTCGTTAATCCGTTCACTCGGTTTTTTATTACAGACAGTAGCTAATCCTCTGACCCAACACGCTGAGCTACCGTGACGGCTTTTTTTATCTACATATACGTTCATCAGAACCAAAAAAACACCTCAACAGAAAGACATCTTCATTAGCAAAAAACTTATCAACACAACTGTGATGTTGACCATGACAGCTTGCCTGTTCCACGCTACTCTATGTTACACATCTTCTGCCTGGACCGTTAACTCTTTCTATTTTTCTTTTTTTCACAGTCCAGTACACCTTCTTCCTGTTTTCATGCTTGATCTGCGCTCATTTTTTGACAGACTGTCCAATGGGCCCCCCTTACCACCAAATCTGATGGGGTGTACGATTGGGAGTTTCCCTTGTGGGAATGCAAATTACATGTTCACTCACCAGATTTTACAAGCATTAAATAACAAACAGAGCTAGTTGGTATTTAGTAATTCAACTTACACTACTGGCCATTAAAATTGCTACACCACGAAGATGACGTGCTACAGACGCGATATTTAACCGACAGGAAGAAGATTCTGTGATTTGCAAATGATTAGCTTTACAGAGCATTCACACAAGGTTGGCGCCGGTGGCGACACCTACAATGTGCTGACATGAAGAAAGCTTCCAACCCATTTCTCATACACAGACAGCAGTTCACCGGCGTTGCCTGGTGAAACGTTGTTGTTATGCCTCGTGTAAGGAGGAGAAATGCATACCATCACGTTTCTGACTTTGAGAAAGGTCGGATTGTAGCCTATCGCGATTGCGGTTTATCGTATCGCTACACTGCTGCTCGCATTGGTCGAGATCCAATGACTGTTAGCAGAATATGGAATCGGTAGGTTCAGGAGGGTAATACGGAACGCCGTGCTGGATCCCAATGGCCTCGTATCACTAGCAGTCGAGATGAGAGGCATCTTATCCGCATGGCTGTAGCGGATCGTGCAGCCACTTCTCGATCCCTGAGTCAACAGATGGGGACGTTTGCAAGACAACAACCATCTGCACGAACCGTTCGACGACGTTTGCAGCAACATGGACTATCAGCTCTGATACCATGGCTGTGGTTACCCTTGACGCTGCATCACAGACAGGAGCGCCTGCGATGGCGTACTCAACGACAAACCTGGGTGCACGAATGGCAAAACGTCATTTTTTTCGGATTAATCCAGGTTCTGTTTATAGCATCATGATGGTCGCATCCGTGTTTGGCGACATCGCGGTGAACGCACACTGGAAGAGTGTATTCGGCATCGCGTTACTGGCGTATTACCCGGCGTGATGGTATGGGGTGCCATTGGTTACACGTCTCGGTCATCTCTTGTTCGCACTGACAGCACTTTGAACAGTGGCCGCTACATTTCAGATGTGTTACGACCCGTGGCTTTCCCTTTCATTCGATCCGTGCGAAACCCTACATTTCAGCAGGATAATGCACGACCGCATGTTGCAGGTCCCGTACGGGCCTATCTGGATACAGAAAATGTTCGACTGCTGCCTTGGCTAGTACATTTTCCAGATCTCTCACCAATTGAAAACGTCTGGTCAATGGTGGCCGAGCAACTGGCTCATCACAATACGCCAGTCACTACTCTTGATGAACTGTGGTATCGTGTTGAAGCTGCATGGGCAGCTTTACCTGAACACGCCATCCAAGCTCTGTTTGACTCAATTCCCAAGAGTATCGAGGCCGTTTATTACGGCCAGAGGTGGTTGTTCTGGGTACTGATTTCTCAGGATCTATGCACCCAAATTGCTTAAAAATGTAATCACATGTCAAGTCTAGTGTAATATATTTGTCCAATGAATACCCATTTATCATCTGCATTTCTTCTTGGTGTAGCAATTTTAATGGCCAGTAGTGTATGTTGTCTGGGGACATTACTCTGACTGGGGAGAAATCACATATGGGGCTCCCCAAGGTTCAAGTTTAGGTCCACTGTTGTTCCTAATGCATGTAAACAAACTTCTGTCTAATATAAATCAGCAGAATTAGTTCTATTTGGATATGACACTAGTACTGTAATCAATCCAAGTTCACACAGCAACAGAAGAACTGGTAATCAAACTTTTTTGAAAAGTATCATTGGTTGATTTTCTGCGAAAGGCCTCTCCCTTAGTTTTAAAAAGGCACACCAGCGGTAAGAGTAACACATGGTGATGAAATAATAAATAGGCTGGGAACTTCAAAACGCTTCTGTCCCCATATTGATGAGAATTTAAACTGGAAAACATCACATTTTGAAACTCTTAACACAACTAGGTTCAGCCAACATTTGCAATTATAAACGTAGCCAATCTCGAGGAAAGACAACTCAGTAAGCTGGCAGATTTTCCATATTTTCATTCAATAATGTCTTATGGAACAGTATTGTGGGGTGACAAAAATTTAATAAATAAATTCTCCTTTGCTCAAAAAATTCCTGTAAGAATAATATGTGGTGCTCACCTATGATCATCTTGTAGACATCTGTTTAAGGAATTGGGAATTCTGATTACTGTTTCATAGTTTATTTCTTTCCTCATGAATTTTGTTGTCAGTAATCAACGACATTCAAAATGAACAATGATATACATAATCACAATAGCAGAAGGAAAGAATTACTTTCAGTACTCCACATTAAGGTTGTTGTAGCATAGAAATTGATGGACAATGCCGCTACTAAAATTTTTATAACTTACCTAGTGACATAAAATGTCTAAAAGAGAAATCTGAAAACGTAAGGAGTGCACAATGTTTCGACTAAAATTTTTGATAACTTTCCTAGTGATATAAAATGTTTAACAGACAAATTTGAAAACAAACTGAGAAAGTTTCTATTCCATAGAACAGTTTCTATTATTGCATTGTGTAAAATGCCGCTAAGGAATTACTAACTCATATCTGTCTATGTTCTTTTTTACTTTTTAAAAAAGAACTCATAAATGTCTATCATGTAACCTTATTTACAAATTAATTTGCGATGTGATTGTAAAATGACTCGTTCCAAATCATTACCATTTATCATGCAAATGATCCACGGAACATGAAACTTACTTACACTCCATAATTTTTTCCACAATTCACATCAGAAAAATTGTGTCTATTTAGTAATGAAATGTACACGCAAAAAATCACCTAATGCCGATTCTAATGAAGTGCAATTTTTTAGATGTAAAGTAAAGGGCGGGTGCAAAGAAACTAAAACGAAGCAATCTGTAGAAAACGACTAGAACGATATTCATGTGAAGCAGAAATTCAGTAATGATAATATTGCTAGAGAACGACAGAGGCAGCTGACTTCAGAAATAGTCTCCTACCAAAATATCGACTTTTGAGAAGTAGAGCAAGAACTATTAAAACACTTTAACAATTTGGCGGAGAAACTTATTAAATTGAATTTAGCTATAATTACATTTCTGCGCTAATAAGGAAACCAGATATTTCAAACAATTTATTTGCCCATTTTATAAATTAATTTTTTGTTTTGTAAAAATTTCTATAAGATATCAGCATTTTTTTCGTAAGCATTGTAACTTCTGTGTTACCTATTGTCTAATGCTCTCCCAGCAATTAGTTAACCGGTTGGTAAATATTAAGAGAGAAAATTTTTATTTTGTTATCATCTCAATTAGCATGAAGCTGCGAACAGTTCAGTGATAGGGTTGTTCCCATCAGATTCAACAGAAAATCAATGCCGAAACTGATAGTTAAGGTGTAAATACCAACGTCTCAATCAGAAGATGAAGAGAGAGACAAACTAAATGAAGATATTGAACATACAATTGAGTTCGTAAAGGGAGATACGGAGTTGGATTCAAATTGTAGGGAATGGAACAGAAGATAGAATTACGGGAGAATATGGGCTTGAAAGTAGTAGTGAGAGAGGAGAAAGACTAATTTGAGTTCAGCAATAAATTTAAGATGATAACAGGGAATACTCTGTTTGAGAATCACAAGAGGTGGAGGTATACATGGAAAATACCCACAGACAAGGGAAGATTTCAGCTGGATTACTTCACGGTCAGATAGAAATTCCGAAATCAGAAATTAGGTTGTAAGGTGCTTTCAGGAGCAGATATAGACTCAGTTCACAGTTCAGATACGTTGAAGTTTAAGAGACTAATCAGGAAGAATCAGTGTGGAGCGAAATCAGTTCTGAAAATGCTGCGACGCGTTTGAAGTTTGCTAAGGATGTTGATACTGCGATAAGGAATACCATAGAAGGCAGTTCAGTTGAAGAAGAGTGAACATCTCTAAGAAGGACAATTGCAGATTTTGGACAGACAAACATAGGCACAAGGAAGGTAATTCCGAAACAAAAACTTTGGGTAACAGAAGAAATAACATGATCGACGAAAGAAGGAAATACAAAAATGTCCAGGGAAATTAAAAAATACAGCAACACTCAGAGCAGGACAGCCAAGGCGATATGGCTGCAGGAAAGATGTGAAGGCGTCGAAAAAGAAATGAGCGTCTAGGGAACTGATTCAGCATATAGAACAATCAGAAGACCTTCAGCGAAAGTGTTAGCATTGAGAGTGCAATTGGAATTCCACTGTTAAACGTAGAGGAGAGAGCAGGTAGGTGGATAGAGAACAGTTAAGGCCTCTTTAAGGGGGAGGAATCATCTGTTGAAGTTATAGAAGAAGAAACTGGAATCGATGTGGAAGACGTAGGAGAACCAGTATTAGAGGCAGAATTTAAAAGAGTTCTGGAAGACTTGAGATCAAATAAGGCAGAAGCGATAGACAATATTCTCTCGGACCGTCTAATATCATGGGGGGATGTGGCAACCAAACGACTATTCGCGTTGACGTGCAGAATTAATGTCTCGCGATGTACCATTAGCCTTTCGGAAAAATATCATCCTCACAATTCAGAATATAGCATGGGCAGGTAAGTGAGAGAATTATCGTGCTTTCATCTTAACAGCACATGCATCCAAGATGCCGAGAAGGATTACACGCGGAAGCATGGAACAGAAAATTGAGAATCTGTTATTTGACGATCAGTTTGGCTTTAGGGAAGGTACAGGAACCAGAGAGACAGGTCTGGCCTTGCAGTTAATAATGGAAGCAAGACTGAAGAAAAATCAAAACGTGCACATAGACTTTGTCTATGTAGAAAAATCGTTCACACTGTAAAATGGTGCCAGATGTTAGAAATTCTCAAAAAAATTAGGGTAAGCTGTAGGGAAAGACGGGAAATATACAATATGAACAATAACCAAGAGGGAAAAATATGACTGGAAGAACAAAACGAAGTGCTCGGGCCGGCCCTAGTGACCGAGCGGTTCTAGGCGCTTCAGTCCGGAACCGCGCTACCGATACGGTCGAAGGTTCGAATTCTGCCTCGGGCATGGATGTTTGTGATGTCCTTAGGTTAGTTAGGTTTAAGTAGTTCTAAGTTCTAGAGGACTGATTACCTCAGATGTTAAGTCCCGTTGTGCTCGGTGCCATTTGAAGCATTTGAAGTGCTCGGATTAAAAAAGGTGTAAGACAGGGAAGTAGTCTTTCGCGTCTAATGTTCAGTCTGATTATTGAAGAAGCAATGACGGAAATTAAAGAAAGATTCAAGAGTGTAATTAAATTTCATCGTGAAAGGATATCGGTGATAAGATTTGCTGATGACATTGCTTTCTTGAGTGAAAGTGAAGAAGAATTACAGGAGCTACTGAGTGGAGTGAAGAGTATAATGAATACAGAATATGGATTGAGAGTAAACCGCAAAATGCAAAAGGAAAAAGAAGTAGAAGAAACGAGAATAGGGAGAAATTTAATATCATAACTGGGGATCACGAAGTAGACGACGTTAAGTGGCTCTGCTACCTAGGCAGCAAAATAACCCATGTCAGATGATGCTTGGAGGGCATAAAAAGCAGAGTAGTACTGACAAAAAGGACATTCCTGGCGAAGGGAAGTCTATTCGTATCAAACATAACTTAAGAAAGAATTTTCTAAGTTTGAAGCAGTGTGTGTAGTGTTGGATCGTGGATAGTGATAAAACCACAGAAGAGGTTTGAATCGTCTGAGATGTGGAGCTACAGATGAATGTTGAAAATTACGTGGACGCAGAAGGTGAGGAATGAGGAGGTTCTGCGCATAACTGGCGAAGAATGGGACACATGGAAAACAATGACAAGGATAGGGGACATGAGGGTAGAACATGTGCTAAGAATCAGGGGTAACTTCATCGTGTAGAGGGTAAAAACTGTACGGGAAGACAGAGACTGAAATACATGAAGCAAATAACTGAGGACGTAGAGTGTAAGTGCTACTGTAAGATGAAGAGGTTGCCACAGGAGAGGACTTCATGGCGGGCCGCATCAGATCAGTCGGTAGACTTATAACTAAAACACTGAGGACAATGATTCCATTGATTTGTCTCGGTATACTTTGTTGTTTCGTCTATTTAATTTCTTAGATTAGCATAATTGGCAACTGGTATAGTTTAGTGATTTTCTTTATCTTCCATCGAAAATCTTGTTATAATTTCGTAATATATGTATGTAATAAGGGAGTATTTGTGTCAACAAACTGCGTCAGTTATGTCGAAATGATATGGTCAATTCGTGAGTTTTGTTCCATGTACCGCGATTTGCGTTAGCAGTGTTAGATATTGCTAGATTCTGATAGGTAGGTTTCAATTGCAACAGTTCTACTTCTCTGTAGCACCGCTAGCAAAACCAATCATGATGCCAACCTAAATGTTAGCGGTGCTAACAGCAATGTCAGTGAACACCTAAAAACGTTCGACGCGACATGCAAATGATCCGGAAGGAAAGTGGGCATTAAGATATTCTGAAATAGTCAAGGATCCCACTCACAGCTACTGTTCATACCCTCCACATTCACCATATCGAAATCGGAGAATTTAAAATGGACTACCCAGGAATACCGTACCTTGAACAAAAAGCCTTCACTCCTAGCGTGCACCGCTGTCGGTGTTTACGTTTTTTTTCGTCATGTACATAGTGTTGGCCTCTTAGCACTGGGAATGACACTGATCAGTTGATTGGAAGTGTTATAATTACGAGAGAAGTACTAAATTTTTATTGCTTTTATTCTCACGAAGGGAGCGTGTTACACGAAATTTTACCCTAACCGTGACTTCCAATTCAGAATAACAGGTTTTCCATTGACTGGAGCATAGGAAAGGAATACAACAGAAAACGAATAGGTAATTTTGAGAGATGAAATAGTGAAGATAGCAGAGGATCAAACAGGTAAAAAATCAAGTTCTAGCACAAATCCTTGAATGACACAGTAGGTAACGAGGTCATTCTAGGAAAGGAGCAGATAATGAGGTTATTCTAGGAAAGGAGAAAATTTAAAAATTCTGCAAATGAACTCGGCGAAAGTAATTACAGACATCTAAAAATTAGATTGAGAGATAGGGCAAAATGGCTTATTTATGGCTAGAGGACAAATTCAAGGCTGTAGAAGCATGCATGAAGACTTTTCCAGAAGAGAGAAACAGATTCGTGAATATCAAGACCTCAGATAGCAAGCCAGTTCTAAGCAAAGAAGAGGAAGCTGAAAAGCAGAAGGACTATACAGAAAGGAAATGACAGTACTCGTATTATAGCGAGGAAGAGGAAGTAAACGAAGCTTAGAGATATGATACTGCGAGACGAATTTTACAGAACACTGAATGACCTAATTAAAATAAGGTCCTGGGACTTTATTACATTCCATCGGAATTAGTGAGGTGATTGGAAGAGGAAATGGTGTGAAAGATATATCTGTATGAAATACTCTAGTCTTAAACAAGAATGCAATAATTTCAGTTCCAAAGAGGGTAGGTGCTGTCTGGTGTGAAAACAATCGAACCATCAATTTAATAAGTCGTGATTGCAAAGCACTCAAACGAATTATTTGTAGAATAGTGGAGCAACTGATAAAGCAGATCTCGAAGCAGACCACTATGTATCTGAGACGACACGTTAAAGGAAGTCACACGTTTATAGCATTTTTGGATTTAGAGAAAGCTTTTCATAGTGTTGACTTCAATAAACTCTTTGACATTGAGACATGAAAGGGAAGCAGTGGCTGAGAAGGGAGTGACACAGTGTGTTAGCCTCTGCTATGACATTCGATCTGCACATTAAGCGAGCAGTAAAGGAAACGAAAGAGAAGTTTGAAAAAGAACTAAAACTGTGGCTGGAAAAATAAAAACTTCGAAGTTTGGTGATAGCTCTGTAATTCTGTTGGAATATTCAAGGGCTTGGAAAGCAGTTAACGTAATGGATAAGGTCTTGAATAGAAGCTGTAAGATGAACACCAACAAAGGTAAATAAGGGTAACAGACTGTAGTCGAACTAAATCAGCCGATCCTTTATGAATAAGATTAGGAAATGAGACAGTAAAAGTCATATACGGGTTGTGTTGTTTGAGCAGCAAAATAACTGATAATGGCCGAAGTAGAGAGGGTATGAAGTGCAGACGGGCTATAGCAAGGAAAACGTTTTTGAAATAGAGGAATTTATTAATACGTAGTATAAATTTGTGTTAGGGAGACTCTTCTGATAGAGGATTAAAATGGTTCAAATGGCTCTGAGCACTATGGGACTTAACATCTGAGGTCGTCAGTCCCCTAGAACTTAGAACTACTTAAACCTAACTAACCTAAGGACATCACACACATCCATGCCCGAGGCAGGATTCGAACCTGCGACCGTAGCAGTCACGCGGTTCCGGGCTGAGTGCCTAGAACCGCTCTGCCACCACGGCCGGCGATAGAGGGTGAGGTACAGAAGTTTCATTAAGATTACTTCAATGCTGCAAAGAACAGCAGCTACAGCAAGGAAACAATTATGGATCTCTAAACAACAGAAGAAGTCGAACTGGCCACCCCATTCGGAGACCTTCCCGCCTGTGCATGAAGAGAACCGTATCGTGTAGAGGTCACTCTTCTGCCTTCGATCAGGAGTAACTTCCAGAAACGGCACTTCCCTGTGGTTACGACCGGTTGTGACTGCGGGAAAGAACACACCATGGATCACCCCTCCATCTTGCATCGAAGAAGACTTCCGGTCGCAACTCCAAGCGCAATTGATGTTGCAAGACTATGGACAACAGTAGTGTAGCTTTATAACTCATTCTCTCTTTTGTTTTTAATGGTCATTGCCATGTGTTTTATTTGTTCCTGACTCTAATAAATAAATAATAGTTTATTTTTTGTTGAGCTGTTCGTTACGAACCCTCAGGACGCTATGTCGCGGGCTACTGAGGTGATGCAGTCCCTTCTCGAATTCGCTCGCCGGGGTAACGACCATTGGTTTTGTCGACCAGCTAGTCAGAATGTGGTTCTATGGCGGTTTCCTAAATTATGTGAAGATAATGGACTTGTACCTCGTTCCCACCTCCCAAATCACGACAATAAAACAGTCAAAAATAAGATCAACAACTTTACTTACATTCTCTTTGAAAACAGAGTTCTATTTTGACTTAAAGTCAGGACGAACTTTACCTGTTCCCTGATTTTTTTGCCTCAGATTGAAAAAAAATGGTTCAAATGGCTCTGAGCACTATGGGACTCAACTGCTGAACTTAGAACTACTTAAACCTAGCTAACCTGAGGACATCACACACATCCATGACCGAGGCAGGATTCGCGGTTCCCGACCATCAGATTGTGTCACAGGATATGGCGTCCACAACTGAGATTACAAACAGAGTACAAAGCCACAGAATCGAGAATAAAATAATTCCAAATTTTGGATTCGTGGTACTCGTCGTTACCGCACCCTGATAAGGACGGGACTGAAGATGAGGAAAACAGAAGATGACCATTTATTTCCAGTGACGACATTTTTAGGTCTCTTAAAACTGGGGACAGATTCCGCAGTTAATGTTATTGCAAGCAATGTACGGCGTTTTCTCTGCCACTGTAAGAGACAGTTTCTGTTTCTTCAAACACCAGTAAACCCCAGATTCTTGAAGAACTGGAACTCCCATGTATAAAAGACATTCAAACTTCTGATTACTTCACAAATGAGGTAATGTGTAAAATATTTGAAATTAAGCACATAGGAGAGAAAAAGTTTAAGAAAATTTTGTTCAAAGTTTGCTGGAAGCTGCTAAATGCTCTCTTTACCTAACTCGAGATGAATATAGGCTTGGGTAATTTGTGCCCAGATTTAAGCTAATGCTGGTTTTCCCGGGTCTCACTGTTTATGACATCATATATCCCGAATTATGTGTCTTAGAGTGACATAATTTTGCAGGTATATTCATTGGTATACATGAAACTGTATGTAAAATGTGTTGCTAATAGAGTTAGTTGTGAAGAAGTGATAAATAAACCATCATGGCTGATGCTGACGTGCCGACCGGAGTGACCGAGCGGTTATAGGCGATACAATCTGGAACCGCGCGACCGCTATGGTCGCAGGTTCGAATGCTGCCTCGGGCCTGGATGTGTGTGATGTCCTTAGGTTAGTTCGCTTTAAGTAGTTCTAAGTTCTAGGGGACTGATGACCTCAGAAGTTAAGTCTCATAGTGCTCAGAACCATTTATTGATGCTGAAGTTTTACTACGTGAGCAACGAAAAAGTTTTTCCATTCATTTTGTGGGATGTCTCAGCGAGAAATAAGTTTCGTAAGGGTTTGAAATTATGTATAAAATTTTTGCAAGGCATTAAGTGCTCTCACTTCCGAATACTGCCCGCATCTCGTGGTCGTGTGGTTGCGTTCTCGCTTCCCACGCCCGGGTTCCCGGGTTCTGTTCCCGGCGGGGTCAGGGATTTTATCTGCCTCGTGATGGCTGGGTGTTGTGCGTCGTCCTTAGGTTAGTTAGGTTTAAGTAGTTTTAAGGGACTGATGACCCTAGATGTTAAGTCCCATAGTGCTCAGAGCCATTCTTTTTTTCCAAATACATGGTGGAATACATTTTGAGTTTTTGCGCACAGTGAGCTACGCTGCCTCGAGACATATACAAAGTTTCTAACTCTAATACTTCACTTATTGTTTTACATCTTTAACGTGGAATTATACCTCTTGCGAGTAGATTAAGACAACATTTAAAATTTTTGATAGTGGTCAAAATTACATGAAACGTTGAAAATCAAATTTTTGATGCCCCTAGAAGCCGTTAGTTAGGAAAGCAGCAGCTGGGACTGTGAACCAGAATCGGGTTACCCACTTACAGTCAGAAACATAGATTACAATTTTCGGGGCAATACGCCTTAGTCTTATTTTCAACATCATTTAGGTTATCAGAAAACGTAATCAGAAAAGGAAATTAGAAAAGGCGTGAAAAGCTTGTAAGGATGTTGCAGGTTAGGTCCTGGTAAGTAATAACTGTTAGAAAAAAATTCGATAGGTTGCGTAGTTTTCGAGTTAATTAGCACTGAAGTTAACCAATCATCCCGTTCTGTTCAAATTCAGGCGGCCCGCCAGAAATTGTGTCGCCAAATGTGTCTTCGAATATTTCCTGAAACTGAATAGGAGAGTAATACAAAAACTGGACATGGGACGTTAGTAAGCATCGAACCCGAGACAAAGTCTGAGCAGTCTCGTGAGACGTCATTCACGCTGTGAGAACAACTGACACTAACTGTATCTGGCTGCCCCGCTTGAATTTGGTTCAAATGGCTCCGAGCACTATGGGACTTAACATCTGAGGTCATCAGTCCCCTAGAACTTAGAACTACTTAAAGCTAACTAACCTAAGGACATCACACACATCCATGCCCGAGGCAGGATTCGAACCTGCGACCGTAGCAGTCGCGCGGTTCCGGACTGAGCGCCTAGAACCGCTCGGCCATAGCGGCCGGCGCTTGAATTTGGGCGCGCATCGGCCCGGGGTTATTTCTGAACACAACCTAATCTGCAATACCATTACAAGCTTTTCAAACGTTTGTTACCATCCTATACTTATTTCGGCAACCGCATAAATGTGTGTTAAATAAGTATCAAACTTTATTTACATTATCATTGAAAACGAAAAGAGCCACTTTGGCTGAATATCAAACGTAGTTGATCGCTTCCGTGATTTTCGTGCGTCAGACTTGGAAACTTGAACTTCTCGAATCTCTGCGTTTCTTTCAGTAAAAGGCTAAATTAAACGACGTCTGTAAACTAGATTAAAGGGTCAGTTTTGTCAATAACGTCAAATATGTAAATTAGAAATACATGTTAAATAATCTTATCGCGTGGGCCTTTCCCTGTTTAGGTCTATGTCTCAGAAAAAAACAAAAGAAATGCGTGGATGAGGCTGCTATCACGTCATAGTTCGTGACTGCCCTCAAATTGCTTGCCTTGGAAATTTATGAGGTGAACCGCGGGGAAGCTATTTGTATCGCTGTCCTCGGTAAATATTAACGAAACCACTGGAGGCCGGTCTCCGGCGAGGTCAGTGCGCCATTCGTCTCACCGAGTCCGCCCCTCTGGCACGCCTTTTTCTGATTAAACGCCCCCAGGACCCACCTTCCCCCTCATAACATGCATCTTAAGTTCCTTATTGGTAAAAATACAGAAGAACTGAAGAAAAACGAGAGTTTAACTATGAATATAAACGCGGGATGACTGCATGCAAACGGCATTTATTACTCGACAAAGCGAACGGTATACCTACCATAGCGGTAACTATCGGTGGGCAAGAAATCACGGCCAGATTGAGATTATAACCCTGCAGCGGAGAGTGCGCTGATTTGAAACTTCCTGGCAGATTAAAACTGTGTACCGGACCGAGACTCGAACTCGGGACCTTTGCCTTTCGCGGGCAAGTGCTCTACCAACTGAGCTACCCAAGCACGACTCAGGCCCCTTCCTCACAGCTTTACTTCCATCACTACTTCGTGTCCTACTTCCCAAACTTCACAGAAGCTCTCCTTGCAGAACTAGCACTCCTGAAGAAAAGATATTGCGGAGGCACGGCTTAGCCACTGCCTGGGGGATGTTTCCAGAATGAGAAACTCCTTTCTTCGAGGAGTGCTAGTTCTGCAAGGTTCGCAGGAGAGCTTCTGTGAAGTTTGAGAAGTAGGAGACGAAGTACTGTCGGAAGTAAAGCTGTGCGGACGGGCCGTGAGTCGTGCTTGGGTAGCTCAGAAGGTAGAGCACTTGCCCGAAAAAGGCAGAGGTCCCGAGTTCGAGTCTCGGTCCGGCACACAGTTTTAATCTGCCACGAAGTTTCAAGGAATCACGTATCTGTTACCAATCACAACTGATTGAGAGATCATAATAATAAGTTTTAAGTATTCGGCTGTGATTTCATTCATAAATAACAACTCAAAGTAGCATGTAACGCTATGTGGAATCAATTGCCGGAACTTCGTACTTCTTTGCAAAAACACTTTGCCGCTCTATCAGGCGCCGACTATGTAATGTTTTCAAGAACAGTATAAGTCACAAGTAACAACTAAAATCGGTATAATTGCATTCAACGCCATGATTCATCTGCTGGACGAAGTTGGTACTTCTAAGCTCCTTTAGTGACGGAGTCGCGTACAGATTGTTATAATGTTATTTCAACTGTTCCAAAGAGTGCTAAAAGACACAAGTAACAACTAAAAGTAGCATTATACCATTCAACCACTGAACATACGAACTTCCTTTATACGACGAATAAATAGCAAATGACTAACAGTGCTGGCACCACGGTTCTACGTTTCTACGGAACTGGAGACAGTGGTGCGAACACACAGCATCAACGTATCAGGTGTCCGAGGCCCATGTTGCGGTACTGAAAGAGAGAACGACAGTAGCTCATCTTAGTGGGCTGACAGTGAAATCTGAAAACGACAGAATATGGTGCGAATTTTTAATTCGAAATATCCACTTCGATAGCTGAGGGGTCAGTGCTGCAGAATGCCATGCAACGGCCCCGTTCGATTCCCGACTGAGTGGAGCTTTTCTTCGCTCGGGGACTGTGTGCTGTGTTGTCTTCATTACCGTATCGCCCCCATCGACACGCAAGTCACCGAAGTGGCGTCAATTAAAAAGATTTGCACCGGGCGACCGCCACACGACATTTCATTTCATTCGAAAGGGGCAATTAAGACTCCAATATTTTTCACTTATTCTTTGTGGGTAGGGACCGTAGTCTAGTAGTCAAGTGCGTGTCTGAAAACCCAAAGGTGTTTGTGATCCATGAAAAGTAATGCATTGAAGAAATCTCCATCAAAAACTAAGATTAGCTTCTCGTAGCTGGGTTCTCAGTCACGTAAAATTTTGTAAATGACGTCATGATCGACTTCTGTCTGTAAAATTATTTATTTGTAAAACTCAGTTTTGCATTTTCAATCGTGTGGCCAATATCCAGTGGAAATAATTGCATAATTATTGAATAATTATCTGGCATGACGCGACAGGACACAGAAGCTGGCTTTATATCATTGCGTTCCTGACAAAGTCTTCTTGTGTGTATTGCATGCGTAGTGAATATGTTTATCGTATTATGCTTTATTTTTCTACATCTACATCTACATCCATACTCCGCAAGCCACCTGACGGTGTGTGGCGGAGGGTAACTTAGGTACCTCTATCGGCTCTCCCTTCCATTCCAGTCTCGTATTGTTCGTGGAAAGAAGGATTGTCGGTATGCTTCTGTGTGGGCTCTAATCTCTCTAATTTTATCCTCATGGTCTCTTCGCTAGATATACGTAGGAGGGAGCCATGTACTGCTTGACTCTTCGGTGAAGGTATGTTCTCGAAACTTTAACAAAAGCCCGTACCAAGCTACTGAGCGTCCCTCCTGCAGAGTCTTCCACTGGAGTTTATCTATCATCTCCGTAACGCTTCCACGATTACTAAATGAACCTGTAATGAAGCGCGCTGCTCTCCGTTGGATCTTCTCTATCTCTTCTATCAACCCTATCTGGTACGGATCCCACACTGCCGAGCAGTATTCAAGCAGCTGGCGAACAAGCGTACTGTTACCTACTTCCTTTGTTTTCGGATTGTATTTCCTTAGGATTCTTCCAATGAATCTCAGTCTGGCATCTGCTTTACCAACGATCAACTTTATATTATCATTCCATTTTAAATCACTCGTTATGCGTACTCCCAGATAATTTATGGCATTAACTGCTTCCAGTTGCTGATCTGCTATATTGTAGCTAAATGATAAGGGATCTTTCTTTCTATGTATTCGCAGCACATTACACTTGTCTACATTGAGATTAAGTTGCCATTCCCTGCGCCATGCGTCAATTCGTTGAGGATCCGCCTGCATTTCAGTAAAATTTTCCGTTGTTACAGCCTCTCCATATACTACAGCATCATCTTCAAAAAGCCTCAGTGAACTTCCGATATTATCCACCAGGTCATTTATGTATATTGTGAATAGCAACGGTCCTATGACACTCCCCTGCGGTACACCTGAAATCACTCTTATTTCGGAAGACTTCTGTCCATTGAGAATGACATGCTGCGTTCTGTTATCTAGGAATTCTTCAATCCAATCACACAATTGGTCTGATAGTCCATATGCTCTTACTTTGTTCATTAAACGACTGTGGGGAACTGTATCGAACGCCTTGCGGAAGTCAAGAAACACGGCATCTACCTTTGAACCCGTGTCTTTGGCCATCTGAGTCTCGTGGACGAATAGCGCGAGCTGGATTTCACACGACCGTCTTTTTCTAAACCCATGCTGATTCCTACGGAGTAGATTTCTAGTCTCCAGAAAAGTCATTATACTTGAACATAATACGTGTTCCAAAATTCTACAACTGATCGACGTTAGAGATGTAGGTCTATAGGTCTGCACATCTGTTCGACGTCTCTTCTTGAAAGCGGGGATGATCTGTGCCCTTTTCCAATCCTTTGTAACGCTACGCTCTTCGAGATACATACGGTACACCGCTGCAAGAAGGGGGGCAAGTTCCTTCGCGTACTCTGTGTAAAATCGAACTGGTATCCCATCAGGTCCAGCGGCCGTTCCTCTTTTGAGTGATTTTAATTGTTTCTCTATCCCCCTGTCGTCTATTTCGATATCTACCATTTTGTCATCTGTGCAACCATCTAGAGAAGGAACTACAGTGCAGTCTTTCTCTGTGAAACAGCTTTGGAAAAATACATTTAGTATTTCGGCCTTTAGTCTGTCATCCTCTGTTTCAGTACCATTTTGGTCACAGAATGTCTGGACATTTTGTTTTGATCCACCTACCGCTTTGACATAAAACCAAAATTTCTTAGGATTTTCTGCCAAGTCAGTACATAGAACTTTACTTTCCAATTCATTGAACGCCTCTCGCATAGCCCTCCTCGCACTACATTTCGCTTCGCGTAATTTTCGTTTGTCTGCAAGGCTTTGGCTATGTTTATGTTTGTTGTGAAGTTCCCTTTGCTTCCGCAGCAGTTTTCTAACTCGGTTGTTGTACCACGGTGGCTCTTTTCCATCTCTTACGATCTTGCTTGGCATATACTCATCTAACGCATATTGTACGATGGTTTTGAACTTTGTCCACTGATCCTCAACACTATCTGTACTTGATACAAAACTCTCGTGTTGAGCCGTCAGATATTCTGTAATCTGCTTTTTGTCACTTTTGCTAAACAGACAAATCTTCCTACCTTTTCTAATAATTCTATTTACGGCTGAAATCATCGATGCAGTAACCTCTTTATGATCGCTGATTCCCTGTTCTTTGTTAACTGTTTCAAATAGTTCGGGTCTGTTTGTCACCAGAAGGTCTAATATGTTATCGCTACGAGTCGGTTCTCTGTTTAACTGCTCAAGGTAGTTTACAGATAAAGCACTTAAAAAAATTTAACTGGATTCCTTGTCCCTGCCACCCGTTATGAACGTTTGAGTCTCCCAGTCTATATCCGGCAAATTAAAATCTCCACCTAGAATTATAACATGGTGGGGAAATCTACTCGAAATATTTTCCAAATTATCCTTCAGGTGCTGAGCCACAACAGCTGCTGAGCCAGGGGGCCTATAGAGACATGCAATTACCATGTCTGAGCCTGCTTTAACTGTGACCTTCACCCATATTATTTCACATTTCGAATCTCCGTCAATTTCCTTCGATAGTATTACATTTCTTATCGCTATAAACACGCCTCCCCCTTCACTGTCCATCCTGTCTCTGCGGTATACATTCCAATCTGAGTTTAGGATTTCGTTACTGTTTACATCTGGTTTCAGTCAACTTTCTGTCCCTAGTACTATATGGGCATTGTGACCGTTTATTAATGAGAGCAGTTTTGGGACCTTTCTATCGTCGCTCCTGTAGTTTACTATTAGCATATTAATATTGTTATTCCCTGTTGCATTTTGCCTACTCTTATCTTGCTGCGTCTCAGGAGGCGTCTTTTCGGGCCTAGGGAGCGAATTCTCTAACCTACAAAACCCACATGTGCACTCCACACATACTCCGCAACCCTTGTAGCCGCTTCCGGCGTGTAGTGCACGCCTGACCTATTCAGGACGACCCTACATTTCTTCACCCGATAGCGGAGGTCGAGAAATTTGCACGCTAGATCTCCGCAGAAACGTCTGAGCCTCTGGTTTAAGCCTTCTACTCGGCTCCAAACCAGAGGACCGCGATCGGTTCTGGGAACGATACTACAAATAGTTAGCTCTGATTCCACACCGTGAGCGAGGCTTTCCGCCTTCACCAATTCCGCCAACCGCCTATACGAACTGAGGATGGCCTTTGAACCTAGATGGCAGGAGTCATTGGTGCCGACAGGAGCAACAATTTGCAGTCGGGTGCACCCAGTGCTCTCTGTCGCCGCCGGCAGGGCCTCCTCCGCATCTCGGATGAGACCCCCCGGCAAGCAGACAGGGTGAACATTGGCCTTCTTCCGCGACCTTTCCGGTATTTCCCTAAGGGGCTCCATCACCCGCCTAACGTTGGAGCTCCCAATAACTAATAAACCCCTCCTCCCGTGTGCCTGCTCGGACCTTGCTGAAGGAGCAGCCACATGTCCACTCACAGGCAGAGCGGGCGATGCCACACGGCCAGCCTCCACATTGACCCTCCGCCTCGTGCGCTGCGAACGCCGCTGAACCCGCCACTCCCCTTGGGGAGAAGGTGGCCCAACCGCGCCCGGTACCCGCGAAGATGTCTCGACAGCAGGGACAGTGGGTGAAGTATGTAACACCTGGGGTGTACCATGCGACGCGCCAGACTCCCCACTGCCCCTACACTCCGAGGCAGCAGCCTGAAGACGGCTGACCGCGGCCATCAACACGTTCAGCTGTTCGCGAACAGTGGCCAGCTCCTCCTGCGTCCGTACACAGCAATCACACATCCTATCCATCCTAAGAAATCAATTTACTGTGGAGAGTTAATCAACTTTTAACTAGACTGCTAATTCACTTAGGGCGGCTGATTGTTGACTAAACTGCGGTTGCTAGACACTTCTTGTAGAAAACAATGAAAATAGCACTACCTGTCTCTGGACTGTATTCAAAACAAACACTAGCACTACTGGCACTATGGCTGACTAAAGGGACTCTATCTGACTGTATCCAAAACAAACACGAAATCTATGGAACACTATTACTAGCACTCGACAATTAAAGCTTCCTAAAAGCAGGACCACATTGAAGAAGAAGTGACAAGTAAGAAAAATACAGTTAATGCTTAAATTAACGTAGCTCGCTGCACAGCAGATGTGAAGCAGACGGCAGTCATATTGGATGGAGTAAATAATTCCATTTTGTTTTTGTTTCACATAAAACAGAAGTTGGTTTTGTCGAATAGTGTTTTGCGCCCACGAAGCCGTATGTGAACTGATCGATTTAAGTGTGTTATGAGTCATTGGTCGTATTCTACTTTATTTTGCACTTTCCTTTATTACTTTGTCGAATGTAATGGAACATGTTAGCAGATTTTGACAGAACTGCTATTCAACTGTATTACATCTTGTCATGGGATGAGTAGTCACTATGAATTTCTGGTTAGAGAAGTGTTGCTCCTTACAGCTGGGTGTGCTATGCAGTCTTAGTGACAAAGGTGTTCTTCTTTACAAATGCTACGACTACAACAGTAGTTATCCAAACGTGTTCACACGTTATTAACTGGTACTGAAACAATGCGTTTTAACGTAAATCAGAGTGCTGCAGTCATCCTCCCAGTCCGGTAAAAGTTTTAAAGCAAACAATACATACTGTTACATACTGTGATTCTTTCACCATTGGATCTACTGGTGAATTGTGGGTAACCGAAGTTAATTAAATGCAACAGCATTCAGTATGATGGAAGTAAGTTCTCACTATACCACACAATCCCACGTGCACTTTTGCTGCATGATAATACCTGGCACAATAACTACATACTGCAACTCTACAAAGCATACTCAGCTGTAAGAAGCAACACGATTCTAAGCAGAAATACCATCATTCCGTGATAAGATGCACAACAATTGAATAACAATTCTGGCCTAAGCTGCTAACATGGAATTCTCCATTAAATGCGAAGAAGTCCTAAAAACAGGTGCAAAATAAAATAAAGTAGAATATGAACAATACCCATACAATACATTTAAAGTTAACAGTTCACACAAGGGCTCGAAAGCAAGAACAAATGTGCACAGAACAATATCCAACGAAACCAGCTTCTGTTTTTATAAAACAAAAGTATGCTATGGAATCATTTAGTCCACCCATTTTTACGAACACGAGCAAAAATCAAGAAGAAAACAAGTAAAATATTAACAACGCAATTCAGAAAGTGAAATAACAAACTAGGTTGTAATCAGGAATACAACGGCGAAAGCAGTATCTCTTTACTACGATACTAAAACAAATATAGACCACCCAATAAGAAATCGAAATGATAAGACTGATAAACGTACAGCGCTTCAAGCGGCGTGGCGGTGAACCAAGTTCATGTTATCGGAAGTCCCTATACGAGTTTCACCGCCCGCGGTTCCCACCGCAAAATGCCCCCCCCCCCCTCTCTCTCCCCCCCCCCCACCCCCCACCCAAAGGCGGAAGAAACAGTGTCGCATCGTACTGCTAAGGGAAATGTTCGGCTGTGCCGAGTCTTTCCGAGAAAGACCGAGCGAAGCGTGCAGCAAGTCGGGCACGCGTGAAGTTTTGCACGCTGTGGCCGGTCCTTGTTTAACGCATCTGTAGCGAGAGCTAAGTCGGTCACATGACTAGGTATAGCCACACTCCAACAATCGTTGCCTCGCCGTACAAGCGTAGGAAGAGAGAGAGGAAAATGCATGTGTGGTCAGTCGCAAAGCCTTATCGCTGATAGTGATTGTGAGAGTTAAAACGATGTGACAGTTCCGACAGAGAAGGTGACGGAACGTGCAAGCAAAATGTTGAAGTCCAGTATGTCGATGGACTGCAAATTATAGCACATGGTCAGCATTCTGAGCGGAACGCGATTCGATTGGTTAGGAGGAAAACACACCAAATAAATATCCCACTGACAGAGTGGATGGATGTGTTAGTTGGCGAAAAATTCTGTGAAATATCAACATTGTGAGAACTTTACATCTTTTGTCACACAGAACAAGACTTAAATGCTAGGAAAGAAACTCTGAGAAAAGTTATTCTCTCTAAGAGATTTGGTTTTAAAAGGTGCCAGACTAGAGGAGTGCCGGCGGCGGTGGCCGAGCGGTTCTAGGCGCTTCAGTCCGGAACCGTGCAACTGCTACGATCGCAGGTTCGAATCCTGCCTCGGGCATGGATGTGTGTGATGTCCTTAGGTTAGTTAGGTTTAAGTAGTTTTAAGTTCTAGGGGACTGATGACCTCAGATGTGAAGTCCCATAGTGCTCACAGCCACTTTGTACTAGAGGAGTCGTCATGAGTGTGAATGAGTCGACCGTCTTTTTTTTTAAATCAAACTTCCAAATGAAGTCAGTCAGTAGCTTGTTCAAACGATACATATTATGGTACGCATTGCACTGTGAATAAATATAGTCAAAGTGCGCGGAGGGTAATATTAAAGAAAAACGTTTACCAGTTGTTTTATGCAGGCCATTGGCGTATAGACTTGACAGCAGTTTGTAAGAATACTTTGTTGCCTCCTCCCCCTGAATCTCAAGTGTAAACACAACTCGTCCGTCATCCAGGTTAGGCATTCAGTTCATTTTGCTGGGTAATACATGCACATTGTTTTACATTATGATGCACAAGGTGCAATCAAGTTCTAAGATCTCCAGTTCTCTTTCTCAAGACAGGGAGCAGATAGACACGTGTGGTTTGGATAAAATAGGCAGACACTCATTTTGACACAAGTGGGGGCGCCGTACGCCACACAGAACTCTAGTGGCTGCGGCGAGACTGGGGAGTGATTTTGAAGCTAGAAATGAAGACGTTTTCATTGAGCCGTCTACACCGAACGAGCAGCGCTGCGCCACGGGAAACCAAAAAGACAGAATCGGTGCCTCCAGTGTGGAAGACAAACCGTATCATTCTGCCCGTTGCCCAGCAACAACGAACGAGTTCCAACTGTTGGTACATCAAAGGGAAAGGTTCAGTCGTGCATGCTCTGTCGGGACGAGGTTCATCACTACTGAGCCAGTACGAGGCAATAGTGTACCCACAGGAGGGTATGTAAATTAATTTACATTCAATCCCGAGATGAATTTGGAGTAGAGTCATCATAATATAGGTAACTTAATAGATCTGTACCGATAACAGCTGGAATTGTGAAATACGAAATATAATGATTAACACATACAAAAATAAGGAACACGGTGCAGTTCGCGCTCCTGAGTACAATTCTGTTCAACAGTTCTGAATCACCGGCCCGCGAATAACTTTTGACCACTTCACCTCTACATTCTCCAAGTCCGGTAACCCAGTCGCCCGTTCAACGACGACATCAAGTGATTTCATTTGAGTATTGTGGCTCTATGCACAAATTTGTTACTAATTTTACCTCCTAAGTTTGTAACTAACCCGGTTCTACAGGTTATTACGTTAAGATTAGGGTCGCTACCGACTCTAAACTTACAACTAATCAAAGGTTTGACCGAGTCGGAAAATAAATTAATTTTATCACAGTCCAAAAACTCATAAAAACACATACGTTGTGATGTCCCTCATAGGGGACGCGATGTAATTAATAGTATTGCCCGTACACTGTTCACGAGGATCAAACATTTAAAATGAAATAGAAAATGCATGGACACTGCATAAGATCAGCTCCCAGCAACACATCTGAAAATAAGACTTAATCTAAAGCATTTGTTTTAAAATAAAAGGGGAAACTAATCACTGGACCTGTTCATAAGGAAACGCGTTGGATTTGCTAACGGGAAAGCTATGAGGTGAGTGGCTTACGTGCAAAAACGTAACCTCGGAACACAAGAGAAAATTGTGGATAAAATCATTTATTGCTAAGATATGGATGTGTGGCATGTACACAATTCCTGATAACATTAATTCCTAAAACATTAAAAAAAGCGTCGATACATTCACCGTTATAGTCTACACCGAAAATCATTGGTGTGAATCATTGATACAACTGCTGTTGCCTGATAACTGATCGCAATAACTTGTGAAACGGTACACGTTTCGCAGTACACTCGGTTGCCCACGTGGTTTGTGGAGACGCAATTTCTAGGTATCGTGGCCAAGTTGCAACAATATCACATCACACAATCATTAACAATTAACAATCTTTAAAACAAGCATGAGATCGGACAGTTAGTGATGACGGTAGCCCAACAAACTCTAATGTTCAACCACATGGTTGGCTTCCCACGGACGAAAGATATATAAAGGAAAGAAAATTTATGAGAACGCAAAGCTATTAATATTTAGAAAAATAAAAGCTTATACAGGCACAGCTGAAGGCAAGCAGACATTCATACAGAAGCGAGTCTTCACTTCTTATCGACACCTTTGTGTGGCTCTCTTCCGGCGGATCCAAGTCTGCTATAGAAATTTACTAAAAGAAAAATCTGCCAAAGTTTTGCATTCCTTGCTGCGACAAGGCAAAGCAATCTTTCAGAGTTGAAAAGCGAGACCAAAAGCTAACAGCTCTCCCCTCGCCAAGTAACAACGCGACACGCGGTCAGTCTAACACACCCTTCTTCGACTGGAGCACAGCTGTGGACTCTTCCCGTACCGGCGGCAGCCTGCCTCCCTTTTTCTTCTCCAGCCTCTTCCACGCTCCGCGTGGCCCAGAAAACCCAAAGATGCCATTTCCACCACCAACCTAACGTAGGTGGATTTCTCACAAGTAGTGCAAATCTCTTTGCCTACTTGACCACTACGAGAGTTGGCTATTCTGTACAACTGCTGCTGAATCTGTATGACTATCGCAGACTTTCTGCAGCAGACTAAATCACCGTCCGGCAACGTGACACACAACCACATTCATTCAATCACACCACTATGAGAGTTATGGGAAAAGAGAAACAAGGAAAATAAAGAGAAATGCTAGTGAAAATGGGCTACCGGACTAGTGAAAGGTGGCTACAGGACCCTTTCAAGTTCTACTGCCAATAAAGAAAATTTGAAGTACAGAATATATATTTTTAAAGTGCATGTTAGTTTTATTTCAACTCATCAGTCTTCTGACTCCTTTGATGCGGCCCGCCACGAATTCTTCTCCTGTGCCAGCCTTTTCATCTCAGCGTAACACTTGGAACCTGCGTCTTCAATCATTTGCTGGATGTATTCCAATCTCTGTCTTTCCCCTACAGTTTTACTCACTACAGCTCCCCCTGGTACCATGGAAGTTATTTCCCGACGTCTTAACGGATGTCCTATCATCCTGCTCCTTATTCTTATCCGTACTTTCCATGCATTTCTTTCACCGCCGATTCTACGGAGAGCTCCCTCATTCCTTGTCAGTCCACCTAATTTTATACACTCTTCTGTAGCACCATATCTAATATACCAAGCCGGTCACGGTGGCCGAGCGGTTCTAGGCGCTTCAGTCTGGAACCACGCGGCTGCTGCGGTCCCAGGTTCGAATCCAATATACTTAGATTCTTTTCTGTTCCGGTTTTCCTACAGTCCATGTCTCACTGGCGCAGAATGCTGTGCTCCAAACGTATTCTCGGAAACTTCTTCCTCAAATTAAGACCTATATTTGATACTAACAGTATTCTCCTTGCGAGGAGAGCCCTTTTGCCAATGAGTGTCTGCTTCCTCTGTCATCCTTGCTGTGCTGTCACGGGTTATCCTGCTGTCTACGTAGCAGAATTCCTTAAATTGATCTACTTCGCGACCACCAATTCTCTCTGTTATCAAATCTGCTACTTCTCATTACTTTCGCCTTCCTTCGATTTGTTTTCAGTTCATATTCTACAGCCATTAGAGTTCATCCCATTCATTACATCCTGTAATTCTTCTTCCCCTTTCACTGATAGTTGCGATGTCATCAGCGATTCATATCACTGGTATCCTCTCACCCTGAGTTTTAATCCCACCCTTGAGTCTTTCATTTCCGTTATTGCTTCTCCGACGGATAGGCTGAAGAGGGGGGGAGGGGGTGAAAGACTGTATCAAAGTCTTACAGCTATTTTAATCCGAACACTTCGTTCTTGCCCTATGCTCTTATTGTTACCTCTTGGATCTTGTGCATATTATCCGTCTTCCCATATAGCTTATTTCTATTTTTGTCAGAATTTTGAACATCTTGCATAGTTTGACATTGCCGAACGCTTTTTCCCGGCCGACAAATCCTATGAAAGTATCTTGATTTTTCATTATTATAAGTGCGTCTCTGGTTGCTTTACCTTGCCTAAAGCGGAACCGATCATCATCTAACAGATCCTCACTGTCCTTTTGCTATTCACATGTATAGTATCCTTGCAAGCAAGTAGGATACTTGAGCTGTTAAGTATACTGTGTGAATATTCTCACACTTGTCGGCTCTTTCAATCTTCCGAATTTGGGCACGAAGTTTTTCCAACCTCTGATAGTTTCTCTCCAGTCTCATACAGCTGCTTTATTGCAAATTCCTCCAATGATTTTAGAAATTCTGGTGGGATGTTACCTATCCCTTCTTCCCTATGTGGTCTTAAGTCTCCCAAAGTTCTTAAATTTTTATTCTACTTATAGGATCTCCTATATCTCTCCTATAGTCCCCTGTTTTTTCTTCTATCATCTCATAAGACAAATCATTCCCTCATAGAGGCCTTCAGGGTGCTCTTTGCATCTATTCGTTCTCTCCTCTGCATTTAACAGTGCAGTCTTAATGTTACTGCCCAGACTTTAAATTTCACCGAACGCTATTTTGACGTTCTTATATACTTATGACCCTCCTTCCAACTATCATTAAGTTTTCGATTTCTTCACTTTTTTCGTGTAGCCATTTCGGCTTAGCTTCCCTGCACTTTCTGTTTGTTTCATTCCAAAGCGAAATGTATTTCTGAACTCCTGAATTTCCCCGAACACGCTTCCGCTTCCTTCTTACGCCGACCCACTGAAGTATTTCTCATGTTACCCACGTTTCTTCGCAGTTACGTTCCTTGTACTTAGGTTCTTCTTTTCAACTGAACTACCTACTGAACTGTTCATTATCGCAGTATCTATAGCCTGAGACAACTACAAGTGTGTCGTTTCGTACCTTAGAACTTCCATATCCCACTTCGCTGCACTGTGATTCTTCCTTACTGGTCTCTTGAACTTCTGCCTGTTCTTCATCGTTACTAAATTGTGAGCTGAGTCCATTTCTGCTCCTTAATACACCTTAAAATCTGGTATCTAATTCTATAGTCTCTAGTTGACCATGAAACAATTTAACTGAAATCTTCTGGCATGTCCCGGCTTTTTTATAAATTTACCTGCTTCTCTTGTGATTCTTGAACAGAGTATTCGCTATTACTAGCTGAGATTTATTACAGAACTCAAATAGCCTTTCTCTTCTCTCATTCATAGTACTAAGACCATATTCTCTGGTGACCTTCTCTTCTACTCCTTCCCCTACGGTCGCATTCCAGTCGCCCACGAGTATTAGATTTCCATCTGCCTTTGTGTACTGAATTACTCGCTCAATATCCTCATATACTTTTTTGTCTCTTCATCTTCTGCTTGTGATCTCAGCATGTATACCTGAACTTTTGTTGTTGTTGTTGGTTTGCTGTCGATTCTGTTGAGAATAAACGTGTCACTGAACTGTTCACAGTAACTCACTCTCTGCCCTATCTTTCTATTCATAACAAATCCTTCTCCCAGTATAACATTTTCTGTTGACGTTACCATGACCAAACGAATCATTAATATCTAAACTAAAATTAAGACGACAACCACAAAACACAGACGGTCTGTCAAGCAACGCTTGGGCAGCAACGGACTTGACTGGTATACGATTCTTCTTGTCTCCAGATGTTGTAGCAAATTCGATGTTCTCGATGGTTTTATTCACTGTCTGTTTGGAACGACGACGGTATCTCCTGTAAGGCATCCCTCATCGGCAAAAGATTCCTGACCAGTCCGCCCCACTCGGACCTCCAGGAGCGGACTAATATCTTCTGCTTCAAGGTACTCCTCCACGACGGCAGCTCGGTGGAGCCGTGCGTTATCATCCTACACTCATCTGACCAGAAATCCTTTTCTTCTATCATTTCACTTCACTTACATCCACTGTATCTGGACTGAGACTTAGCATTTCCCTTTTCAGATTTGCTAGCTAAACTACGACGTTCCAACGTCTGAAATTCCACGCCCCAACGTATAGAACGTTATACTTTTTCTCGTGGTCATCTCCTTCTTGGCAGTCCGCTCCTGGACGTCCGAGTGGGGGACTCGTCAGGAATCTTTTGCCAATGAGGGATCACAATGACAGTTTTTTTTCCATTTGGAGGCCACATGTCCTGTGGAAACACATTATGTGTCTTGAGTGCAGTGATTTTCATTGCCTTCTGCACCCTCAAGGTGTCGATCATAGCTGATTCTTCACCCTTTAAGGACAGTTTCCCATTCCAAGGGGAAGAGAGTGTTTTGAAGCTCTGTCCTTTCCTCCATCCCCTTTTGAGAAGGCTGTTCGGAGGAAAAGGATGACTTCTTATGCCACAATTCTGTGGTCGGCATTAATGATGATTTTTATTTCAAATATAAACGGTGGCAGGAACCTATACTCACGCTCATAACTTAAGAATAATTGCAGAATGTGGTGCCACACATCGTGGCACTACACTAAACTGGCGCTAATGGCATAGGCACATAGGGAACTCACACGGCACAGATCTGAAAGTCCACAGTATTGGTAATAAGTTGAGAAAACCGTCCCGAAACACATGTGCTACAAAACGCCACTGTTACCTGCGAATGTACCCCGACATGAGTATGGAATATGATCACCATGCACACATACACAGGCCGCACAACGGGTTGGCATACTCTTCATCAGGTGGTCGAGCAGTTGCTGGAGTATAGCCTCCCATTCTTGCACTAGTGCCTGTCGGAGTTCCTGAAGTGTCCTAGGGGTTTGAAGACGTGCAGCGATACGTTGACCGAGAGCATCCCAGACGTGCTTGCTGAGGTTTAGGTCTGGAGAACAAGCAGGCCACTCCATTCGCCTAATATCTTCTGCTTCGAGATACTCCTCCACGATGGCAGCTCGGTGGAGCCGTGCGTTATCATCCATCAGGAGGAAGGTGGGACCCACTGCACCCCTGCAAAGGCAGACATACTGGTGCAAAATGACGTCCCGATACACCTGACCAGTTACACTTCCTCTGTCAAAGACATGCAGGGGTGTACGTGCACCAATCATAATCCCACCCCACACCATCAAACCACGACATCCATACAGGTCCCTTTCAAGGACATTAGGGGATTGGTATCTGGTTCCTGGTTCACGCCAGATGAAAACCCGGCGAGAGTCACTGTTCAGACTATTCCTGGACTCATCCGTGAACGTAACCTGGGACCACTGTTCCAATGACCATGTACAGTGTTCTTGACACCAGGCTTTACGGGCTCTCCTGTGACCAGTGGTCAGTGGAATGCACCTTGCAGGTCTCTGGGCGAATAAACCATGTCTATTCAGTCGTCTCTAGATTGTGAGTCTGTGTTTGACGAGACTCCAGTCGCCCTAGTATTCTACCCGCCATAACGTCATGAATATGTGCTCTTTGAACCATCTTCAACACACAGTGGCCATTAGCACGTCTGAAAACGTATGCACACTTACTCGCTGCACCGTGCTCTGACGCGCACTTCTGCGTATGTGGACTGCTGCCAGCGCCACCGTGCGACGACCACAGGTCAAATCCACCGCGTGGTCATGCCCCGAAGTGATTTAAACTCGCAAACCGCCCGCCAGAGCGTTGTTTCACCATGTATCAGCATTATCCGTAATTTATGAGCATGAATGTAGATACTGAGGACCGAGGACATTTTGATTACTTCGGCTAGACCACACTTCTTTATCAAACAAATGTATCAGACATTTAAACAAATATAAAAAAGAAATGTTATTGACATTCTCTGTTCATAATATACCGCATTTCTATAATTAACATCATCCGTTTTCTCGGCTTTCGTTGTGTGGCCCCCTATTAAATTGCCCTGCAGGCAGTGCTATGGTTGCTTGCTGTGCTTGTAGCAGCGTAGATTCAAGGAAGCGTCACCCGCCAAACTTTCCACTTCCACCTCAGTGCTCTCTGAGGCAGCCCATCGGACGATCAGATCGAGACTGCTGATAGTGATCCAGGACGTCGGTGCTCGAGGAGACTGGGCCCTGGTCATCCATCGTGGATCGGCGTTGGCAGTACTTGCAACGGTTTCTCTGACCAATACACTACGGAATGGGTTAGCTGGAACACAGTCGTACCCGTGAGTATAGCTGCGAGATGGAAATTCACCTTGACTGTCTCATACGTTGTGCCGTTCGAGGCAATATCACTATTACGTAACTCGAATTTTACCATGCTCTCAGATTCGCCGTTCTTAAAGCAATCCGTGACCATAGGTTTCGGGGTAGAAGGTGAGTATATCCTAGGCATTCATACCTTTTGAAAATGAGGCTGTGCTGCAAATATTTCTTTCCGGCATTCAGTTGCCTCTGCTTTTTTCCCGCAAACAGTTGCACGTCGCATGTCTGTGCGCCTGTCTGCACTTCTCTAGCTGGACAGATAGCGATATTTTATTCAGACACACTTGGAAGTTCCTTGGTTACGTAAGAACGAGAGTTTCTCCACGTTCAAAAATTATTAACACTTCCCGCTTCTTGTACCCTTCTACCCATATTACTGTATCAGGTTGCACCATACAACCTCGATACTGCACGTGCATTCCTACCACTGCTAGTCAGACCAACACGAACAGCTTTATTCTGTATTCACTTCCATCGTTGCTATGTGGTAGAACATTGCTACGTACTTAT
Source organism: Schistocerca gregaria (assembly GCF_023897955.1). Taxonomy (NCBI): domain Eukaryota; kingdom Metazoa; phylum Arthropoda; class Insecta; order Orthoptera; family Acrididae; genus Schistocerca; species Schistocerca gregaria. The sequence goes on from NC_064922.1 coordinate 777,836,173, forward strand.
CTGACATCTCTGACACGTGTCGTACACCCATAGGAAATTATTTACACGCTAGCGATAAGTAGGAAATCCGGGTTCGAGTCCCGATCTAGCTCAAATTTTCATTGTCGTCATTTCATTATACAGTTTATGATTGTCCATACTCGCAATCACGAATGTATTTCAATTATTTATCTGTTAGCCACAACCTTGTCAACAATAGTAGTGCAAAAATGAAATGTTCAAATGTGTGTGAAATCTTATGGGACTTAACTGCTAAGCTTACACACTACTTAACCTAAATCATCCTAAGGACAAACACACACACCCATGCCCGAGGGAGGACTCGAACCTCCGCCGGGACCAGCCGCACAGCCCATGACTGCAGCGAACAGTAGTAGTGTTGGCAGTAATACCTACTTCAGTTGTCTGTTTACTGCATGGTAGATTACCAGCTGTAACAAGCCGATTCCAGTTCTTACATCGCTTAAGTTATCTGGTGATGTCCGTAACAGACCGGCTACAGTTAGTTTGCTGTCCAGTAAGCTCAGTCAGAACCGACTGAGCTTACCGTATTTTCCCCATATCACTCTTTCTTCAATATTTTCATTGTACCCAGGTGGACTGGGTTAACTACATGGTTTGGTGTTTTTCAGAACGCCCTACTTTAAATTCAACAATTGTTGGTATGCCACCCTAGTACTGTAGCGCCTGCCATCGTTTGCACCAGCCTAATCGTGTTATTCAGCTACTCGATATCTTCGTTACACACTCTTTTTTAAGATGTTTCCTCCTGCGTCCGACTCTCTTTTCCTAAGAAACAGTGCCTTTGGTAATGCCTAACTGCTCACTGCAGCGTCTCATGGCAGAAATCTGAAGTGCAGTACGAAATTTTTTGAATTTTTCTGTGTGAGAGTTAAGTGATAATATGTCAGTTAATGTGACTACAATGCGTTTATGAAATCGCTTCAATCGTTTATAATAACCTTGTACTACTAGTTCCTGCGTGACCTCAACACATATGGTACACCATGTGCAAGTTGCTTGTCCGCTAGTGCACACTCTTTTACTTTTTTAATCGTTTTATTGCTCCCTAAATCCGTTGCCGAAAATAGTAGTAATGCAGCCACCATTGCACTAAAACGTTTAGCCCTGCTTGCATGGACAGTAGCCGTCTTAGTCGGAAAACGCTCTTTTAACGTTTACTGGAGAAGTTATTTCATTGCTATGATAAGGAATCTGACGGTCAAGAATTTTTCTCTTAGGAATGTAGACAGTTTCCACGGTCAAGAATTTTTTCTCTTAGGAATGTAGACAGTTTCCCCATGCATTATTTGGCCGTCTCTGTTATTCCAAAGCCTTAGTGTTGGCTCACTTTACTTTATGCTATACCTCCCGAATTTTCTCTAAGTGATTCAACCGATTCACAGTTTGCTCCTTATTTAGGAATCATGATATTAAAAGGAAACGGCATTTTGCTAACGTACAACAACTCAAAAGATGAGAGACCTGTACCACTACGTACTTTAGAGATATTCATACAAACTACATGTATGTATCCCAGTCAGTATGATGGCTATTACCACAATAACTCATCATTTTAGAAATGATCCTATGAACTCGTTCTGTTCTGCCGTTAGTTTGCGGAGTTTAATCCTTTTTTTTTTTTTTACACGCATATAGTTCCGAAGGACTAAATTGAGGAGCAAGGTTATGGAACATGGGAGTACATCAAATTGCAACATGAAAGTAATAACAGGCAAAATAAAATGTTTATGAACCCAAAAAAAGACAATTCATAAGTTTGTGTAAACGCACTCAACAATGTAACATAGGAATCAACCTAATTTTTCAAGGAACTCCTCCACAGAATAGAATGAGTGACTCTTGAGGAAACTCTTCAGTTTCGATTTGAAAGCGCATGGATTACTGCTAAGAATTTTCAGTTCTTGTGGTACCTTATTGAAAATGGATTAAGCAGTATACTGCACGCCTTTCTTCACAAGAGTCAAGGAAGTGCGATCCAAATGCAGATTGGATTTCTGGCTAGTATTAAGTGAGTGAAAGCTGCTAATTGTTGGGAATAAGCGGATACTGTTAACAAGAAACGACAGTGAAGAATTTAATATACTCGTATATATATTGAGAGACCAATCTCAGAACACCCAGACTAATGAACATGGGTCGACAAGAGGTTCGCAAACTGACACCACTTATTGCCCAAACTGCCCGTTTCTGTGCCAAGAATATCCTTTGGGAACGGGAAGAGTTACCCCAAAATATAGTAACATACGTCATAAGCGATTAAAAATAAGCAAAGTCGACTACTTTTCGTGTCAAACTATCACTTACTTCAGATATCATTCGAATAGTAAAAACGGCTGCATTCAGTCTTTGAACAAGATCCTGAACTTAGGCTTTCCACGGCAGTTTACTATCTATCTGAGCACCTGTTCAATTTCATTAATCATATGTCCATTCTCAGAAATTAAAATGTCAGGTTTTGTTGAACTGTGTCCTAGAAACCGTAAAAAACTATGTCTTACCGTGATTTAAGGTTACTTTATTTTCTACAAGCCATGAACTTATGTCATGAACTGCACTATCTGCACCAGTGCCAATGGTGCACACGACATCCTTTACTACCAAGCTAGGGTCACCAGCAAACAGAAATATTTTAGAATCACGTGTGACACTATAGGGTTGTATCATTTATATAAATAAGGAAAAAGTGTGGCCCCAGCTCTGATCCCTGGGGAAACCCGCCATTTAACTGTGCCCCACTCACACCTCACATCATAGCCATACTCAGAACTGTAGAGAATGACCTTTTGCTGTCTTTGATTAAAGTAAGAAGTGAGCCCATTGTGAGCTACCCCCTCTTATACCGTAATGGTCCATCTTCTGGAGCAAGGGTTTGTGATCAACACAATCAAACGCGTTAGCTAAATCAAAAAAAATTGCCTAGCATTCGAAACCTTCTGTTGTACCCATCCAGTACCTCACAGAAAAAAGAGAATATAGAATTTTCAGTTGTTAAACCACTTATAAAACAGAAATGCACATTTGATAGCAAATGAAGTGAAACAAAATGATACACAGCCTTTTCAATAACTTTAGTAAACACTGATGGCATAGAAGTAGGTCTAAATTGTCTACATTATCCCTTTCTCTCTTTTTATAAAGCAGCTTTGCTACTGAGTACTTTAATCGTTCCGGAAACTCACCATTCTTAAAGAAAAGTTTACAAATATGGCTAAGTACAGGGCTAACATGCGCAGCACAGTACTTTAATTTTCTGCTAGGTACTCCATAATATCCATGATAACCGGTAATTATTCAGTGATTAAGCAATTGACTCAGTCTCCCCCTAATCAGTATCGCAGAGCAGTATTTCAGACTTCTGTCTTGGAAAGGCATTTTCGAAGGAAGCTATATGATTCCCTGTAGAAACTAAGTTTTTGTTTAATTCACCAGCAATGCTAAGGAAGTGAGTGTTAAAAACTCTACATATATCTGACTCATCAGTAAGAGAAACATTTTTACTACGAACTGATTTGGGCCGAGAGGTTCTAGGCGCTTCAGTCCGGAACCGCGCGACTGCTACGGTCGTAGGTTCGAGTCCTGCCTCGGGCATGGATGTATGTGATGTCCTTAGGTTAGTTAGGTTTAAGTAGTTCTAAGTTCTAGGGGACTGATGGCCTCAGATGTTAAGTCCCATAGTGCTTAGTGCCATTTGAACCATTTGAACGAACGGATTTTATATCGTTGACCTTGTGCTGCTGACCAGGAAGACCGACCATATGGTTTTAATTTTATTCAATAAATAAGCTATTCTATTTGCGTTCCTCATACTCCTTGTCTTCCTAATAACATTTGTAATTACAATACTGTTTTTAATGGGCTACTGTAGCCCAATTGCGACTTCTTCTAACATTTTGATATAACTGCCGCTTTGTTGCACACGATATCCGTGTCCCACTAGTCCGCCATCCAGGCTGCCGTTTACTAGTATACTACGTAGAACTTTCTAAGGGAAAGCAGCTTTGAAAGAGCATATTTGTCATCTGTTTTATCGTAATTATAAACATTTTGCCACACTTGTTCCTTAACAAAGTTTAAAAAGCTCGCTATTGTCATTGGGTTAGCTTTTCTACATAGTTTGTAATTATATACATCATCTGCTTGACAACAAAAACCTTTTGGTGATACAATTCATGCATCATATTCTGATAGGCTATTGACCCATTTTCCCATCTAGTAATGAAGGATGAATAAAAATATTGTCTATTGTTGTGCTACTGTCCCCCTGCACCCTACTTGGAAAGTACAGTCTGCATCAGATCATATGAGTTTAGGAGATCTTACAACATCCTTTTCCTTGCACAATCAAAGACAAAATTAAAACTGAAGTCACCATATACAAATAATTTCTGGTACTGCCTATAAAGTGAACCAAGAACCTTCTCTAGCTTGAGCAGAAATGCTTTGAAAACAGAGTTAGGGTCCTACAAATAACAACAATTAGAAGTTAAGTTTCACTAAATTCAACTGCTTCTGCACAGTATTTAAATATCTGTTCAGTGCAGTACCGTGATACGTCTATGGAAACAAATGTAATATTGTATTTTACGTACGTGGCCATCCCGCCATTCCACAACGAACTCCTTGAAAAACAGCCAGATAATCTGCATCCCGGTAAAGGAAGCCTCTTAATTGTCAAATTATTTAAGTGGTGCTCCGTCATACTAATAATTTCAGAGTCAACATCTATCAGCAGTTCACTAATTTGAACTCTAACACCTATTATATATTGATAAAATGTGCTAATTCCTTCTCTACTTGGAACAGTCTTATCTGTAACTTCCGATATCAAATGCATAACACGACTATTTCTTCAATTCGGATGTAAAATTTTTAACCTGATCTGTAACTAAGGTGCCAGGAATCTCATATTTAAGTAGCCAAATGTTAATTAAAGCCTGGGTTACTGTACTAGCATGCTGATCAGTAATTGCCGTCACTGTCAAGAAACTCAAAAAAAGGATCAGTAATTATCAGTTTTTTTTCCAGCAGTTGTCCTGTTAAATGGTCCTAAAATATCAAGTCTAATCATTTTAAAGTATTCAAACATCTTTGGAATCTTTGCAGAGGGATTTTTTGATAAGATCAGCTCTTTGCACACAAGATCCTTCACGTATTGCTACTTGTTTGGCAGTTGTTGGCAACCTGTGCAGCCTGGCAACACATGTTCATGTGCTTGTCACAACACAAAGTCCTTGATCACTGCCCTGATGCATCACGAACTGCGGTTGTCATCTGAATGCCTGACAGTCTTCGTCGGCAGCTTGTGCCTTCTGCCACTCTGTTTCACTTTTACCTAAAGCATTCAGCACTGTAACTTTCCCACTCAATGTGTCTGCACTTGTGTGCTTTCTACCGGGTTTATGTATCATCCCACAATCAAACTCGCTGAGCTTGGGTGCCCATCTTGGAGGAAGGACGATTTTTTTGAACGTCCCGTCGACACGGAGGTTATTAGAGACAGAGCACAAGCTCGGATTGTGTCAAGGACGGGGGAGGAAATCGGCCAAGCCATCTCAAAGGAACCATCCCAGCATCTGCCTGGAGTGGTTTAGGGAAATCAAGGAAAACATAAATCTGGAGGACCAGACGCGTGTTTGAACGGTCGTCCTCCCGAATGCGAGTCCAGCGTGCTAATCACTGCGTTACCTCACTCCGTGAGAGTCCATCTTGTTAACGTAATCGCAGGATTTTTCGGCCCCAATACAGTCAACCTCTGACAGCAATAGTCCAGTTGGGACGATGTGCCTATATGGTTTTAACGTTTAGACTTTCATTTACTTCACTGAACATGTGACACAGTGACCGAAATCTGGATGTGCAATGAAAATTATTTGTGACTGATTGGTGTACCCGTTACCACTTGAAATACAAACAGTCGCTGGGCCCAACTGCTTCCCCATAAAATCAAACCGTTGTAATCCATTCACACTATTCTTATAAAACTGATAAAATACTTAAGCGCCCGCCACTGAGGCAGCTGACCCACTTTATCTTTTAGATAAAGCACACAGCTGGTCAGGGCTTTAATGTTGGCTTCCGACATGTTGGCTTCCGACTTTTCCTTCCAGTAGCTACACAGCTGTTGTCACTGGCTTACTCGGCGCTTTTGCAGTTTGGCGTCGAATGAAAGCACCTGAAAGATAGTGCAGATCGAATGCAAAACCTGCGTGTGCAGTATGACAGAGTGATCATTCACCACCTTTAGTATTAAGGAACATACTGTAGGGAAATCACCATCGTTATATTGGTGCGGCCCCACCCTTTTCAGTAACTGTAGTTCCAGAACAGTTCAATACAGGGAGCCCTAGTTCATGACGGGTGAATGCAGACCTGTGTGTGTGTGTGTGTGTAATATTAACTGAGCTAATTACCAATGAGAGCCTCGGAAGACAAATGTAGAATGCTACATTTCTACAAGAGGAGCAGCAAACAGATCTGGTGGGCTTCGTGATACATGGGTACTGGTTATTAGTGCAAGGGAGGAAACAGTATTATTCAGAGCTACGAAAGTTTATGCTGCGAAATGCATTTTATAGTAATATTTTCGACGGAAGCTTGGACATAGCTTACCACATAAATTTATTTTTGTATGTGCTTTTGTGTAATCCGGACTTCATATATGGAAGCCATATTTGAGCTATGAAAGCCACGTTCTATTCTGATTTTCAAATTACGTAATGATTATCTGAGTTATTCTTAAAGCAAATGCTTTTGCAGTGTTATTATTTGTATAGATGTGAACTCCTTTGAGAGTGTATGTTAAACTTATCACGTTTTGCAGTGATATAAGCTAGTAGAGACGTGAATATAAATATTTGCAAATTACTTAAGTGAAGCTAATACGTAAATTATGAACCAGCTAAATCCTCTTATAAATGTTACGTGTTGCTGAAGCTGAACTTAGGAAAAGTGAACTTCAAGGTAATGTGAAACTTTTATTGTTCCTGTTAAAAGCTTTTAGCTGGCTTGTACATTACAAAAATTCGCAATTAGTTGACGTGTAACGAAATAATATCCTGCTTATTCAGAGTTAGGCTCAAGGGATAGTTCAAAAAGAAAGTGTAATTCCTTGACGTGTAATTTCTTGTCCGATGTTGACAAGCGCTTCAAATAATTTAAACTCTGATATGAAACAAATGTTCATAAGTGTACAGTTACAGAATCTGCCACTACTTCTATGTTTCGCACGCTAATTAATATAATGTGTTTGTGATCAGTGTCTACAAAGTATCTTGCATTCAGAGTAGTTACTTGCATGTGAGTATATACAGATATGTTTATAGGTATTTTTGCACATAGTGTTCACGTTAATTAACCTTTTCTCGTCGTCGTCACCTCTAAGGCAGTAAAATTAGTCAAGTTTCCTCTACTTTCAGTTTGCAATACCTATTTCATTATGTGTAGTTTATCGCGTGGCAGTGTGCAAGTGCTGTCGAATATAGAGAGCGATCAGTAGTTTTACTGCTGAACGGCTACTGCACAAGATCGTGTCCCGCTTTCTTGAGTCCGATTGTCAAACACGTTCACTAGGATGTAACTTAAACGAAGGGGTATGCCGCAACGATCATCTAGTACTAAATGTTCGTGTATATTTTCAGTGACAAATCGATTACCTCCACTGTATGCCTGGTTCGACAATGAATGCTTCTTTCGTCATTCGTCACATATATTAAACAATTGAAATTCGTAGCGCAGAGAAAAACTTCCTCACATTCCTATAACGCTTCTTCTCTCTCTCTCTTTTTCGAACGAGTTTAGGAACCGCTCCTTTCTTTAACGATGATGCAATTTCACTGTGGCAAGCGGGCCCATATCAAACTTCATATCTCAGGAACTCAAATATTTACAGTCTCATAAAAGGTCTTTTATTGTTGGGCGTTCTCTTTGTATTCTCTGAAAGCCTTCCATGAAGCTTCAACGCAAACAACCCGGCAATAATGTGGGAAGGAGCTCACGACAACGTTCTCCGGAAAAAAAGGAGTGAACTTCGCCATGAAACATTGCTCCTCGCACTTTTACTTCTGCTCCATTCTTGACTGTTTTTCCCATGATGGTATGGGTTTAAGAAACAAGGAAAGAGAACGAAGGAAGAGAGAGAGAATGGATCGCCAGCGTAGCAGATTCTAAATGAATGAAAAAAACTGCAAAAACAGCAATAATCCAGGTGAGATTTTGTGAGATCACCGTTGCTACACCTCGATTGTTCGCAGAATAAGAATGTGGAAGTTGTTGTTTAGAATAGGCCGGGGACGTTCGGCAGAAACATTAACAACTAGTCGTTATGAGTCTTCCTTTAAGTGGTGCCTTCATGTTTCTTCTGTGGAATATTTAACGTCATCTCTAGTGTAGGGAAGTCGTCCAGGGCTGAATCATTTCCATACATATGGTGCCACTAGAATTACGTGGCATGATTTCATTATTACGATATCCGTCGACGAAGAAATTAATAAATCAACAGTTGCATCCTAGTTCTTTTGTAATTTTTGACTTCATCCAACGGTAATTAAAGACTGTTAACTAAAGAATGATTGATCGTCCTAAAGGAGAAGTATAACTGTCAAAAAAATGACACAAGTTGAACCTTGAAACTTTATCTTCCGTTATCTAACATTATATAACATTTCATTGATGAACAATGGGGAACGTCGTTACCTTTGTCATAATTATGATGTCGATGACGATGATGATGAAGTGATGATAGCAAAGTAATGAATAGAGACCGGAACTTGGCAAAATGTCTTTTTAAATGTGTTACTCTGTCTTCGGTTTGAACGTGAATCTTTATGATGTAAGTCTCTATGTCTGAAACGTCTCAGTTTCATGTTGCTTTTTCCTGCCTTTCTGTGTATAAATGACCAACTGTGGGAATAAATGCTTTTTGCTGTCTTTTATATTATTATTGATTCCTTTATTATTAAAAATAACAATGACTGTCGCCTTAAATAGAGATAACAGTAAGGAAAGAGTTTAATTATCTCATACTTTACTCGGTTTCTTACCGGATCATACCTCCTTCAGAGGCAACATCGACTACTGGAGCTAAAATGTGGTTGTATTATCCTTCTAAATTCCTCTTTCTTTCAGATTTCATTGCAAAGTTGTTGTGCAGGACACCTATTAAAATGCTGAAATTCGGTGTTCGTTTACGCAGTAAAATTCCAAGTTACATAAATACTTTCGGATCTCACATATTTTCTACTGGCAGTGAGTCATAAAGCCAAGATTTTTGAAAGAATTTCACTAAATCGAATAAGCGAAAAGATAGAAAAGGAGCTGAGTGAAGAACAGCATGGTTTAGGAAAGGAAGAAGCACGATCGACCTGATATTTTCTATACGTCAACTGATGGAAAAAAGTTTGGAGTATAACGAAAGGGTGATAATGGTTTTTATAGACATAGAAAAGGTATATGACTCAGTTGACAGTGAAAGACTCTGGGAAGAAATGAAGGAGATAGATATAGAAGATATACATTAATGTTATAAAGACAATGTACAAAGTACACAATTGTAGAATTAGAACACCATTGGGGAACTCTGAATACTTCGAAATAAGACAAGGACTTGAGCAAGGAGGTATTTTATCTCCTGCACTTTTTAATGTTGTGATGAAGGGAATGAATAGGGCAGTTAAAGATACAGTAAAAGAAAAAGACAAAAAAAGATGATTTTTGCAGATGATATGGTAATATGGGGTGATAAAAAGGTAGATGTACAGTTACAGCTTGATACGTAGAAGGAAATAATGAAAAGCTATGGATTAAAAATAAATAAAGATAAGAGTGAAGTAATGGTATTTGGAAGAGAGAAAGGGATCAACGGAAATATTACCTTAAATGGAGAACACCTCAAAGTGGTAGAAAGTTTCACTTAGTTAGGGAGTGAAATATCTAGGGATGGAAGAATAACTAACGAAATTAATAGGAGGTTACTGAAGGGAGGCAATTTCTACCAAACAATAAAACACCTGATTTGGAATCATGAAGTTTCAGAAAGAGCAAAACTCCTTTTGTATAAGAATTATTACATCCCTATTGTCATCTATGATGGAGAAACATGGACAATGACAGAAAGGGACTGGAACAGACTGCAAGCAGGGGAAATGAAATTTCTCAGAGCAGTTAAAGGAAAAACAAGAATGGACAGAGTAAGGAATATAGAGATTAGTAAGGACCTTAAACAAGAAAGTATGAGAGAAGAAATTGAAAGAAAGAGATTAAGATGGCATGGGCATGTTAAGAGGATGTATGGGCAGAGACTCCACAAAATTATGGAAGAACTAAAGATGGATGGGAAAAGACCTAGAGGGCGCCCAAGAACACGGTGGAAAATGGGAGTGAGAATATCTGTGGAAAGGAGAGGTGTGACCTGGCAGCAAGTGGAGGGAAAAAAAGTGGTGGGAGGACCGAGCCAAATGGAGAGGACTCATCAGCACCCAGACCCTGCAGTAGCTGGAGCGGGATTCGGATGTAGATAGTTGGGGAGTTGTTTGGGGAAGGCCAGACAGCGAGGTCATCGGTCTCATCGGATTAGGGAAGAACGGGGAAGGAAGTCGGCCGTGCCTTTCAAAGGAACCGTCCCGACATTTGCCTGGAGCGATTTAGGGAAATCACGGACAACCTAAATCAGGATGGCCGGACGCGGGATTGAACCGTCGTCCTGCCGAATGCGAGTCTAGTGTGCTAGCCACTGCGCCACCTTTTTTTTTATATAGGTATTAATGTGCGAACAGTTGTAGTTAATCAAGCCTGGAAAACTAAAACAGAATGAAGACACCATGGAAGATATTAAACATAAATAATTTGAAAATAAAGCTACCACTTCGTAGTTAGGCTTCCCAGCGACTGAGCCCACTGATAAAGATTGTTCAATATATGCTCGTTTGCAGTTCGTTCTGACCTCATCTGCCACTGCCTGGAACATTCCAGCTGCACGGCGGGCTGTGAAAGGCACTCCATAGGTAGTTTGCGAAGCATTGTCGATATCTGGTATGCCCGGAAATAGCATGATGTCTTTCTTGGAAATAGAGCCAGAAGTCAAGGAAATTCTTGTGTCCGTCACGACAGAGGTAATGGACCGCATGTGCACGTATCCAGGTGACTGAGTTGGTTCAAGTCTTGGGGTAAAATGTCTCATCCGGAAACAATAACGTGCGTGTAGATATATGCTCCGGCCTAACTCGCAAGAGATAAGCCAGCATCGGCCGCACTAGGTGCCAAACCGGTTCCGCCTCTCCGCAGCTGAGGCGGTGCTCGTCAGAATCTACTGTACGAATTAGGAGATTCTGCCATGTGGATATTGTAGAGACGTTCTTGCGTCACCAGCTTCCCATTAGCGACTACGTACCATTGGGAAACAACGTCGGAATCAAGCATGGCATCGTGTACAGTCTTCCACACCAAGCGCCACCGTACGTCAGGATATTTTAGTTCGACCACATTTAGGGGGCGGCGTTGCAGCATGTCGTGATATATACGTCGAGTCGTGGCCATTTGTGGTGTCGTGAGCGCTACACTGCAATAACTTTGTTCTAAATAGAAACGTCCTATATAAAAGAGGGGCGCTGGGATGTCCTGTAGTGGCACCGGCGCACTTAGTGAAGCAGGTCGTAGCGCCGTCAGAAGCAGACTCGTGAGACTCGTAGGACTACGGCGCAGCAGACATAAATGTGAGCTAACATAGAGGGCAGTGGTCCTATCATGGATATTGACTAGGCCGAGAGCACCTTTTTCCTTGGGGAGAGTAAGAGATACGTATCTGATCTTCAGTAACAAACCAGCGGTGACGAAGTATCCCAGCGCTGCCATAATGCTACGAGCCAAGGGTTTCGGAATGGGTAGCGTTTGGGCCACATGCGGTAAGCGGGACGCAAGGTATACATTGGCATAATACGCCCGCTGAACGATGTTGAGGGGTCGCAAGCGCTGATTTGCAATTCCGGCCCTAATTTGGTGTAGAAGGCGTCGATAATTGAGCGTCGTCGCGCGTCGCATGTCGGTCATGAAATCTAAGCCCAAGCAGCGGACAGTATCACTGAAGCGTAAGGGGGCAATGTGTTCCTGCGGTAGCCCAATCCCGATGTTCAAGGCGACAGATTTGTCAACGTTGATTTGGCTACCAGAAGCTGTACCGTAGGTTGCAATCCAGTCCAACGTCGTGGCCATATCGTCAACACCTCGTATGACGATCATCAAATCATCCGCATATGCGGTGCAGCGATAGATGGAGCCGCCGAACTGTATCCCAGTGAGCCTGTCTCGGAGACCACACAACAAAGGTTCTAAGGCCAATGCAAATAACAATGTTGATAATGGGCATCCCTGTCGTACTGATCGGTGGATCGGCATGGGTGCCGTCAGTCTTCCATTAACAAGAACTCGAGAAATAGCCCCATGCAGAAGGCGTGTCAACACTGTGATAAAGGGGTCGGGATATTCCATGCGCCGTAGAACGGCTGTGAGGAAACTGTGGCCCACACGGTCAAAAGCCTGGCTAAAGTCGATAGACGCCAGGGCTGCCGGCAAACGTCTCACCCGTGCAAGGGAGATGAGATCTCTGTAACGACATAACGCAGTTCTGATGTTGTTGGGTCCCCCCAAGGACATCTGATCGCTGGACAGGGCGTGCAATAGTGTGCCCCGAAGACGTTCTGATAGCAGCCTCGAAAAGATCTTGAAGTCGCTGTTCAATAACGTTAACGGGCGATAATCGCGGACATAATTCCGTCCCTTCGGCTTATGGATGGGGACAATCAGTCCTTCCAAGAACGGTGCAGGCAACGGTATACCCGGGGACATCAATTCCTGACAAATTTCAACCCAACACGGTACCAACAGTTGTTTAAATGCTCGATAGAACTCTAATGGTAATCCATCGATTCCTGGTGATTTATGGGGAGCACCTTTACCGATGGCGTCGAGCACTCCTGTTCTGTCACTTCTCCAAGTAAAGTCGGTACAATGGCTGGTGGAACTGTACCGTGGACATGCGCCGATACGGTGTCTACCGTCGCCATATGAGGGAGCACTGCTGAATAAAGTTGAGCGTAATGCCCATAGAAGGCTTCTGCTATATCTGCTTGTTCTGCCACGTGTCGTCCGTCGTCCGTTATCATGTTGGTTACCAGTGCCCTACGGCGCCTCCTGCATTCTAGGAGCACGTGGTGCATAGATGGCCTTTCTGATTGTATCATGTCTGGAGCACGCGACCGTATAAAAGCGCCTTGCAAATGATGGCGTGCTAAGGAGATGAGCTGCGCTTTCGCGCGATTGACTGTGATCTGCCGGTCAAGTAAGGGCTCCATAGCAAGACATTCCCGTAGGACGGTGTAATAAAAGTTTTCCGTGCACCTCCTCCATGCCGCCTCTTCCCGGCCGTAAGCCATGAAGGTGCGCCTAAGAGCAGGCTTTTCACATTCAATCCATCAACTGAGGGTCGATCGGTAACGGCCACGACGCTGTAAGGACGCGTTCCACGACTCTTCGATAGCACCTTTGCATGCCGGCTCGTCTCGATGGGCGACGTTCAGTTTCCAGGGGGGCCTACTGCGCCACACACGTGCAGGTTGGAGGGCAATGGTGCAAATATAGGTTGTGTGGTCGGTGAATGCAGTGGGCCAGAGCTCTGCTCCTCTCGTCGCCGTCGAAAGGGTGCTTGTGACGTAAATCCTGCCTAACCGACTTGATGAATGACTTGTAAAGTGGGTGTATCCAGGAGCTGGGCCATGGATATGGCGCCACGTGTCAATCAGGTGGAGATCACGCACTAGCATTTCCAATTGCGCATACGGGACGTGATGTGGCTGCTGATCAGACGGAGATAATGTGCAGTTAAAATCTCCTCCGATCACCATATCGTCTATGCGGCCCATAAATAGACGCGTGATATCGTCCGAAAAAAAGCGGGCCCGATCTCCCCGTCTCCCTGATCCTGAAGGGGCGTATACATTGATGAGTCGTACACCGTTGACAGTTACTGCCATGGCTCTTGCACTCGGTAAGTACAGTACGTCCGTAGCCGCCAAACCGTCGCGGAGCAGAACAGCCACACCACAATCGGTAGAAGAGGCGTGGGAGATGTGGGCGGTATATCCGTAGAAGTCAGGGAAACTAGCGACACATACTTCCTGTAAGAGGGCCACGTCGACGTCTGCCGCATCAAGCATGTGTTGCAGCATTGTCAGTTTGTGTGGTGCCCTTATCGCGTTGATATTGATTGTGGCATGGCGAAAGGTGTGCTGCCTAGCCTCTTCACCTAGGGTAGACGCCATAGCAATCAAAGCTAACCGCAAGAGATGCCGGACCCACCAAACCCGTTACAAATTATGCGTCTTTTACACTAGGAGTGGCATCTTCAATGCCACCCGCTCCCCTGTCACCCGTGCCCTCTTCAGGAAGTTCATCAACATCGTCCGACCACAGTGGCTGCAACACGATGCTGTGTAGCTGATCGGCACGTAAATCCCCCGCACGTACGTCGTCTTTGGTACAGGAAGACGGAGCACCATCCATCGACGCGACCTGCTGAATCCGTGGTGCAAGAAGTAACTTGGCACTCGCGGTATGGGCAAGTGAACCGTCTACACCACTTAGATCCTCAGGAGGCGCAGCATCCATGCCCTCTGATGAGATGTCACCTTCTTGACCGGCCGTGTGTAGGAGGCAATCGTCAGAAGGGGTCCGCCGACGTCGCTTCCGTCGTCGAGGTGAACGTTGCTTTCGAACGTGGACATCCGTATCCGAATGTGGGAGGCAATCCAGCGTCGTATCACCTTCCGCTAGGAAAGCCGCGGTCGGGACAATGTTCGCGTCCACGTCCATCGCGTTCTGGATGTTACGTTGCGTCTGGAGTCCGTGGGACTGCTGCTGCTGTTGTTGCTGTGGAGGGGGCAACATATGGGTTGGCATCGGGGGTCCTTCCTCTTCCTCCCTTGGTACTTCTTGTGCCGATGGGTGTGTCTGATCGCCCGTTTCGTCCTGAACTATGGTGCGCATCGTCGTCTGAGCGTACGTGAGGGGCAGGATTGTCGTCCCCGTCGGGGAAACGGAGTCTCCCACTGGGATCTGCGTAATTCGACGTTGTAAGCAGCTCGATCGAACATGGCCTTCCTGCCCACATCCGGAACAGGTACGCGGCTGACCGTCGTACATGATGATTGCTCGACAGCCACCGATGTTCAAATAGGACGGCACATGTTTCTTGAGCTCAAGTTTAATTTGGCGCACACCATTGTAGACCTTATACGTCGAGAAAGTTTGCCACTTTTCTGCAACGTCGTTGATAACATTGCCGTATGGTCGGAAGGCGTCCTTGACAACTTCCTCTGGGACCTGGAAGGGGAGCTCAAAAACCCTTACAGTCCTTAGGCCCATGCCTGCATGATCCACCGTCACTGCACCGATATGCCCGTCAGAATGTTTGAATCTGAGAGACTTCGAGTATTTAGAAACCACTGTCGCGCAGACCTCTGCACTGGTCATTTTAACATAAACCACGCTCGCCGTTATAGAAAAATGTATTCCGATGACAGTCGCCGGATCTAAACGTAGATCGTCGCGTATGAACTGTTCTATTTCATAGGCTCGAGGACGCGCGTGATCTGGTTGGAAAGTAATTTTGATCGTATCGTGGCGCCATGTGTGTGCCATAGTCACACTGAACTTGGAACTAATACAACTCGCGCCGCGAGAAGGTAAACACAAGCAAGCGCTCACGGTCGCGCACGGCGGGGCGCAGCGGACGTCCTCGCCCCACCGCAGCCGAAAGCAGACTGCCACCTCGCTTGGTGATATAGATAGTAAAATACGTCTGTGCAGAGTATGTGAGCAGACGGTAAACTATGAAAAGAAATACAAAGTGCGCTTGAAACGGTTGTTGAATGGTCTCAGAAATCAAGAGTTAGAAACTGCGGTATCGGCCGCCATCCGGTCGACCGCATTTTCAAATGCACACACCGCCAGTTACGCCGGCGCGTTTCCTACAGCCTCCACCGCGGCACGATGGCGCTGCCACGAACGATTACGCTGCTGCCAACGAGATAAAAGCATAACTTCTCTTGAGCTCCAGCAGCGCGTGTACTTAAGTTGGAACATTCATGCAATGGGTCCATTTTGTGTGTTTGCCAGCTGAATAATATTTACAGACTATCATAGTAGCCAGTGCTCGATATCTTCTTAATAGACGTTGTATTGGAGAGCGAAAGATTTGTAAATCTTTTGTGTCTGCATATGTTTCGACATTAAAATCTATTATTATGAACTGATTTTGCAAATACAGCAACAAATTTATCTATTACTTTTCTGTTTGCCATTAGATGTAGAATAAATTAAACTCTGAGTTCTCTGTTCATGATCGGCATCGGTTTCTCACTGCTTTATCCACTAAAGAACCACACAGCTTGCAAAGGAAGTCATAATACCAACAAAAGCATCATTAGTTACAGTGCACTTATGACATCGTTGTAAAATTGTTGGAAATTGGCAGCAGCTGCTTCTGTTGGAAGCACTGTGGTCACGTGTTGTTGGAAATCCGCCTCATCACGGGAAATAAGACCTGGTGCTGATCTGGAGATCAGCCGGCAGTCATTGTCACGGTGTCCATTGTCTGATCCGCGTCCTAAAAAAAGTCGGCTGGAAAAATCCATGATTAACACGCTGTTGATCGACTTTTTAGACAGCAAGGGCTTCATCCATCATGAAATTCTACCTGAGGGAGGCGGGGAACACGATTAACACCATGCCACTGACTGCCGCTTGGACTCATATTGGTAGCAGCTGGTCTTATTTCCACGTGCTTCGAGCAGTTGTGCAAGAAGCGTTTGCTGACAGTTTGGTACGCGTCAAATTTCCTGAGTATAACAATGGTGATAGTCGCTTGGAGGATGAAGCATCTTCAGTTGTAACACAGAAGAAACTTGTCGAACCTTCGGAAGTGAGAAACTTTTTAACTTTCATTGCAGTCGAGTTAGGTTTCCTGCCAGCTTCAAGATACAGGGCAGACTTTGACGAAGTCAGAGCAAACTGCAGATGGTACAGGACTGGAGAATGTGCCAGGGAAATGGGGTTCATTAGTTAGGAAAAAGTGTAAATGGTGTTTTCGAAAAATTCTGATTTTGAAAAATTAGAAACTTTTTTTAAATTCAGAAACCTGGAAATTCTGTTGCAGCACAATGGACGCTACCATACCTCACTTTTTTAGATTTACTCAATTATATGTTCAGACGTTTTCTCAGATGAAAAACGCATTGTCCGACAGGAGACTTCACGTGACCCTAGGAAATTTTAAAACTATTTGGGTGTCTAGAGCAACCAATGAGCCGATAAGGCATTGTAATACATAGGCATTCAAGAAACATTTTCGTTTTTCCGTCAAGCAAAATTAACATTTTATTTGAAAATGTAAAGGAACTTTAACAACGCAGAACAACACGATGTAAACACACACATCAAAAAAAGTTTTGCATCACCCCAGTTCCCAGAACTCCTGAAGATAGACGTTGACTGTGGATATTGTATCACAGAGACAGTTCCTTTGACTGTTCAGAGATGTCACTGATACCGCCTAAAGATGTAAGCAGAACTACGCATGAGCAGCACCTATTAGACGGAGGGGGTCCGACAGCCAATCAGTACCAGTCATTCCACCAGGAAGGAGGTACACGGCTCGTGTTGTCTGTAGTGCAACCATGCCTAAACAGTCAATACTGCCGTTCAATCGCGTCCGCATTGTTACTTTGTTCCAGGAAGGGCTCTCAAAAATGGAAGTGTCCAGGCGTCTCGGAGTGAGCCAAAGCGCTGTTGTTCGGCAACGGAGGAGATACAGAGAGACAGGAACTGTCGATGACATGCCTCGCTCAGGCCGCCCAAGGCAGTGGATGACCGCTACCTACGGATTATGGCTCGGAGGACCACTGGCAGCTACGCTACCATGTTGAATAATGCTTTTCGTGCAACCACAGGACGTAGTGTTACGACTCAAACTGTGCGCAGTAGACTGCATTATGCGCATATTTACTCCCGACGTCCATCTTTGCAATCACGACACCATGCAGTGGGGTACACATGGGCCCAACAAAATGGCGAATGGACCGCTCAGGATTGGCATCACATTCTCTTCACCGATGAGTATCGCATATGCCCTCAACTAGACAATCGTCAGAGACGTGTTTGGAGGCAACATGGTCAGGCTGAACGCCTTAGACATACTGTCCAGAGAGCACATCGAGGTGTAGGTTCCCTGCTGTTTTGGGGTGGAATTATGTGGTGTCGACGTACGCCGCTGGTGGTAATGGAAGGCGCCGTAGCCGCTGGACAATACGTAAATGCCATCCTCCGACCGATAGTGCAACCATTTCGGTAGGATAATGGCGAGGCATTCGTCTTCATGGATGACAGTTCGCGCTCCCATCGTGCACATCTTATGAATGTCTTGCTTCAGAATAACGACATCGCTCGACTAGAGTCGCCAGCATGTTCTCCAGACATGAACCCTATCGAACATGCGTGGGATAGAGTGAAAAGGCCTGTCTACGGACGACGTAACCCACCAACTAGTCTGAAGAATCTACGCCGAATCGCCGTTGAGGAGTGGGACAGTCTGGACCAACAGTGGCTTGTGGATAGTATGCCACGACGAATACAGATAGGTATCAATACAAGAGGACGTGCTACTGGATATTGGAGATAACGGTGCGTACAGAAATCATCTACGTCAGAGACAACGCCTTGCTACACCAATAGCCTCCCCATCATCCACGTACTGCTTCCCGCTGACTGCATTCTTCATTGAGCCAAACAATGGGAAGTCGGAAGGTGGATGAGAAAACCAGCGGGCACACGCCTTCGTGTACACGAAATGTTGGATGAGTGTGTCAGCACTACCAATAGAGACATACTGTTAAGCAGCGATGTGTTTGAAACTTCCTGGAAGATTAAAACTGTGTGCCGCACCGAGACTCGAACTCGGGACCTTTACCTTTCGCGGGCAAGTGCTCTACCACTGTGCCACCCAAGCACGACTCACGCCCCGTCTTCACAGCTTTACTTCTGCCAGTACCTCGTCTCCTACTTTCCAAACTTAGCTGTGAGAACGAGGCGTGAGTCGTAGTTGGGTAGCACATGGTAGAGCACTTGCCCGCGAAAGGCAAAGGTCCCGAGTTCGAGTCACGGTTAGGCATAGTTTCAATCTGCCAGGAAGTTTCATATCAGCGCACATTCCGCTGCAGAGTGAAAATCTCATTCTGGAAGCGATGCGTCTGATTGTGACCCGTCAGTCACCTCGAATGAGAGTGTCTGTACGTTCGCACGTTGGAGAAGTCACACCTGCTTACAGCTGGCCAGCACACAGGTGATCGGACAGGTTTGCGCGACCTACTTGCGATGACGACAGACGCCTCGCCCGATGGATCACCGTGCTTTTGTTCAGTTCCAGGTCTGCGCAAACATTCTGCAAGCACCTATGGATATCCAAGATGCTCTGTTTTTCTGCCAAAAAAAACTCACTGACTGCTCTCTGCTTGAAAGCTCCGTTACAGACGCCATTACTTCATGAAACTATGGGGACTGAATCAGTAATACTTAGCGATGTCTCACAACAAATTCCGCATTTTTTTCAACTTAAGCTGGCCGTGAAAGAAATTTGTTGAGTAATACATTAGTTGTTATAGCTGTGAAGTTATACGCAGATAAGTAGATTTCATAATTACTAGGATATTATATCTAACTATCATCGTATGAAATGAATGCAGTTATTTACTTAAATGATGAGCCAAAATGACCACTGTGCACCGCAATACCGAATGCCGGCTGTTGGTGTTGCTAGCACGTGACACGTTAGGTGTCGTGTCATCCGAAGACTGGATGGCAAAGCAAGGTTGGCACCTCTCAATAAAACGACAGAAAACGATAATGACTGCATGCGGCGCCGACGATTGAGAAACACT
Source organism: Schistocerca gregaria (assembly GCF_023897955.1). Lineage (NCBI taxonomy): Eukaryota > Metazoa > Arthropoda > Insecta > Orthoptera > Acrididae > Schistocerca > Schistocerca gregaria. Next base: position 777,856,173 of record NC_064922.1, read on the forward strand.
AGCGTAGCCACGCCTCCTAGAGCTTTGCTACGCCACTGTAATCGATGGTTAAGTTACGGCTCAGCAGAGGAGTCACCGATCACGACGGTATTCTCGTCTTATTGTTAGACAGGCAGCCAATGTATTAAATGTCGAAGGCAGAACTTATTGTAAACATTATGCCAGTTATTGGTTCAAATGGCTCTGAGCACTATGTTACGTAACATCGGATGTCATCAGACCACTAGAACTTAGAACTACTTAAACCTAACTAAACTAAGGACATCACACACATCCATGCCCGAGGCAGGATTCGAACCTGCGACCGTAGCAGTCGCACGGTTCCGGACTGCGCGCCTAGAACCGCGAGACCACCGCGGCCGGCAACTAACCTAAGGACATCACACACATCCACGCCCGAGGCAGGATTCGAACCTGCGACCGTAGCAGTCACGCGGTTCCAGACTGTAGCGCCTAGAACCGCTCGGCCACCCCGCCCGGCTCGTCATAGACAGCCCTATAAAAATTTTAGATGCACAACGTTCTGAGTACGTTTGAAAAAAATGGTACGAAATACATAGGAAACGAATCAAATATAGGACTTGTGTAGTTGCGAAAACGAGGAATGTTAACGTAACATATACCCAGTTGAGGCAGCGGAGGATTAGTTGCAAGGGGTAATACCCACGTGTCGAGAACTGGAAGTGGTGGCACTAATACTACGGATGCTGCTTAATACTACATAGTGGGTACAATGCCGTCTATGGCATTGCAGCGAGAAAGAAGCGACTCTGCCATGTTTCTCTGGTTTCTGTATCACTAACCTTGTGTCTTGCTGCTTCGGTAGTCCCTCGTCGCACAGTATCAGCGCTCAGGCGCCAGGTTTCATGTAGGTTTGTGATCCTGCTGAAGTGGGGTCGGTCGGGATGCCAACTGTTAAATGTTAATAACGTTTTGTACTATACTCGTTTTAATAAAGAATACTTTGAAACACCCTTCACAGAATTTCCAATATGGCGGTTCTTGACTACGCCGTTATTGAACCCTTTACAACATATTAACACATTTCTCACTTTCCATACTTGTGCTATACATTGCCCACGACACGTGGCGTTCTCTGATAACTAACCTTCACTTTATATCTTGTTTAATAGCTGGAATATTTACTCGCGACCGTTCTTTCAGAGCCGCCCCGGTTACTCGACCGTGCGTGTTTTGAGTGGCGCCTCGCTACTAACTCGCCCCGTCTTCCCCACGGACAAGAGAAGCCACGCCACCTTTCTCCCTCAGCCAATAAGGGCACTTCACTCGTTTCCTCTCTCTCTCTCTCTCTCTCTCTCCCAGATCACTGTTGCTAGGTGGATCTGACTTCACGTTTGCGGACATTGTGACGGAAGTTTGTCTCGGAACACTGTCTCAGACTGTAAGATCCTCCTCCCGAGTAGTCGGATCTTGTCCCTACTAAGGTTGCACAACATTGCCTCCTATGATTTTATCATTAATGCTCCGTGTTGATCCATAATTGTCAGATGTACGTGTAGGCTCGCTGGTACTGAGCATTCTCAGAAAAATAAGTCTAAGCTACTGGGAAAAACACTTAAAAGGTAGATATGTACGAAACACAAGAGATAACAGCAAGAATGGAAAACTAATAATGAAGTGGTCGGGTTAAAAGGGGAGTAAAACAGAGATACAGACTTTTTCCACTATTGTCCAGTCTGTACATCGAAGAAAACTGACGGAAACGGAATAAAGGTTGAGGAGTGGAATTAAAATTCGTGATTTAAGAATATCAAAGGTAAGTTTCGCTGATGACATTGCTATTGTCAGTGAAATTAATGTAAAATCGCAGGACCTGTAGATGGAAAGAACAATCTAATGAATACAGAATATGGATGGAAAGAGGAAATTACGACGAGGAAAATAATGAAGAGTTGCAGAAATAACATGAACGATAAACTTAACATCAAAATAGGTACCCACAAGAGGATGAAATGAAGGAAATAAGAACATTACAATTAGACGAGGCAAGGGCAAGGATGGTGCTCCTGACCAAACAAAGTTTACGACTATCAAACGTCGGCTTAATGCCGAAGCAATTTCTTAGAATGTACATTTGGAGCATAAACTCATATGGACGTGTATCAAGGCGTAAGCATAACCTTAGTCCCGTCACGTTAGTGTAATTGCTAAATTGTGTAATTGCATATGTAATTGTTAAAAATGGTAACTGAAGTAATTTTACATTAAGCCACGGATCGTTACAGTAAGAAGTTGTACGACTATCTTGGCCTTGTCATCACGTATATCTGTGCGTTGTAATCTTTGGGAATCAGTAATGCACTTGAAAATGAGCTTATAACCCGAAACCCAGGTTATGCAGTAGCATTAATAATTAAATTCTTGAAAAATGCAAAAAACAGTGTGTTTTAGTTAATTCTGTAACATTCTCTAATGTTCCTGGAAACGTCACATATGGCATTGACGTGCTCTCCAGCAAAATCGTCTTATCCCAAGGTTTGGAACGAAGAAAAAACAGAGGAAGAAGTCAGCGAATAAGTGTATCCGCTTATGAAGAGAAACTACGTAAGTGGAAAATGATTTTTTTAGCGAACAATTTTAGTAGAAAAAGATAGTTGAACGAACAAATCAGTGATACAGATTATGACGCGAAGAGTCAAAAATATTTAAATCCAAAACAATAATGATCCAAGACGAGAGCACAAACTTCCCAGTAGAATTCCTAAATTCGCTCGATGTCTCCTGTATGCTGTCGCAGACAGGGCCGTTAGCTCTCGTTACTACAAGGGCGTGCTGAATAGTAATGTCCCCCAATTTTTAAGTTTTGTATTCTGTCCTCAGTATAGATTGAGGTATTACATGTCATGCATATTTCTCGTCGATTTTGCTGCTTTGCTGACGCAAGTTGCAATCTTCTGCCACTAGAGGGCTGTGTAACAAGTAGCTTGTAACGTGGCAGTGTGTAACGTAGCAATGAAGGTGAGTTGGAAAACTGAAAGCTCGAATTCGAAGAGCTCGTCCACACACAGAGCACCTTTTCTTCAGTATTACAATGGCAGACCACACATGGGTGCTATGACATCTGTAAAAAGCCGACGCATTGGGTTGACTCCCATCGATCATCCTCCACACAGTCCTGACATGGTCCAGATCCGATTTTCGTCTCTTTCCAGAATTTAAAGAACAGCTTTGAGGACTTGACGTTGGCAGTGATGAAGCACTGCAAGCAGAGGTGATGTTATGGCTCCGTCAAAAAAGTCAACCATTGTATAGTGACATTATCAACAAACTGGTCTCTCGTTGAGAGAAATGTGTTCATCCCCAGGGTCACTATATTGAGAAATAAATACGTAGACGTCAAGATTAAAGACGTAGAATTTTACTAACATTTGTTTTATTTGAAACGATTTAAGGGTTTTCATATAAAAAATTCGGAGACATTACTTTTCAGCACGCCCTCGTAATTTTGATGCATAGTGTACACAAAACTTACACTGCGCTTGGCGCCCAAGCTGCCGCTATTAATTGTGATACGCCCTGCATGGAAATCTTACAGCTATGGCTCCCATGTAGCCTTGTGTCGCCTCGGCCTTAAACCGGTTGCAGAAAAGCTTCTAGACAACATCAGTAGAAGTGGAAATAAGAAAAGGAAGAGACAAGTCAGCATTCATGACAGGAATTTCAATTATTTTAGCTAACTATTCAGCTTTAGAAGGCTCCAGTTTCCGGTAGGATTAGCAAACGGTTTATTATTATGAATGAAAACAAGTGCACGTCACTAACGTAATATTCTACAGTATTCGTTATTTATTTCACAAACCGGTTTTCAGCTGTTACGTTGTTATCAGGTACAAGGGAGAATATATGGTGCTGTGAAATTTATGTAGGTTCAAAGATTTTAAACTAGTGCTGCTACAGAGTATCTCCGTTTCCAAAGAAGAAAACTCTAAATTTTAGAGTTAGGAATAAAATGAGAGGCATTAATTGAAATTTAACATTATTTAACTAAGATAAACCTTGACACATTAACTAATTAACTATATAACAATTTACAATAATTATTCTTAGAAAAAATAAATCTAACAATAAACTTTGATGACAGGTTTCAAAGGAATGGCTAAAGAGAATAGTACAGTCTTTAAGAGATCCTAAACTACAACTTGGTAAGATATACTAGTGAGAGTCAGTATGTAATTGAAGCATCTGTGACTACAGAAACTAATTTTTTTAAAAGGACAAGAGAAATTATAAACTGAAGTCAAGTAAAAAATGGGACATGTGAGTAAGAGGAATAATTTACGATGTGACCTGGATGACATTATGATTAGTATTTGCAGTTAGAAGCGGAGAGTAAGGGAATTTGTAACAGAAATAAACGTATGGCAGCGGATCTTGAAAGATAATGCGTTACTCCAGGACTGATTTAACTACGGAAAAAAACAGTTCCGATTTTGGCCACCAGGTACAAATGTAGCGCTGTTGATCACGTTGTTTTAGATGCAGTATCTCATCGACGTCTCCGGTGCTCGTACTGCACAAAGTGTGTAAGAGGCGGTTAATAATGAAATCAACGCTGTTTCACCTTTCTGCCCACATCCCGTTCCTATTCCATTACATATGGAACCTTTCTATACGTCTTTCTTGCATTCACAGCGCCAGATTTGTAGCCTCTGACCAAAACTGCAGCTATTTTCCCTGCAATTTTTCCCAGCGTAAATCGGTTCCGCATTAACCCATTAGCATACAGTATCTTTCAAGTTTCGCTGTCACACGATAATTACAACTCACACTGGGCCTCCGTGAATAGCTGCACTTTAATTATTACCATGCGGTATATCTTACCTGTTTGTAGTTTAAGGTCTGTTACAGACAGTACTATGTTTTCAGCCATTCCTCTGGAACACGTCACCATAGTTTATTGTTCAATTTATTTTCTTCTAAAAACAATTTTTGTAACTTTTTATATAGTTCATTAGGTAATCTAACATTAACGATTTTCATCTTTGGAAACGGAGATTATCTGTAACTGCGCTAGTGTACAGTCTTTGATTCTATAAAAATTTAGCTGCATCACATAGTCGTCGTTGTCCCTGACGTGGTCCTAATAGCCGATTACCGGTTAGTGAAATAAATGAGAAATATTGTAGAATATTACATCAGTGTCGTGTGCGTTTTCATTCACAGTGTATAAAATAATCTGCCAAGAACCTACCGAACAGTCACTCAGTACAATTTATCAAATGGTTCAAATGGCTCTGAGCACTATGGGACTTAACAGCTGTGGTCATCAGTCCCCTAGAACTTGGAACTACTTAAACCTAACTAACATAAGGACATCACACACATCCATGCCCGAGGCAGGATTCGAACCTGCGACCGTAGCAGTCGCACGGTTTACAATTTATCAATGAAGCACAATGACAAACAGTATTACGAAGTGAGTTGAGAAGAACCTTGTTTCTCGCACGGAGAACTATACTTAAAATGTGTTCGCATGTTGGTCAACCACAAAACTTATTTGTCTTTGCATCCGAAAGCAAAATAACAAATGTAGTTTATAAGAATATCCTTGGAAAAAGTCATATGCTACACAAATAAGATCATTAATTGTATATTTGTCCAATTTAGCGACCAAATAAGATGATTAACTGCACCCATTTTTCTGAACTGGAATGCCAAATCGAAAATAGAGATCAATGGAAGTGGTGCTTTTTAGCAAGTATGACATAAAAGAATTCTAACAGCATTCTGTTACAGAAATACGGAACACCGTTAGCTATCAGTCAGCGTTCACTGTAACAACAGAAATGTATCTGAAAGTACGCGACAGGAAAAATTGAATGTGGGAGTACCACATACAACAGGTTGATGATACAGCAGATACTCGACTACTTTAATAGTAGTTACGGTATATCCTGACAAGTTACTGACAATTTGTGCTCGTCAATAATGGGCCAGAGTAAGTGACTTTAAATCTTTGTGAATGTTATTCTTATTTTTGATGCTGATTGCATGAACTAAGCTGTTGGTTTGAAAAAGTAATATATAATTGATGACCAGTTTCATGAAGGAATAAATACAATCTAATACAGTTGCTAATATCACCAGTTCATTGAACAGGCCCCTGCATGACATCTTGAGTCATTATTCTCAGATAACACTATGAAAGTGCGGCTGCTCCCGGCGGAGGTCCGAGTCCTCCCTCGGGCATGGGTGTGTGTGTAATTTAGGTTAAGTAGTGTGTAAGCTTAGGGACTGATGACCTTAGCAGTTAAGTCCCATAAGATTTCACACACATTTGAACATTTGATTTGAACACTATGAAACGAAAATATGCGAAGTGGGCTTACGAGCGTTATCTCTTACACCATCCGCTCAACACTGAGGAGAAAAGCCGTGGTTAGCGATATGCACATGTACAGAAGACGGCATTATCACGTACAGAAGATATAAAAGGGCAGTGCATTGACGGCGATGTCATTTGTACTTAGGTGATTCATGTGAAGGGCTTTTGACGTGATTAAGTCCGTTCGACGGGAATTAACATACTTTCACCGAGGAACGGTCGTCAGAGCTAGATGCATAGGACAATTCGGAAATCGTTAGGGAATTCAATAGGCCGAGATCCACAGTGTCAAATTTCAGGCATACCTCTCACCACGGACAACGTAGTGCCAATGGTCATCACTTAGCGATCGAGAGCAACGGCGTATACGTATAGTTGTGAGTGCTAACAGACCGCACAACTTCATGAAATAATCGTAGAAATCAATGTGGGACGTACGAAGAACGTGTCCGTTAGGACAGTGCTGCGAAATTTGAGCGTAACAGGCTGTGACATGAGACGAACGACTTGAGTATCTTTGACAGCAACACAACATTGCCTGTGGCACCTCCTCTTGGCTCGTGACATATCGGTTGCATCTTGGTAAGAGACCTTCGAGAGGGGACTGCCAAGAGGGGAGTGACCGTAAGAAAAATATTGAATAACCAATGATGAAGAGTAGGGGTACGGAGTACTAAAGACTGAAGCGAAGCGCTTCAAGTTCTCTAAGGCTATAGGTACTGCGATAATGATGTTTTTCGCTACTACTGTTCAATCTGTATGTCGAAGAAGCAATGACGGAAATAAAAGAAAGGTTCAAGAATGGGATTAAAATTCTAGGTCGAAGGACGTAAATGATATGATTCGATGATATTACTATCTTCAGTGAAATTGAAGATGAATTTCAGTAATGGAATGAACAATCTGTACAGAACATGGACTGAGAGTAAATCGAGGAAAGACGAATTTAATGACAGGTAGCAGAAATGAGAACGGAAAACATCACATCAGAATTTGTGATAGGGGAAGTTAAGAAATTGTGCTATCTAGGCAGCAAAATAACCCGGAGTAAGAGGATCATAAAAAGGAGACTAGCATTGGCAAAAAAGGACATTTTTGACCAAGAGAAATATGCTAGAATCAAACACAGGTCTTAATTTGAGGAAGAAATTTCTGAGCACAGCACTGTATGGCAGTGAGACGTGGACTACGGGACAATCGAAACAGAAGAGAATAGTAGCAATTGAGATATGGTGCTGCATTAGAATGTTGAAAATTAGGTGGACTGATAAGGCAAGGAACGGGGACGGGGGGGGGGGGGACGGGGGGGGGGGGGGGAGGAGCTATCCAGAGAAACGGTGAGAAAAGGAGAACATGGAAAACGTTGACAAGAAGAAGGGGCAAGATGATAGGACATCTTTTAAGATAACATGAAATAATTCCACAGTATTAGAGGGAGCTGTAGAGGGTATAAACTTGAGGAAGACAAAGATTGGGATAAAGCGAGAAAATAACTGAGGATGTTGGTTGCAAGTGCTACTCTGAAATCCAAAATTTGGCACAGGAGAGGAGTTCGCAGCGTACTCTGTGGCGCAGATGCCACGAAGCCATGGACACAAGTTGTCAGCAAGGTACTGTGCAAGCTGGTGGTGGCTCCACAATTGTGTGGGCTGAGTTGTTTACATGCAATGAACTTGATCCTGTGTTCCAATTGAACCAGTCATTCTCTAAGAAACCTTCTCTTCGGCCACCTGGAGATTATTTGCAACCATTCATGGACTTCATGTTCCTAAACAACAAGGAAATTTTTTGTGGGTGGAATTGCGTCAAATAACCGCGTCAGAATAGTTTGCGATGGTTTTCAAGTCGTGTCCTGCCATCGTGATTTAAGTTTGCCGTGATTTCCCTAAATCACTTCAAGAAAATGTGAGTATGGTTCTTATGAAAGGGCACGGACGATTTGCTTCCCCATCCTTGAAAACATTCGGAGCTTGTGCTCCGTCTCAAATGACCCCGATGACGGCGGGACGTTAAAATCGAAATCTTCATTCCTTTTCTTGATTTGAACATTTATGGGACATAATCGAGAGGTCAGTTTGTGCACAAAATCCTGCACCGGTAACACGTTCGTTTTTATGGACGGCTAGAGAGACAACATGGTTCAATATATCCGCGGGGGACTTGTTGAGTCCATGCCACGTGAAGTTGCTGCTCTATATCCGGGAAAAGGATATCTGACACTGTATTAGGAGGTATCCCATGGCTTTTCTCACCCCATTGTATAAAGATAATTCCTGTCGAGTAACATGCTGGGAATATTTGCAACGTTTTACCAAAAGGATTTCAGTGTATTGATAATATTTTTCATATAATAATGTTTACATAACTGGACAAATTAACCTTTTCACCAATTTGAATTTGTACCGATATTTTGTATGCACCATCTGCGATTGGGACAGTAAAAGTTTGAAGATACGATCATCCGGAGAATCGTCGCAAATGTGGGAATGGCTGAAGGAATTGTTGATCGATAAGTCGTTATACTGGAGAGAGTAGTAATGAAATCGTGTCTCCCTCAAAGAAGTATAACAGGACGTCTGATATTTCCAGTACAGACAAACGGTTAATCATACACGAATGTCAGTACCATTAGATGTTATTTTCGTATCCAGGATGGTACAGGAGTACTACAAGATCGTTCGCTGACGATGCTGTTGTGTACAGGTGAGTACCATAGTTGGATGATCGTCAGGAGTTGCAGAAAAACTTGGACAAAATTTCCGATGGGTCCAATGAATGGCAGTTCTTCTTAAACGTGGATAAATGCTAGAAAACGACTGTAATAGAAAGAAAGAAGCCAATAGCATAAGTTTGGAATATTAGCACTGAACGTCCTGAGCACATCATATCATCTAAGTATTTTAGGGGCAGTGCAAAGAAGGGAAAATTAGTCTTAGGGTAGGCGATCGGAGTACTTAAGTAAGCAGGACATCAGAGTATGAAAGAATTCAGAGAGACGCACTGTTAAGATTGTAACAGGTAGTGTGCGGCGTTGGTTGTGCTGATGCTATAATCCGATCTCTAATGATTTACAGAGGAAGGAAGCACTCTATTTAACCATGCAAATTAATTAAAGAAATGATTACGTCATGCAATGGAAACGTTTTACTGAATGATTATTAATAGGGGTGGCCCAATCAGGCATGACACTTTTGGTACCACACCATGCACATAGATGTATTAATGAGCCGATTGGGCATCTAATTCAGTAAAACGTAAGAACAGATGTTAAACAATCTCATACGCTTACGGACTTACACTACATTTAACCAACTAAGCCACGGGGTGGGGTGACAGCCAGAAGATCTCTCCCACTCCATGGTAGAATTTTTAACAGATTTATGAGACAGACGGCATGTAGGCACAAATGATAAAGTGTGTACTCTATGGAAAATGACAATAAGAACGAACCAAATTCTGGATTGTGAAGTGCAAACCTAGCGTTATTTTGTGGCGTTCCACCTGAGGTAACGGAGATTCACACGCTAGCCTCTGGGAAGCGGCACCTGGCTAGATTCTTTGTCTTCCGAAAAAGGCTTCTTTGCCGTCCCGTCGACGGCGCGAGGCACTTTTGAGAAAACACCTCTCTCTTCCTAACCAGCTCGTAGTCTCATCTCTGCAGTTCTTTGATCATATTAAAAAAGAGAAATTAAAAGAAAAAAAACAGAAGAGTCAGTCACTGGTGGTACTGAATCTTGATTGCAATTACTATACAGCGTCAGAGATCGACTACTTGGTCAAGGAAATGAGCATAAAATATTCTGAAATGTGTTTCCTGCCAGTTTCAGAGAATGCTATCCTTGCAGCAGCAGCTACAGCCAGTTTCAAAGTGTATCAGAATATATGGGGAACTTAGATGGGAATCCTTGGAAGAAAGACGACATAGTTACCGTGTAACCCTTTTGCATAAAGAAGGCTTTGAGACCATTATGCTGTTGCCATATCTCACATCGGGAACATGAGAAAGATATTAGGGCGTGCGCAGTGACATAGGAAGTCAATATGCGAACGGAATGAGAAAGAAAAACGATGACATTGGAATGTGCACTCCACTGTGCACTGTACAGTCATTTGACAGTGTTGGCTGGGAGTTTTAACAGTATGGAACACGAAGTAACTTCCACCAGTAAGGTTACTCTATCTACAGGCCGTGGCAGACAGTCGGTAGCGACCAATCGCTGTGTCATCCGCTGCAAGGGGCGTGATTGGATGTGGTATCGAGGTGCGTGGGGTAGCACACCGCTCTCCCAGCTGTCGTCAGTTTTCGTGACCTCAAGCTCCTACTACTCAGTCACGTATCTTCTCAGTTGGCCTCACGAGACTGAGTGTGTCCCGCTCCAATCCTCCCACCAAGGGAAAAGCGCTAGCAGTACTGCAAATCCAACCCGGATCATCCGCATGGCAGTCAGCCACACTGACCTCTTAGCTACGAAAGTGGACGCCATTATCGATACCCTTACTACGACGGCTGTTCGTAAAGTAAGGTCCGACCGGTCGTGAAATGTAAACAACTATGAAAATCAAAAATGTTTTATATGAATTAGCATGCGGGCTTTCAAATAACTTCGCACTCTCCGACTCAACATTGCAATATTAAAAGTTTTGGCTGTTTTCGTTGTCTAGAGGCAGGGACACGTAGTTGCTGCATTACAGGCCAAACACTGTTGAGTCTACAGTATACAGAATGAATATAAATGAATCGAATGGTCGAAGGTTCCTATCACACAGCAATTGCGAATGTAACGCAGAAATTTATAAATGAAAGACTGCAATTAAATAAAATCTGCAGGTACTGTCCTAACGACTTTAAATGATGAGTACGATAGTAGAAGTACTTCTGAGAATGCGGTATATATCTGCAAAACACTTATTGGTGTCCATGGTCCAGCAATTAAGTTGAATGACAGTTAAACAATACATTCCAACTGCTTATAATTAGTTACGAACAACAACATAGGTCGCGAGATATTCACTTCTAAACGCACACTACGTTTTCACTGCAGAAGCCACGGAAATTACACAAGAGCACAGGTCGGCACCCCGAAATATTTCTGTCCTCCGTGACCACGCGCAAACTGCTCCACTGTCCAAGTCTTCCCGCTGACCGTGCGTTTGTCGCACTGTACTGTCCGCGGCCAGCACTCACTCCCGTGTCCTATGCCGTACTGTTCAGCACTGCCTCCGTGTCCTCTCCGGAAACTCGCTTCCATCCAGTTTCCCCATTCACGAGCGCTGCGATAGGCTAGAGCGCTCGCGCCATGTCTTCAAGCCACTGCACAGTCACACAAACATAATGAAACATATTCTAAACACTGGATTTACATTTAAATACTTGAAATTAAATAAATATTCCTACGGCTGGACCACAAACACGCTCTAACACATATTATTAAATACATAAACAAATACATAAACAAATAAATAAACATATATCAAAAGAAAAGAAGCAAAAGGTAGGGCAGGAGCCTAATGTCTCTGTGCTTTCTAAAACACAGTAAATAACTGACCAGTTTCTTCATTAATAGCATATATCGGATATTAACAAAGACATGCCGCTACCGTTTTTTCGTGTAACTGTGGAGCACTTATGGCCTGACTGGCTCGATAGTAATCGGTCACTTTGACCTCCAATAACTCATGTAATATTCAAGTAACATGCCTGTAATTTATACCAATTTTGGTTTACACTAATAGTTTTCTAAAGACACGTCGATCGACGAAATCGGATGAAGTGTTTAAATTTTGGAAATTAGTTGCTGGGTGTTACTTGTATAATTGACCGTCAGATACTAAACTTTAAACTAATAAAGATATTGAAAATCTGATTACACCGTCACAATCGTCGTGCAAATAATAGTAAAGCACATGTTTCTTTTTGAGATACCGTGATTCATCTGGCTACTATTAAATTCTATACGAACTGTGAAATGTCTGAAATGATGGTTTCACAAAGTCCGCCATCTTTGGCACTCCCGGCGTGTCTCCTTCACCGATACAGCGTCACTATGGAATTCTCATCCACGTGCCGATGGAAAACACGTGGTCCGGCCGTTGTGCGGCATCATGCGGTTGTTAACGAGTCACGGCTTGCTCAGCGGCCCGAGCGGTGGCCGCCAACTCTGAACTGAATATTTCCAGGGCGCCGCAACTTGTCCGTTACCTCACAAGCTACACCTTTCAGTTACTTCTCTACACAGTCGGCGCTCCGATTTAGACATTAGTCGTTCCGTTGTACCAGCTTTCTAGTACCCTCATCATAGAAGGCTGCCGCCTGTACTTTCCACCAATTCTCTACGGTAGTCTACACCTCGCTGTCTGTGCCAAGATTTTGTTTTCATAGCTAGTGGTTCATGTGGGCAGAGATGGCTGTTAAGGGGAGCCAATTATGGGCTGTATTGTTGGTGATCAAACACTTCCCTTCGAAAAAACTGTAGCGATGTATTCATTGCCCCTGCAGAGTGTGCCCACGAATTGTCATGAAGAAGGAAACGCATGACAGTTATGTTATGCGGGCTGCATAACATCAGGCGATTCTCTGACCAGGCCCTCAAACTTGGTGGGAGACACTATAGTTCCAGTCGTCGTTATGTGCTCACGGCGCGCTCAGAACTGAAAAAAGCTACGTGACGCAATCGACGGGTATACTAGAGACACTGCTCAACACATCGGTGAGAAGCTTCATCCGATTTTGATTGTGGTTTCCATTTAGCGCCCGATTGTACCTTGCTTTCCGAATATCCCTCGTAATAATGAATTACAGCCATCTTAGTCCAGTGACTACTATATCTTTGGCCTTCACGAAAGTTTCAAACTGGGACGTTTCGTGCCAACGTTCATGGTGTCCCCTATTATACTGCATGCACTTCGGAGATGCCGGAGAGGATTAGAGGGTTCCAAGCGGCTGGAGGTGGTGGTCTGGCTATGAGCCGGAGGCTGAAAAAGTGATTGCAGTTGAGGAAATATTACTTCGATTGAAGTTATGAGAAGTGTCGTGACTAGAGGATGTGTTTACGTTGAAGAAGATATGTGAATTCGTAGGTGAAGCATCGAAAGTTGTAATTAGTAAAAGGGGATCATGAAGTAATATATGAACGGAGACCATTGATGCTTCACGGCAGTTTGAATATAATAAAGGAGATAGTCGACACAACTGTGTACCGAAAGAAGTCATATAACTTTCTGAGGGAGCTACAGAGACAGTTGTATCTTATGCACATAAATTACATTTGTTATGGCTGGAGAGAATGAGTGTTGTCCACTAGGGTCCATGTACTTGTTTCCACGAAAAAATAACCTGTGTTGAAAATGAGTGACTTATCATGCCAGTACTTTCGTTCAGTATCTACCAGATTTGCTTAAACGCTGTTTCAGAATCCAGACCCCAGTACCAGCTGTGGCGAAGGGGGCAACAAAATTCGTTTTCAATATTTTGCGTAGTTACTGGCCGAACTTAAAAATTCAAAATTTTGTCATAATCTGATCATTAAGAGGTATAATCTTATGTTAAAAGTTTAACAAAGTAATACAAGTATTACAGTTAAAATTTGTATTTGTTTTGAGACAGCATAACTGACGGCGCGCAAATACACGAATGATTTTTTCATCTAGTATTTATGAAGGAGAGCACTCTATGACTTCCAACAAAGAGAACACATAATTTCAAACCTTCACAAAACCTTTTCTCTCTGACACCAGTTAAAAAATGATGGAAGGGGGCAGAAGTTAATCGCTTACTGCATTATCACCGAGAAGCAGTCAAACTTTAGCACCAGGCATGACATTTTAATGTATTACTTCTTTACTTCTAACTCAATTCGGAAGGCAGTTTGGAGAAAGTATCCTGAATGTATCTGCAAATAATACCACTGTATGACACATAGTTTAGGATATGTGTCATGATCATTGAGATACGTGAAAAACTAGCGTTTGCTTAAAATGGAATGCAAATTATCCAGTTTATAGGGAACCGTTTTTCATAATGAGAGTACCTACCTACTTTCAACAAACTTTCCTAAATGGTTTCTCCCTCACATGCTTAAAGGGAATTATTTCACACATTAACTCATTTGAAAAGTAATCAAATGGTTCAAACTGTTTTATGCAAGACAGTTCGATTCTATATAGAATCGGGGTTTACAGGTAAACCCGTGTATGCGTAGAAAGCAGTGCGTACATCAGTTTAGGCACACGGTAAAATGAAAAAGACGCCTAAGTGTCTGATGAAAAGACCACTTTTTTCAATCGTCCGATTACCGCTAAATCTGAGTGTACTGTCATCAGTAAATTAAGTATAAGAATACAGTTTTGTGTATTTACACGCCACACTTCGTAAGGGTATCTTGGATAAAACAGTCTTGCAAAAATTTTCCTCGAAAGACGCGTTTCGGCATTGCAGGGCATCATCAGATTATCTACGAAAAGAATATAGAGAAAATAGCAGTTGAGGTATGGCTATATTATTCACAGTTGCAATAACATATCAGACGAAATTTTTACGAACCATGGACTGAGAGACAATCGTAGAACCATTATGCTGTGGAATAAGCGTACGTCCAGGTAGAGCTAACTGTGCCATGTGCCCCCGACACAGTCATGACGGCAGGTGCGGTGGTGCAGCGATAGGACTACACATACAGAAATGCACGTGTAATGCTTCACTGAACATAGTGAGATGAAAACCAGCCATCACGCTAGAAGACGTCGAGCATGTTTGTATACAGCTGAGCTCAACATTATAGATGCTTAACGTCTTCTGCTGTGATATCTGTGGTTAAAACAAAAGGGACGCTGTTGAATTCCAATAGGTTCCAACCCGCAGAAAGGTGTAACCCGTGAAAAAGGTATAATCTGTAGAAATTTTTTTACTGGCTTCTTGGTAAGGGTATTTGGCCCAGAGAAGCCAGTAAAGTAACTTAGATGCGGTACAGATTCCAAAATCGCCTCCTTATTGAACGCCTGATAGTCCAACACAGGCCTGTACCTTTCTTTTAGAGGTGGATCCCCTCCACGCCCACGCCGGCATGATGGCCAACTGAAAAGGTCTACTGCCATCTCTGCATAAGGGTTAGTTTTCACTAATGAGAGGTGTCGCAGGATATGGGTATTGCGATGTTTGCGTACGTCTGATTAAGGTTAATCATTAATAGGCGCTCATCTTGATATAAATTGGGTCGAAAGTCGAACGAAGGGTAGCATTTTTAAGGGTAGAGGGGAAAAAAGTGCCAAACAAGTACCTCTGCGATAGTTAGGTCGGGTAGTAAGAGCAGTGGATATCATGCAAGCGGAAACCATGTCAAGCCATATTTTCGTCATAAGAGATCAGTCTATGACGGTGCTGCAGCACGGTGTGCTGGAGTTCGGGTTGTGAGAGATCTCCCTGCCGCGCAGCGTCAGTTGCGACTTGGCGCGGGCGAAGGCCCAAGTCGCCCATCTGGTGGGAGATAGTCGTAGTCAACGCTCGGAGATAGTGGTCGCTTAGTGGCACCACTGCTCACTTGTTGGCTGCACTGACAGGCTCAGTGGGGGCTGCGGTTGAGTCTTGCCTGTGTAGTGGAAGACATAGGCCGTACCCTTGAGCGTTCTGATAGCTCAGGTAGTAGACTCGCCGGAGCAGAGCTGTTTGGAACCGATGGGCTTCGGCGTTGTAGCGGCGGCTCCCGTTTTCTGCTTCGGTGTGTTCGCCGCGATGTGTCCTTCCGCCGGCTGCTCCATAAGAGGAGCGGCGGCAGGTGTCTTTTCTACGTCTGTGGCGTCCGAGCGCAATTGCCGCAGTTGTGTGCATGTCTCCTCCATCTCGGCAGTCATGGTGGTCTTAAAAGCTGCCCTATCTGCGTCCATGGCGGCCCTGAAGGCTGCAATAGCCTCCTCCACCGAGGCCGCCAGTATGGCGCGCATATCCTGCACTTGCGGCTCAGGTCCCCCGCGCCACTCTCACTGGCGCGATATTCCGGCACCCTGTGGGCAGTGGGAGCTGTCTTCTATCCTTGCTGTTGCGTCTTCGTTCCGCGGCGCTTACGGCACCGACGTCGTGGCTTCTCGGTTTGCGCCTTGTCGTAAGCGCAGCCGTCGCTGGCGAAAGCCGGGCAGCCACGCCAGTTTGCAACATGTGGCCCGCCGAAGAGAGCACAAGTCGGTGCCTCTTTTTGTCGTCTGTCACAGTCGCTAGTGTCGTGTCGTGCGGGCCGGCGCACTTAACGCATCGCGTCGAGTGGCGGCAATATTTAGCCACATACCCTTCAGCTTGGCACCTGAAGCACTGTGGCTTAGAGTCTATGCCTAGGGGGAGAGCTTCGACGGTCACAGGAAAGCCTAAGAGTTTCCTGAAGCCGAAGATGTCGCTGCCATCCGTCGCAGTTCCCACTACTGCAGCGGCGGCCTCTTCCTATTCGTCCGGTTGCGCAGCTTAGTAATTTCACCCCGGGAATCCAGCACGTGACAGCCCATCTTGGACCGTCTTTACATGACAGATCCAGGGCAGCCCCCTGGTCAGGGTCTTAAATTGCTTCTCACGCTGTTTCGGCGCGGTCTTCTTCTCCACAGTAGGTGGGTCACCAATGTGGGCGGGCACAGCGCTCTTGAGTGCGCGGTGGTCAGCTTCGCTCGCTGCCTGCTGCTGGACGATGGCGTCTGAGTCAAGGACTCTACGCCTACTTCTTCCCTGCAGCAGCTGTCTATGACATCAAACATATCTCTCCACGACCCTCTACTTCAGTTAATATACAGAGGGGGGGGGGGAAGGTACACGATTCTCGTCGCGCTTACGTTCCGCATTCCCAGTGGGTTGCGGTGTCGGAGGCTGCTTATCTGTATCTACCTTCTTCTTCTTCTGCCCGTTTCTGCCCACCTTGCTGTGTTTTAATAACGAAGCACGACAATTTGCTCAGCGTCGCGCCACAGTCGGAGCACGGCTTCGCAGCTCTCCTAGCTCAGCACAGGTAGCGCGCTGCACCAGTGATGTGCACGCCTTCGCTGCTCGAGCGCAACTCAGGCCTGTTCCCTCGTCATTCGTCTAAAGGACCAAAAATATCGGAGTTGCATATGGCAACACAGTCGCTGTAACCTCACCACCACCCAGCAACTGATTCAGAATTGTGTGCCATTGTTCCACCTTAGGAGGTGAAATACAGTACGCCGTCTTGCACACTGGATTACGATCGGTTAACCGGATGTGATATTCAGTCTTACAGGTCGTACCCAACCAATCCGTCAGGACCTCAGGAAACTCTTTTAATAACTTTAACAATCCTGAGTCATCCGACTGAGGGAGATTCTCCACCTCCAACTTAGGCAATTTTGCAGTCACACTGCACACTTTAGTCCTATTACTGTGAGCCCAAAGGGTATACCTATTCTCTGTCCGAAATTTAAAATAATAACCTCCCTCCTAATAATCAAGTATACACAACGTATTCTCAAAAAAATATCGGCCATGTCAAGTCATGATTACGTACATTAAATTGGCTCCGAAGTACCACCTCTAAGGCTGTCCAACACCGACCAGCAATTTTGGTTAACACTTTGAAAGTCAAGGAACTCATCTACTAGCCTGTATCTACGATACCAAATGTAATCAACAAGCGAGGCATGCCTCCGAGCATCAAGCAGAGTGCACACAAATTCAGAGTGGTGCTCGGCGCACACTTAGTGTAAAAGCAACTTACTGCGCGTATCCTGTGACACAATAACGACGTGACCACATGACGGCGCCACTGCTCGGCGGTGTCAGCTGTTCGGTGGCGTCAGCTCTTCGGACGCCTATTGCATGGCACCCCACATTTCGTGCAAATTGCCCCTGTTTTCCACAGTGAAAACACGCTCCACAGCGAACGCCTTGCATCTTAATTTGGTCAGTCGATTCACTCCAGAACTAACTTCCCAAGAGCTACTGTTCAGACTGCTCAGCTTTTCACCTCCGTACTGCATATTCCCAATCTCCACTACCAGATCAGAGAAAGACTAAAGTCTGTCGAAAAACAGTATCCTAGAAAGGTCTTCCCGTCACGTGATCTCCAGAATATTGCCGAAAACACAGAGGGATAGGATGGCTATCCGCACACTATCAACGTATTCGCCTTGTGGTTTATACATGCTTGTACTCCAACTACATGCTGGTCAATCATCTCCTTCCTCCTAGGAGTGCCTTAAAGTTCTGATTTGATTTTTTTACGAAACCCACTTAAGGTCTCCTCTCTTTGCAAGATTTCCAAAATTATTCTACGAAGGGAAAAGTAATTTGAAAAATAACACTGCAAGAAACTTGAAACACCTCACCTTGTTCTTGCAGTTTAACAATGAAGCATAATGATAATAACTGTGCCACCTGTTAGGTGACTTCCACTGATTGCCAGCGAACCCCCTGAAAACACCAATTAGTAGGTTACGTAACTTACAAAATTGTTTAATTGCATAATGCAGTATCTTCGCAACTGTTTAATTCACAAATGATCCTTATACGGTTGCTGTACCAGTAGGCCAGATGTAGAGGGAGCTGTTTAGCAATATCGTAAGATTGCTTACTGAGAATGGGCCACTTGCTTTTTACGAGGAACGTTCAGTAAATGATGCAAAACATTTTTATCTACAGTTCCCGCTTGAAAAAATGGCGAATTAGTTGTGAGACATCGTGGAATACTCCTACTTCGGCCCCTATAGTTTTCTGAAATTCTGGTACGTTGCGGCGCTATACGAAACCCTCAAAGTGCCGTCAGTAACGAAGGTGCGTTCCAAGCAGAGAGCTGCTTCGAGTTTCTTTTTGTGGAGAGTCAGATCATCGCAATATTCGTAGGCACGTACAAAATGTCTACAGAGACCTTACAGTGAACAAAAGCACGGTGAGTCGCCTGGCGAGGCGTATGTCGTCATTGAAACAAGGCTCAAATGGTTCAAATGGCTCTGAGCACTATAGGACGTAACTTCTGAGCTACTTAAACCTAACTAACCTAAGGACATCACACAAATCGATGCCCGAGGCAGGATTCGAACCTGCGTGGTTCCTTACTGTAGCGCCTAGAGCCGCTCGGCCACTTCGACCGGCTTGAAGCAAGGTCGCGAAAACCCGTCCGATCTCTTGCGTGCCAGCTGGCCGCACACAGATGTGCCTCCTGCAGTGTTGGAACGTGCGGACACTCTCATTCGAGGTGATCGACGGATCAGGATGAAACACTTTGCTGATCAACTGGACGTGTCTATTGGTGGTGCTGACACACTTGTCCGCCATTTTGGGGCACTTAGAGGTGTGTGCCTGTTGGATTCCTTACCGCCTAACAGATCATAAAGAGCAACGAAAGATCATCTATGCGGAATTGCTTACGAGGCTGATCGTGACAGTTTTCTTTTCGAACATTGTCACAGGCGAGGAAACGTGGGTTCATTACATCGAACCGGTAACAAAACGGCAATCCATGGAGTGGTTGCCCACCACCTCTTCTCCGAAGAAAAAGTTCAAGGCTAAAGCCATGACATAGATGATGGGGATGTTATTGATGCAGCAAGCGGTTAGTTCTGACGTCCACAGTAGACTGGTACCATACGGGCATACAGGCCTTCCAGTACAGTCGCGTAAGGTCGTCGCATTGAATGGAAGTAATGTTGCAAAAGGGGATCGCGCAGACAAAACAGTGGGGGATAATATTCTGTATTGGAATCCTGAATAAAACCAACCTCCTTTCAGAAAAAAAGTGTTGGATAACTTATTGAACGCCCCTCGTAGTTGTGCAGTTGTTTGCTTTTTCTGGATGGTACTGTAGTACGGAGGCTGTGTGCACGGTTCCGAGAAGAGGATTTTGGAGCTGTCGGCAGAGGATTAACGGGTCAGTGAGAGTGGCACGTCAGCTGTCAATATCAGCGGGTGCGGTAGCAGGGACAGTGCTAGGGGCGAAGGAGGGGCGGGCAGTGAGGAGGAGGAGGGGAGGGGGCGTTGATCGAGTTACAAGTGCCGGTGGCCGCCAGCGTGCAGCGTGTAGCGTCGCCTTGCAGTCAGCCGGCGGCGCCCATGGAGCTGGTGTTCACGCGGCCGCCGCGCTTCCAGCAGTACCTCGACGGTGAGTGCGTCGCGGGTGGCCTAACCTGCCCCTGCGCAACCACCCTGCTTGGCTTACCGCGTCAGTGGCTGATCGCAGAAGCTAACACCCCACTGCGAAATATTTTAGTTGCTCAGGAGTACGAATTCGCTAGCTTGTGGCCAGATGTTATAAAATGGAATACCAACGAAACTGGTTTGATTTCCATGAGATATTTCATGTGTCTCGGACCAGATATGGAAGTTCGTTTAATAGATTCGGACCCAGGAAATGACGAGTTTTTTCTCTTTTTTTTCTCGCAGAGTAGAGGCTTTCCTAACTTAAGTTTGTGTTTAGCTTAATTCTAAGTGTTAGTAATTTATTTTGGAAAAATATGCTGACGCAGGTTGGCTAAGACATGTTATTCCAAACATGTTTTTACGTAAAAGCCTGTACTTTCATTTTCTTTTCTACATAATTCCTGCAAATACTGTGGCACTTATCGTATTGTATAACCGGCTTTGAATACTATCCTCGTAAAAATCTGCGATTCGATGATTTAAACGTTCTGTAACAACTAAATAAAGTACGCTTCTTGTTAGTCGAAATCATAAGGCGTCTATTCTCTCTCGCTTATTCATCAAGTTTCTGCACCAGACCATCAGGAATAACTTCGTTCCTCATTATTCATATTCGTATGTCCATCTTGAAAAACTCTCACTCATTGCCGTACCATCCCACTACTCATAAGTGTCAAGAAGTGTGCATTATGTAATTGTTACAGAACATTTAAATTCTCGAAATTTATGCTCAAGCGGCACATTTCTACCAGGATGGTATTCAAAGCTGACTGCATGTTGCGATAAGTGCCTTAATGTTAGTGACATTTGTGTAGAAAAGTATATTAAAGTACGCAGTTTCACGTAGACATAAAACTGTTAAGAAAAGTATTCTTTTTTATTTCAAAACTATGCTTACTTCAGAAAACAAGCGTATACAGGCTGTTCGGAAATTCCCGTTACAAACTTCTAGGGCTTGTAGAGGGAAGTGAGTATATAATATTTTGAATATGAACCCGAGTCTGGAAACGTACCGTTTCCGTGCTACAGCTGTTTGAAGACATGTTTGCTGTGTAGGTTTGCAACAAGGTAGTCATGGTGGGGTGCTTACGTCGGGCTGGCTGATGTCATTTGACGTCAGCCCTACCTCTCTCGCTTGGTTCGAGCCTCATTCACGTGTCTATGAGTGTTAGAGGTTGTATGGAGTGTTGGAGATGACATAGGTGCAGTTGTTGGGCATTCACAGCATACCAGATGGTTCTGGGAGCAACATGCATTGTACGCGCAAATGCTCGTGTATTCGTTGGAGGGTTCTCTTCAACATGATGCAGTTCGACGTTTTCTAATTCGGGTGTGCGGCGTTTCTGGGAACACCACAAACGGTGGAGGTATCCTTTCTCGAAGCCGTTGCGTAATTCAGGCGAAAAAGATATGCCCTAGAGTCAGACGTTGTGCGTAACGATCTTAATAAAGGCGTCGAGTAGCTCTTCCATTTCCATGAACTTCGCCGTACATAAGGATCATGTCTGTGCATTCTGTAAACAAGTTCCTCTAACAATCAGAGACGAGGGAAAGAGGCTCGAACCAGTCAGAGGGGTAGGATAGACGTCAAATGACATCAGCCAATCCCATATAAGCACCACTTACCATGACTACCCTGTTGCAAAAACCCACCTAGCAAACATGGTTTCTTCTGCGCATATCTGGCGTGCTTCAGAGGCTGGGTACTTACAGAGAAGAAATACCTACAAAGATACACGATAACAGTATACGTCAGTTTATACTAATAGTGATAATATAGGCAATGCTCAGTATTAATTAGTAGTAGTTATAAAATCATGGATCCTTATAGTTGTATGACAATCAGTGCAAAGAAACTTCATGAAGATGCGGAAGAGAATACTCGTCCAGATAAATTTGTTCGCTCATTCTGATTCTGTGGACGAACGTTTCTTAATAACTCAGTGTGAGACAGTACATCTGCTGATAGTCTGAGTATACGTATAAAAATGCTCTGTTGCTTGGTATCTGTCCTGTTTGCATAAAGTGAGTGGTCCCTTTGGACGTAATGCGTGTTAAAGTTCAAGATCTATGTACGGATTATACTCTATACTTTGGAGAACTGTCAAGTCTCTGTACAGTATATCGGTTCCCACTTTTATCACAGCGTTTTCAAAATATGTCAGAAGATAAAATATCAGCGCCAATTAAAGTTGATGAAATTTTTACCAATATACTGAAATCTATTCGACAATAGGTGTCAATTATTTCCCCCACTGTACTCCACAAGAATGGTCTATATCGTGCATCTGGGGTAAGAGAAAATGTTCCTTAAAGTGGCATAAATGCAAGTGTTTGGGCCTCAGTAAGCTTCATCTTATATCGATTCGCATCATGAGCCCATTTTCTAATATTAGCAATCACTTTACATGCTGTAATTTTTTGTCTTGCTTTTCACTACCTTATATTTTGATCTTCCCAGTATCTTGTTGTGGGATTCGTTTATTATTACTATTACCTTATTTCTGATACAGTAAAACCCACTCAGACTAGTAATTTTCTCAATCAGTACTATTTCTTAACTCTCACCATACTGTATACAAATAACGGAAGCAGTAATACTGACAGAACAGGATTTCTTATCTTTAAAATTTAAATCATCATTGGTTTCAGTTTTTTTCTCATCCATGTTGAGCGTAAAAAGTGCTGTTGTTTTCTTTTGGCATCGAACTTTATCTTGCAGCACTGCTACGGTTTTTCGAATACCTCTTTAAATGCATTGTGCACGTCTGCTTTCCTCTTCATACGATTAACACATCTACGAATGTATTCCTAATTCCGTATGTTGAAAGTGATACAGTAGAACCAGTGGAAAGGATAGGAAGGAGAAAGGGAGCGTCAATTTTGACAGAATACAGCATGCATTTTTTCAGTGATCATATTACCAGACAGTAGATTAATTTTTTAAGTTCTTTCAGAAACATTCAAAAGAGGTAAAATGATAAAAAGATATTTCTAAACCCAAACATATGGATGTTGCTGCGCCTCCATTCGTCATTAACATTCACGAAACTTTAGATCGCCTTTTTCTTTCTCAGTTTCTGGATTTTTTTAAACGACTCATGGACCTTTTTAGACAATCTTGTGTGTTATACGGTTCAATATATCGTAATACCTTAACCTTCTGCCATAGTTGTCATTTTTATAGGATTACACAGTTTCCTAAAAAAGTTGTGCCAAAATTGTAAGGAATGTTACAGTTATTTATGATAACCTAAATTTTTGACATTCCAAATATTTTAATAATCAAAGCTACGTTAGCGGTATTGATTATATTTTTTAAGGACCACAATATTGGCGCTGATTTTCGCAACAGTTTTTCAAAAGATAATGAGAACATAAACACAGCAACCGGCAACCCTTAATTATTTTCCTTGTTGTTTTGATCTGTACGCTCAGTAACCCCTATTTGAAGGACGTTTCCAGTGTCCCAGATGGCTGATGACAAAGGAGGCATAAATAACAGTCCTTTAACTGAACCTTGAAAAATATCTAACAAGAAAAAAAACGTCCAATAAACATGGGCTGTAAAATGCATACCTTACTTGTTCATTTTCGATACTGTGAAACATGTCTCTTCTACTCCAAGCTGTTTGCTCTCCATAGTTTTGGAGAAGGTAGTATGGATCATATGAAGAAAAAAAGTAAAGTAAGCATGGACTCTAAAATGCTTAAGTTAAGAGCTGTGAACATTTGCTCATTTTCGCTACTGCGAAGCACATCTGTTGTATTAAACAAGTGCTCATTGCTTTTAAACTATACATTTTAGAGCTGGTGCTTACTGGACTAACTAAAACGTTTTCATTAAGTAGCTTTCTTGTCTGTTTGTTCGGTATAAATTCTGCAATTGATTTTAAACTAACGTCCAGATGAGCTACAGACTTGAAACTTTCAACATAGCTCAGACGCCGATGACAATGCAATATTAACTGCAACTTGACGTCCATTCTACATCTACATCTACATCTACATGGATACTCTGCAATCACATTTAAGTGCATGGCAGAGGGTTCATCGAACCACCTTCACAAGTCTCTATTATTCCAATCTCGTATAGCGCGCGGAAAGAACGAACAGTATATGTTGCCATACGAGCTCTGTTTTCCCTTATTTTATCGTTGTGATCGTTTCCCCCTATGTAGGTCGGTGTCAACAAAATATTTTTGCATTCGGAGGAGAAAGTTGGTGATTGCTATTTCGTGAGAAGAATCCGTCGCAACGAAAAAAGCCTTTCTTTTAACGATTTCCAGCCCAAATCCTGTATCATTTCTGTAACATTCTCTCCCATATTTCGCGATAATACAAAACGTGCTGCCTTCCTTTGAACTTTTTCAATGTGCTCCGTCAGTCCTATCTGGTAAGGATCCCACACCGCGCAGCAGTATTCAAGTGACGACACGTGGCCTTTCCGGAGGAAACATGTCTGGTATCCTTCTGACAGATGGCCGTCGGCGTGTATGGTGTGAAACTTCTGAAAGCAAACATCCTGCAAATACAAAATGGTTCAAATGGCTCTGAGCACTATGGGACTTAACTGCGGAGGTCATCAGTCCCCTAGACCTTAGAACTACTTAAACCTAACTAACCTAAGGACATCAGACAC
This sequence comes from Schistocerca gregaria, assembly GCF_023897955.1. Taxonomy (NCBI): domain Eukaryota; kingdom Metazoa; phylum Arthropoda; class Insecta; order Orthoptera; family Acrididae; genus Schistocerca; species Schistocerca gregaria. Next base: position 777,881,277 of record NC_064922.1, read on the forward strand.
ATCCATGCCCGAGGCAGTAATCGAACCTGCGACCGCAGCGGTCACGCGGTTCCAGACTGTAGCGACTAGAACCGCTCGGCCACTCCGGCCGGCCCTGCAATTACAAGTGCATTATCCTCCAGGGACTGTTTTCGTGGCATTACCTGGGTGACCTCATTCCTTTAGGCAAAATACGTCAATACAAGTATCTATCTTCCCTTGGGGATCATATACAGCCCATAATGCAGTTTGTTTTTGTACTGTAGTCTTCTTTTGACAACCGATTTATTTGCCAAGATAATATGTTAACAAAATTACAGAATTACTAGTTTTGGCACTATGTTTGTTTCTCCTCAGCACGATGACATCTATCAGCAGGACAATCCAACGTCTCACAGGGCTCACAGTGTACGCGTGTGGTTCTAAAATATCGGTTTACGGCAGGGGGCCACCGAATTCCCCAGATTAAAACCCAATCGAGAATCTGTGGGACGACTTCAACTGGCCTGTTTACACCATGGTTCTTCAACAGAGAAACCTATCGCAGCTGGGCACGCCACTAGACTCGACACGGATCCAAATCCCTGTCGGTGCCTTCCAGCACCTCACTGACTCTCCACTTGCACATCTCGCAGCGGTCCACCTCGCAAAAGCCTTATTCGTGCTTTTGACAGATGATCACGTTAATGTGACTTAGAGTATATTGCATCCAATTGAAGCCACTGATTGCTGTTCAGATGTGGGAATGTTGGTTGCCGCATCTCAGCCTTTGTCTAAATAGTCCCAGACGTTTTCCATTGACTGTTTATCAAACCAGAAACGAATGTATGCAGTCGCGTGGACAAGGCTACTCTTGGGAGACGGAAATGTCCGCAGAGTACTCGTCATAAAGATGTAGTAGAGTTACTAAAAATGCTGAAATAAACGTCCAGGTTTTAAAGCATAAGATCTGATAATGTCAACATAGCTTTGCCTAACCGTCATTCAGTAAAATGCTTTCTTTTTACGACCTTGGCTTGTGCAATATTCTTCAGTTATCGCAAATGAATATACAGGGTGCTCCATTGATCGTGATCGGGCCAAATATCTCACGAAATAAGCGTAAAATGCAAAAACTACAAAGCAAAAAACTTGTCCAGCTTGAAGGGGGAAACCAGATGGCGCTAGGGTTGGCCCGCTAGATGGCGCTGCCGTAGGTCAAACGGATATCAACTGCGTTTATTTAAATAGCAACCCCCACTTTTATTACATATTCGTGTAGTGCATAAAGAAATATGAATCTTTTAGTTGGACAACTTTTTTCGCTTTGTGATAGTTGGCGCTGTAATAGTCACAAACGTATGGCTCACAATTTAGACGAACAGTTGGTAACAGGTAGGTTTTTTAAATTAAAATACAGAACGTTGGTACGTTTGAACATTTTATTTCGGTTGTTCCAACGAGATACAAGTACCTTTGTGAACTTAACATTTCTGTGAACGCATGCTGTTACAGCGTAATTACCTGTAAATACCACATTAATGCAATAAATGCTCAAAATGACGTCCGTGAACCTCAGTGCATTTGGCAATAAGTGAAACAGCATTACTCAACAGCGAGTAGTTCGCATTCCGTTATGTTCGCACATGCATTGACAATGCGCTGACGCATATCGTTAGGCGTTGTCGGCGAATCACGATAGCAAATATCCTTCAACTTTTTCCCACAGAAAGAAATCAGGGGACGTCAGATCCGGTGAACGTGCGGGCCATCCACCTGTCATGAAATATGCTATTCAGCACCGCTTCAACCGCACGCGGTCTATGTGCCGGACATCCATCATGTTGGAAGTACATCGCCATTCTGTCATGCACTGAAACATCTTGTAGTAGCATCGGTAGAACATTACGTAGGAAATCAGCATACATTGCACCATTTAGATTGCCATCGATAAAATGGGGCCAATTATCCTTCCTCCCTTAATGCCGCACCACACATTAACCCGCCAAGGTCGCTGATGTTCCACTTGTCGCAGCCATCGTGGATTTTCCGTTGCCCAATAGTGCATATTATGCCGGTTTACGTTACCGCTGTTGGTGAATGACGCTTCGTCACTAAATAGAACGCGTGCAAAAAATCTGTCTTCGACCCGTAATTTCTCTTGTGCCCAGCGACAGAACTGTACACGACGTTCAAAGTCGCCGCCATGCAATTCCTGGTGCATAGACATATGGTACGGATGCAACCGATGTTAATGTAGCATTCTTAACACCGACGTTTTTGAGATTACCGATTCTCGCGCAATTTGTCTGCTACTGATGTGCGGATTAGCTCGACAGCAGCTAAAACACCTTCTTGGGCATCATTTGTTCAGATCGTGGTTGACGTTTCACATGTGGCTGAACACTTCCTGTTTCCTTAAATAACGTAACTATCCGGCGAACGGTCCGGACACTTGGATGATGTCGTCCAGGATACCGAGCAGCATACATAGCACACGCCCGTCGGGCATTTTGATCACAATAGCCATACATCAACACGATATCGACCTTTTCCGCAATTGGTAAACGGTCCATTTTAACATGGGTAATGTATCACGAGGCAAATACCGTCCGCAGTGGTGGAATGTTGCGTGATACCACGTACTTATACGTTTGCGAGTATTACAGCGCCATCTATCACAAAGTGAAAAAAGTGGTCCAACTAAAACATTCATATTTCTTTACGTTCTACACGAATGTGTGATAAAAATGGGGGTTCCTATTTAACAAAACGCAGTTGATGTCCGTTTGACCTACGACAGCGCCATCTAGCGGGCCAACCATAGCGCCATCTGGTTTCCCCCTTCAAGCTAGCCGAGTTTTGTTCTTTGTAGTGTTTTCGTGTGATGCTTATTACGTGAGATATTTGGCCCGGTCACTATTAATGGACTACCCTGTATATGCATGCCTCAAAGTCAGTCTTTGTTTTCCTTGCCATGAATTTAAATAATTTTGTTGATGTGTGTATATGGCTGCGAGTTCCTTGTTGCCACACTGAACAATTCAGTTCATGTCGATACACCAACAGATCGAGTACTTCATTCACGGCGTGGTTATTGTCACGTTCAAACGCAATAGTTCTTTTCTGCCGTTTTGACACTTCTCCGCCTAGACCGGTCTTACTTGGCTGATTCTGTACATCCGACTGACACATACACACCACTCCACACTTAACGTCAGCTGTGGATGGTCATATGAGCGCCTGATAGTTCTATACAGCACTCCAAAGCGACCAGCGTGCTCTTTTAAGGGGAATGACCTATATTTGAAGGGTCAGGGGAAAACCAGGTAAGTCAATAACTATAATACTCGAGATTTTAATGTCTGAACTGCATTTATGTCAATACAAAAGAATAGACAATACTTTTTATTTCTTAAACTGAAATTCTTGGCAGCGTCGAATGTGGAAATAGGGTTTATGGCATCCGGAGTGTTCCCTGAATGAAGTAGTTTCCCAAAATGCAGTCAAACGCGAGTCTGTTAAGGGGAAAGAAACAGATACGTCAAGTGAAACAGACGCAACAGTTCCACAATACTATACTAGCACCCACATTTAGATGTGAGACAGTTGACTGAAGAATTTCACGGCACCAGGACGGAAAAACTTAATTAGGCTTCGCAAATCTTTACATTTTCCTCTGTGTTTTGGAGCGATATCTAGAACAGAGAACGGAATTGTTCGAGTTAGATTACAGGGAACGAAAGCAACAATTGTGATGATATTATGTGAATAGGTTGAGTTTTGAGAGGGAATTTTTCAGGTCACTTTGAATGCAACAGTGTTTTCAGTTTCTTCGTTATCAATTACCACTGCCAAAGTAGATGGCTTACATCGTGGTGCTTCGACCATTTCCTTGAAATCTTCAGGTGTTCCCGTGAGAACTTTTAGAGTACAATACTCCGACATTTTTATCACACTAAAAATACGGATGTCCACACTCAGAGGATCTAATTTTTGTCTTTTTCAAGTCAGTAATTGGATTCAGGGACCCCTAATGAATAAGGGACAAGGCGGTGAATTTTTTATTTTGATCATCAGGAGAATCACAAAATATACAGAATGTCACACAAGGAACCGTCAATATTGTTGGATAAGACAGCAACCATCATTCGAAGAAATCTCGTAAACGTGGGCTCTAACACGGTACCTTAAGAGCTACGAGAATCTCTATTTTCGATACTGCGTAAAAACTCTCTTCTAATGCCAGCTTTTTGCTTTCGATGATTTTGGAGGAGGCAGTATGGACCAAAATAATAAAAAAATTTCTGGTAAACATGGTTTCTAAAGCGCATACCTGAAGAGGTATGAGCACATTTTCATCCTTGCTATGTGAAACATCTCTTCTGCTGAATAAATGCCAATAGCACTTAGGGTATGCATTTGAGAGCCCGTGTTTACTGCGCTTTTTTTCTTCTAATGATCTTTCCTTTCATATTCCTGAATATTGGCCTTCTTCCTAGGACACCTCGTATAGAGCTCTTCAGTGTCCTCATCCAAGACATGAGTGATGAAATGAGAAAGGAAGGATGTCACTTCATTGGCATCCTTTCTTGCAGTGCATTCAGGATAAACATAAAAAAGGATTTGCCTGTTGCAAGGACATGGATATTAAACGAATTCATCGAAAGTTTCCGCTTAAAATAAACGTCATTGATTGATTTATTGGTACGGATACAGTTTTTTTCCAAAGTCTATGCAGATAGCCGACTTCATCTTCTTTTTTCGTTGCCTCCGCTTTACTGGGGGGAAGCGACTGCATCAGAATTCTGTTTGCTCTTCCCTCTCGTGGTCAGATGTCTCACCAATGACTTGCCCCTGAAAATTTGGGTTACGTGATTCTTTCCCCTTACAGCAAAGCGTTGAATGTTAATATCTCTGGACTCGCTTGATTCTTTTGCTTGTTTTAGCCTCCCAACAGACGCTTATGATCAGTCTGAATCGAGCAGTAGCAATAACACAATTCCGAAAAAGAAGTGGAGAACCTGGTTTTTTCCCCTTGACCATTTCGTGCAGTGACACTGTAGGTGGCTATCCTTTAACAGAACAAAAAAGAAAAGTCTGCAGATGTGGGGCGTCCATATTCGAATCACCTTTACGTTCTATTCCTGGAACAGTTATGAGACTATGATTCGTCACTCACGCAGTAATCTATTTGCATGTTCTGAGGAGGTATGAAAGCCTGAGCGTGGAGCAGCCCTGTTATTGTCGTTCGCTGATTAGCTTCCTCGCCCAACTCCTGATGAAAGGAGGACCGACCGCTGCGGGGTGCGCTTCCGCAATTTGTCGTTGGTTGCCTTTAATGACGGCCTGCTGCGTAATGTTGCAATTCCACCAACGGAAGTCGTTCTCGGTGAGTGTGACGTCCCTCCTCCTGACTTGTTTTTCTGGATTACATTTATCACCAAATCATTCGAGAGCGCACTGGTGACAATTAAGCGCAGAAGTAGTATAAGAGGCTGCATGCCACGTCTGGAAAAATTTTCCGGTCTAGTGGGAAATTTTTAAGGGGTATTGAGTTCGTATATTCTTGACGTGCTTCAACTACCTAGATTAATACGAATTTAGAATTAAAAAGTTCAGACAGCCAAGATCGCCGTAGTATAGCATTTATTTTGATTACCGGTTTCAGAATGCTGTGTTTCCGACTTCGGGTCTTACCCAATGGATTTCAGTGAGTCTCGACCATATGTACATCATACCGCGGCACGTCATGAAAGGACATTACTAGAACATGAAAACCATATCATGTCGTCATGTCAAGTATAAAACATAAAATGCCACATGTATTGCACCGTATACATGATCATTCGTTTTCGTCCAATAGCTAAGTCTTTACCGAAATGTATTGAATAAGATCCGAAGATGCAACATAACTTCCTTGAACGGGTATTCAAAATAAAAGCTGTATTAAAGCAATATTGGCTATCTGAAGCTTTTACTTCTAATTTCATAGTACTGAGTAATTTCAAACACATACTCGACTCATACAATTATAGTTCGTGGTAACTTCAATTTATCATCGATACATTGGCGAAAATACGCATTTGAATCCAGAGGTACGTATAAAACATCTTCCGAAACTGCGCTAAACGCATTCTCTGAAAATTATTTCGAGCAGTGAAAACGCACTTGATCTCATAGCAACAAACAATCTCGAGCTAATAACGAGCATCAAAACGGATACAGGGTTTAATGAACGTAGGGTTGTCGTAGCAAGTCTGAATGCCGTAACTCCCAAATCCACCGAAAATAATGAAAAATATGTCTACTGAAGAAAGGAGATAAAAATTCGCTTGAAGCCTTCCTGAGAGACAATCTCCACTCCTTCAAAAATTAACAATGTAAGTGTAGAGCAGATGTGGCTTGAATTCAAATAAATAATATCGGCAGCATTTGAGAGCTTTATACCAAATAAGTTGGCAAACGACTGAGGTGATACCCCTTGGTACACAAAACAAGTCAGAAGGCTGTTGCAGAAACAACAACCAGTAGTGGTAGAGGGTGGCTCTCGCCACGCACTATACTGTGACATGAGCAGTATGTATATAGCTGTAGTTGTAGAACTCCATGGCGTGCATATAGAGAAGGCTGTGAGCGAACAGATGGAGCGATGTGTGTTTATACTTGTCATGAAACGCCTGTTTCGTGAAAATCTAAGTCATCATCTTCTACGCTCCAAAAACGTCTAAAGTTAATATCTGGCTTTCCTTGTAGATCATAGACACTGTTTTGAAACGTTATTGCAAAAACGAACTTCTCGTCCGGGCTGTGTAGGCCCAATGGTTGGAGACCAGCCGCCGTGTCATGCTCTGCCTTGCGCCTTCATGCGGATGCGGTATGGAGTGCCACGTGATCAGCACACCGCTACCGCTCTCCCGACCATTTTGCAGATCTTCCATACCGTGGAGCCGCTATTCCTGATCCAAGTAGTTCCTCTGTTGGCAACATGAAGCTGGCCAGTCCTCTCACCAAGGAAAAGTCTCTGGCTGTACCGGAAGTGTAGGCTGGTGTCAACAAAATATTTTCGCATTCGGAGGAGAAAGTTGGTGATCGGAACTTCGTTAAAATGTCTCCCCACAAGGAAAACCCCTTTCTTTTAATGATTGCTACCCCATTTATCGTATCATATCCGTGGCACTCTGTCACCTGTTTCGTGATAATACACAACCGAGCTGTCCTTCTTCGGACATTTCCATGTCCTCCGTCAATCCTACCTTTTGCGGATCCGTACACCGCACAGCAATACTCCAGAAGAGGACGGAGAAGCGTAGTGTATGCAGTCCCTTTAGTAGACCTGTGGCATTTTCTAAGTGTTCTGCCAATAAATTTTAGTCTTTGCTTTGCATGCCCCACAACATTAGCTGGATGACCGTTCCAATGTAAGTTGTTCTTTGTTGGAATCCCTAAGTATTTAGTTGAACTTTTAACCTTTAGATTAGGGTGGTTGATTATGTTTTCGAATTTTAGCAGATTTCCTTTAGAATGAGATTTTCACTCTGCAGCGGAGTGTGCGCTGATATGAAACTTCCTGGCAAATTAAAACTGTGTGCCAGACCGGGACTCGAACTCGGGACCTTTTCCTTTCGCGGGCAAGTGCTCTACCATCTGAGCTACCCAAGGAGGACTCACAACCCATCCTCACAGCTTTAGTTCTGCCAGTACCTCGTCTCCTACCTTCCAAACTTCACAGAACCTCTTCTGCATACCTTGCAGAACTTGGTAGAGCACTTGCCTGCGAAAGGCAAAGGTCCCGAGTTTGAGTTTCGGTCCGGCACACAGTTTTAATTTGCGAGGAAATTTCAGATTTCCTTAAGTATTGATGTGGATGACTTCACACGTTTCATCATTTAGAGCTACTTGCCCCTTTTCGCATCATATCGATGTCTTGTCCAAATCATTTTGCAATCAGTCTTGATCATCTGGTAAGTTTACAAGATGGTAAATGACAGCGTCATCTGTAAACAGTTTATGACTGCTTCTCAGAGTTTATATAGGTCAGGAACATAACATTTGGTTGTGGAATGTGACATTACTTCTGTTTTATTAGATGACTTCCATTCAGTTACTATGAACTGTGCCGTTTCTGGCAGGAAATCGCGAATCCAGTCGCACAACTGAGACGATGCTACATAGAGACGCTTCTGAGGAACGGTGTCAAAATCCTTCCGGAAATCTAAAAACGTTGAACCAATTTGACATCCACTGACGATAACACTCATTCTTGTGTTTCAAAAGAATGTCATTTTCTGAGTCGGTGTTGGCCGTTCGTCAACATATCGTTTTCTTCGAGTTAATTCATGATGCTCGAACATAGTATGTGTTCCAAGATCCTGCTGCAAATCGACGGTAGCGATATGGGTCTGCAATTCAGCGGGTTGGTCCTATTTCCTTTCTTGTGTATTGGTGTCATTTGTGCAACTTTCCAGTCTTTAGGTAGAGATCTTTCTGCGAGAGAGCGGTTGTATAAGATTGCTAAGTATGGAGCTATTGTATCTATTCTGAAAGGAACGGACTGGTATACAACCTGTACCGAAGGCATTGCCTTTATTGGGCGATATAAGCTGCTTTGCTACACGTAGGATATCTACTTCTAAGCTACTCATGTTGATAGCTGTTGTTAATTCTAATCTTGGAATATTTAGTTCGTCTTGTTTGGTGAAGGAATTTCGGAAAACTCTGTTTTCTAACTCTGGTTTAGTGTCACCATCATCAGTAACATCACCATCGTTATCGCGTAGTGAAGGCATTGATTGCGTCTTGCCGCTGGTGTACTTCACATGAGATCAGAACTTTTTGTTTTTTATTGGGGGGGGGGGGGGGTTCAACCAAGAATCGAGAAATAGTTTCGTTGTGGGAACTATTAAAAGCACCTCGCACTGTAGTTCGCGCTAAATTTCTAGCTTCTGTAAAACTTCGCCAGTCTTGGGGTTTTGGCGTTCTGTTAAATTCGGCATGCTTCTTTCTTGTGAAGAAATGATCAGTGAAAGTCATCATGTGGTGATTTCAGGTCACCTCATCACTATTACTAAAACGGTCTGACGGTAGGCATCTGATATGAACGATTGCAAGCACTGTGAACGAACGTCTATACACACTTACCACTCGCGCGGCTCAATAAATCACACAAGCCTTTCCAACAGTCGGTACACGAACGACTACCGTATCAACCATCTTATTCGCAACTGTTTCGTGCAAGTGACTGTGAAGAATGAATGTGCATTGAAATGTCATGTTTGTGCTGTTGATTTATAACGAGAGTACTGAGAGAGAAAACCAAGTGTCGACACGTAGCCGACTCGTTTCGAGAAGCTGAAAGGACAGCGCCAAGAAGTAAGCGGCCATCCGGCGGGTGGTCCACGATCAGCTGTCACATAGGACCTCCCTCCAGGGTAGTGGCACTGGCGGGAACCGGGTAGTCTAGCTCACAGAGGAGCGTTTCGAAACACCGGCCCTCTAAAATTTGTTACTGGGGACACCTGCCAACGGCGGCAACGGTTCGTGTGAGGTTGAAGACATTAGGAACCTGGCGATCCAACCTTTAACATTAAAGAAAGCTATCGCGATAAAATTTTACAATGAAATTAGAACAAGGAAGTAATCGCTTTAGTTAGACGGTAAAGAAACGGAGTTACATCAAATTGTCCGGAGTCTCAGGATGGTTTCCTCAGTGACATTACAACATACCTCTAAATCGTGCCTCCGTTTTTTAACCAAACGAATTATTACAGAAGTAGGTGCTGATTGAGACTCCAGTCCAACAGTCGTGAGTTAAATATTTCATGGGTTCTGTGCATGACGTGAAGTTTCTTTCTTCCAGGCCTTAGAAAAATGAATTTGAGTTTGACGTAACGTTGTACTCTTAATTGGCTAACTTTCTTGTTCATCTTCTTCTCCATGAGGAGGAATCAACTCAGATTTCTTGCCTTTATTATCTAGAATCATGGAAGTAATGACAAGTAGCAGATATGAGAACAGCAAGAACCATTACCATGGAAATTTGTGCTCACGAAATAGTCAAAGACAAGGAATTCTGCTATTGTGGAAAAAAATCCATGACGGACTAATCAAGGAGGACATAAAAAGTGGCATAGTAGTGGCAAAACGGGCAAACCTGGCCACGAGAAATCTACTAGTATGAAACATAATACGCCTTAATTTGAGGAATACATTTCTGAGAAGTACGTTTGGAGCGCAGCATTGTATGGTAATGAATTATGGACTGTGGAATAACCAAAACAGCAGAGAATCCAAACATCTGAAATGAAGTGCTCCAGAAGAATGTTGAAAATTAGGTGGACTAGTAAAGTAGGGAACGAGGAGGTTCTCCGCATAATCGGCGAAAGAAAGGAAAACATGGAAAACACTGCCAAGACGAAGGGACAAGATGATAGGGCGTGTGTGAAGACTTCGGGGAATACGGTCTTTGGTACTAGAGGGAGCTGCAGAGGGTAAAAACTGTAGGGTAAGACAGAGACTAGAATACATCAAGCACATAACTGAAGACGTTGGCTGCAAGAAATGATATGAGGTGAAGAGCCTGGCACGGGAGAAGAATTCGTTGCTGATTGCATCAAACCAGTCAGAAGAGTAATGATTCAAAAAATACACAAATAAATGAATAACAATTGTTGTGGTGTTCAATCTAAAGACTGGTTAGATGCAGCTCTCCGTGAAACTCTATCCTGTACGAACCTCTTCTTCTCCGAATAACTGCTACAATCTACATAGTTTGGAATCTGCTTACCGCATTCATCTCTGGGCTTCCCTCTATGATTTTTATACCCCGCACTTTCCTCCAGTACTAAATTGGTAATCTCTTGATATCTCAGAATGTGTCTTATGAATCGGTCCATTCTTCTACTCAGGCTGTGCCACAAATTTCTTTTCTCCCCTATTGTACTCAGTACCTCATCGTTAATTACGTGATTTAGCCACCTAGTCTTCTTCTGTAGCATTATTTTTCGAAAACTTCTACTCTCTTCTTGTCTAAACTGGTTTATGATACATGTTTCACTTCCATACAAATACTTCCAGAAACGACTTTCTAATACTTAAATCTGTATTCGATGTTAACAAACTTCTCCTCAGAAACGCTCTTCTTGCCATCGCCAGGTTACATTTTAGATCCTCTCTACTTTGACCATCATCAGTTACGTTACTGCCCAAATAGGAAAATTCATCTACTATTTTTAATATCTCATTTACTAATGAAATACCCTCAGCATCTCCTGATTTAATTCGACTACAATACATTTCCTTGGTTTACTTTTGTTGATGTTCATCTTATAGCCTATCCAGCTTTCAAGATTCCGTTCAACTGCTCCTCCAAGTCCTTTGCTGTCTTTGACAGAATTATAGTGTCATTGTCAAACCTAAAAGTCTTTATTTCTTCTTCCCGAGCTTTAATTCCTCCTCCAAATGTTTCTTGCTCATTATTTATACTGAATAACATCGAAGATAAGCTACAACTCTGTCTCAGACACTTCGCAGCCATTGCTTCCCTTTCATGCCCCTCGACTCTTATAACTGCCGTATGGTTTCTGTAGAAGATGTAAATAGTCTTTCGCTTCCTGTGTTGTTCCGTTCTCCAAAATGGGGGTGGGGAGTAACTGCACTTCAACAATAGTTTGTCGGAATATAATGATGTTAAAACAAAACATAAAAGATGACAATCTTATGGATGACGTAACTAAAAACAGTTGATTTATGTGTAGTGATGAATATTTTGTTGGACACCATTGGCCTGGTGATGATGTTGGTGCCTCTCTATACCAGCTGAAGGACGATGCCTGGAGGCTCGATGACCAGCTCCAGGTAGACAGGATTGTGCGATGGGATGAAAAGTACGTAAAATGGGAATATGAGGAGGGAATGGAGACTTTTTCCAATTGGATTACGTAAGCTTCACGCGCTGGGTCTGGAATAGGAATCAGACAAGAATACTGAGACGGGAGAATGTGAGATGGGGGTGGTTCTGTGAGTATGCGGCGGTGGCATTACAGTGAAATAGAAAGAGCAACCAGCGTGAGCTAACAGTGGATACGGTGTCGCTTGAAGACACTTGTGTTTTGGAGGTCAGTTTATAAGAAACAAATTGTATCGTCTGTGATGGAGGTATGTCGTGGAAGCATAATTTGATTGGGTTTGCAATGATGATTTGTTGGTGGGTTTTTACATTCTTGACAAAGGTTTTCATTGCAACTGACGCGAGCTCAAGACAAAAATATCAAATTTAAAAACTTTTATCTTGGGAATAGCAATCATACTGCCAGGATAGTTTTGTTCTTAATAGAGAAAGTAAATACTTGGAAAAATAGTTAACGTTTTACATGAGTACTGAGTTCACGGTCGTCAAAGAACTTAAAGTTCCTGCTTCCATTACTCACAAGATTAGTGGCAGACATGCTGAGCTGATCACGAATAGTGAACGCCAGCAGGACGAACGACAGGCGCTTGTTTTAAGATAAGCACCGAGGAAGCCAATCAGTTGCTCCACTTGTATGTTTTCTCGGCGGGCGCTCACGTGACACAATACGCCGTGCAGCTGTTTCCGTAGAACCGAAATTGGCGTCTAATTTCTTAGTACTATTTATGACAATACAAGAGCGAATTCGAAAGATTGCAGTTCAGTCGCTATTCAAAAGTATTTAAAAATCGTTTCAAGTTTCTTTTACTCGTGTCTCTCCGGCTTAACACCATACCCAAATGTCCACGTAGCAAACATTGTAAACGAAACAATCAGCTACCAGTGTACGCCACGCCTTCTATTTTGCCTTCCGAATCCGTTTATCAAAGCCCGCATGAACGCTTTAGCATCTCGAAATCTCACGCCTATACGCCTATATTTAACTTCTATATACATCTTACACCACTAGCAAGCTCCTTCTAATTTCTAAATCTGGTGTACTGTACCGACACCTTCCAGAAATCCTACACCTATACAACCTCCGTAATATTTCACATCGATAATTCAGCAGCTTCTCTTCCCCAGACGATGAAATCAGCCCTAAAATATATCCCTCATATCAGCTGTAATTCTCCCTCCATCTTCTATGTCACATCATGAACTATTTCTTTCCCCTTCATACCACGTACCGTGGCCTAAGCCCCCGCCCCCAGCCTCTCCAATGAACCATGGACCTCTCTGCGGTGGGATGACCTCTGTAGCTCCATCATACGGGAGGTACAACCACGCCAAAGTGGTATCCGTCGAAAGGCCAGACTTTAATAACAGAGAGTCTTACCTTGTTGGTACTGCGATTGGCTGAAACCAAGGGGAAATTACGGCCGTTATTTTTCTCCAAGAACACGGAGCGTTACTGTGTGACTTTCTGATGACAGGATCCTCATAGGTAACATATTCAAGAGATAAAACTGTCTCCCCTTCGGATCTTCGAGCGGGGACTGAATCAGAGAAAGCAGGCTGATAATAACAAGAAAAGGTTTCAGAACAGCAGAAATTTACTAACGTCGAATATAAATTTAATTGTTAGGCAGTCTGTTGTGAAGATATTTCAACGTGCAATGTGGACGATAAACAGTCCACACAAAGAAAAGGATACTTTTATAAAGTGGTACTAAAGAGGAGTGCTAAATATTAGAGGAGTAGATCGAACAACTAATGAGATGTTATTCAATCTAAATGGCAAAAACGCAGTTCGTGTCACAAGTTAATTAAAAGAATTGATCAGTTGAGACGACACATTCTGAGGCGTCAACGATTCGTCAACTTGCTAAATGAAGAAATACGTGTGTGTGTGTCTGGGGGGGGGGGGGGGGGGGGGGCAAGGGGGGAGGGGGGAGGCTAAAAACTATAGAGGGAAGCCAAAACTTGAATACTGTAAGCACCTTCAAATACATGTGGCGTGCAGTTTCTATGCAGAGATGAAGAGGCTTGCACGCGCGTAGCGCGTCGTTAAACCAGTTCTCGGACTGAAGAACACAACAACACGTGCTAACGTTTTCCATGCATATTTCTAACTCGAAGGATTCTCGTGTGATCACCCAGGTCACATCGTAAGTTTTCCATGATATTTCGGCAAACGGACTTGTTATCTTCAGGTGCTTCCTAATATCTGCTGAAGACTATGAAGGTACACAGCTCGTTCGCATACTTCAAAAAACGGTACTTTCGCGTTTGTAGTCGTCTTTCACTAAAAGTATTTAATTTCGGAATAGCGACGAAAAATAGTGCCTTTTAGTAACAGAAACGGCGGCTATGTTCCGCAGAACTGCAAGTTTGCGTATGGGAATTGACTATTCACAGTCAAAAAATTGGAAGGGCAATGGGAGTCGAAAAGGTGATGAAATAACGAAACAGAAAGAATGAGAACGTCAAACAAGCATTTGGACTTCTGCTATTCGTAGGTGAAATACCTCACAAAACACCAGCTTACAACAATTTTGAGCGTCATTAAATAGTTATATTGAGAGAAAAAAAATGGCCAGAAAGACGTACGTCTCAGAGCTAATGTTGAGAACATATTATGTATTACTAGGGGAGTCAGAGTGTTAAAATGATTAAATAATTACAGTCGCAAGAAATATTTCGAGGATGTCAGCAGCGTGACGAATTTCGTTGGGTTATCCGCGTCTGCACCAGAACCGACTAATATTCATCACGAAATCGCAAGCCATGATACGGATGAGATCCTTGCGCCCTAGCAGGCCTGAATGCCTTTTAGTATGAGTCACGTAAAATAACGCACTGTTTGTGCAATAGTACAATACACTTGTAATAAAGATATGATACCCACCCAGCAGGTTAATAATACACAGGCAGCGAACCGATAATCAGTCTAGATCATACATCATGGTGGACACCTCACGTTATCCATTTGAATATCTTCTGACCCATTGCACACCACAGTAAATTTGTCTTCGTCAGGACAAGTAATGAGAAAGGGTCTTTGGAAATTGTACCAATGCAAAATAAAAAAATAAATAAAAAAGAGAAAGAAAAATCTAATTTTTTTAAATCTTGCTAATCATCAAAACTGCGTTTTCGATTTTTAATGGAAGTAGTCTTTATTATAGTTCCATAGTAGCAGTTCTTGAAATGAAAAATTTTGTGACGTAATTTTCAATTCTACGACACAAAACTGCAGCATAAAACCGAATTTTGAATTAACATCCTTCTTACTGCAGACTGAATGGTGCGTCATTCAGAACTTATGAGAGGCCCGACGGAAATTCCGCTGTTGAAATTAGAAACAGTTCGTCATTTGTGCAATGCAGAGAAAGGGTGTAGGGAGTAGCAATAATAAATAACTGCTTTGACTGCTTACACGCGATACAGTGTGTCATGCAGTCTTGCAATGTCCTAGTATAAAAGGACGCTGATTACATGCATTTTATGTAACTCAAAAGTGAAATAATATTTTGCTGTTATCTACATTTTAATAGTAAGCAAAGATGACTCAGCACAGCAGTTTGCTACAGGTGGTATCAATGGTAGGAGGAGACTTTACGTCTAAAAGAAATGACTATTCTAATAACATAAGCAACCGAATAATCAGATAGAACGACGAACCTATATTAAAGACAAAACCATTTAAGTACAGTCCATGTAGTATTGAAAAACAAAGCAACGGCAGTTGAGTTAGTGCCACACTAACGGTGTGCCCAGACTCTGAAGAGTATTGATGTGGGTTGGAAGCTTGCGTAACGGCGTCGTAACTGACCAGAATAGCCTGAGCAGAACACGGATTGACTTTCAGGGCTAGAAAGGCCGTTACATGGGAAAAGTGGGTATCCAACGAAGAGCCGTCGATAGGTATCACCCCAAAGGCTATTAGACAACAAAAATCTCACCAAAGTGGACATAGCTGACTGTCGATATTCCTAATGGTGTTCTTAAATTTAACGATTTTGAACAATGAAAATAAAAAAATAAAAGTGTATGTGTTTTTTAGTCCTTGCCTATCAGGTTTATACATGGTTTGGCGCAGTATACGACATATTTTACACCTCGAATGAAATAACTTCGTAATTAGCAGATTGCAATGGCGACGGGTGTGCAGCCAGCCACAAATGCCAAGACTCTGCATGCACTGCAAGACAGACAGCACAGGGAGCTCGTCGCCCTCGAGAGACAACTATTACTTGCCAGCACCTGTGCTCTGGCAGCCCACTCGCCCAGAAGACAGGACTGTTTTATTCGAAGACTTTGAGTGGTCTTCCGTTCGAAGATCTACATCTGCACCTACATCTACATGGTTACCCTGCAATTCACACTGAAGTGCCTGGCAGAGGTTTCATTGAACCATTTTCATAGTACTTATCCCCTACCATTCTACTCTCGAATGGCGCGTGGGAAAAAGGAACACCTAAGTCTTTCCGTTCGAGCTCTGATTTCTCTTATTTTATTATGATGATCATTTCTCCCTACGTAGGTGGGTGTCAACAAGATATTTACGCATTTGGAAGAGAAAGTTGGTGATTGAAATTTCGTAAATAGATCTCGCACCTTTGTTTCAACTCGCGTATCGTATCAGTGACACCCTCACCCCTATTGCGCGATTACACGAAACGAGCTGCCCTTCTCTGCACTTTTTCGATGTCCTCCGTCAATCGTACCTGCTAAGGATCCCATACCGCGCAGCAATATTGCAGAAGAGGTCCGACAAGTGTAATGTAGGCTGTCTCTTTAGTGGGTTTGTCGGATCTTCTAAGTGTTCTGCCAACAAAGCGCAGTCTTTGTTTCGCCTTCCCAATAATATAATTTATGTGGTCTTTCCAATTTAAGTTGCTCTTAATCGTAATTCATACGTATTTAGTCGAATTGACAGCCGTTAGATTTGTGCGATTTATCGTATACCCAAAATTTATCGGATTTCTTTTAGTACCCATGTGGACGACCTCGCACTTTTCTTTGTTTAGTGCTAAGATTCAGCTCTCCACGCTGGTCTATCCACTGCAAGCCACTTCATCTTTCCATAACTGCTGTAATTTACATGCATTTGGACCTGCTACTGTACTGAAACCTTGGTCTCTTACAACTTTTACACCGATACATTCTTCTTGCACTAAATTGATGATTTCATGATGCCTCACCATGTGTCGTGCCAACAATTCCTTCTTTTAGTCAAATTTTATTCATTGCCACTTAGTTATTCGATCGACTCATCTAATATTCAGCATTCTTCTGTAACACCACAGTTACATAGATCTCATTCTTGACATTATTTTCAAACTGCGGTCTTCGGCCGACGTTTTTTTGATGATTTTTCTGACGTTTCGCCGGCACGAATGGCTGGCGTTCTCAAAGCTACACCCTCCATCGCTGGTGGTGGACTGAAGTCGAGCTCACGGCCGCAGATTATATGTACCTGTCGCGCTAATGTCCAAGGGCTTTTCGTGGTCATTTCCAGTGAGGTTCTCCTCTTGCTACCTACAACGATCGTTCGCTGCAGCACGGGAATCCAGGACCCGTTCACTTTGAGGATTCTTCTTTCTGGCTTTTCTCATGTTTGTGGTATTTCTATAACGTCTCTGAACAAGGGGGTGCGGTAGCTCTTCTCAGAACTTGCGTGTCGGCGAATTTTACTATGTGGTAAACTTACAGAAAGCTATTGAAAATGTTGACTGGAATACTCGCTTCGAAATTCTGAAAGTAGTAAAAAAAAAAACAAGAAAATACAGGCAGCGTAAGGCTATTTACAACTTCTACAGAAGCCAGACAGCAGTTATAAGAGTGGAGGGGCATGAAAGGGAAGCAGCGGCTGAAAATGGAGTGAGACAGGGTTGTAGCCTGTCCTTGACGTTATTCAATGCATATATTGAACAAGCAGTGAAGGAAACCAAAGAAAAATTTGGAACACGAAAAGTTCAGGGAAAAGAAATAAAAAATTTGAGGTCTGCCTACGACATTGCAATTCTATCAAAGACAGCGAAGGACTTGGAAGAACAGTTGAATGTAATGGGCAATGTCTTGAAAGGAGGATATCAGATCAACACCAACAAAAGCAAAACAATGATAATGGACTGTAGTCGAATTTACGGGTAATGGTGAGGGAACTAGATAGTAAACGAGACACTTAAATTAGTAGATAACTTTTGCTATTTTGGTAGTAAAATAACTGATTATAGCAGAAATGGAGAGGATATAAAATGTAGAGTGGCAATGGCAACAAAATCATTTTCGTAGAAGAGAAATTTATTAATATAAAATATAGATTTAAAAGTTAGGAAGTTGCTGCGGTGCGGTTCCTTTCGTCCTTTTCCTGCACCTACCCGTGAACTCGTCGCAGCAGATCGCCAGTAGGAAAGCCGAGCACAAACCTACCGTACTGCGACTCGCACCAGGATGCATACAACGTAACTATTCTAAGAGTAGGGAAAAACGTCTTAATTTTGAATGGAAGGTGGAAACACTGGCGAAACTTCGGTACATTTTGAAGCTGAGTTTTACACTTTCACTACCAATCCCGTGCTAATCCTAACAAAGCCATGCACAAATCCTTTCACTCACGTTAGCAAGTTTATGGTAACGTATTTCCCGAAATATGAACAGCTACTAAACATGGATTGTTCTTAAATGAAAATGCTCGCTACACTGTTAAGTTTATGGTGTCTAATGCACTCAAGTTTTTGGTCGCCGATCCTCTGAGTATGCCACGCGGAATTATTTCTAAAAGACACACTGGAATAAATTTGTCTTTAAAGCACTTTTGAGGCATTTAGCACAACTAAAGCCGGCAAACTATAACTTCCTAGGGAGCTCAAACTACACAAGACCGTACCACTCAAAGGCTGGGCTCCAACTTTTAGACTGCTGGAAGCATTCTCTACCTTTCCAAGAGAAAAGACACGCGAAAAATACACCGTTCTGATCGGTCATTTTTCTTTAAGGCCAATAGGAAAACTTTATTCTCCCACGTTAGTCTGCGCTTTTCATGACTAGCCAATCAACATATAACGCACTTTCGAACTGTACTTTTTCCCGAAATAAATATTTTACATTCTAATATTTTGTTTACGGTTTACGTTATTAACTATTTTCGTTTGCTCATGAATTTGCTTTCCTTTTACCATATACTTACTTAACATATTATGATACAAAATTCCCCGTCGTTTGCATTAACACTGCCTTAAAAATTTCTCACACTCGTTCGTACAGCGTTCATTAGTAGAACAATGATCTACGTATTTCCTTTAGACCACATTTACGCATCATTTAAACTACTAAAAGCATATACGAAACTGTACAAACATAAGTAAACAAAAAAGCCTTCAAAAAATAAACAGAACAATTCACAAAACATTCTCTTGACCTGTTTCTTGAATGTCTCTGTCTGCTACTGTACTCTGGTGTACAAAACTTAGAATTATGTACTCGACTGAACCTCCTTCAGACCATCTGTCACTGTTCACGCATGAGTCATTCTCCCGTTAGACGGGCTTTAGACAGGAGCGATATAAGGCGCCACGCATCAAAGTCTTTTCTGAAAGTATTTGTAAGTTTTTTTTGTACGCAGTCCGCAGCTCGTGGTCTCGCGGTTGCGTTCTCGCTTCCCAAGCAAGGGGTCCCGGGTTCGATTCCCAGCGGGGTCAGGGATTTTCACCTGCCTCGTGATGAATGGTGTTATTGTGTTGTCTTCATCATCATCATCATCATTCATCCCCATTACGGTCGGAGGAAGGCAATGGCAAACCACCTCCACTAGGACCTCTCCTCGTATGGCGATACGGATCTCCCGCATCGATCCCCTACGCTCTGTCTAGAAGTATGGGTCTTCATCATCATTATCTGAAAGCATTTGTATGGTGTGTAGCCATGCATGGAATGGAAATATGGACGATAAACAGTTTAGACAAAAAAAGAGTAAAATATTTTTAAATGTGGCACCTCAGAAGACTGTTGAAGATTAGATAGGTAGATCACGTAACTGATGAAGAGGTACTGAATAGAATTTGACCAAAAGGGGGTATCGTTGACAGGACACATTCTGATACATCAAGAGATCATCAGTTTAATACTGGAGGGACGTGCGGGGGTTAAAATCGTAAAGAGAGATGACTATAATAAGCAGATTCAAAAGAATCTACACTGTGATAATTATTCGGAGAGGAAGAGGCATGCACAGGATAGAGTTGCAAGGAGAGCTGCATCAAACAGTCTGCAGACTGAAGACGAAAATCAGAACAACTTCTCATTCTTCAGTTTGTTTCTTCAACTGACAGAAGAATACTTCGACCTCATCATAAGTAAAAACAGATTGAGACCGACACAACAGCACGGCAAAGCAATAAAATAACCTGCTGCTCATAAAACTTTCAAATAGAAGAGATAACTTTTAGACAATTTATTCTGGAAAATTTGTACACAAAATCTCTCACATTTTCCATCGTTTACACATCCTGAAAAGAGGTCTGATTCCTATGTTCTTAGTAGTTTCGAAGCCGTTGCTCACGCTAAAAATTGTTTAAAATCACTCTCTTCTCTGGTCGCATATAACCAAAAAACATTTTTTTTATGACAATAATATGTATGGAGCAGCACAACCAACAACACATACTGCGATTTTTCGTAAGTGAAAGGTTCTTTAGCCATCATTTGCGAAGTTCAGAAATGCCAATTTTTCTTTTGTAGCAAGCTCGTGGATGATCACCCACTCAATGCACATCTGCGCTGCCCTTAGGCGAACAACAGTTTTAAGTGAAACTGATACTTTTTACCAATTGTCATACCATTAAATTCACTTTTTCCAATTAAAATATTATTTACAAGAAGTATTTCTTTTGATAAGTTCTAAATGAAAAGAAAGAAAAAAAATTGAAATTATTGTTTATTTGCAGCTCCTTATTTATGTGGTAAGTAAACTGTCACAAAGTCTCATGTTTTTATGTTCTCATGTTTTTATATTCGTTTGAAACCTGGTGCAGATGCCCGGTTCTGCCCTCGGTCACTACTGGTGCGGTGCCTGCGCTTCCACTCGTGCGTGCTGAGAACTTTTTCGTCCTGGCCGAGGCAACTTCGAGCGGCCTTTGATCACTGCTCGTTTCACAGATCTCGTGGCAGCATCACGAGTACCTCACGTGCTGCTGCTGTCTTATTATGGATATTCACTGCTCCGAAACACAATAAAAACCCATACGAATCGTTAGTTCGCGAATGAATACGATGTGGAAACTGATTTATCGTAGATACGATATGACGTACGAAACAGCAAAATGTACAGTTACACATTTTTATTCGTTGTCATTAGCGAATTTGTAACACAGCTCCTGCTAGAAGAAAACGGAAGAGACGCCCAATGTCAAGAATGGATTGCAGTTAGATTAATATACAGTAAGTCTACGCGGGGTAGACAGTTTGCATTTAAAGCAGTCAACAATCATCTCGGGAAAATACATATGGTTGAAATGGCTCTGAGCATTATGGGACTTAACATGTGAGGTCATCAGTTCCCTAGACTTAGAACTACTTAAACCTAACTAAGGGCAGCACACAAATCCATGCCCGTGGCAGGATTCGAACCTGCGAACGCAGCAGCAGTGCGGTTCCGGACTAAAGCGTGTAGAACCGGCGGGGAAATACAGCTCCAGAATGGTTTTCAAGGAAATCTTATCTCATCATTCCTACAAAACGGTGGCGAGTTCAGGTAATGAAGATGGACGTGGAAAGCGATCACGCATCCTTCTCTCCAAAGTAGACCACAAAGGCTCAATAGTGTTGAGATCTGGTGACTTTGGTGGCCAGGAGAGGCGCGGCAATTTGTTCTCGTTCTCACAAAACCACTTCTGTACGACGCGAATTGCGTGAACGGCAGCCCTGTCGTCTTGGAACACAGCAGCACATTCTACCGCAGGATGGACCTGATCAACCAAAATGGTCTCATAATCCTTGGACATACGCGACCTTGCAGAGAACCATGGGACCCATGAAATACCACGATATGGCTGCCCGAACCAGGAACGAACTTCCCGCCATGGTTCACTCTTGGGACGTAAACTCGACCAGGAGTTGGAAACAGTGAGAAATAAGAGTCATCCGACCAAATGACTTTCTTCCAGTGCTCTACAGCCCAGATTCTATGGCTTCGGTACCAACTTTCCCTATTACGGGCTTTGGCATCACGGATGAGTGGTTTTGGAATTCCTGTTCGCCCTACGGTCTCCTGCTTATTGAGCTCCCTCCGTGTTGTTTTGGTGCTGGCAGGGTTTTCGAGTGCGGCATTCCGCTCTGCAGCGACTTTCGAAGCAGTCGCCCTCTCTTTTTTTTTGTCACAACGTTGTTCAGTGACCGTCCGTCAGGGTGATTCTTCAGACATCACTCATGATCACTCAAAGCACACTTTCTCCCGTACAGTGACATAGAGATGATGTTTTTTTTTTAGCTTTTCCTGTATGCGGCCTAGATCTTTAAATCGATGTGCAGATATTCCTATGTTTGCTTGATAGGTTCCCGGGAATTATGCCAGATAATACTGTAGAAACCGCACAATATTTCAGCGAGACAACTGCCCACCATCTTCAGGTCCTACCGTCACGTCGCTGAGAAGCTCGCCAATTTGTATGTTGGCTTTCTAGAAGAGCGCAGGCGCCAGCGGGGCATAACGTCATCGAAGACCAATAGTAGACAGCGTCGAATACCAGAGACCTCTGCTGGAGAAACGCGTCGCGGTCTGCAGAAGCGCGCCGCGGCGGGGGAAAATGCGGCCGGAAGCGACGGACCCCGTTCGCCCGCGCGAGGTGTTGGCGCGCGATTTAGGCATCTGCGCTAAGGCTTCCCATCTGCGTTTAAGTTGCTAATCTGAGGCTGACGATTCCTTAGAGCCGCCAAGGCTGGCTCCCAGGCTTTGCTCAGGTGAAACCCCGTGTCTCTGTTAATTAGATCACTGCTTACACGTATTTCGACAGCCTCTTTGATGATGGAGTCCCAGTGTGTGGAAGCATGCGAGAGGATGTTGGTTTCTTCATAATTCATGCCGTGCCCCGTGTCAAGGCAGTGTTCAACAGCCGCAGATTTCTCTGGCTGTTTCAACCTCGTGTCTTTAACCGTACGACACGTCTAGCCAATATAAGACTTCCCACATTGGCACGGGATTTTATATATTCCTGGTCTCCTCAGGCCGAGGTTGTCTTTAACAGAGCCCAGCATTGATTGCACTCGTGCTGGAGGCCGGAAAACACATTTAATCCGGTATTTCTTGAAAATTCTGCCCATCTTAAAAGATACGCCACCGACATACGGTAGAAAAACCAACCCCCTGGAGTTATTTGCTTCTTCGGGCTGTTCTTGAGGTTTTGGTGGCCGAAATGCATTCTGGATCTGCTTCTCGAAGTACCCAATCTGGGCAAACACAGAGCGGAGATGGCTAAGCTCTGCCGATAAGCTGTCCTGATCTGAGATAGCTCTAGCACTATGCACTAGCGTCCGTAATACACCTCTGCGCTGTGAGGGATGATGACAGCTCGTAGTTTGTAAATACAAGTCTGTGTGCGTAGGCTTCCGGAACACACTTTGACCCAAAGAGCCGTCTCCTTTTCTACGAACCAAAACATCCAGAAACGGGAGCTCACCATCTTTCTCTACCTCCATGGTGAAGCAGATGCGTAGTTGGAGGGAGTTCAGATGTTCCAGAAAAGAAGGAAGCGTTACTGTCCCATGCGGCCATACCACAAACGTATCGTCTACATCTCTCCAAAAACTTTTGGGTTTCAAAACTGCCGTCTGAAGTGCTTTCTCCTCGAAATCTTCCATAAAAAGATTAGCTACTATGGGAGACAGAGGACTACCCATAGCAACACCATCAGTCTGCTCAAAATACTGGTCGTTAATTCCCAGGAACCTATCAAGCAGATGCAGCGCCGGGAAAGCCTCAAACAGCACATTCCTATTTTTATTATTGATTCCATGAACTAAACTATCGGTCTGAAAAAGAGATCTATTATTGATGAGCCATTTTGTTAAGAAATAAATTTATTCGAATATAATAGTATTGCCAGTCCCTTAAACAGGGCCCTTTGAGACATTCTCGTGTTCACACCACGAATAAAACGCATTACACGTTATTGCCATCAGAAATACAGTGAGTAAGAATATGGTTACTGCTTTGAAATCATCACCTACGCGAGACTCCTACGTAAATACGCAGTGTCTGTTCCGCGTTTTCTGTTTACTGCAACCAGTCAAATGTACTAGAAGAACTGGTTTGCACCATTTCCGCTTCTACTGAGATTTCTTCATGTCACGTTGTCATCACTTTTGCTACGTCGTTTCCGTGCACTTCATGGTCTGCCCGTTTAGTTGCCCAACTGATATACTGAAGTTATGTGGATTGACTTAAATACTTGCGTTTGATACTTGTTATCTGACAAGTTACGATGATAGCTTTAGCAAGGCGTAATATGTAACTGTTTAACTCCGTAAAACATGTTTAATCTTTGATACAGATTGAATGAAATATAGTTTTGTCAATTCTGAGTCCAGCTAGTAGCGAAACTACAAATACGTCACTTAACAGCGTTTACAAACACTTCTTGCGCCAGTCATGTTTCATGTCAGTTGTAAGTTCGTTACCTTTCTTCCGTGTTCACATAATTGTTGTCTCACTATCTAGAATTTTGTCCATTAGTAGAATACTTTGTGAACTTCTAACATATGAAGTAAAATTGAAAATATTAGTCATAAAAGTAGCGAAAATTGTTAAATTCTTATAATAAAGAAGCAAAGCAATCTAAGTTATGCGGATAGACTGACTTCTACCACTTTCGTAAGTGACCGATGTGAAGTGATAATTCCGTCACTTATCGTATATTCTTCAGTAAGTTAGCAATTCTTGGTGCTTTGACCTCGCCTGTCTACAGAATTAATGGCCGTCCTGATATTTCCTTCACACTGATATCTGCGGTACCTAGTAATAGAAAGTATTTGTATATCAACGTGGCCCAATCTAGCGATTAATTTATTCGTAGTTCCCTAGCAGTATTTGTGCTGTTCGTCTCTACGTGACGTGGCACATAACCCGAGCTTGTAGATTACACTACCTTCAACACGAAACTTACTCTCGCCAAATTCGTCTTCTTTAGGAACTTCATTTAAATAGATAACACGATTTCGCACTGTTGCAACAAATGTAAAAGATGTAAGCAAATAAAATGGAATGACCTCACAAATAAGTATTATTTCTTCAATTCTATAAGAGTTGACCAATATTCTATCTTGTCAGTATTTATATTCTTAGAATTGCGTGACGTAAATGCAGAGTTAAGCGAAAAAGAAATTTCTTTTATCACTGAATCGAGATAGTCATTTCTGTTGCGATGATAACACTTTTCCATGACAAATCCGTGTTGTATTGCTGTACAGGTAGATATCAAAATTACTGCTACATCATCATTTTTAGACGATGACACTGACCATTTGTACACTGTGACTCCACAATGTCGATGCCTAGAAAGGAAATAACGTTTCAATAATAATAGTTTGTCCGGTGAAGTGACTTTCACCATTATACTCCCTGCGCTGATGAGCATTGAAATATGTATAGAAAACAATAAAAGGTTACAGTATAGCATCTCAGAACATCAATATTTATCAGTGATGAAGCACTAACTCATTTAGACAAGGCTAAAATGCAAATAAGACCTAATCATTGTGAGAGAAGTGTCCCATCATTCCAGCAAAGTGACCTGGTGTAGCCACGGATCTCTGTATGATGGAATCGTGGATTGGAATCCCAGTCTTCAAGCGAATACTATAGGTAGTCATAATGTTTTAATTACCGTTGTGGTCTTCAGTCCGAAGACTGGTTTGATGCAAATCTCCATGCTACTCTATCCTGTACCAACCTCTTAATCCTCACATAACTACTGCAACCTTCATCCTTCTTTATCTGCTTACTGTATTCATCAGCTACTTTACTGTCCAAACGGCAAAACTCATCTACTAATTTAAGGTTCTTAATCTAGTTCCGTCAGCGTCAGCTGATTTAATTCAACTACATTCTAAGTCCTTTGCTGTCTCTGACAGAATTGCAATGTCACCAGCAAACCTCATAGTTTTTATTTCTTCTCCCTGAAATTCAATTCCTTCTGCAAATTTTTCTTTGGCGTCATTTACTGCTTGCTCATTGTTCAGATTTAGTAACATCGGAGATAAGCTATAAACCTGTCTCATTCCTTTCTCAGCCACTGCTTCCCTTTCATGTCCCTCCATTTTTATACACTGCCGCCTGCTTTCTGTACAAGTTGTAATTAGCATTTTGCTCCCTGTATTTAGCCCTGCTATCTTCAGAATTTCAAAGACTGTATTCCAGTCAAGTCAACATTGAAAAAAGTTTCTCTTAGTCTACAGACGCTATAAATGTAGGCCTGCCTTTCCTTAACCTCTCTTCTAAAAGAATTCGTAAGGTCTGTATTGCGTCGCGGGCTCCTACATTCCTCCGGCTTTGATTATCTTCTCGAAAATATGAAGTTACACAAGTACTTCTTGTTTGTTTGCAGTTACGTGTCTTCAGGCTTCGTAAACAATGAAATCACTAAACGACATTACCGTAGCACGCTCGTGGAGGATCCCAGACAAAATGGTGTGTCATCTTTCTACTAAGGTATTTTACTTGACGCCTCTGGCTGCATGCTATAGTACGATGATGCAGGATTAAGAAAACATATCTGAAAACAAACAACCAATTACACAACTCTGTCTTTTCAAGTTAATATGGAAAGCTACTTCTCGTATGCACACCACTGCACCACTTCGCTGTAGAACAGTTTGTGGTTAAAGGGTCTGGCCCATCAAGGATAACCGGGTGAGACGCGTCAAAGTAGACAGAGTAAATAAAAATATGAATGTAGCCACAGACATTCTTCTAGCGCACCACAAGATTACGTAGCAGAAAAAATGTGATACTGGCACACCATACACAGGGTGTAGCAAAATTGTACTGCACTAACTGCAGGAAACATTCCTCACACGTAGACGAAGAAATAAGCTATGTGAACAGTGGTCTTATGTTCTCCAACTCATTAATCATGGGAAACACACATAAGCAAAACGCACCGGCATACCTCATGCAGCTCTTTCTCACAAGAGATGTTCAATATGCGTCCGTTAGCATTGATATATGCGTCAGTCCGCCGTTATAGTGAACCTTGGATGCGCTGATGTAGCCCTAGAGTACTGTGTTGATTTCGCAGCCTTCCGTATTATGGGCACAGAGACTCTGAACATCTTGAACTAGGGTTCCATATACAAAAGCTTTCAAATGCCCCTAAAATTAAAAGTCAAGTGGGTTTAGGTATGGAGAGCGTGGAGGCCAGGCAATTGGTCCGCCTCTACCTACCCATCTGTCACCGAAACTGTATTTTAGAAGTCGACGGATATTAACACTAAAATGAAGAAGTGTTCCATCGTGCATGAAGCACATATTTTGTCACACAGCTAAATATACGTGTGCTAACATGAGGTAGAACATTCTCTATTAAATTATGATAACTTTGTCCGTTGAGCCCGGGTGGAAGAAACTGAGGCTCTACCAGTCACCAACAATGCCCCAACCATTGACAGAAAATGTTTGTTGATGACTTGCTTCAACATTTGATTTAGGATTGACGTCTGCCCATACATGCCGACTGAGAAAATTTACGATATGATCTCGTTGAAACAATGCCTCATCTGTTTACAGCACCATTGCACTAAAAGTAATTGAATAAACCATTCGCAGAAGAAAATCCATGCAGGAAAATCAGCGCTGATAGTGTCTGCACACGCTGCATGATGTATGGATACAACTGGTCCTCGGGTAACACTCCCCAGAATATCATGTGGTCAACATTCAGTGTTGCAGATACATGTCTTATACTGGCATTAGTGTCGTCGCCAACTCTCTGAAGAATTACCGCCTCCCGTTGCGATGTCCTCGTCTTTCTAGGCCTCACCCGGTTGTGAGTATCAGGCTTAAATGTCCCATGTTCCCTAAGACGGCGATTAGGGGCTTCAAACGCTTTACTGTCGGGACACATTCATCCTGGAAAAATTTGGCTCTGAGCACTATGCGACTTAACTTCTGAGGTCATCAGTCGCCTAGAACTTAGAACTAATTAAACCTAGCTAACGTAAGGAAATCACATACATCCATGCACGAGGCAGTATTCGAACCTGCGACCGTAGCGATCGCTCGGCTCCAGACTGTAGCGCCTAGAACCGCAAGGCCACTCCGGCCCGCCGTCCAGGAAATCTCTCCCGGTACAAACGTTGTGCGCGAGCACCAATACCATCAGTTAATCCATACATCGAATGGGCATCTGCCATCTCTGCATTTGTGTACACCTCCATTGCACGAGCCAAGTCTATGATTAACTCTACGTAATAACCTGTATGTATGCAAAGGTCGTATTGATAGCTGATACAATTGATGTTACATATAAACAAGCAATGACATACGTCACGTGGCAACAGGGACGTGTAAAATACAACACTGGCGGTGCACAGCGTAACTAGACCTCACCAAGGGTGCATGTGCCCCATGTTTCTTATATTCTGCTCTTGTGTGTTTCCCATGATTAATGAATTGGAGAAAATGAGTTGTAACATGGAAACAAAGCATTTCTAGAACCATGTTCATATAACATAATTTCTTCGTCTACTTGTGAGAAATGTGTCCTTCAATTTATGCCGTATATTTTTGTTATAACCTGTACAACGGGCCACACGCCTTGCGATGATTCGCACACTGTAGTTAGTTGTAGCTGTGAAACCACCCTTCTAAGGGAAAAACCGGTGGATAAACGGAAAAAGGCAAGTTGTATGATACAGGCTAGCAAGAAAATGGAACAGGAGGAAAACCTGCCAGGATTTGTTACTAACGTGGAAGAGAATCCGGAAACTGTCGTTTAGGATGCAAGTGGTAGTTTTCACATAGGTACGTGGGTATGTGAGATAACAGATGGAGAACTGTACGAAAAAAAGAACGGTTTCATTTCAGCATAACTTCATACATATTCGAGTTATGACTGATGCTTGTTCCTGGTAAGTGACGTAAAAGCTGACTGCATTAACACTAGGTGAACGCATTGAGATAGTCCTGATGTCAGGAGAAGGGAGCAGCCGTTGTGTCGCGGTGGATTTCAACTAACGCCACGAAGATTACCCGTTACTCATAGTGCGGCAGCGAAACTTCTCGCAAAATTCCGTGAAACTGGCACTGCCATAGACAAACAGAAACCCGGACGATTGGAAGCGGCCATGGAGGGAGCGACATGAAACGCTGTTTTGGCATCGTTCAGTAGGAGTAACAGAGCGCAATACACGCCGACCCCGCAGGAAACTGCGAATTTTCGCCACACGTAAGTGGCATCCTTACAAGTGTAAATGTTACCTCGTCTAGTACGATTCAGATCATCGGGTTCAGTTTGCACAATGGGTGAGACGCCAGCTGAACTAATATCAGTGTCCAAGGACGAAGTTATTTTTATGTAAACAGAGAGATAAACAGAATTACAGATTCTGGTCAAATGTCAACTCTCGTCGGAGGAATCATTCGAATTTAGTTTCGCAGTTAAAGTGATGGTCATTATATGGCCTCTTCTTACTGTCGGGTTCTTCTTCATACAGTGTACACAAACAGCAGTGTTTTATCTGCAGTGACACATGAACATATTATGCCGTCGCTGTTGTCTGAAGATGGATCATATCCAAACTTCTTTCAGCACGATGATGCCCCACTTCATTATGGACTACCTGTCCGGGCGTGTACAGGGTGAGCATGAATGAAACCGACAATCTGCAGGGACCGGTTCATGGCTGGAAATGAAGGAAGAAAAGGCCTATGGGCATGTGTCTGGGGATCGACAGTGTGCGGTCAACGACAAAAATCTCCTCAGAACACAGTGCAGAGCTGCATCTCTTCCACGTCACAACAGATGTTCAACGTGGCCTCCAAGGGATGCATGTGTCCTCAGGTCGCATCATGGATTGACGCACTCTTTCGCACATTCCAGTCTCTCTTCAAACAGCGTCACAGGCGTCATAAGCACGCTATTGAAGGATCTGCACATCAGGATCGGGTTCAGCATATACAACGCTTTTCATATGCCCCCAGAGCTAACGACACCTAGTATTTAAATCCGATGATCTAGCAGACCACACTACAGGGCTCATTCGTCCTATCCAACTCCCGGGGAAGATGTTTTTGAGGAGTTGGCGAACAGTAATGCAGAAATGGGGTGGTGCTCCGCCATGTAGAAACCACATAACTTGTCTTACTGTCAAAGGCACACTCTCAATCAGTCCAGGACGAGTATTCTGCAGGAAGTCCAGGTACGTTCCTTCGTCAAGGCGTTGTTAAATAATAACCGGTCCAGATATGTGGTCTCCAAGAACCCCTGCCCACACATTGATGCTGAACTGCTGTTGATGAAACACCTCACCCATTCCCTAAGGACTGTCTGTAGCCCACAGATGAGGATTATGCAGATTGATGATGTCAGTTCTTGTAAAGATTCCTTGGTCGGTAAAGAGGACTGGTGATAGAAATCCCGTAATCTTGCTAGTCTGGGTCAAAAACCATCGATAAAATCGGTCCTGTAGAGGGAAATCTGTCGCTGCTGATAATCCTTGCATTCATTGCGGGAGATAGGGATAGTAGCGGTTGTCATGCAGGGTACACGTAATCGTACTTTGTTTTGTAAATAAAACTGCCTTTTCCTGCTGATGGTTACTTTATTTATCCCATAAGAGGGGTTCATGGATGAGTGAGTGTAATGATGTTGGGTTCTATTATTATTACATTGGACAGTATTATTATATTAATACATTTTTCTAACGTTATTCTATTGTTTATCTATTAGTGTGAATAATGAATTGCTTGACATTTGTACTTAGTCATTCAACAGCATTTTCCCCTCTGCTTTGGTTTTATGTATGTGGTAATTTTCTTGCGTGATCAGGTGTTTTTTATTGTTGATTCTATTTTCATGTACACACACAAAAAAAGAAAATGTTTGCTCTATCCCCCCCCCCTCTCTCTCTCTCTCTCATACACACACATACACACACACACACACACACACACACACACACACGTACACACGTACACGATATAAACATAATACATAGAAGTTAGTATTGAACAAATACTTCGTTGGGTTGGCAACAAATAGGTAAACATACAAAAGAAGATGAAACACGTAATGGAATCGCAATATTTACGTTGTAAAAAGCAGTGCACCATGAAATAGTTGTATCGAGTGACAAAACAACAATAGTCCACAAAAAAACGATTGAGAAAGATGGTGAACAGTGTGTGTAAGGCGAGAACACAAAGATGTGATTACATGCCAGTGATAAATGTGGTAGTGCGACCCCCAGATCAGATGTAAGAAAATGCAGATCAGCAAATCGCAAGTAATTATTTTTTTGCAAAAAATCCCGAAGTGAACTGTTTGATAATCTATAACTAGCAAAACTCTATCTTTATAGATCCCACTATGATGCCTTAGAACGAGAGAAGGCGAAACGCTTATGGGATAAATAAAGTAACTAGCAGAAGGAAAAGGCAGTTTTATTTACAAAACAAGTATTTGTATAATGAGATTTTCACTCTGCAGCGGAGTGTGCGCTGATATGAAACTTCGTGGCAGATTAAAACTGTGTGCCGGACCGAGACCCGAGTTCGAGTCTAGGTCGGGCATACAGTTTTAATCTGCCAGGAAGTTTCAACTATTTATATGCTTGCTGCGGGGGATGGCCACACAAACAAACTTGTTAATCGTACTTTGGCTTACACCAAGGTTGTGGGCCGCTTGCTGGAGTTGTACTAGGATTCGTCTCAATATCCTGTAGAATGAAGTCCTACAAATCTTGTGTACGCACAGTTCGCCGTCTGCCTGCACTTTCGTCTGTTTGAAAGGAACATGGTCACTGAAACGCCAGAAAAGGGTTTGAAATGTTATGTGACGTGGTGGATGTCTTTGAGGATACTTGTTTTGGTATAGCCATGCTGCCTTTCGATCATTTTTATCTACGTAGGCGCACCAAACACCATCTCGGGCTTGTTCTCGACTTGAAAGCCAGACCATTCTGCTGCTTAAAATAAAATCCTCGCAGAATACTGTGGCCGGTAGATAAGCAAACGGAAGGGCACACGTGGCGGGAGTTACGGGCAGACGCTATGGGGCAAATGTCGAGCGCTGTAGGGGGAAGTGCCGTTCAAAACTGAAGCCTATTCACACGTCTTTTATAACTATTAACTAGAGTCGTTGAAAAATATCTGTCACCTCTGCTTTGGTTGCTATCTAGAACAAATTCCACCGAGAATGCAGCGATTTGTTTTCGCATGGATTGTTATCCATTTATAATTTTAGGGATGTTTCACGATTGGCGAATTTTGAGTAAAACTTACACATTTCTTTTGCTGTCATGTTAAAATTTGCTTATTTTGCCAGAACACAGAGGACCTGACACACTATCATCTTATTAACATGTTGTGCAAATGCAATTGCGAAAGAATTCACAAACAGTGGGTTATTAAATTAATTAAGTGAGGAACTGAGGAAAAGTAAGGTCAATAGCTTATAAAAAGCACATACTCGGTAGAAAATAAATATGTAATGTCTTCAATTATGTTGTTCCAAAACCCAAAACATTTCTCGTTTCATCAGCTATCGATGGCACTTAAAAATTACATTATTTCATTGAAATAGTGGAATAACACTGTGGATAACAATGTTTTCCATTATAACCATCTGGAAAAATCCTCTTTGTGTGTTATCATTTGCCAGAATCTCATTCCTGTACCTCAAACCGTTTCTGAAATATGAGGAATGTTGTAAATATTTCATTCAGGCTAAAGCTGGTGCGGCTAGGTCGCAAATGAATGTGCTATATCAGATCAGTTTTCTCGAGGTTGGTGACAGATAGAGAACTCCACCCAAGTCTAAACAAAATTCAATATGTTAGCTAAATGTCTTACGCAGCCACATATTAGGTAATATGCACCAAACGAAAAATAATAGCGACCACTATTTTTCATTGGAAACTTTTTCGAATTTCGTGCAATGTCTTACTGCCATGTACTGCACATGTCACATTTACTATGACCATTAACGAAATAGTGGGCACATCATCATGAACCTGACATATGAAGCTATAAGCAACTCAAAAACGATTTTTTTTACCGAACAGTTTCTCGGTGGCAAACACTGTTGGCCTCTTCCTTCTAACACACGAATAAACCCGCACAGCGCTTTGGACGAAAACTGATTACTGCACATCGGCCACCTTATCCAGCACAGACTATATGCTGCAACACACAAGGAACAGACGGCATATGATCAGAGGAACTTTCATTTGTCAACGCCATCTACCATGACAATGATGCATTTCCGGGCATATGTTCACTGGACCTTCTTTGCTCCATTTCCAGTCAGTAATCCATCCCTGCAGTTTGTCGGTTTTATTTATCTTTGCCCTATACGGTTATCCAGTTTCCTCAGAGATTTTGTGGGTCTGCTGGGGTTACCTCTATGTTCACCGGATGTAAGTCCACTGGATTTCTATCTGTACGGCCGTGCGAAGGCAACTGTGTACGAAGATAAGAAACCTTGCATACCTTGGGGAGTGGACTATTGTAGCTTACGCTAGCATTTCAGTACATCTATTGGCTATAGTCCATGAGAAATGGCTAGAGTGGATAATAACAACCTTAAAACGTCCTGGACAACGAATCGAGTGCATCCTGAACCCTTTGTGAGTGATCACCAGCATTTGCCTCGTTCCATACCAAATGTGTAACAACCTGAGATTGGATAAAGCTATGTAAAAATGAAAGGCACCGTTGATTTTCTCGTTTAGGTCTCTATCCGTTTCAAATGTCAAATTACCCTCCCTCCAGTCGGAAATTACGAATTGCGTCAAAGAAGCCAGCTTCCAAAATGGCTTCTGGAAACGATCCACACAGGTTTTCTCCCTCTCTGACCTATTTGCACCTGACATTAAATTTCCACCTGTTATTTGAGACGGTTGGTTCCACCCTGTAGATGGCTACAAAAAGTTGGGCTTGTAATACGGATGGAATATTTGTATGGTATGGACAGCGATGAGAAGATCGTCGCAAAGGAAATGGCGGTGAGGATCGGGTCACTGTGAGCCCTACGATATAGACTGGTGTGCAATGCTTAGGAAGAAAATAACTTTTACTTGATGTGTCAATGACAAGTAACATAGCTGGATGAAACTTGGAACATATATAGTACAGAAGACAAGGTAATTGAAAGAAATACGCAATGAGATGAATAGAAATGAAGATTTTATTCGTGGACAGTTATTACACTGAACAAGAACGTAGCCAGGATTTTATCAAAAATTAGGGGGGGGGGGGGGGGGGAGGCGGTGTTGTCCGAATTGTCAAAGAGGACCTTAAAAAGGCCAATGTTTCCCATATATTCTGAAAACTAATTTATTTATTTTTTTAAATTTATGTGCATTGCTTGCTCTTAGTGACCTTCCTTTCAAATCGTATTTGGTCTATAAAATTAAGCAAGAAAAGCTTTCCTTAAGAACATATAACATTTATTCTCAACAGTATATGACAACTTGCAAAAGGAACAATTAAATATGTCTTTATTTGGCAATATGATAACTTCACTTTATTGCAAAACGAATTAAAATTCTACTGTCATGTATTACTTCTTTGCTGAGAATATTAGGTTAATTATCGTAGAGCAAAGGTATCTTAAGATTGGGTGAATAACTTATAAAGTTAAACGGGCTCAAACCTCTTTTGACAGCTATATTTCTCCTACTATAGTCTTGTATTTAAATGCACGATTTATCTGAAACCAAGTCAGAACTCCGTCAGCACATGAAAGCATCCCAAATTCGTCAATTCAGTCCCAAGTTTTATGAAAATATTTTTATGTCATAAAAACTCTTCAGTGTGTCTTAGTGACCAAGAACTTCTTTCTAAATGATGAATTCAGCAGTCAACTTGAAACTATGACAACAAAATTTATTTATAAAGTCACTGACATCCGACAATAGTGAACCGACCGCCGTGTCATCCTCAGTGATTCATCAACAGATGCGGTATGGAGGGGCCTGGAATCAGCACTCAGCACTCCGCACTCTCCGCCAATGTTGGTGTTCCGGCCTTGAAGGCGTACATCTCAATCAGGTAGCTCATCAGTTGGCATCATGAGACTGTTTACACACTGATCCAGTCCTCCCACCAAGGAAAAATCCCCGACAGCACCAGTAGTCGAACTTGGGTCCTCCACATGAGAATCTGTCGCGTTGAGCACTCGGCTGTGAAGGACGACTATTTGTTTATAAAGCAACAAGGAATACACGAATATTATGAGGTACACTTTTAGAATCTTGTCACTGATTCAGGCATTGATCACAACTAGACTTCTAATCTAAGCGACATCGTAAAAGATTCGTATCTACTCGTGACAATATGATTATCCCGTTTTAGATGCTCATAAAACTTCTCTACGATGTGCAACATATGTTTTCGTTTGATGACGTTTATTTAGAAATACGATAGAGTCGTGACGGTTGAATTCACTGTTATAAAGGTAACACGAAGAAGACATTTCGCAGTAGAGTCACAGTCTAATACAGCATCGTTCTTTTAGTGAAACCACAGTCTAGTTAGATTGTGGTGAAACTTGAAGACATGAATATCGCTATTCCACAAGTGAGCCATCTTTATGCACAGCCACTAGCCGGCTTCCAGCGTAAGTACCCCTGAACTAAGCATATTGTCGAAATTTTACGCACACCAACATTAAAATTAAATACTATCTGCCAGAGAAAGAAATAACTATCCCCACTATCAAAATACGTACTATTACAAAATTAGCGAAACAATTATATTTTACGTCCTTATTTCTACAACTTAAAAACATTAGAGTTTGTAGGTAATCATAGAACATTTAAAAGAGCGTATCAAGAGCGTGACTAGATTTTGAACGAAGGCGCAACGGGAGCGATGGAGGGGAAATTCATGGCACAGTAGGCTTGGAAATTCAAGCAAATTCCTTTAGTCTCCAAATGACGACTCCAATGTTAACTATGAACTGCTATAGATGTTTAATTACGCTATTTAATACTGTGTACATATTTTTAACATGCCATAACGCTAGTGGACTAATCAAAATCGATATTTCTCTTCTTCCTTGTTAAAATCTTATCTATAATTACAGACTATCACAGCA
This sequence comes from Schistocerca gregaria, assembly GCF_023897955.1. Lineage (NCBI taxonomy): Eukaryota > Metazoa > Arthropoda > Insecta > Orthoptera > Acrididae > Schistocerca > Schistocerca gregaria. Next base: position 777,917,445 of record NC_064922.1, read on the forward strand.
GCACATACCACAAAAGCAGTAAACGACACCACTTAAATTAAATTCAGCTGCAAGTAAGAACTGAACTGATCAGCAAAACAAAAACTGAGCTCTAGTAAGGCCAACAATGTGCAGTAGTTAGTCTTAGCTTAAGTATGGAAGGCGACAGCACATAGTGCTATCGATATATCGGTGTATCCATGGCCTTGTTGACTTGACGACACGTATCCCTTTTTTCCCATATTATTGAAAATCTAGAATGCTTTCAGTTTCACTGTATGGCAACTATGTGATTTTTAACTTCATTTAGGATTCAGGGGGGGGGGGGGCTGTCTGGACCCACCCAGGCCCTGGATCCGGTCCCCCTTCGGCTACATCCTTGCACTGAAAACGTAGATTTAGGGTGGCCCCTGGACACTACAAAGGATGGAACTTGGTTCTTAACAGAGTACATGATCAGTGCAGATAGCACTGCATGATCTGCAGTGTGATCCTTACAAGGTTGGTAAAGGAGTATTTGTGGTAGAGCGTTCCATTCCTTCACCAGTGGGGATGACAACAGGGGGATGGTCATTGATGCCTGTGGACGTGTTCCAATAAGTCCCTCCGATGCATCCCACACGTGGTCGATGGGATTTAAGTCGGGAGAACGGGCAGGCCAATAGATTCTCCGAATATCCTCTCGTTCCAAGAGCTGGTTCACTTGCGAAGTTCGATCCGGACATACTTTGTCATCCATAAAAATGAAGTCAGAGCCAAATTCATCCCTGCGAAGGCTTACATGGGGAACGGTACAACGTCACAATAATTTTACTACTGAGAGTATCGTGTTAAAAGATTCGGAGGTCACCATGTCCATGCAATATTATGCCTCCCCACACCATAACAAAATGGCTCAAATGGCTCTGAGCACTATGAGACTTAACTGCTGAGGTCATCAGCCGCTATAACTAAGAACTACTTAAACCTAACTAACCTGAGGACAACACATACATCCATGCCCGATGCAGGATTCGAACCTACGCCCGTAGCGGTCGCGTGGCTCAGACTGTAGTGCCTAGAAACGCTCGGCCAACACCATAACTCCCTGACCAGCAATACCATTGTGTTTGTCAGTGTTCCTCGGTGCAATGCATGTTTTCACATCTCAGCATATGAAGGTACTTCTCGCATTGTCGAACATGATTGTTTTGGTGATTCAGATGTTCACAATTACAGGAAGCATAATGTTGCCGTGCGGGGTAGCCGCCCAGTCTAGAGCGCCTTGGGACGGTCTGCGCGACTCGGTGTCGGAGGTTCGAGTCCTCCCTCGGGCATGGGAGTGTGTGCGTTGTCCTTAGCGTAAGTTAGATTAAGTGCTGTGTAAGCCTAGGGGCCGATGATCTCAGCAGTCTGGTCTCATAGGAACTTACCACAAATTTCCAAATTTTCCATAATGTTGCATCGGCAATCAGTCCTCCAAATCTTTGAACACTGTACACTTAGCAGTGTAGTTAATGTGGCACTGTATGCCCACCCATGTACATAGATGACAATGCACGACTACAAAGAATTGCACAGTTGGAGGAGCTCTTGCAATCAGAGGATGTTCGGCTAATGGACTGGCTTGCCTACTCCCCCGGCTTAAAGCACGTTGAGCACATGCAGAATGTGTACTGCAGTACGTCCACGTGCACCCATGTCCCAAAGACAACCAGCAACAGCCAACCACGCTGGTTGACCAGCTAGTTGACCGTACCAACCCTGTGGCCAGAATGGGCGCACATTGCAGAGCATGAATTGCCGTCTACAGAGATCACACACCCTTTTCAGAAGATGTCCCACCTACTGTAATATCCATTGTAATGAATGTGAATGTCGTGTGACTAGGGCCTCCCATCGGGTAGACCGTTTGCCTGGTGCAAGTCTTTCGATTTGACACCACTTGGGCGACATGCGCGTCGATGTGGATGAAATGATGATGATTAGGACAACACAATACCCAGTCCCTGAGCGGATAAAATCTCCGACCCAGGCGTAAATCGAACCCAGGCCCTTAGGACTGACATTCTGTCACGTTGATCACTCAGCTACCGGGGGGCGGACACCATTGTAATTATTGCCTTTAAATAACAGTGTCATTTCTGTTCATCGCACTCCGTATTACTCTTTACTACTCTGTAGCAATTTTTCCTACGTATGGTCCAAGTTTCATCGAGCTACGTTACTTGGGAGTGACACAATATAAGAAAGTTAGTTCCGTCCTTAAGTTTCGCGTGATAGTATACTAGTAAATGGAGCACATCTATGTTAACTGTAAACTGACCAGTCGTTGAATGACATTTCTGGGAGAGGGGGAAGTAAGCCCAGAGGCCAGGTTAACAGCCATGAGATGAGGAGCCATGCGAGGGATCAAGCCCCGACTGCTCTCGCAGCGCAGGCGCCTCTCTACCTGTGCTTCATGCTTCCGCGAAACCAGATATCACATTCTGACGTAAAGATCACTCCACTGTTGTTTGTAATAGAAAATGAAACCGTCTTATTTATCGGATGATTAAGAAAGATCCTAACTGTAACTACGATCACTTCTCACGAGGATAGCGAATAATACGAAACAGAGTTAAGTACGAAAAAGTAATTCAGCAGAAAAGATACACTACTGGCCATTAAAATTGCTACACCAAGAAGAACTGCAGATGATACACGAGTATTCGTTGAACAAATTTGTAATACTAGAACTGACATGTGATTACATTTTCACGCAATTTGGGTGTATAGATCCTGAGAAATCAGTAACCAGAACAACCACCTCTGGCTGAAATAACGGCCTTGATACGCCTGGGCATTGAGCCATACAGAGCTTCGATGGCGTGTACAGGTACAGATGCCCATTCAGCTTCAACACGATACCACAGTTAATCAAGAGTACTAACTGGCGTATTGTGACGAACCAGTTGCTCGGCCACCATTGACCAGACGTTTTCAATTGCTGAGAGACCAGGAGAATGTGCTGGCCGGGGCAGCAGTGAAACATTTTCTGTATCCATAAAGTTCCGTTCAGAGCCTGCAACATGCGGTCGTGCATTATCCTGCTCAAATGTAGGGTTTCGCAGGGATCGAATGAAGGGTACAGCCACGATTCGTAACACTTCTGAAATGTAGCGTCCACTGTTCAAAATGCCGTCAATGCGAACGGGAGGTGACCGAGACGTGTAACCAATGGCACCCTATGCCATCACGCCGGGTTATACGCCAATATGGCGATGATGAGTACACGCTTCCAATGTGCGTTCACGGCGATGTCGCCAAACACGGATGCTACCATCATGATGCTGTAAACAGAACCTGGGTTCATCCGGAAAAATGACGTTTCGAATTCGTGCACCCAGATTCGTCGTTGAGTACACCATCGCAGGCGCTCCTGTCTGTGATCAGCGCCAAAAGTAATCGTAACCATGGTCTCCGAGCTGATAGTCCATGCTGCTGCAAACGTCGTCGAGTTGTTCGTGCAGATGGTTGTTGTCTTGCAAACGTCCCCATCTGTTGACTCAGGGATCGAGACGTGGCTGCACGATCCGTTACAGTCATGCGGGTAAGATGCCTACCATCTCGCCTGTTAGTGATACTAGACCATTGGAATGCAGCACGGCGTTCCAGATTACCCTCCTGAACCTACCGATTCCACATTCTGCTAACAGTCATTGGATCTCGAGCAATGTGATCAGCAATGTCGCAATACGATAAGCCGCAATCACGATAGTCTAAACAGCCAACTGTTGTGTATGAGAAATCGGTTGGAGACTTTCCTCATGTCAACACGTTGTAGGTGTCGCCACTGGTGCCGACCTTGTGTGAATGCTCTGAAAAGGTAATCATTAGCTAATCACAGCATCTTCTTCGTTTCGGTTAAATTTTGCGTCTGTAGCACGTCATCTTCGCGGTGTAGCAATTTTAATGGCCAGTAGGGTAGACATATCACACAGTACCTATTAGCTGGGTAAAGTTGGCTGCAACAAAAACAGATAAGCGCGTCAGCCGAAGTATTCCGGCTTTTTCAACCTCTACCGATTCAGGTATATGACGACGATCGGCCAAATTGGAGCTGACGCGCTGAAGGGGATGACGTCTACGGCACGCAGCGTTGAACGGTTGCGGGCTGCGGTGTGTGTGCCAGGAATGCCGGTGCGGCACGCAGCCGCGACCTGCGGCAATGGCGGCCGCCTTGAGGCTGCGCCCGCCCCGCTGACACTGGTTGCTGTCCGCGCCGCCGGCACGCACGTCGCCTGCCAACTCAGCCCTGGACGATAGGTGGGCAACCGGCAGCTCGCAGGCCGCATGCGACTCGCATTTGCTTTCAATCCGACCAGCGAAATAAATTCGTCGGGAGAGAGCGAGGCTCTCGCATTGTACTCTATGCACTTTCGGATATTCCAGCGACGCAGTGCTCGCCTCGGGTTTGCAGCTCATCACGAAAACCAGTGAAAGTTAATTTATTTAGTGTTACAGGAACAACTTCCGCCTACGCAAGCAGTCATAGAAAGTATTTTTCGAGAGATATTTTAAAAATGGTTGCTATTAGCTTTGTGGATATTACACAACCAGCCATTAAAATTGCTACACCACGAAGATGAAGTGCTACAGACGCGAAATTTAACCGACAGCAAGAAGATGCTGTGATATGCAAATGATTAGCGTTTCAGAGCATTCACACAAGGTTGGCGCCGGTGGCACCGGTGGCGCCGGTGGCGACACCTTCACTGTGCTGACATGAGGAACGTTTCCAACCGATTTCTCATACACAAACAGCAGTTGACCGGGCGTTGCCTGGTGAAACGCTGTTGTGATGCCTCGTGTAAGGGGGGAAAATATGCACCAGCACGTTGCCGACTTTAATATAGGTCGGATTATAGCCTATCGCGATTGCAGTTTATCGAATCGCAACATTGCTGCTCACGTTGGTCGAAATCCAATGACTGTGAGCAGAATATGGAATCGGTTGGTTCAGGAGGGTAATACGGAACGCCGTAATGGATCCCAACGGCCTCGTATCACTAGCAGTCGAGATGACAGGCATCTTATCTGCATGGCTGTAACGGATCGTGCAGCCACGTCTCGATCCCTGAGTCAACAGGTGGGGACGTTTGGAAGACAACTCTCTGGACGAACAATTCGTCGACGTTTGCAGCAGCATGGACTATCAGCTGGGAGACCATGGCTGCCGTTACCCTTGACGCGGCATCACAGACAGGAGCGCCTGCGATGGTGTACTCAATGACGAACCTGGGTGCACGAATGGCAAAACGTCATTTTTTCGGATGAATCCAGGTTCTGTTTACAGCATCATTGTGGTGGCGTATCACCCGGCGTGATGGTATGGGGTGTCATTGGTTACACGTCTCGGTCACATCTTGTTCGAACTGGCGGCACTTGGAACAGTGAACGTTGCATTTCAGATGTGTTGCGACCCGTGGCTCTACCCTTCATTCGATCCCTGCGAAACCCTACATTTGAGCAGGATAATGCACGACCGCATGTTGCAGGTCCTGTACGGGCCTCTCTGGATACAAAAAATGTTCGACTGCTGCCCTGGCCAGCACATTCTCCAGATCTCTCACCAATTGAAAGCGTCTGGTCAATGGTGGCCGAGCAACTGGCTCGTCGCAATACGCCAGTCACTACTTTTGATGAACTGTGGTATCGTGTTGAAGGTGCATGGGCAGCTGTACCTGTACACGCCATCCAAGCTCTGTTTGACTCAATGCCCAGGCGTATCAAGGCCGTTATTACGGCCAGAGGTGGTTGTTCTGGGTACTGATTTCTCAGGATCTATGCTCCCAAATTGCGTGAAAATATAATCACATGTCAGGTCTAGTATAATATATTTGTCCAATGAATAGCCGTTTATCCTCTGCATTTCTTCTTGGTGTAGCAATTTTAATGGCCAGTAGCGTAAATTTCGAACCATCGAAAGATATGCACTGGGTCAAAAGTTGCATCTTTCCTGCTAATTGCTCTTTCGAGCAGGATTGCCCATCTTACGGCCACTTTTTGTTTGTCTATGCGTTTTCGTATCAACATTGTTATACAATTCTTGTCCGTTGTGGAGGTAGTAGAACTCTGCAACTGGTGGAACGTAAGGCAATTTACACCGAATTAGCTGCAGCCAGTGCGTTTATTTTTCCATGATGACCTTTCAAGATACCTGGCATCCCGTCTTCAGATGCATATATTTATTTACGTGTTGCGAACATTGTTCCTTTACTAATGGTGTATCAAAATTTTTGCAACGGAAATTTTTAAAACAGCTGTTGTTAAACGATGCTGTCGTCTTATTCGACGATAGCGAACTATGGCTGAGGGGTCCTGTCTATGGCCATATGTAAAGGAGCGGTTGTGGCGGAGTAGCGGAACGTTTCCGTGTGTGGATACGCCTGTGTCGCTTGTGCGTCTATGCTGGTTGCGTTGAGTATCATATCTTGTGGTTGTGTTGATAGGTGCCAACCTCGGTTTGGCCTCTCGCTCGTCGAACGACACCACACAGGCAGTCGAGGAGCTGATTCACTGCAATCGCAGGTTTTGCGACGAAGAGGACGTTCACAGCGTTTCTCGACTGGCTCCGTGACCAATGAGTGGATTTCTGTCTTCGAGAAATGTAATGGTTGGAAGAATGTTCCCACCGTTGTTTACAGCGAATTTGTGACTGTGTTGAACAATAGTGTAATGTAGTTGTGTCATTTTAATCTGAAGTGCAGTATTCAATGAAATTTACTTGGCCTGCCATAACAATGTGAAACTTAATTTTTGAAGTTACGTCGTAATTGCCGCCGGAGTGGCCGTGCGGTTCTAGGCGCTACAGTCTGGAGCCGAGCGACCGCCACGGTCGCAGGTTCGTATCTTGCCTCGGGCATGGATGTGTGTGATGTCCTTAGGTTAGTTAGGTTGAATTAGTTCTAAGTTCTAGGCGACTGATGACCTCATAAGTTAAGTTGCATAGTTCTCAGAGCCGTTACGTCGTCATTACAGTGTGCGGGCTTTCAAACAAAATGATGAAACGATGTTGTGGTGGCCCTCAACTACGAAGCCTCAGACGCAGAGTTGCGATATTAGAAGTTTTGGCTGGTTTCGTTGTCTAGGGGCTGGGATACGTAGTTGCCGCATTACAGGCCAAATATTGCTGAGTCTACATTATTAGATAAGCATACACACATGAATCGAATGGACGAAGGTTTCTATCGCTCGGCAATTGCGAATTATGAATGTAACATACAAATTTACACTCCTGGAAATTGAAATAAGAACACCGTGAATTCATTGTCCCAGGAAGGGGAATCTTTATTGACACATTCCTGGAGTCAGATACATCACATGATCACACTGACAGGACCACAGGCACATAGACACAGGAAACAGAGCATGCACAATGTCGGCACTAGTACAGTGTATATCCACCTTTCGCAGCAATGCAGGCTGCTATTCTCCCATGGAGACGATCGTAGAGATGCTGGATGTAGTCCTGTTTAACGGCTTGCCATGCCATTTCCACCTGGCGCCTCAGTTGGACCAGCGTTCGTGCTGGACGTGCAGACCGCGTGAGACGACGCTTCATCCAGTCCCAAACATGCTCAATGGGGGACAGATCCGGAGATCTTGCTGGCCAGGGTAGTTGACTTCTAGAGCACGTTGGGTGGCACGGGATACATGCGGACGTGCATTGTCCTGTTGGAACAGCAAGTTCCCTTGCCGGTCTAGGAATGGTAGAACGACGGGTTCGATGACGGTTTGGATGTACCGTACACTATTCAGTGTCCCCTCGACGATCACAGAGGTGTACGGCCAGTGTAGGAGATCGCTCCCCACACCATGATGCCGGGTGTTGGCCCTGTGTGCCTCGGTCGTATGCAGTCCTGATTGTGGCGCTCACCTGCACGGCGCCAAACACGCATACGACCATCACTGGCACCAAGGCAGAAGCGACTCTCATCGCTGAAGACGACACGTCTCCATTCGTCCCTCCATTCTCGCCTGTCGCGACGACACTGGAGGCGGGCTGCACGTTGTTGGGCGTGAGCGGAAGACGGCCTAACGGTGTGCGGGACCGTAGCCCAGCTTCATGGGGACGGTTGCGAATGGTCCTCGCCGATACCCCAGGAGCAACATTGTCCCTAATTTGCTGGGAAGTGGCGGTGCGGTCCCCTACGGCACTGCGTAGGATCCTACGGTCTTGGCGTGCATCCGTGCGTCGCTGCGGTCCGGTCCCAGGTCGACGGGCACGTGCACCTTCCGCCGACCACTGACGACAACATCGATGTACTGTGGAGACCTCACGCCCCACGTGTTGAGCAATTCGGCGGTACGTCCACCCGGCCTCCCGCATGCCCACTATACGCCCTCGCTCAAAGTCCGTCAACTGCACATACGGCTCACGTCCACGCTGTCGCGGCATGCTACCAGTGTTAAAGACTGCGATGGAGCTCCGTATGCCACGGCAAACTGGCGGACACTGACGGCGGCGGTGCACAAATGCTGCGCAGCTAGCGCCATTCGACGGCCAACACCGCGGTTCCTGGTGTGTCCGCTGTGCCGTGCGTGTGTTCATTGCTTGTACAGCCCTCTCGCAGTGTCCGGAGCAAGTATGGTGGGTCTGACACACCGGTGTCAATGTGTTCTTTTTTCCATTTCCAGGAGTGTATAAATGAAAGACTGCAATTAAATAAAATCTGCAGGTACTGGCTTAACGACTTTAATGAGTACGATAGTAGAAGTACTTTTGAGAATGCGGTATATTACTGCACAGCACTTATTGGTGTCGATGGCCCAGCAATTAAATAAAATACAAGTTGAATAACAGGGGAACAATAGATTCGTATTGCACGTAATTGGCTATGAACAACAACATAGCTCGCGAGATATTCTCTTTTAAACGCACACTACGTCTTCACTGTAGAAGCCACGGAACTCTCACAAGTGCGCAAGTGGGCACTCCGAAGTTTTTCTATCTGCAGCGACCACGCGCAAACTGCTCCACTGTCCAAGTCTTCCCGCCGACTTCGCGTCTGTCACGCCGTACCGTCATTGGTGCTCCGTGTACTGTGTCGTACTGTCCAGCACTGCCTCCGTGTCCTCTGCGGAAACTCGCTTCCATCCAGTCTCCCCATTCACGAGCGCTGTGATTGGCTAGAGCGCTCGCGCCATGTCTTCAAGCCCACGCACGCCCACAACATAATGAAACACATTTAAATACTTGAAATTAAATAAATATTCCTACGGCTGGACCGTAAACACGCTCTAACACACGTTGTTAAATACATAAACAGTTAAATAAACATATATCAAAAGAAAGGAAGCAAAAGGGAGCCTCATGTTTCTGTGCTTTCTAAGACACAGTAAATAATTAACCAGTTTCTTCACGAATAGCATATATCGGATATGAACAAAGATGTGGGTGAATCAATATATTTATAAGCATGCTGCTACCGTTTTTTCGTGTAACTGTGGAGTACTTACGGCCTGACGCGATCGACAGTAGTTGGCCACTTCGACCTCCAATAACTCATGTACTATTTGAGTCACATGCCTGTACTTCTCACCAATTTAGATTAACACCTAAAGCTTTCTAAAGACACGTGGATCGACGAAATCGGATGAAGCGTTTGGATTTGTGAAATTCGTTGCTGGGTGTTACTTACATAATTTACCATCAGTTACTAAACGTCATACTAATAGAGATATTTAAAATCTAATTAAACCATCAGATTCGTCGTGTAAATAATAGTAATGTACATGTTTCTTTATGAGGTATCGTGATTCATCTGGCTACTATTAATTTCTATACGAACTGTGAAATGTGTGCCATTAAGGTTTCACAAACTCCGCCATCTTTGGCACTCCCGGCCTTGTCTCTTTCATTGACACAAAGCACCGTCCTCGTCACAGCGGAATTCCCAGCCACGCGGCTGGACCATGCGCCGGGGCTAACGTTCGGTACCACGTGTTGTTGCCGGGCCCCGGCTGGCCGAGCGGCCGCTCCAACTTCGAATATTTTCAGGGCGCCACAATTCGCCCGTCACCTCACATGTGGTGAAAAGATTTGCAACACTAAGAAGGAATTGTGCGCCATAAACGAAAATTCATAGACGTGTTTCTAAATCTGAAAGATGATGTCTACTCAAAATCGCGTCAGTAGCATAAGAGTGGCGCATGTAGCTCCACTCTCAGAATTCAGATCAGGTTTGCTTTAATGGTTGCTGCAACGATCGTTACCTTGTAAGACGTCGTGGTCTCCTGACCTTCATTGCTTACACATTCCGCTGGGTGTTACTTACATAATTTACCGTCAGTTACTAAACTTCATACTAATAGAGATATTCCGCACATTAAGACGCTTCATTCGAACCCAAACTCGATAAGATAAATTCAATGCTGTATGAATTCATGTAAACTATATGCAATTAACAAATAAGCGCACCGTGGTTAAAATACTCGAGGCTGGCGTACACACTTACATTCCAGACACGACGGTCACAGAAGCTTTTAGTCCGGAAGAGAAACTGCACAACGGGACGCCGGTTCCTTCAGAGGACGACCCAGCCTACGTCGGCCGGTAACCGCCCATGTAGCGAATAGCGTGGGCCCGAGTGAAAGGGGGGAACAACCCCATGTTCGGCTTAAAAGCAAATTCCGAAGCCAGCTTACGAATTCTTTACACATAGCATGCAGTTTCAGAGATTTTAACGGGGAGACATCGAACGCCAAACGCCAATGCTGCAGGTTTACGGATTGGTCGCATTTACCAAAACGTCATTCTCCCATTTTAGAATAGCAATGCTGATTGGCAGAAGGTATTTCTGACGCCTTGAGCCTGTAATGGTACTTGAATTACATAACCATTATGGTACCTCACCTGAACCTCTCGATACCAGTAATATTCTACTGTATTTCTGTTAACTACTTAACATATTTCTGAGACAACATTCAGATTTGATTTCACTTTTGATACATCGATATGTTTATATTGCAATGATATTATTCTTATGTGTATTTTTTCTTTTGTCACTATGATCTTTGACATACTTGTAACTCTGATTTTCGGGTGCGTAAGCGATTGTTAGTTAGTTGTTAAGTTGTTAGAGAGACGGACCTTGAGAAAGTCAAATCGTGGACGTCATGTTGGAAAGACGAATATTGTCGTCAGCTTATAAAATGTGAACTTTAACAGTGACTGTGAGGAAGATGTTTTCAAGTATGTTTTGTATTGTGAGGTGATGTTTGGGTGTTTACATGATATTCCAATAAAAGCAATTAAAAGGAAGTGTAACTTAAATTTTGTGCGCTGATAATTTTTTTTTACATCACTATTGTGCTAACTTTGGAAGGTTTAATCTCCAAGAATGGTTTGAGAAGCGCATCTACAAAACTTTTGAATATAGCAGAATAAAACCAAGGCCTCTTTGCATCCGAGCTTGGAATCATAATCACCTAGGTTTTCAACGATTGAGCCATGATAATACGAGACCAGTGCCTAGTTTTTTTTCATTATTACGTGGAATGAATATTAACTGTGCTCTAATGACACCTGCCACATAGTATGACTGTTGTTGCCCGAAAATGCAGTATTTAGCAGCGTGAGCAACACCACAATCGTTATTAAAATTTTGACCTTTGCTGTGGTAGGGTTGTTAGAAGCTGAAGGAATAATGGAAAAGACCGAAAGATATACCCCTTCATGTCTGGCATGGAGGGGGGTTCATTCCGTTTACTATTGGAACGAGGAACAATTCTCTCCTCAGTACTTCACTGGAAGAGCACCTCTGTCGAGAGCGAATCAAAGTGCTACTCTATATTGAGTCCTTGCGATGAAGTGCTGTTCACTGTGTTGGCTGACACACTTATTGTGCGGTGTAAATGGACAGAGTTATAGTTAAACGCCTGCGAGCGAATTTTGAGCGGCATCGCGGTGGACTGGTTATCTGACCAGTGTATGACGCCAGTAGTTAGACTAGGGGCGAGCAGGAATCCTTGACTTCATCAAGGTGTAAGGAGAGATTGATTGTCGAAGGTCAATCCAGATAGAACGAGAGTTATCTTATTTGTCAGCAGCGAGCGCCGCAGACAGCAGTCATCGCAGCTTACAGTATTGTGCGCTACAGCTATTGCGAGCCCCGTATTTCCTCCACAACAGTACATTCACTGCGTTTCACACGCGACAGCCTCGACCGTACCTAGCAACATTCTAAAGGATAAGTATCCCACTGGTTATGTAAGAAATTTTGTGAATTTTTTGTGTAATTTCCTTACAGCGGACGACTCCAGACGATATTTATTGCTGAAAGTTTTTCAGGCATTTCTCTTTAGAACGTTAGGAGCGTCTGTCAGATTCTGTAGTAGTGTGGGGGTGGAAATTGCATCTTGCAGGAGCCACAGGGTGAAGGGTACATCTCAGATTAATCCGTTGCGCAGAATAACAGATAAACCCCACACCTCAGAACCTTTCAGGCCGCACGTCGAGCTGATGTTAGTCAATAATGCGTTTAAGGCAACAAAGACGCCCTTTTCGACATCCCACTTAATTTGAACCAGGTCGTGTAATAGCGCTACGAGAAGCTTGATGTTCGTCCTGCGACATTGCGGCATTGAGTAGGCGCGCCTCTCAGCCATTCTGCCAAGTCAACAACCATCTTAAACTTTGTATAGAAATTTCGTTAGCGAATCCTATCCTTGAGAGGTAACTTCACATTCCGAAAAGAACCAGGCTATAACTTGTTCAATTCATAACTAAAAGTGCCATTGTGATTTCTCAGAATTTCTGCAAAATAAAAAATAACTTTCGTTAGTTTCATGTTTTTCTTACACTAACTAGCACTACTCCAGTACCCAAGTATCCTACTGGTTATGTAAGAAATTTTGTGAATTTTTGTGTAATTTCCTTACAGCGGACGACTCCAGAAGATATTTATTGCTGAAAGTTTTTCAGGCATTTCTCTTTAGAACGTTAGGAGCGTCTGTCTGACTTCTGTAGTAGTGTGGGGGTGGAAATTGCATCCTGCAGGAGCTACAGGGTAAAGGGTACATCTCAGATTAATCCGTTGCGCAGAATAACAGAATAACAGATAAACCCCACCCCTCAGAACCTTTCAGGCCGCACGTCGAGCTGATGTTAGTCAATAATGCCTTTAAGGCAACAAAGACGCCCTTTTCGACATCCCACTGAATTTGAACCAGGTCGTGTAATAGCGCTACGAGAAGCTTGATGTTCGTCCTGCGACATTGCGACATTGAGTAGGCGCGCCTCTCAGCCATTCTGCCAAGTCAACAACCATCTTAAACTTTGTATAGAAATTTCGTTAGCGAATCCTATCCTTGAGAGGTAACTTCACATTCCGAAAAGAACCAGGCTATAACTTGTTCAGTTCATAACTAAAAGTGCCATTGTGATTTCTCAGAATTTCTGCAAAACAAAAAATAACTTTCGTTAGTTTCATGTTTTTCTTACACTAACTAGCACTACTCCAGTACCCAAGTATCCCACTGGTTATGTAAGAAATTTTGTGAATTTTTGTGTAATTTCCTTACAGCGGACGACTCCAGAAGATATTAATTGCTGAAAGTTTTTCAGGCATTTCTCTTTAGAACGTTAGGAACGTCTGTCTGACTTCTGTAGTAGTGTGGGGGTGGAAATTGCATCTTGCAGGAGCTACAGGGTAAAGGGTACATCTCAGATTAATCCGTTGCGCAGAATAACAGAATAACAGATAAACCCCACCCCTCAGAACCTTTCAGGCCGCACGTCGAGCTGATGTTAGTCAATAATGCCTTTAAGGCAACAAAGACGCACTTTTCGACATCCCACTGAATTTGAACCAGGTCGTGTAATAGCGCTACGAGAAGCTTGATGTTCGTCCTGCGACATTGCGACATTGAGTAGGCGCGCCTCTCAGCCATTCTGCCAAGTCAACAACCATCTTAAACTTTGTATAGAAATTTCGTTAGCGAATCCTATCCTTGAGAGGTAACTTCACATTCCGAAAAGAACCAGGCTATAACTTGTTCAGTTCATAACTAAAAGTGCCATTGTGATTTCTCAGAATTTCTGCAAAACAAAAAATAACTTTCGTTAGTTTCATGTTTTTCTTACACTAACTAGCACTACTCCAGTACCCAAGTATCCCACTGGTTATGTAAGAAATTTTGTGAATTTTTGTGTAATTTCCTTACAGCGGACGACTCCAGAAGATATTAATTGCTGAAAGTTTTTCAGGCATTTCTCTTTAGAACGTTAGGAACGTCTGTCTGACTTCTGTAGTAGTGTGGGGGTGGAAATTGCATCTTGCAGGAGCTACAGGGTAAAGGGTACATCTCAGATTAATCCGTTGCGCAGAATAACAGAATAACAGATAAACCCCACCCCTCAGAACCTTTCAGGCCGCACGTCGAGCTGATGTTAGTCAATAATGCCTTTAAGGCAACAAAGACGCACTTTTCGACATCCCACTGAATTTGAACCAGGTCGTGTAATAGCGCTACGACAAGCTTGATGTTCGTCCTGCGACATTGCACAAAGACTAGGCAGGAATGTAGCCATTGTGTATGACTGCCGACAGTGGTGGTCAGGTGATGTACGATTCGAGAAGACCGGGCTCCGAAAGGCCACGTGACAATACCGAGAGGGAAGGCCATCGTGTGCACACTGGCGGGCCGTACTGCTTCTGCAGCAGTTGGCACCACAGTGACACAACGAACTCTTACAAATCGATATAATTGACTGGGTTTTAGAAAAGCTGAGTAGAAGCAACAAACAGATACTAGTTATTTCTGGGTGCATTTATTCGTAGTCCTTCTCACTACAAACATTCCCATTTTCCAAGTTTAAATCATATGTCGCAACTCTTGGTTCGTTAATGTATGAGTAAGGAACAAAATGGAAATTTTTTTTTGGTATGAAATGGAAATCTGATGGTGGGCGGACCCCGAAACATGTCATTTGGAATAAATGCACCAAAAAACAGCTAGTACCTGTTTGTTTGCGACTACACTGCTTTCCTAAAAACCAGTTAGTTACATTAATAATAATGGTCGCATATCTCTACCGGCAGTTTCAGGCTGACATAAGTGTTACAAATCGGTTACTTCAAGCACTGTTTCGATCGAGGCGTCCTGTAACCTGTATTCCTCTGACCCTAAACCACCGTCATTTGCAACTTCAATGGACCAAGTGAAAGTTCATTGGAGGGAAGGCTGGAGGACTGTTGTGTTTTTAATGAAAGTTGATGCTACCTCAATGCCAGTGATGGCCACGTGTTGATTAGGAGGCCAGTTGAGGCTCTGTACCCAACCTAGCTGCATGCTAGACACACTGGACATACATCTGGGGTTATGGTCTGGGGCAAGATTTCGCACGACAGCGGGAGCACTCTCGGTGTTATTCCACGCAGTCTGGCTGCAAATTTGTACATCAGTCTGGTGAATCAACCTGTTGTGCTGCCATTCATGAACAGTATTCCAAGGGGTGTTTTCCAACGCTCGCCCACCCATCAATGTTGCAACCCGACATCCCCTACATACTGTTGACGTAGCCCTGTCCTGCTAGCTCGCCAGATCTGTCACCAATCAAGCCCATATGGGACATCATCGGACGACAACTTCAGAGTCACCCACAAAGACCATTAAACTTCCCTGTGCTGACTGATCAACTGCAGCTCTATCCCACAAAACTGACATCCGACGCCACGCGCCTGTACAACACAACGAATGCACGTTTGCACACTTCCATTTAACATCGTAGCAGTTACACCAGGTATTAATGTACCAGCATTTTACGTTTGCAAAACCTTATCTCGCGCTTACTTTAACTTTTGATCTTGTAGTGTTAATCACTTACTCTACATTAATTATTCTTTAGTGTTGCCGCTTTTTTCGTCTTTGTAGACTGCAGGGCCGTCAAAGTAAACTGCTAAGTTTGACTGATCCATTAAAGCAATGGCCCACTGGAGAGGGAACGCCTCATAGAGTACGAGCGTCACTTAAAATCTATATCTACATTTATACCCCGCAAGCCACCAAACGGTGTGTGGCGGAGGGCACTTAACGTGCCACTGTCATTACCTTCCTTTCCCGTTCCAGTCGCGTATGGTTCGCGGGAAGAACGACTGTCGGAAAGCCTCCCTGCGCGCTCGAATCTCTCTAATTTTACATTCGTGATCTCCTCGGGAGGTATAAGTAGGGGGAAGCAATATATTCGATACCTCATCCAGAAACGCACCCTCTCGAAACCTGGACAGCAAGCTACACGGAGATGCAGAGCGCCTCTCTTGCAGTGTCTGCCACTGGAGTTTGCTAAACATCTCCGTAACGCTATCACGCTTACCAAGTAACCCAGTGATGAAACGCGCCGCTCTTCTGTGGATCTTGTCTATCTCCTCTGTCAACCCGACCTGGTACGGATCCCACACTGATGAGCAATACTCAAGTATAGGTCGAACGAGTGTTTTGTAAGCCACCTCCTTTGTTGATGGACTACTTTTCTAAGGACTCTCCCAATGAATCTCAACCTGGCACCCGCCTTACCAACAATTATTTTTATATGATCATTCCACTTCAAATCGTTCCGCACGCATACTCCCAGATATTTTAGAGAAGTAACTGCTACCAATGTTTGTTCCGGTATCATATAATGATACAATAAAGGATACTTCTTTCTATGTATTCGCAATACATTACATTTGTCTATGTTAGGTGCCTATCCGCTGCAGATCTTCCTGCATTTCGCTGCAATTTTCCAATGCTGCAACTTCTCTGTATACTACAGCATCATCAGTTATAACAACAAACGGACGCCTACATACACTTGTTATTTACATTCTAGAACATGCCTTTTTTCTCGGTGCAGCACCTGAGTCAGGAACCTGAAGGGGACTTGCGAACTCTGAAGCCGCGAAAACGGGGCAGCAAGCGACGGCGCGCTCGGTCGGCTGCGGCGCGGCGCGGCGGCATAAATCATTGAGGCAGGCAGCTGCCGCGGCCCACGGCTGTGTGTCCGGCGCCTGGCATCGATCGCCGCGCCGCCGCCACCGGCTCCAACAAGTGATGCCGCTCTCAGCTGGCCCTTCACACCCAAACATTCACACTAGGTACGCTCCTCCGTAGGAGAGGCCGCCAGCGTATTCTAGCGCGGCGTGGCCACCCCGAGTCAGCCGGTTCGAATCTTCGCGGTGGAACGTTCATCACCCACTGAACTGGCAAAAGTCACGGGATAGCAATATGCACATATACACATGACAGTAGTATCGCTTACACTCTGCATAAAAGGGCAGTGAATTGGGGGAGCTGTCGGTTGTACTCGGGTGATTCGTGTGGAAAGGCGTCTGACGTGATTATGGCCACACGACTGGAACTAACAGACTTTGAACGCAGCGTGGTAGTTGGAGCTAGGCGCATGGGATATTCCATTCCGGAAATCGTTTGGGAGTTAAATATTCCGAGATTCACAGTGTCAAGGCATTACCTCTCATCACGGACAACGCAGGGTTGACGGCCTTCACTTAACGACCAAGAGCAGTGGAGTTGTCACTTGTAACACACAAGCAACACTGCATGAAACAAGACTGGAAATCAATGGGGGACGTACCCCGTACGTATCCGTTAGGACAGTGCGACGAAATTTGACGTTAATGAAGTACGGCAACAGTCGATGGACACGAGTGTCTTTGTTAACAGCGCCACGTCGCCTACAGCGTTTCTCCTGGACTAGTGACCATATCGGTTGGTCTGTATACGACTAGAAAACCGTGGCCTTGCCAGGTGAGTCCCAACTTTAGCTGCTTACAGTTGATGGTAGGTTTGTGTGTGAAATTGTATGGGGCTTAACTGCTGAGGTCATCAGTCCCTAAGCTTACACGCTACTTAACCTAAATTATCCTAAGGACAAACGCACACACCCACGCCTGAGGGAGGACTCGAACCACAGTCGGGACCAGCCGGATGGTAGATTTCGAATTTGGCGTAGACCCCACAAAGACATGGACCCAAGTGGTCAACAAGGCACTGTGCAAGCTGGTGGTGCCTCCGTGTTGGTGTGGGTTGTCTTTACATGGAATGAACTGGGTACTCTGGTCCGACTGAACCGATCATTGATCAGAAATGTTTGGCTACTTGGATACCATCTGCAGCCATTCATGAACTTCATGTTTCGAAACAACGATGGAAATTTTTTGTGGATGACAATGCGCCATGTCGCCAGGCCACGACTGTTTGCGATTGGTTTGAAGAACATTCTGGACAATTCGAGAGAATGGGTGAGCATCCAGATCGTTCCACATGATTCGCACTGAACATTTATAGGTCATAATTTGGAAGGGAGAAAAATAACTGATGATGGTCGAAGTAGAGAGGATATAAAATGTAGACTGGCAATGGCAAGGAAAGCGTTTCTGAAGAAAAGAAATTTGTTAACATCGAGTATAGATCTAAGTGTTGGGAAGTTGTTTCTGATAGTACTTGCATGGGGTGTCGCCATGTGTGGAAGTGAAACGTGAACGATTGATTGTTCGGACAAGAAGAGAATAGAAGCTTTCAAAATGTGGTGCTACAGAAAATGCTGAAGATTAGATGGGTAGATCACATAACTAATTAGGAGGTATTGAATATATTTAGGGAGAAGAGAAATTTGTGGCACTCCTTGACTAGAAGAAGGGATCGGTTGGTAGGACATATTCTGAGGCGTCAAGGGATCACCAATTTAGTATTGGAGGGCAGCGTGGAGGGTAAAAATCGTAGAGGGAGACCAAGAGATGAATACACTAAGCAGATTCAGAAGGAAGTAGGTTGCAGTAGGTACTGGGAGATGAAGATGCTTGCACAGGATAGAGTAGCATGGAGAGCTGCATCAAACCAGTCTCTGGACTGAAGACCACAACAACAACAATTGAGAAGTCTGTTCATGCACAAAATCTTGCACCGGCAACACTTTCGCAATTATGGACCGCTGTAAAGACAGCATATGCAGGCGGCTTCCAACGACTTGTTAAGTCCATAACATATCGAGTTACTGCACTACGGCAAGTAAAAGGATGTCCGACAGTTTATTAAGATGTTTCCCATGACTGTCACTTCGGTGTGTTTGTCCTTGAGGCGCGGGAGACGAGAGGAGGAGGTAGCTGGAAGTGGGAGATGATAATGTACAATTCCTATTCGTTACTAGATTGGGTGTCGATGTTGAAGGTTACATTCAAACGCCAGTACACATATCACTTGGAATATCAATTTATTATGTGGGTACTGTTTTAGAGACTGGACTACCACAACTACATTAAGTGCATTTAAGCTAAGTGAAAATATGACTTACAATCAATGAACTCATGGTCCAATAATCAATTTTATAACGTACTCTGACTTCGAGAGTAAAAAAGAAAAAGAATAGTTACAGTAGTGAACACAGTAAATGTGCAACTAAAAGATGATGTACGGCTATTTTGGAATATCATTTACTTTTGTAGTTGTGTCTTCAAACTGAAATGATTCTTAGCTCTCAGGCACACTTCAAGAAAGAATTCAAGTATCAGGTGGTTATATCATGCGCAGCTACTCGCAGACGTCCGATGTGGACTGTAATTATCGTATGGCAGCGAAACTTGGTAGATATGCTAATGCGTTAATGAGAAGCCAATCTGTGCTGCAAAACATTAGTTCCAATTTTGGCCACCTAATGCAAAACAAATTGTGAAAGTAGCTTTTAATAATAAAATCAAAATTATGTCTTTGTCACTTGTTTGACGTTTCCTGCCCACGTCCCATTCCTAATACGTTATATATGGAAACATTTCTATACAACTTTCTTGCATTCACAGGGCCAAATTTGCAATTGGTGGCTAAATTGGAATTAATTTTTTGCAGCACAAATCGGCTTCTCATTAATTCATTAGAAAATGACAATAGCTACAGACCACACTGAACCTCTGTGAGTAGCTGCACTTTAATTATAACCAACCGGTATTTGTAATTTTTAAAAAAAATTTAAAAACTTACCACTAAAAAAATGTTGAAAAAAGTTGCACTTGGAGGTTAAAATGGAATAGTCAGTAAACATGAGTTGTAAACAGGAGTTGTAAAATTGCATCTAATCATGTAAATTTGAGAAATGACATATTTTATGAATGAAAAATACAGTTCTGAGACTGCTGTCAAGGCAGATGCCAGCACAAGCAGTGGAGGGTATGTAAAAGATGTGGGGGGACGCCAGAAGCAGTGCATTAGTTGTCATAAGGCGGAAACGTGGCAATTTATCTCACGTGCAGAAGGGCATGATCATTAGCTTTCGGGTCAAATGTGGGAGCATTTCCGAAACGGCTAACTTTGTAAACGGTTCGTGTGCCACTGTGATTAAAGCATATCGTGAATGGCAAACTGGCGCTATCCAAAACCGGCGTCGTGGCAACGGTGGTGCGACACGGGCCATAGATGACAGGGATAAATGACAGCTACGGAGATGTGTACGGGCGAACAGACGTGAACAGTGGAGCAACTGAGCACCTAGGTAGACCAATGACCGTTCAGCAAACGTTGCTGCGAGTGGGCCTCCACAGCAGGCGCCTGGTTCATGCTCCCACGCTGACTGCTGTTCATCGACAATGAACACCGGAATTTGACGCCAGTACCGCAACTGGACGTCTACTGAATGGCGAGAGATGGCCTTTTGAGATGAGTCAAGTCGTGTGCTCCACCGGACAGGTGGCCGTTGGCGTGTACGGCGTGAAACGTCTGAAAGCAAATACCTTGAATAATCTCGGAAGGGCCCACGCTGGAGGGTATTCCCTGGGTGGTCCCGTCATTATGGAGGGCACAACAGATCAGTACAAGTACGCATCTATCCTTGGAACCATGTCCACCAGCACATGCAATTTGGTTTTCCTCGGCATGAAGTTATCTACCATCAGGACGATGCGACGTGTCACACAGGTCACAGTGTACGTGCGTGGTTCGAAGGGCACCGGAATGAGTTTACCATACTCTCCTGGACTCCAAACTCCCTGGATTTAAATCGAATAGACAATATGTGGGAACCCCTTGATCGGGCTGTACACGCCTTGGATCCCCAGCCTAGAAACCTAGCGCTTGGCTCCGCATCCCTGTCGGTATCTTCCAGAACGTCACTGACTCTGTTCCTGCACTTCTTGCAGCGGTTCCTGCTGCGAAAGGTGGTTGACACGTAGCAGGGCGGTGTATGTTTAAGTGCTAGGAAGACGTTCAGTTCAAACAGGAAGAGGAACTCTTGAAATGAGTTACTGCTCAATAATACTGAAGATTAGTGGACAGACCCGATAACTGAGCCGGGCGGAGTGGCCGAGCGGTTCTAGGCGCTACAGTCTGGAACCGCGCTACCACTGCTGTCGCAGGTTCGAATCCTGCCTCGGGCATTGATGTGTGTGATGTCCCTAGGTTAGTTAGGTTTAAGTAGTTGTAAGTCCTAGGGGACTGATGACCCCAGAAGTTAAGTCCCATTGTGCTCAGAACCATTTGAACCATTTTTTTGAACACGATAGCTGATGAAGACGTATTCAAAACTGAGGCAAAATGCATTTATGGCACAACTTGACTGAAATAAGATGTCGGTTAGTAGGACACTTCTTGATGCATGAGGGAATCGCCAGTTCAGTGACTGAAGGAAGCTTAGGAGCTAAAAGCTGTAAACTGAGGCCGAGACTTGACTATAGCAAGCAGATTGAAACCGATGAAGTAGTTTTGCAGAGATGAAGTGGCTTGCACAGCATAGGCTAGCGTGGAGAGTTGTACCCAAGTTGCCGACAAGAATAACATAAAGAAGAATGGCAAAAGGAAACTGAGGATCTGCCTGATGAAAGGTAAAGGCACCTGAAAGGCAATTCCTGCGCTGCTCTTGGTAAATGAAGTTAGACTTAAGGAAAATCAAAACACGTTGATGGTATCTGTTGAGCCGGCCGGTGGTGGTGAGCGGTTCTAGGCGCTTTAGTCCGGAACCGCGCTGCTGCTAGGGTCGCAGGTTCGAATCCTGCCTCGGGCATGGATGTGGGTGATGTTCTTAGGTTAGTTAGGTTTAAGTAGTTCTAAGTCTAGGGGACTGATGACCTCCGATAGTTCTTAGAGCCATTAGAAGCATTTTGAGCATTTGTTAACCTAGCATAGCGCTCTACAATGTAAAATTGTGAAAGATGTTCGAATGTTTGTGGAAAATAGGTGTAATCTGTAGAAAACGACGGATAACATACTCGCATAATGTGTACAAGAATCGAGAGAGAAAGATTAGAATGGAAGACCAAGAATGAACAGCTTTAATTACAAAGGGATTTAATCTTTCGCACCTACTGTTTACTCGGTAAATCGAAGAAGCAAGAATAAGAAAGAAAAGTTCAAGTGTGGGATTTTAATACAGGCTGAAAGAATATTAATAATCAGCTCCGTTGATGACATTTCTAATCTCAGAGAAAGTGAGTAAGAATTGCATAACCTGTTGGATGGAATGAGCAGTGAAATGAGCTCGTGCTACGGATTGAACTAAGTAGAAAAAAAGTAAAAGTAATGAGGAAACGCAAAAATGAAATTAGCAATAAACTTAACATCAAAATAGGAGACCACTACGTAGAGGAGTACACAGAATTCTGCTATGGGAAGCAAAACAATTATGACGGTGAAACAAGCACCACATATAAAGCAGATCAGAACTGTCAATGAGGGCTTTCGTGTCCGAAAGAAATAGTATGAAACATTGGCTTCTTTGAGGAAGATATTTTTGAGACTGGACGTCTGGAGCATAGCTCTGTAATAACGTTGTTATGATTAAACTTTCGTTACTTCAGCCAGTGTAGACGGAAAATTATTTACCATACTGGTACGAGCATACATAGGAATCAAGCTCAGACCGTCCGCTGCAAGATTTGTGTTGTTAGGAGTGTTGGTGTCATAACTTGCCGTTAGGCTCTGGTACTGGTATGGCAAGGTAGGACTGAGACACAAGCACACAGCGTGCATTACAGTTGCAGATGATGAACACGGGTCTGGACAGGGTGAGCAGAGCTCTGTTCTTCGCGAGGATAGACGCTTTAAAGGCACACGAAGAGGCCCTTTTTCCGCACCGGAGATAAAGAACATGATTCGGGAGTTAAAATTAATTGGTGATTTGGGAATTACTCCCGAAAGAGGCCGATGGCCAACTGCGCAACAAGTTGTTGAAGAAGTTACTGTTGCCTTGGCTGAGAACGCTGGACGCAACGTGCAGTCTGCAAGCTGTGTCACAACAGCTGAACATCCCACACTTTACCGTTCGAAAAGTGCTACGAACTGTGAAATGGTAAATAAAATCTTCCGCACTGCTGTTACAATACCGTTGATAAGAAATTAACGCCGGCCGGAGTGGCCGAGCTGTTCTAGGCGCTACTGTCTGGGACAGCGCGACCGCTACGGTCGCAAATTCGAATCCTGCCTCGGGCATGGATGTGTGTGTTGTCCTTAGGTTAGTTAGGTTTAAGTAGTTCGAAGTTCTAGGGGACTGATGACCACAACAGTTAAGTCTCATAGTGCTCAGAGCCATTTTGTAATAAATTAACGGCCGGTGATTTAGCATCAGTGGAGACGCATTTTCAGTTGATGTCTTTTTCTTTCCTTTTTTTTTTAAAAAAAAAGAAAAACTGTCATGGAGCGCAAAGCAAATGCTAAGAGCTAAGTTCCATCGTTCATCGTCAAGATTAAACCAATAGCGCGATCTAATGGTATCTCTAGTGAGGTTCCAGCTATCGTCGATGCAGATAGTCGTCACCTTGAGCAACGTTTGTATCCTGGGATACAAACATCGTACACAGTTAACGAATGTTGCCCTTTCATGTGGAATCAAAACTCTAGTTCTTTCAGTGGTTTATTCGTTATTTCTCTTCCTCACGTCCTTACAAATGTTTCGATGAAATTTTATCGATCTACGATAACCTGTTTTCCTTGGGAGGCCCTCTCAAGCAGCGAAACTTTAATTGTGAACTCCCTGTACTCACTCAATAATAGTAAGTACTGATGTTTCAGTAGGGAGTACGGTTCATGGAGTGTTTTAGCATTCTCCATTGCGCATATAAGTCATTTTGCGTGTCAAATTAATGGAGATCGAAATTAATTTGATTTAATGAGTATTCCAAGGAACATTCCTAATGGACACTTTTCAGTTTAACTAAGCTGACTCAATAGTCTTTCATTTGTTCACCTTTTTATTTCCACTGTTCGACTGTCGATAGTTTCCCTTGTCTTTTGGAACAGTTTTGTCTAGCAAACCTTCCTAGACCTTTATTTGATTTCTATATTTTTTTCTCTGAACAATTTGTAGCTTATACAGGGTGTTACAAAAAGGTACGGCCAAACTTTCAGGAAACATTCCTCACACACAAAGGAAGAAAATATGTTATGTGGGCATGTGTCCGGAAACGCTTACTTTCCGTGTTAGAGCTCATTTTATTACTTCTCTTCAAATCACATTAATCATGGAATGGAAACACACAGCAACAGAATGTATCAGCGTGACTTCAAACACTTTGTTACAGGAAATGTTCAAAATGTCCTCCGTTAGCGAGGATACATGCATCCAGCCTCCGTCGCATGGAATCCCTGATGCGATGATGCAGCCCTGGAGAATGGCGTATTGTATCACAGACGTCCACAATACGAGAACGAAGAGTCTCTACATTTGTTACCGGGGTTGTGTAGACAAGAGCTTTCAAATTCCCCATAAATGAAAGTCAAGAGGGTTGAGGTCAGGAGAGCGTGGAGGCCATGGAATTGGTCCGCCTCTACCAATCCATCGGTCACCGAATCTGTTGTTGAGAAGCGTACAAACACTTCGACTGAAATGTGCAGGAGCTCCATCGTGCTAGAACCACATGTTGTATCGTACTTGTAAAGGCACATGTTCAAGCAGCACAGGTAGAGTATCCAGTATGAAATCATGATAACGTGTTCCATTGAGCGTAGATGGAAGAACATGGGGCCCAATCAAGACATCACGAACAGTGCCTGCCCAAACGTTCACAGAAAATCTGTGTTGATGACGTGATTGCACAATTGCGTGCGGATTCTCGTCAGCCCACACATGTTGATTGTGAAAATTTACAATTTGATCACGTTGGAATGAAGCCTTGTCCGTAAAGAGAACATTTGCACTGAAATGAGGATTGACACATTGTTGGATGAACCATTCGCAGAAGTGTACCCGTGGAGGCCAATCAGCTGCTGATAGTGCCTGTACACGCTGTACATGGTACGGAAACAACTGGTTCTACCGTAGCACTCTACATACAGTGACGTGGTCAACGTTACCTAGTACAGCAGCAATTTCTCTGACGCTGACATTAGGGTTATCGTCAACTGCACGAAGAATTGCCTCGTCCATTGCAGATGTCCTCGTCGTTCTATGTCTTCCCCAGTCGCGAGACATAGGCTGGAATGTTCCGTGCTCCCTAAGACACCGATCAATTGCTTCGAGCGTCTTCCTGTCGGGACACCTTCGTTCTGGAAATCTGTCTCGATACAAACGTACCGCGCCACGGCTATTCCCCCGTGCTAATCCATACCTCAAATGGGCATCTGCCAACTCCGCATTTGTAAACATTGCACTGACTGCAAAACCACGTTCGTGATGAACACTAACCTGCTGATGCTACGTACTGATGTGCTTGATGCTAGTACTGTAGAGCAATGAGTCGCATGTCAACACAAGCACCGAAGTCAACATTACCTTCCTCCAATTGGGCCAACAGGCGGTGAATCGAGGAAGTACAGTACATACTGGCGAAACTAAAATGAGCTCTAACATGGAAATTAAGCGCTTCCGGACACATGTCCACATAACATCTTTTCTTTATTTGTGTGTGAGGAATGTTTCCTGAAAGTTTGGCCGTACCTTTTTGTAACACCCTGTATATGCCCATTTCTTCTAGGACTTCGTGCACTTTCCTAAACCATGTGGGATTACGTTTGTATTTTTCAAAATTCTGTACAATTTGTCTTGGCAGTCTGCTACGACTTATTTGTTGGATCATTAGTTGTCTTTTCCTAATTTCGTCTGTTATGTTTTCTAAGTTATTGCATACGTCTCTGTTAATTCCTAATTTAAATGTTTCTACAGTTTTTCTTTTACCTCACCACCTTTCTTTCTCTATTCCTGATTTATTTATTTTCTTTTGTCGATCCTAAAATTATTGTTTCTGACGAATATGTCTATTTTGGAGTAATTATGGTATTTAATCATTTTATTACATCGTACCAACAAGAATTCGTAGATTCTCGTATCCCAGTTGCAGAATGACCACACAACACATGAAATGGATGTATTAGATCACTTTCGTAACAGTTGATCTTCCTGTCCACTCACACTAATGTGATCACCTGTCCAAAGCCTGAACAACAAACTTTTGCAGGCAGAGCCGCTGACGCAGGTGCAGGTAGAGAGTCAGTGAGGTTCTGGAAGGTGGAGACAGGGATGTGGAGCAATGCCGTGGCCAGCTGCGCTTTGGTTCTAGGTTGAGGGTCGATAGCACGAACAGACCGATCGAGTTGGTCCCAACAAATTCTCGATTGGGTTTAAATCTGGAGAGTTTCGTGACGAGGGGAGTGGGGCAAACTTATCCTGGCGCTCTTCGAACCGCGTATGGAAACTGCGAGCTGTATGACACGTTGCATTGTCCTGTTGATAGATGCCATCGTGCTGAGGAAAAACGAACTTCATGTAGGGGTGGATTGTGTTGATCCATTTTGCCTTCTACAACGTCGAGATCACCGAGGTAATGGCACAGAAACATAATCCCGGACCATGGCTCACGTTCCTCCCGCCTGGACCCTTCCGACGATTGCCTCAGGATGGTTGCTTTCAGCTCCATGGAGCACAAAACATGAGTCGTCTGAAAACGCCACCTGTCGCCAATCAGTAGACATCCAGTTGCGCTACTGGCGTGAAAATTGTAGGCATTCTCGGCGATGAACAACACTCAGCATGGGTATATGAATCAGGTGCCTGCTGCAGAGGCTCGTAGGCAACAACGTTCGCTGAACGGTCGTTGAGGAGGCACTGTTGGTAGCCGCTTGGTTAATCAGGGCGATCATTGGTCAAAAGTTTGCCAGCACAGATCTCCGTAGCCGTCGTTCGCCCCTGTCATCTGTGGCCCATGGTGCACCACAGTTGCTTCGGCACCAGTTTTGGATAGCGCCATTTTGCCATGTACGGTATCCTTTAACCACAGCGGCATGCGAACCGTTTACAAAGTTAGCCGTTTCGGAAACGCTTCCACCCTCTGTCCGCAAGCCAATCATCACGCCCTGTTGGACGTTGCATAAATCGCCTTGTTTCCGCTGTAAGACGGCCGGAGTGGCCGAACGGTTCTAGGCGTTACAGTCTGGAACCGCGGTACCACTACGGTCGCAAGTTCGAATTCTGCTTCCTGCATGGATGTTTGTGATGTTCTTAGGTTAGTTTGGTTTAAGTAGTTCTAAGTTCTGGGGGAATGATGACCTCAGAATTTAAGTCCCATAGTATTTAGAGCCATTTTTCCGCTGTACGACAACGACCGAGTCGTTTTCCGTCCGCCTCCCCTTCCGACACGTTTTGTAGTGCTGCCACCTGCCGCCAGTGAGTAAGTTCTCGTTGACGTCGAACATAGGCTGAGGTCAAACTGATGTGACTGGACTGTGTGGATCTAGTATCGTGCTCTGGATAGCTGCATGTTGGTATTTTTCGTGGCATACACAAACCGTTCAGCGAAGTTAGAGGAACTCGCTTTTGGAAACTGTATATGGAAAACGGATGAGCATGCTACCAAAAAATACCGGGTGATCAAAACGTCAATATAAATTTGAAAACTGAATAAATCACGGAATAATGTAGATAGAGAGGTACAAATTGACGCACATGCTTGGAATGACATGGGGCTTTATTAGAACCAAAGACATACGAAAGTTCAAAAAATGTCCGACAGATGGTGCTTCATCTGATCAGAATAGCAATAATTAGCATAACAAAGTTAGGCAAAGCAAAGATGGTGTTCTTTACAGGAGATGCTCAATATGTCCACCATCATTCCTCAACAATAGCTGTAGTCGAGGAATAATGCTGTGAACAGCACTGTAAAGCATGTCCGGAGTGATGGTGAGGCATTGGCGTCGGATGTTGTCTTTCACCATCCCTAGTGATGTCGGTCGATCACGATACACTTGCGACTTCAGGTAACCCCAAAGCCAATAATCGCACGGACAGAGGTCTGGGGACCCGGGAGGCCAAGCATGACGAAAGTGGCAGCTGAGCACACGATCATCACCAAACGACGGGCGCAAGGGATCTTCCATGCGTCTAGCAAAATGGGGTGGAGCGCCATCCTGCATAAACATCGTACGTTCCAGCAGGTGTCTATCAGCCAGGCTGGGGATGATGCGATTCTGTAACATATCGGCGTACCTCTCACCCGTCACGGTAGCAGTTACAAAACCAGAATCACGCATTTCCTCGAAGAAAAGGCCCGATAACGGTAGATGTGGCAAATACAACCCATACGGTGACTTTCCCGTCGTGCAATGGAGTTTCTACGACAGTTCTAGGATTTCCGGTAGCCCAAATTCTGCAGTTGTGGACGTTCACAGACTCTCGGAGTGTGAAATGAGCTTCGTCGGTCCACAACACGTTACTCAACCAATCGTCATCTTCCGCCATCTTTTGAAGCGCCCACGCCGCAAAGCCCTCCGCTTCACTAAATCGCCAGGTAACACTTCATGATGCCGATGGATTTTGTACGGATAGCATCGGAGGGTACGCCTAAGTGCCAACCAAACAGTAGTGTATGGAACGCCGGTGCGACGTGCGACCGCACAAGCGCTGACTTCCCCGTGCATAGACGAACCCGCTACAGTCTCCATTTCTTCCTGAACTGTCTCAGCAGCATTGCGCCTTGTGCTCGGTCGGCCACTATGGGGTCTAGCGTATAAACAACCCCTTGGCTTCGAACTTGGAAATCATTCTCGCTACAGCTGCATTTGTCAACGGACTTTTACCCGTGCGAATCCCCTTGCTATGGCGATAGGATCATAACGCTGAATTAGCACATTCCCCATTCTGATAATACTGCTTTACTGAAAGCGCCTTTTCAGGTGACGTCAACATGCTGCGACTGCTGGCGCATCTGATAATCTCTCTCACTGCTGCTTCTTTTATACACGATTGTAATGCGCAGTCACTGACTTCGGACATTTTGTGAACTTTTTTTTTGTTCTAATAAAACCCCATGTCATTCCAAGCATGTGTCAATTTTTACATCTCTGTCTAAATTATTCCGTGATTTATTAAGTTTTCAAAGTTGAACTGACTTTTTTATCACCCAATACTAATTATGCGCTGACAAGAATGTGACATTAAATTCGTTCGTTTGCTCCATTGCTGATCTTACGTGATACAAAATTCATACTTCCCGATAATTCTCTTTTAAATTGATTCTTTCCAGACCTGTGCAGTTATTTTGCAGTATATGCCGATACTATGTGAGCAGCTGTTAATTCCACTCAGTGCTTTTTTTCTAAAAGAAAGTTTGAGGGTACTCCGACATTGTATATAATGCAGCGAAAATTACTTATAACTGAAGCATGGAATACCACACGTTTCCTTTTAGCCATGATGTCATCAACGTGTCGAACTACAAAAACCCTGGTATTAAACTCTTCAGTTGACTTTACTACAGCTCAAATGAAGCAGGCGATACCGAGAAACACGTAAATGTACAAGAGCATGTGGTATCGAACACTTCAGTTTACATCACCTCAAATAAAGCATGCGATTCCCATCAACACCTGAAAAATAAAAGAAAGTGGTATCGTACACTTCAATTGACCTATAATACACCTCAAATGAAACTGGTGAGTCCAATCAACCCTCTGACATACAAAAAAACAATAGAAGGAAATATTACCGAACACATATTTTAACCTATAAAACATCACTAAAAGACATAATACAACAAAAACCATCCACTCCTATCATCAACAAGAATAGA
Organism: Schistocerca gregaria; assembly: GCF_023897955.1. Taxonomy (NCBI): domain Eukaryota; kingdom Metazoa; phylum Arthropoda; class Insecta; order Orthoptera; family Acrididae; genus Schistocerca; species Schistocerca gregaria. The sequence goes on from NC_064922.1 coordinate 777,947,423, forward strand.
AACTACACTACAAAAATCTTTTGTGATCTTGTTTGACTCCCGAAATGGCGTAGATGATGGGTGGTGTCCCATGCTTCAACTGACCCAATTTTTAATACTGCTTAAAATTTATTTAACTATAAAACTACAGTGTAACTTACATTAATAGCATTACAACAGTTTCGTCATCCAGTGATGTTGAACATCCTGGCTTTTCACTCGCACATGAATTATTGACAGTTTTTGGTTTTTTGGATGCAGGAGAAGAAGTAAAATTGTTTGTTAGTTTTCTGCTCATCTCTCACCCCCATCTTAACTTACAAGTTGCAACGAAAGACAGGACACACTGCAAAACTTTGCACAACCGACCAGATCGGAACAGCAAACACAAATGAATAAAGAACAACAAAAAAGATGGCAATGAATCGCGAAGGATCGTGGTAGCGGGGCCATAGAGATATCTATCGGTAGCTCAGCTTTTGAGCGTACGCATAACCGTTTAGCACTACCATCTCCCTTCCCTTTATTAGCGGGCGAGGGCACTACATGCTTGTCGAACTGGCTGCCAACGATTCGAGAATGGTTGTCGCAGCTTCAAAATGCTTCAAACAGTCAATGACATGGTTTTTCCCACCAAAAACTGCACTGGTATCGTTCGTAATGCAATTACCAAAATGAAAATAAGAAATAAAAAATTTAAGTCCGTGAAATAAATCTTTCGCATTCTTCCATGCCCTCAACATGGTCAAAAAATTACTTTGTCGAGGAAAAAGTTTAGGGGTACGCACCCCCCACCGTTCCCCCAGAAAAACAGCACTTATTCCACTCCTTAAACGTTAAGTGCAGTACTCGCTCAGTGAGGACTGATCAGACGGTCGTCTGTTTTCCAGCACACGTGTGCAGCTAACTGCCCGTTTCGTATGTAGCGATGAGTGCTTTACTATACTTGCTACAACGAACCCCTTGACCAAAGCTCGGTGAGCTAATGCGCCATTATGTTCTCCTGGGTGTGTTTCAGGACACATCAGAGTCCGTACAAAACAGCTGTTCTGTACCGCGCAACAGCCGCGCTTATTACAGCACAAAACACCTGCTCATCAGCAGCGCGGTATTAAAATGCCGCTCGCATTGCCCCCGGCGGAGAGTCGCAGCGTTAATGTCATTCTGGGTCCGGGCTGGCTGGTGATGCGTCGCAGCGAGCTCCGTAATGCAGTTTACGCCAGCTACCCGCCTCCGCTACCGGTGTAGCGTTCCGCTGCTAATCGGATTCCGCGGTAGAAAGCGCTCCCCTGCCATACGTCTGACAACGCTCGAGCGTACACAGCAACAACACCATCCTCTCCCTAGCCCAAAACGTATCGCTTCCCTGCACGTGATAAAACAAATTAAAACCGCCCTATCATACTGTTACGTATGATAGGGCTGACTGTGTAAACCTCGCTGGCTGGAGATCAATTTTGACCTAGGTCGGTAACAGAACCCAGTTCACTAATTCGCTACGTTGTGTAACATTAAACTGGGATGTAATGAACCGAGTTCTGTGTTGGTCTAAATTGGCAGTAAACAGGCTAAACGCAGCAAAACTAGCTACCGATAATATTATTTCGCTTCGGCCGTAGTTGTTCATCGTAAATCCTAAATACACGATGTTTATTACTGAAGTTTCGTGTTGGAAGAAAATGTGATAAAACGATACGTAGAAACAAGATTGATTCTGACGCTTACTGCCTCGTGTGAGGACGGGAAAACGGCGAGCCTGCTTTCGTATGTGCCTTTTGTAATCGTGCGTGGTACATCTACAACTGGGGCAACAACAACATACAGCACGTCCAGGAAAAGACCCAAAGTGACTGCAATGAATTCACCAAAGGCGCAACCATCCCTCTCTGTCCTTCTGTATTCCGCATTTTATTTGTTGAGTTATTTCGTAATTTACTGATGAACAATTTTCCTTTTTTTGTACCTTGCAGTTTATTTGTTAAATTACTTCGCAATTTAATGAGGTGCACCTTCCGTTATCAGTTAGTAGCTTGCTGATTAAAATCAATGCTGTTTCATATACTCTCCCCCTCCCCCCTCAAAATTTATTATTTTCATTTGTTGAACTCTTATTATCCTAAGTTAATCTTTCAACATTCGTTTATAGTGTATTTTGTTTAACTTGGTTTTAATATGGTAAATTTAACCATCTAATTGTCCATACAGTGATGCCCTTTAGAATATCTGCAGTATCAGAGAATGAACAGTAGTTTTTATGACTCAGTACTTGATTCTAGACTAAGTGCCGTGTTACATTCTAATATTACGATATATAGCATGGTATGTTCTCTGTTACGTTATTTTCTTTTTATATCTACTGTAGATATTATAGGAAGTAGAACATCTTGTGAAGAGTATATAGGTCTTAAGACGAATGCTAGCACAAGCAAAGCCGGTCACGTCGTTTAATAAGCACACGATCTAGATAAATAAAATTTGTATTGAAAATGAGTTTGCTTTTCCGATTCCTCAAACGCGCGCACAGCTATCATAGCAGTTTACATACGATGTGGGCATTTGGTAATTAAATTACCGCCATACTGTGAACACCTGATTGCATAGAATTGAACAGGAAGTCTGTAGTTATTACTAGTCCAATACAGTGAGCATTTTTGTTGTTCAGTCATTAGTAGCTGTCAAAATGTTACTTACTAGTCACTGAAATTAATTCTTATTCCCATGTCTTACTCTGCCGGTAAGTGTTTATGAAACGACTTTATATTTTTCACTTTCATTATGTGTCGTCTCCAAGAACTCTTATGAGAGCAGTTAATACTTATGTCGTCTATAGTTTCGTTAGCCTAACTTTACAGATCGAAAGAATTATTTCGAAATTCAGCAGTATAGGAGTACTATTTTCATATATTTATTTATCATTTTCTATTGCAAAAGCAACTTCTTCATTATTTAGTTCGTTGCACAAACGAAATCTGTTCTCTTGACGTGTTGCTAGTTTGTGAGCTGACGACTGCAATTGTACTTAATCCACGAAATTTTTATAGCCATAACTGATCCCAGTTCACGGTCAAATAATCTGCGAGTAAAGTTTATAAAATAAGGCTTTTCGAGATCAACATAATCCGAGTTCCAATCTTTGCGCTAATCTAAGGTCCACGGCGTCATGCAATCGATCTCATAAGAGATACGTATGGCTGAAATGAACTTTCTGCGATAGATTAACTATGTGACGATGTCCAAGCAATTATGTTTAGCGAACTGTACGAGGTGTGTTAGAAATGCGATGGGAGTGGCAACACTGTGCATCAACGGACAATGTTGTTGCGCACACCCCACATCTTCCACCTCGCTGCAGTTACTGTAAGTGAGTTGTGAATGTCTGAAGACGTGTTTTGAAGATGAGTTACCACCATAGACTGGCAATTACAAAATTATGCCATCAAATTTTGAGTAAAAGTTGGCGAAACTGTTGCTGTCACTTATGAAAGATTAGCAAAGGATTACGGCAAACATTTCCTATCCAGGACACAAGTGTTCAAAAGGCGCTAGATTTTATTTTAGCTGTGGAAGACGTAGGTAGGGCAAGAATAATTAGAATTGGATATAAGTCCCAACCACCTTCTCCACGCCCCCCCCCCCCCCTCCCTACGCAGCTCCACCTCCTTCTCTATCTCCATCGTCCGCGCCGGTAGCTGAGTGGTCAGCGCGACAGACCGTCAATCCAAAGGGCCGGGGTTCGATTCCAGGCTGGGTCGGAGATTTTCTCCACTCAGGGACTGGGTGTTGTGTTGTCCTAATCATCATCATTTCATCCCCATCGACGCGCAAGTCGCCGAAGTGGCGTCAAATCGAAAGACTTGCAGCAGGCGAACGGTCTACCCGACGGGAGGCCCTCGTCACACGACATTTCATTTCATTTCTATCTCCATCTCCCCCCCCCCCCCCCTCTCTCTCTCTCTCTGTACATCTCCTCCTTTCCTCTGTTCCTGAACATATCCTTCCTCCTCCTCTTTCTGCCCATTTCGTATCCCCCCCCCCCCCCCCCGTCCTCTTCTCTCTAACCTTGATCCATTTTTACTGTTACTGCAAAAAAAAAAAATACCTTGATTGGGAACTGAAGTCACTTAAAATGAGTGAGTAAATCGGCTGAGATAATTGGTTTACGGGGTACGAGTGAAACTTCTCCAACTGCTGGATCTGTGAGGATAGTAGCTCAAATGACTCTGTTTCGTATAGTTTTAATCTGCGAATGGGTGGCATTAAAAAGTATCGCCACAGCAGTATTCTAATGATAAGCCGGTAAACCATAAATGCAACTTTCCTGTTTCCTGCTTAAACTGACTGCGAGGAAGAAACCAAAATAGCACATTGTTATGTATACAATTTTTGTTTAAAATTATATATAAAGAGAAAGAATTTGTACGTTCTTGTTCAAAAATAGATTGCCTATGTAGGGCTGAATGTTTATTAGGCTACAGTGTAAAACTTTGAAGTAAATTGTCAATAACTTCGCCGGCCGGAGTGGCGTGCGTTTCTGGGCGCTACAGTCTGGAACCGAGCGACCGCTACGGTCGCAGGTTCGAATCCTGCCTCGGGCATGGATGTGTGTGATGTCCTTAGGTTAGTTAAGTTTAATTAGTTATAAGTTCTAGGCGACTGATGACCTCAGAAGTTAAGTCGCATAGTGCTCAGAGCCATTTGAACCATTTGTTTTTCAATAACTTCGAGAGACTTTTGGTAACAGCTTTAAGTAATGTCTTGTATATATATGGCAGTAGGTCATAGGAAGTACAACGTGTGTCCACAATGAAATGAAATGGTCGTTTGGTGTCATTGGCCGGGAGGCCCCTGAGGGGCAGGTCCGGCCGCCTTCGTTGCAGGTCTTATTACAGTCGACGTCACATTGGGCGACATGTGCGACGTCACATTGGGCGACGTGCGCACCGGATGGGGATGAAATGCTGATGAAGACAACAGCCAGTCTCTGAGCGGAGAAAATCTCCGACACAGCCAGGAGTCGAATCCGGGCCCGTAGGACGGCAATCCATCACGCTCACTACTCAGCTATCGGGGCGGACAACGTGTGTCCACAGAAATGGTCCCAGAGAACCTCACCACTGAGCAGAACATCAAGCGGAAAGAAGTACGGCTTGATCTTATGGGCCGTCTTCGAAGGGGCCAGAATTCTTCGTTCTCTTTATCACAAGTGATGAATTATATATTTTCAAATATAGCCTCGAAGTCGTGAACGACACGCTGAAAACTCTTCCTCTCACAAAGCGAGGATAAAGAAATACAAAGTCAAGTTGATGCACTTCTTTTTAATCGAGCATCGTCCTAAAGAAAAATTGCCTTCAGGACAAACTGTCACTCAAACCTTTCATCTGGAAGTTCTTGAAGATGGTTTATGTGTGACGAGGCACTGCATGCATTTCGTTGCTTTAGCGTGATATTATCGCCTATTGCATGGCAACCTCCGTAAATGAGTTTTTGGCAGGAAGTGCTATCCATATGGTTCCGCCACCTCCCCCCCCCCCCTTTTTTCTGACCCGCCCCCGTTTCCCTTCCCCAAAGACACTTGAATAGGTGTCAATTTAGCATCAATGTTATGAAAAATGAAAATGTTAAGGAGTTAAGGAACAGCAGAAATGATATTAGCACGAAACTGAGCATCAAAACTAGGGACCATGTAATAGTCGAAGTGAAGGAATTTTGGTACTTTGAAAAAAAACACGCTTGTAGGACGCAGCAAATAATGTGTATATAGCAGGGCCAAAGAGAGGATAACACGCAAATGGAAGTCTGTTGGTCTTAAATTAGTTAAGATGAACTGTGTGAGAATCGAAAAAAAAAGATCGACGCCTTGAGATTTGGTATTGCAGATGGATGCTGGATCGTAAGCGGAATGTTGAGATATGAGGAGGAAACACTAAATAGTAGAAGCGATAGAGCGTTAAGACGTGTGTCATTGTATCAGTAACATCAATGGTACTGCATGTAGCCGTAGAAGATAAAAATTATAGGGAAAGACAGAGACTGGTACATATTATATAGAGCATTGGAGTAGGTGATCGTTTCCCTGACATGAAGACATTGGAGCAAGAATGGATAATCTGGTGGACTGCATCAGACGAGAGAGAAGAGTGATTTTAAAAAAGAGAGAAAAATATAATAAAACGTTGACCAAGTGTGAGTAAGACTTGCACACTTGAGGGTTCCGTACAAACTTAATTATGCACTTAGACAGTTCATCCCAGTAATTGAGAATCTTGAAGATTTTTGCTTCTTATCCCTATCGATAATGGCTATATACCTGTACGGGGACTTCCAAGACTGTAGCTAACTCTCTACTGAGACTAGCCTAGACGTACCAAAAGAAGTGAGCAGCTGATATCGGCTAATATATGTACACAAAAAAAACACACTCTAAGACAAAAATAAAGACATACCACGAAGGAATTATCTGAATGGTACAGAAATCGGTAGATTTTTTGTACAAACAAACACATGATTACAACTTGAGAAAAGTTGGCTGATTCATTGAAGAGTAATGCAATGAACGTTCTATTATGTAATACAATTATAATTTAATAGTTTTTGGATTTTCAACGTCTATCCTTTCGTGAGAAAAACGGTTTTTAACAGACAGACAGACAGACAGACAACAAAGTGATCGTATAAGGGTTCCGTTTTTACTGACTGAGGTGCGAAACCTGAAAAATAACTTCACATCTGCCTCAGACTACCATAGCATGGGGCTAGGGGAGCCAAGGCAAAACAATGTGGCCATTGACGACGTGCAGGTGGCGTGCCATGTTTTGTTTCGGCTGATCTAGACCGAGGCTACGATTCTCTGAAGTGCGGAATTCAGACCTGTATCTCCGAACAAACAAAATATTAATTATGTAACTCCGTTTTTTGAAGTGTTCATTAAAACTCTATGATTACCCCTCGCACTTTAGTCATGCTACATTCTTATTAGAAACATCATTGCAGCGCGGGATTAGCCGAGCGGTCTTTGGCGCTACAGTCACGGTCTGTGCGATTGGTCGCGGCGAAGGTTCGAGTCCTCCCTCGGGCATGGGTGTGTGTGTTTGTCCTTAGGATAATTTAGGTTAAGTAGTGTGTAAGCTTAGGGACTGATGACCTTAGCAGTTAAGTCCCATAAGATTTCACAAAAAAAAAAAAAACTATTACATGATATTTTTTCTACGCTGATGTGTGGGCGATGAACGCGCTGTAAACATTAATGTAACTATTTGTGATGTTAAAGGGGACGAAACTGGTTAAAAGTAAACGAATTAAAAGGTTTACGTCAGATAATAAGCAATCTTAAGCAGATAAATAACTTATTTAAAGAATTTCTAATTACATATTTCGCAGTTGTTGTGCGTCTAATTTCTTGTGATTAAAGTTTATCTTTCGGTGAATTTTTTAAGCGGAGAGAAAACAAGACTCATTATAAATTGTTTCAGCAGCATCTAATTACACATTTTGCAACTGCTATATGTCAAATGCCTTAGGATTAAGGTTCATTTCTGGTCAAACATTAGAGCACAGCGAAAACAAAAACCCCTAGAAATTACACAATGGCTTTTGTCCGCGTTTTCATGGCCAACAGTGGGAACTGGACAAGTGACGTATAAGATAGTGCAGTGTGAGGTCTAGATTTCTAAAAAGAGGTATAAAGTCTTGAAAATAATCATGGTAATTAATAAAAACTTACTCATAATTGGTGATCAGAGGGAAAATTGAAAAAATCCACAACCAGCGGTTGCTAAGTATGTACATGAAGTTTCAGTAAGTTCATCTCATCAAGCCTTGGCTATTTTGCGCATAAAAATTTACGTTGGTTTGATGTTTAATTGTCAGTAAAAAGATTAAGATAAAAATACTGTAATGTTGTTGCTTTAATTTGTTATGTGAAAGCGGTGCTGATAGACAATAAAAGCGGGTTAAAAGCTGTGAGCTATCTGAAGAAGTTAACGTTGCATTACTGAGCAACTGTTTCACCAGGTATCCAGTCTAGCTTACCAAATTTCCAACCAGACTAACATTAATTATAATCTTTTAATAGTCATACGAAAAGCGGTGATACATATATAAAAAAGAGAATTTAAATAAAACAAAAAAATCAGTTTATATTTGGAAATTTATTTTAAAATTGATCATTGAAATTTCAGCATATTAAACTTGAGTCATAACTAAGCTGGTGCCTTATTTAGGATTGTGAAAATGTGAGTTTGTAATCTTACAGAACACATCAAATAGGGAGCCAAGATTGGGAGACTGCATACAACACTACATTCATAAAATAACACACGAAGAACATTGAAACATATGCAAGAGGAAGTTAACCACAACCAACCGATTCAATTTTCACCCAAAGAAGTTACATTCGTAGCGCAATCCTGTCCGTCATGTAATTACCACACACTGGTACACTAAATTCATACTAACTCTCTGTAAAATCTTCCCGAAAAGAATAGCTGAGAGCTACTTTGATCATTACGCCACATGCTTCACGTGGTCAACTTGGTTTACACAAAGACTGTAACTCCACAATAATTTTGATAATTAAAATAAATTAGATCGAAAAGCAGTTTACAAAAGAAAAACCTCGAACTGGTTACTATCGTCTTACTATTAACCTGATGGGTCAAACAATTGGATAAGCACGTGGTACTGGTCTCACAAAGTACACCCCACGTGGGTTGAACATAAAGAAAAGTTGCTATATTGAAAAATATTGTTAAGACGAGACGTTATAATCTCACGCACATTCGTATTTAAGATTGATGATCTTAGTTAGAGTTTCTGATCAACACGTGGTTCCACTTTACTCACAAAGTAGTGACAAAGCAATTACTGGAAGTTATTCTGAAGTTGACACTCGAAACACACTGCGTTGCAATTTAAGGTAACATTAGATATTTTAGAGCTAAACCTGAAATAAAGGTGATTAAATTTTCAGTTAGGCTGAACTTAAGAAATCCATTGTCCTGCGGACTTAGCAGACATGCGCTTAGCCGGAGATCTTACCACTTCAGACGCTCGCCGCGGACAGACTGCTGTGGGTCCCTCCTGAGGGATGCCTCCCAAATACAAACGGAAGTGACGAGAGAGGCAGCTTCCTATACCAACATGACAAGGGACGGACAGGACAATACTAAGGATAGAAACCTCTTTGGTTTTAGAAAGCGTAGCTACCTGTTCCGACGTTAGTCCTACTGTTCTCTAGCAGACAGGCTTGTCTGCTACCGTCAAGCATGCAACTAGAAACACATTTGCTCATTCATCCTCTCACACAGAAGGGAAGGGGGATGACAGTGTCTTATCATATACAGTATATAAAAGCAAGCGCATGTAGGTTCCGTATGAGACTGTGTGACATGAATTAAATATAAACTGTGTTTTAAAGTGTAGTAGTGTGACAGATCGTTCTTGTTTATGTGTAAAAGTAACACGTTCCACTACCCAGTCTCCTCCCAGATAGTCAGAAACACCACAGTAAATTTAGAAGAGGAATTTATGCCGTAAATGACAACGGATTTAAGAAATTAACATGAAAGGAATCCAACAGAGACCTTTCAATACTTCGGAAAAAATTTGATCAAAAGTCTATATATAGACCGAAGCAACGACTGAACATTTGTAGCACAGCTGAGATTCGAACCCTCGTATCCTATTCAGTAGGCAGATGCACTGACCATTTCACCATTCTCGCACAGTCACTTTGTACCCCCGTATAACTATCCCCTCAATCCAAATTTCAATTCACGTCTCAGCTCACTTCGTATGCCCCCTCTGCTATGAGGCTATGGGTGGTACAATTGTACACGAAGTACCATTGGGCTGTGCCCATCTGACTTCGAAATGCGCTAGGGGTTTTCTTGAAATGAGGGATTGTGGTTGTGGTGTGTTTTCTGTGTGTGAGCTTGCCTTTGGTGTTTTATTTGTTTGTTAATGGTCTCTAAAGAGGCGCGTAAAAGTTAATTTTGCGCATTTGTGAGAAGCTTCTGGTGGTTCGTTTCCTAAATTTTGTATGAGAAACTCGGGCGAAGCTTGTGTTGCTTCGTAAAATTTTGTATATTTCTCTTGAATAAGTGTGTAGATAATGACCTAGGACGTCTCTTATGTGTGTGTTAGGGACGTATCTGCCCGCGCCAGAGATGACATGGAAAACTTTGTTCGGGGAACGTTGCAGTCGGGAAAGTGCTGTCTGACGCCATACACCACATCTCCGGTCATATAGGATGACTGGAAGTATGAGCTGGCACCAGAGAAGGAGTTTGTATTGGATGGTTTTGACATTGCCTTTCAGGAGTGGATATAGCCTACAGAAGAGGGCGCAGCCCTTGTTTGCAACGGTAGTGAGGTGTCTGTTCCATGTTAGGCGGCGATCTAATCCGAACCTCAGGTTCCTTACTGCCGCAATCTGTCTCCGTTCCTTACGAAGAACTGACGTCCTGTAAGGAAGGAGTCAATGATCCAGGTACTATGAACTGTTCACACTATTCGGTCAAGTTTGTAGATAAGGCCATCGTGCCTGTTCCTGTTGCTTGCCTCCTTGCCCTGGCCAGACAAAAGTGTTCTACCAAGGGAAGTGATTGTTGGGTAGTGGAGTGCTCAGCGCGGAAACCAAACTGTTCGGACATTAGGATGTAGTTTTCAGTCAGGAATTGACGGAGGGGTGAAAGGATTATTAGTTCAAAGATTTGACTCAGGCCAGTTGGGAGAGAGATGGGCCTGTAGCTTTCGGGAAGGAGCAGGTGTTTTTATTGGGTTTGGGCCCCCTCTGCAATACTTTTTGAGTTTAATGAGAATACCAAGCGGGCTGAGGCTTGAATAGGAATTTGGACTGAGGAGGCAGGCTTGCTACGGTAGCCTGTGCAGTGGTGCAAAGCTGCTGTACCAGTGTAGTGGCGTATTGGTTAGTGAATATGCCTAGTGAACAGGCGATCCATGTTCGAATCCTGGCCTTGGTACAAATTCCCATTCGTTACTTCAGTCTGCACAAGTACATCACTGTTGTTGTTGTGGTCTTCAGTCCTCAGACTGGTTTGATGCAGCTCTCCATGCTACTCTATCCTGTGCAAGCTTCTTCATCTCCCAGTACTTACTGCAACCTACATCCTTCTGAATCTGCTAGTGTATTCATCTCTTGGTCTCCCTCTACGATTTTTACCCTCCACGCTGCCCTCCAATGCTAAAGAAGATTCAGAAGGATGTAGGTTGCAGTAGGTACTGGGAGATGAAGAAGCTTGCACAGGATAGAGTAGCATGGAGAGTTGCATCAAACCAGTCTCAGAACTGAAGACCACAACAACGTTTAACTTAGAATCTTTGAATTTTAAAGAGTACTGGAGGATATTTGTCTGGTGGAGTGTCCGAAAGTAAGAAATAAAATAGTTTAATGATACATTTGATATACCTTTGCATGGTGCCTGGGTTCATTTACAGCAAAGGTGGTACTGATTGAAAATTTAAAGCTCAACGTTTAACTTTTTTGCCACCTTCCAAAGGTGGCAGGGGTAAAATACAAAGAGCGAAAGACTATTTACAATTTGTACAGAAACCAGATGGCAGTTATATGAGTCGAGGGGCATGAAAGGGAAGCAGTGGTTGGGAAGGGAGTGAGACAGGGTTGTAGCGTCTCCCCGATGTTATTCAATCTGTATACTCAGCAAGCAGTAAAGGAAAAAAAAAGCGCCGTAGGTATTAAAATCCATGGGGAAGAAATAAAAACTCTGAGGTTCACCGATGACATTCTAACTCTGTCAGTGACAGCAAAGGACTTGGAAGAGCAGTTGAACGGAATGGACAGTGTCTTGAAAGAAAGATGTAAGATGAACATCAATAAAAGCAAAACGAGGCTAATGGAATGTAGTCGAATTAAGTCGGGTGACGCTGAGGGAATTAGATTAGGAAATGAGACAGTTAAAGTAGTAAAGGAGTTTTGCTATTTGGGGAGCAAAATAAATGATGATGGTCGAAGTAGAGAGGATGTAAAATGTAGACTGGCAATGGCAAGGAAAGCGTTTCTGAAAAAGAGAAATTTGTTAACATCAAGTATAGATTTAAGTGTCGGGAAGTCGTTTCTGAAAGTATTTGTATGGAGTGTAGCCATTATGGAAGTGAAACATGGATGATGAATAGTTTGGACAAGAATAGAATAGAAGCTTTCGAAATGTGGTGCTACAGAGGAATACTGAAGATTAGATGGGTAGATCACACAACAAAAGAGGAGGTATTGCATAGAATTGGGGAGAAGAGGAGTTTGTGACAAAACTTGACTAGAAGAAGGGATCGGTTGGTGGAACTGTTCTGAGGCATCGAGGGATCACCAATTTAGTATTGGAGGGCAGCGTAGGGGGAGACCGAGAGATGAATACACTAAGAAGATTCAGAAGGATGTAGGTTGCAGTAGGTACTGGGAGATGAAGAAGCTTGCACAGGATAGAGTAGCATGGAGAGTTGCATCAAACCAGTCTCAGAACTGAAGACCACAACAACAACAACGTTTAAATTAGAATCTTTGAATTTTAAAGAGTACTGGAGGATATTTGTCTGGTCGAGTGCATAGACAGTACAAAATCATTTGCTGTACGTGATTTCGAGCAGCATTGAAATGTGCGTCTAATGTTTTACTAAACTGTTTTATTAACTTGTTTTAGACAAATTATTTCACAAATATTTGACCGGGTTTTTCTTTTTTTCTTTATTCTTTTTTACTGTTATTTTGGTAATCCTTCCGACATCTACTTTATGGTCAATACTCTCTTTTCCTGATTACGCGTATCTTTTGGACCGTATTTGCATACTAATAACGTTTGGTGATCAGATCCGACCAGAAGTCGGAGACAGCAGGCCGCCCGATGGCGAAATGTGTGCCAGCTCGTCGAGGCTGCTCCGAGCTGCGCGCACGACGGTGGATTTGCGCGCAGTCTTTTTGCAGTGGCGTCACGCGCCTTCACAAAGACGACGCGGCGGCCCCTTTCTCTCAGGCTGGCTGTCTGGAGGGGCTTAGCGTTTCACCAATAACGCGCCCGTCCTGCAGACCCTACGAGCTCAGCCAGACGCGGAAGGGCGTCCGTCTTCTGTCTCCTGGCTGCGCCCTCCCTACCGGGACAGACCTTCACAATCAGAACGACAACCTACATCGTAGTGATGGACTAAACTGCGATTTTCCGATGTCAGTGATTTCTGTGAATGCTACTTTTCAGTATCTGTTATTCCTAACTGTGATCTGTCGCAGTTAAGAGTCGCAGTTAAGGAACCTAGGTCGTGTATCCCTCCGCCACTGCTATTTCTGCGATTTCTGCTACTTCTGCGATTTCTGTGAGTCCTGCTACTTCTGCGATTTCTGCTACTTTTGCGATTTCTGTGACTCCTGCTATTTCTGTCCACACAGAAAACTGCATCTCAACAAACCTGTTATTAGTAAGTATGTTTCACGTTTGTTCTTCCGTTGGCTTTAATTATATATTAAAGAAACAACTGTGAAAATATTAATAGTGTAATTAATATGTAATTAGCCATACAGTACCGTAATAGTTCGTGTTTAGAAAATGAATTCTAACATATTGTTATGTTCACAGGTACCCGAACTACAGTTCAGTCACTCAGTAAAGTGATAACTCAAAATATCATTATCAACAGATCTCCAGAAATTGCCACTGCTCTTTAGACCGTTTTCGTCAGACGACAGGTTCTAAACACTCATGGTGGTGTCTGTTTGTTCTATATCGTGTCTCCCTACCACTTTCGCACAACGACGCCCGGAGCGTGTTTTTTAGGGAATTGACGAGTTTGAACCTGGGACCTGTTGCTGGTAAGGAGACGCCAGACCACACATGACATGTAGAATTCAGAAGAGTTCAGTGAGACTAGCGATGATATAACCAAATTCTTAGTGATTTCAGCGTCCCTGTAAAAGGATCTTAATACTAACTAAATTTACTGGAAGGGGTTCAAGGCTTTCCTATTTTTAGTTAGCTGGTAAAATAACGTCGAGAAAGCAGTTAAGTTTACCATTGGAAATTTTATTCTACTCACAAAACATTGTTTATAAATTGCACTATTGATAAAAGGAAGTGTTTTAATACAGGATGGTAAAAAGCAACTGCGTTCAACAAAAATGTGAACGAATATTCCCTGAATAGGTTTCCATGTTCTACAATGAATCGAAGGATGACCTATGCCACATCACATCTATAATCTAGGTTTAAAGTAAGTTTCACAAAAGAGAAAACTATCAAAGTGGTCTACAGTGACCCTCAGTAATCTTTAATTACTTATCTAACTTGTCGTAAATTACAGTGGCTGATGTGGCTTCTCAATAATTATATAACAGAGAAATCATCGCGTTTCAGATTTTTACTTCAAGTGGCAAATGTGAATACCATGAGCTTTAGTGTACGATCGACACTACTATTACGCAAAAAGGGGGTGGAACAGATGAGACTTCTGCAGTTCTAAGTGAAGCTTTATGCGCTCAAAAATGCGGCATCGCGTGCGTTCATTACCTTGTCGGTGTTTAGGCAGCGTCAGGGGGGCAGCGGCCGGCTCAGCTCCGCTCACCTCGCCATCTTGGAAGCAACTCTCTCCTAACTTCTCCTTACTACAACTTACCGAAGTTGGTTTACAAAAACTATCTGGCTGTGTTTTCATCCGACCAATCAGGGTCTCAATGTTAACCTTAAGCTCCGCCTACAAAAATTCTGTCTATCCAATGAGAAACGTTATACTTTTTGTGGTGGGGCAATGTTTTTAAAGTTTGCAACGTAACAGAGACGTGAAAAAGTCTCACGCTAAAAGTTGCGGGTGGTAGTGGCCCTTTTTGTGTTATCGTAAGATCTATACTGTTTTTCTGGAGGGCTCTAGCTTTTAACATGGGCTGGGGGGTGGTCCTTGACGTAACAGAGACGCGAAAAAGTCTCACGCTAAAACGTGCGGATTGTGTGGCCCTAGTAGTTAGCTGCCGACGTGGGTGTCCAGTCCGTCCCTTATCGTAGGGCTTTCTAGCTTAACACGGTTCTGCTCTCGGCTTCTGTTCTCGTTTCTCCCCTCGGAACTGCGTCGCTCTCACGGTGGGAAGGTATGACATGCATTTAGGCATTCTTGTGTTAGTCTGTGGTATTACATTTGCTCACTCGTTACTTGTATTACTTTGGTTAATTTAATGTCACGATTTATTCGGAGCTATGTGACATACTACTTGATTTGCTTATCATGTCAGGGTTTTCATGGAAGGTGTTGGATTTGCCTGACACCTTACAAGGTTAGTTTCTAAGTGTTTCGATGGAGTTATTTACTTCAGTGAGATCGTCCTTGCAAATGTGAAACATACCTCATTGAGTGGCTTTCATTACAGCAAATATTAGCAATCTACTCTCTCAATTATATTGCATGTAATTAGTGACAGCAAAAATTGTTTAATAATCCTTGTGATTTTGCAGACACAGTTCTGACTCTGATTCCTGGTTGCTGTACGTATCTATCCACATCAAGGCTGTTGAGAGAGACTCGTGAAGATTCAAGACAGCTCTTAGAGGATTTGCAGTTTAAAAGTGACATAATTGTGAAATATGTGTGCAAATGAGTGATTAAACTGTGTTTTATTGAAGTTGTGCGATTTTAAAGGAATAATAAATGTTAAATACACTGAGTCAATAATGAAAATCTCATTTTCCACATGTTAAGCCGTTCTATACCCGTAATTTTCCGCCACTTATTTATTGGTAAACACTTGTTGGAGAGTGACATGCCCCCCCCCCCCATCCTTTCTCCACAATCTTGGTGTGACACTGACCTGTAACATATCCCGAAGTCTGGAATATGCATTTTGAGGCTGTTAATATGAAAGTGGGAAGTACAGAACTTCCAGTTACATCAGCAATAGCTTAAGTGCATTACTTGAAAGTAAAACAGGAAAGCTTACTTATGTAGGTGGTAGTAGTGTCGGCAAAAAGTTCTTGTGTGTGAAGTTGCCATGTAGAACACCAGGTGTAAAATTTCTCTCCCAAGTCTTGAACTGTGTCGGAACAAAAGTGAGGCATTCATATGACTCAACAATACTGTTTTCATTTCACTTCACTTATACAGATGTCTGAGTTTTGCTGTGTTAACATTGCATAGTCCTGTAGGCATGAGGAGTATTAACCAAATCTGTCATACTGGAAGCAGAATCAAACACATTTGTTACTTTACTTGATATTTTCAGGAGAGAAAGGCAATGTTGCTTATTATTAATATAATACATTCAGTCGCAGCTGTGTATGACCAATCATAACTGACGCTGAATGTGCATGTCGTCATATAATATGAAGGGCTCATTTCGATAGTGGTACAAGTCCATTACCTCCACTTTTCTGTCTATAATGCTTCTGAAATTAATGCTCCAAACAAACATAAATAAAGGTTCATCTCTAGCAAGAAGCCAATGCTTGAATATTTCTGGTATCTCAACTGCAGATTTTTCAGCGCTAATTTAACTTTACGACTGTGTATCTCAAAATGAACAAAAATGGAATTGTACCACTATTGAAATAAGCCCTTCATATGCACACTCATAGCACACCGATCTCGTGAGGCACAAGGCTCTCATAACGAAGTACGTACGTCGATCAACAGATGGCACTAGGAAAAGAATGTTAATTGCGCTTTTTAGTCACTACTTGCGACTCTTAGTTGCGACTTGTAACTGAAATCGCAGAAAGCAGTACGGAATTCGGCCAACAGATGGCTCACGGCGTTGAATGTGAAATGCTACTTGCGACTGCTAACTGTGACTGAAATTGCAGTTAGATTTTGTAAATTTGTTATTGTGATATCTGTGACTTCTCAATCACTGTGATTTCTAACAGATACGCTATTTCCTGCCCACCACTACTACATTGTGTAACGTGGCCCCACACAGTTTGGTCGATCCGGAATTGAGAAGATACTAGTGTTCTCTCCCGATCTCTCTCTCTCTCTCTCTCTCTCTCTCTCTCTCTCTCTCTCTCTCAGGAACCCTTATAACGTTACCGTCTCTAATCTGAAGTAAGACATAAGCCTGTCAAACGTAATAGGAGGCAAACTTAAAAGTTAGGAAGTTATTTACTGAAAATATTTTCTTTGGCGGCAGTGTTATAAGAAGAACTGAGGGCAAAGGATTGAATTATGTTTTTTTTTAATTGTTCAAAATTTGCTTTACATGCAAGAGAAATTACCATTATTATCATTTTCTTTGCTGGGTTTCTGGGGTTAGCTATGTTCTACAGTTTGCTTCGAGAATGACCCGCTTAGCAGATTTTCATTTATTTGACTGCGAGCAGAAATAATGTTTTCTCTTTAGAAAACATTATGCAGAAAGGTTATCGAACTTAGAAAAATAAATATAATTGCAGGTTCTAACGAGTATTACAATTAAATGGCAATCATTCACAACAAGGTGATAAAAAGATTTAACATATTATAGACAGATGCCAGCACACATATAGCGTAGGAAATGCGTAACACAAACATCGACTTTAATGCAATTTATTTACCGACCGGTTTTAGTCCAGGACCATGTACTGTACAAAAACAAGAAAAACAAAAAATGCGGTGACCAATATGACCGACGAGGTCAAAAATTACTATAACAACGTTCATAACCAGGTATTCACTAAGTTACCTTCTATTAGGAATGTGGATGCATTCGACAACTGTGACATGATTTTCGAAACGATGGAGCACAACAATCAGTCGTCCTTTCCTTGCAGGTTTTTTTCGACAGATCTAGATTTCAGCTAGTTCCTAGCCATTATCAATTCACTATTTCATAGTATCAATGCATGTCCTTATACGGCAGTGCCCTGACTACTGGTGTTCTCCACGAAGCCTACCTTCATTAAACAGTAGTCTTGAACGAACTGTGACAGAAGCCCAAACAATAGGGGACTGACGTACTAGGACATCATTGATTCTATGAAATAGTGCAATGATAATGGCTAGGCACAAACCCAAATCTAAATTTGCTTAGTAAAGCCTGGAACGAAAGGACGACTGAATATTGTGCTCCATCATTTTGAAAATTATTCACGTCCACTTACATATTTGTGTATATTCATATGTGAGGCTACTAGGATTACCTTGTACTACACCTTCTACTGTAGATGTCTTGGTGGAAATTTAATTACTCAGAAGGATGATTGTACGCCAAGAAAGGATACTGTACATACACACTGATACTAATGAAATAAGAATTACCTCAATAACTTCGTTGTAATTTTAAAAATTTAGGATGCCAGATTTAAGTGTTAGTTTCATTCTGCCATCCCTTTATTTTCTTGTCTTGTGTCTTGCAATGACACTTAGGGCTAGATCTTTAATATAAATTAGGCTATACCTTTATTGTTTTGATGCTTCTGAAATAGATTGCTGATATCAGCTTTGTCATCATATCTAGATGATTCAATTTTTTATTTTCAACTTACCATACGATGTGATGATATATTGCGTATGATATTGTCTGTAACAATTACAACAATGTCACATATACTGCATATGGTTACTTTTATAGCTCATTTTCTTCACACAACGCTTCACCTAGCATACATTTTAGAGTTTCACCATGTATGAGGATACACTGACATACAAGCTGTACCCTTTGAATTTACTTTATGTTTGTAAGATATTAGTCATCAGTTTTATTGCCCAAACATACTCTCATACACGCGTACTTAGTTAAAAAACCTGACTTCTGTTGTAATCTTTTACACAAGATAGTTGTATCATTTTGTGTAGTATTTTATACACATGTGTTTTCCATTTTGTTCTTGTAATTTGTAATACCTTCGAGTATCTTTCACATCTGTCCTAACATCGTACTCCATGGTACTTGACGACGATATTGTGATCTTATATGACTTTATTGTTGACTATCCAGAGCCGGGTTTATGTATTCATTTGTGATGATTAGCGTCTGCATTTCACACAGTTCAGTATTGTTCTGCTTGACTTAAATTATGTACCTTGGATTTCGAAAAATGTGTGATATGTAATGCTGCTTTCAAAATTGCATATTTGAATTAAGTATCTTCTTATGAACTTTGTTACTGCAATTTTTGACCGTTCGGGTCGTATTGGTCACTACTTTTTACTGCAATTTTTGTTTCGTTTCTGTATAGTACCGTGAACATGTCCCAGGACTGTAACTGGCTGCATTAAAGTCAGCATTTACTACAGCATAAAAAGATCGCGATTCAAACGTAAAGTATCCTTATTTAAATAGCTCTCTTTCTTTCACTGGTATTCTTTTACTACATCTTTTACTGAATTGATAATTGAATAACGTAGTCTATACGTTTTTAATTTTATAAATGTGGGCCAGCTTTTACAACCTTTACATGAATTGATGCAGCACAGCATCACACTCGTATCTGTAATGATAACAGCGAGAATTGCGTTAGTAAGAGGACGAAGATCGAGTATGATAGCAAGAGCGCATGAACGCAAGAGCAAGAGCAACCAAAAACAAAGATGCAAGAAAACTTTTCACGCTAGTACCAGTCTTTAAGCAGTACTTTAACAATTTCGCCAACCATAGAGACACTATGCCTAGTTCTTGGTTGGGTAGGGCTTTGCTGACGATCCTCGATCTCTGCGTATCGCTGCATTACATAGATTATTGTCAGAATAAAATAAAGTATTATTACACGTAAGCGTGCTGGACGCTTTCATTTAATAATTATTTATCTTAATATGGGGAAAAATTCTTTAAGACTGGTTGTGACGTCACACCGCGTTTGATCAGGCCGGACGTAGCAGATATGCCAAAGATAGCTGAGTCTGTAGAAATCGATAGCTAGTACGGAACGTGTCTCTACAGCGTATCAGTGTACTAACAACACGCGAAATAATTTTGCAATGTAAGTTCTAAAGGTGGCAGATAACTTTCAAAGGCTCCGGAAGACGCTTACCAGAAGAGTTAATGGGACATACACTGCAGTATTCAGGCATATTTAAAACACTTGGCAATAGAAGAAGAAGCCAAAACTAGTAAGATAGTCAAAACTAAAATATGCAAAACACATTATAGAACATGTTGTGGAAGAGACAGAGAAGACCCAACGAAAAGCGGCGTTTTTCGTCACAGGATCGTTTTCTCAGTGTTTGAAAGCTAACGGACATGCTCAACAACAAACCCCACTGCGTGGGTGTTGTGCTGTCCGTAATTCGTGTCGTCGTTACTGACAAGCAAATCGCTTCAGACACACTGGCGTATCGTCTTTCCACTATTGGGATGGGTGCATGTTCACGAACAGAAAGGCAATAAAATGAAATTTTTTTAAAATTCAAAAATTACTGGCAGATGCTACAAGAGAGGCGCTGTGCCTCACGGAGAAGTTTACTGTTGGTGTTTCGAGAGTGCATTTTCTGAGAAGATTCGGGCAACATATTACTTCCTCCCGCATAAGTCTCACGAAATTAGATGTCATACCGAACTTAGTCATTCTTCCCACGGTACCAGAGGTAACCTCCACCACAGACCGTAAGGTGGCTTGCGGAGCATAGATGTCGATGTAGATGTAGATGTGGAAGTAGATGCTGTTGGGTGTAATAGTTACTTACAGATGAAAAATAAGTAGAAGATAAGAAAATATCGATCTCATCATACCAGTCAATAGACTGATGGCTTTAAAAAGGAAGAAAGAAATACGGGAAAGAATTATCTTGAGATTTTTGACTGAAACAAAATACAAAAAGCATACATGTCGGTCAAATGTTCCAGAAACTGTCTGGTAGTTTCTAACAGAGACCCAAGTAAGTCATAAGATATGCGTAGGTCTTTAGTTAAGCTGGCTAGGTGCATAAAAAGTCATACAGCAGGCAGAAGAATGACTTTATTGATCTAAAAGTATGCATGACGCGTTTCGTTATTATCTTTATCCTCTGATCTGTCATCTTATGTTATATGCACGTCTGGTAACGTTCTTGTCCTTGTTCTATCTTTGCACTTGGATTATGAGTATGAAAACAATTCCTAAACGCGTCATGCATACTTTGTTACCAATAAAGTCATCCTTCACCTGCTTGCGACGTTTTTTGCTTCTTAGCTAACTTAACTAATGATCTAACGCACATTTAGTAGAATGGTCGCTAGTCTCCTGTGTGACCTTATGTCACACTTTTATTAAGTCACGAAACGTCTAAAGCGAAAACTAATTTGCTGTGCTGGCGCAGGAAGGAGTCTACTTGTCTGCAGACTATCCTCGATGTTTAGCTACATCCTATCTTTACAGGAACCAGAATAAATTAAATAAAACTATCCGAGCTTGTTTCCGCGAAACGAGATTAAATTTCTCTGTCCCCTTTTTCACGGCCTTACCGCCATCTGGGCAGGAGAGCTGCGAAGTTTATCACCTCGTAAGGTAAAAAGGGCACCGAGGCCGTAAACCGCCCGCACTCCCGAAGATGGCGCTTTTCCATTAAGCATTTACCACTTTTCTCACTAACCGTAAAATGTCTCTTTTTCATTTTATTTTTGAAGTTCTTCTTTGGCCGCGAATCAGATTCTTAACTGACAGTTAAATCATATCGAAACGGGATTCCATTTTCGAACTGTGCATTCCAAAGAAGAATCAATGTCATCAGCATATTAATAAACTAATTCGTAGTGTTCGTATAAAAGGCCAGAGTCGGAATGGTACAAGACAGAGTTACGTAATGTCGTTACTATTAAAATGTGGGCAATAAAAGAGTATCTTGATGTGGTAGTTGTTTCGCACACGATACGCTTCAGTGATGACAATGTAGATCCCAAGTTACCGTCAAGCCTGAACAGCAGTTGAGTCGGAAATTTAATGTAATGAAACCCGCACCAACAAAAAGCTGTGATACGTTCTTCCACCGAAAGAAAAGTCAGTGCATGGTGAAGGTAACAAATTGACGTACTCTACGGCTGTATATTTAACTCTGACAAGAGACTCCTGAAGAGTTGGATTAATTTTCGCGACGTTCGAAGTACAATACACTTAAAAAGCAAACACCGTCCGGAAAGACCTTGAAGGCTGAACGGTACCGACCGGCTGCTGTGTCACCCTCCTCCCGTAGGCGTCACCGGATGCGGATACGCGGGAGCACGTGGCCAGCACACCGCTCTCCCGGCTGTTGTCAGTTTTTCGTGACCGGAGCCAGTGCTTCCCAACCAAGTAGCTCCTCAGTTTACCTCACAAGGGCTGAGTGCACCCCACTTGCCAGCAGCACTCGGTAGTCCCGCACGGCGACGCATCTTAGTGCTAGCCAAGCCCGACAGCGCTTGACTTCGGTGATCTGACGGGAAGCGGTGTTAACACTGCGGCATGGCCGCTCGCAAGTAGAATGCACTGGTTGATAAGAAAAGTGAAACACCCATGTTTACGGAGGTGACAGTAGAACTTTTGGTTTGGTCCCCCGCGTTGGTGCGGGCGTGGAGGGGCCCCATCTCTTTTAAACCCAGTTGGGGAGGAGGAAACGGCATGGAACTTTGCGTGTTGAGGGTGTGTGTGTGATGTTATTTCAATATTCACGAGTCAGTCTTTTCACACTAGCACAAGTCTTTAAGCAGTACTTTAACACTTTTGCCAACTACAGAGACACCATACCTAGTTCTTGGTTGAGTAGGGCTCTGCTGGCGGTCTTGATCTTTGCGTGTCGCTGCGTTACATATATTCTTCTCAGAATAAAATTAAATATTATTACACGTAAGAGTGCTAGACGATGTCATTTAATAATTATTTCTCTTGATATGGGGAAAAATTATTTAAGACTGGTTGTGACGTCACATCCCGTTTTTTCAGGTCTGACCCAGCAGATATGCCAAAGACAGCTGAGTCTGTAGAAATTGATAGCTAGTACAGAATGTGTCTCTGCAGTGTGTCAGTGCACTAGCAACACGCGAAATAATTCTACAATGGAAGTTGTAAACGTGGCAGATAACTTGTCAGTACGACATTGCACCTTCGCTGTCCTCGATGCATGCACTTCATATCCTGGATACTAGCATCGGGTCTGGATGACGTCTTCAAATGCCCTGTCGGGAACACCTCTAGGGACCATTCTAGCCACGGGAGTACCTCATCGTCATTCTGAAAGTTCATAGAGACACTATATTTATGCGAATGAGCAATGTCTTGTTCAAAATACCACCACGTGAATGCGACTCCCCCTCCTTCCTTGATAAAACCGCTTGATACACCAGGGGTACGGTACAAAAAGGAAGCAACTAATCAGGTAGCAGAGTACTGGTTCCTTTTTTTGGGCTACGTGGTACTTTGAGGTACTCTGGTGAACACCCGTCAATCTATTCGCAGCTAGGAACATCGGTCCGCTTTCAGAGTAAAGACACTCAGAATTTTATCAGTAAACTGTCGAAGTATTCGTGACAACGTTCCCGAATTTACTGCTCTCCAGGAAAGTTCTCATGCTCAAATTATTCTTGAAACTGATAGCTGGCTCAAGCCTGAAGTTGAAAGCTCTTATATATTTGACGACTAATGGAATGTTTACTGGAAGGACACATTAAACGCTGTAGGGTGGGGAGTGTTCACTGTAGCTGGCAAAAATATTGTCCTTATTGACGTTCAAATTGAGTGTAACAGCGAAGTGATAGATCTAGGTGAAACCAAACTGATTGTTGGACATTTTTGGAAAATTTGGAAATTTGTGGTACGGTCTTAAGGGACCAAACTGCTGAGGTATCGGTCCATAAGCTAACGCACTACTTAATCTATCTTAAACTTACGCTAAGGACAACACACACAACCATGCCCGAGGAAGGACTCGAATCTCCGACGGGGGAGCCGCGCGGGCGGTGACAAGACGCCTGGACATTTTTACCGGCCACCCGATTCAGCTGTAACATTTCTAGAGTCATTCAGAAATATCCTACAGTCGGTAACCCATAGATGGTCAGATCATGGAGTATTATTTGGAGGCGACTTTAGCCTTCCGAGTATGGATTCACTGCAGGAGGGTGCAGACAGACCGTTGTGCGAAGTACTTTTGAACACGTTTCCTGAAAACTGACTTGAGCAGCTAGTTCGGCCGCCCACACGCAGTGGAAATATCTAAGATCTTGTAGCCTTGTAGCTACAAACAAGCCGGACCATATCGATGACGTTAGTATAGAGACGGGTATTAGAGATAATGATATCGTCGTAGCGACTACTGTTACCAAAATTAACAGTCAGTCAAGAAGGCTAGGACAGAGTTTCTCCTAGAAAGAGTAGACAGGCAGTTGTTAGCATCTCACTTAAACAATGAGTTGCAATGTTCAAAATGTTCAAATGTGTGTGAATTCCTAAAGCACAAAACTGCTGAGGTCATCGGTCACTTGACTTACACACTACTTAAACTAACTTACGCTTAGAGCAACACACACATACCCAAGCCCGAGGGAGGACTCGAACCTCCAGCGGGAGAGGCCGCGTAATCCGCGACAAGGCGCCATACGTTTCCAAGCTTGTAACCCGTGTTTTACGTTCTGTTTTATCTTACTGTTCTGAGTCATTTCTTTACACCCGTCTCAATCCGACTGAGCGGGCGATGAAGACCTTGCCGTCGTGCGTCCAAACAACCCTCTCCATCGATCCATCATCAGACCGCACAGCCACTCGACGCTGCAATGAGTTGCAGTCTTTAGCCCCAGCGTGTTGGACATAGAAGTATTACAGGCAAAGTTTCTACAGATTGTAAATCGTGCTCTGGGCAACTATGCGCCTACTAAATGGATTAAGGACGGAAAAGACCTCCCGTGTTTTAACAACGAGTTTCCGAAAACGCTGAGGAAGCAAAGGCTGTTGCACTCCCGGTTCAAAAGAGATGACGACAAGGGAAGGTTAGTAGAGATCTGTGCGTCTGTGAAAAGATCTTTGCGCGAAGCATATAACAACTACCACCGTGATACCTTAGCAAAGGATCTAGTCGAGAACCTGAGAATATTATGGTAAAATCGCTAAGCGTGTCTATGGAGCCGTCTCATCACGCATTGACGACGCTGGTGTAGTAGCTGAAGATAGTAAAACGAAAGCCGAAGGTTTATATTCTGAATTTAAGAAAACGTCACGCAGGAGAATCGTACAAACATACGTCCGTTTGACCACCGCACAGAGTCCCGTATTGACGACATAGTAATAAGCACGCCTGGCGAAGAGAAACAGCTGAAAGAGATGAAAAAAAGTATGTCGCCACGTCCGGATGGAATCCCAGTTCGGTTTTACAAAGAGTGCTTTACAGCATTGGCCTCTTACTTAACTTGCATTTATCGCGAATCTCTCGCCCAGTACAAAGTCCTTCGCGAGTGGAAAAAAGCGCAGATGTCTCCTTTATATAAGAAGGGTAACAGAATGGATCCGCAAAATTACAGACGAGCATTCTTAACATCATTTTGCTGCAGAATTCTAGAACACGTTCTGAGTTCGAATATAATAAATTTTCTAAAACCACAAAGCTTATTTCCACGAATCAGAAAGGCTTTAGAAAGCATCGCTTGCGTGAAACTCAGCTTGAACTTTTCTCACATGATATACTGCGAACTGTGAATGATGGACAACAGCAGATTCCATATTCCTAGATTTCCGGAAAGCATTTGACACGGTGCCCCACTGCAGACTGTTAACGAAGGTAGGAAGATACGGAATATGCTCCCAGATATGCGAGTGGCTAGATGACTTAAGTAATAGAAACCAGTTTGTTGCCCTCGACGGAGAGTGTTTATCAGAGACAAGGTTGTCATCAGGAGTGTCAGGGAACTGTGATGGGATTGCTATTATTCATAAATGATCTGAGGGATAGGCTGAGCAGCAATCTGTGGTTGTTTGCTGATGATGCTGTGGTGTACGGGAAGTTGTTCAAGATGAGTGATTTAGGATGATGCAAGATGACTTAGACAAAATTTCTAGGTGGTGCGATGATTGGCATTTGGCTCTACAAGTAGAAAATGTAAGTTAATGCGGATGATCAGGAAAAACAAACTCGTAATGTTCCGATACAGCATTAGTACTGTGCTGCCTGACACAGTCACATCGTTTAAATATCTGGGCGTAACATTGCAAAGCGATAAGAAATCAAAAGAGCATGTAAGGATTGCAGTAGAGTAGGCGAATGTTCGAGTTCGGTTTATTGAGAGAATTTTAGGTAAGCGTGGTTCGCCTGTAAAGGAGACCACTGTGTCGTCCGAACAAGACACAGCCAGGGCAAAAGCACCTCAGGCGTAAAGATGCGAGCTGATGCCAGTGTCATAGAGACTCGCCACTTGCGCGAATTCCACCAGCGCCACGGGCGGCGCTGAGGATGAAGATATCGACTTCTCCTAGGCCAATTTCCGGCCGAGTACAACCCGCCAATGAACGGACGACAGTGGACAAAAGCCTACTCGGAAGATAGAAGAGGAGCTCTCGCCCACTTGGTTACAGATCATCGTCGAGGGCTGACTTAGACAGGGAACGTCGTTTAGTGAACTCTTAGAAGTGAACAGACAGTTATTGTAATTTAAATTTGTTACGTACTGTAAAGTTTACCTACGATTATTTGCACCTTGCCATTGGGGGCGTTTTTGAGTTATATTACATGCATTGTTGCAGACTTCATTATTCGACAAGTCACAAAAGATAAGTAAAGCTTTTTAACTCATTTGTGTGACTTTGTCACTAATTTGCCGCAGTGCTGTAGAACCTTCGCTCTCCTCTCCTGTTACCCGACCCTGGGGCATAGCTGTGTAATAGTGGCAGGGAGAAATAGTCTTAGCGGTTTACTGCACCTTAAGAACACTAGCAACTCGGCCTCCACTGCAGTAGCAACGAGGCATGTACAAAATTGGCGACAATGGTTCACAAAAAAGACCACATGTAGGAGGCTAGTGCGACCTACTCTTGAGTTGTACTCTAGTGTTTGGGTTCCCCTCCAGGCCGGATTAGAGGAAGACATGGAAGCAATCCAAAGGCGAGCTGCTAGATTTGTTACCGGTAGGTTCTAACAACACGCAAGTGTTACGGAGATGCTTCAGGAGCTCAAATAGGACTCTCTCGATGGGGAGGCGACATTCTTTTCGAGGAACGCTACCGAGAAAATTCAGAGAACCGGCATTTGAAGCTGACTGCAGAACGATCCTACTGCCGCCAACATACATTTTGCGTAAGGACCTCTAAGATAATATATGAGAAATTAGGACTCATATTGAGGCGTATAGGTAGTCGTTTTTCCCTCACTCTCTCTGCAAGTGGGATACGAAAGGAAAGGACTGATAGTGCTACAAGATGCCCTCCGCCACGCGCCGTATAACGTCTTGCAGAGTATGTATGTAGATGTAGAAGAATGCCGCATGAGAACGCACGATATCCGTGGCGAACTGTGTTCCCTGTGTGTCACTCCAAAAATTAGATGAATCGGACCTTTCCCTAGGTTGCAGCTATACTCGCCGAGCATGGTCATCCGGGGAAGTGCAGAAACGCGGTTCATCGCGACTTTATCATCAGTCGATGCATACCGGTCACGGCATCAATTCAAATGCTGCCTACATTTAATATGGTAATTCTGTAGTCCAGGTGTTTCTGATCTCTGACAAATGGTGCCGTATGATTTCTGGCTCTTTCAGGGAGTCGACTACTTGTTCTCGGATGGCAGAAGCAAATGTTTTAGGGGTTACGATGTACTTGTTGCACAATATGGCGGTCCTCCCTTGTACTGGTCAGATGTGGTCGACCGAAACTTTCAGGATGAGCGAGTCTGCCCTCAAGTTCCTATGCAGTCCAACATAGGACCATTGACACATCTGAAAGTCCCACAAATCTGGATGTTGCACGATTAGACCACCCTGTCAAATGGAGAAGAACAATGAGGCCCCTTTCAAACACTAAACACGAACAACACTAATGTACTCTAGTGGCCGTTCTACCTGTCACAGAGACTTTCAATAATTCTAACCACTTATACACGTGTATGATGTTACATTGGTATGCGACCATGTCTTGGTGTTCAATGTTTTTTGTCGGGCATTGTAGATAAACAAGGAAGATGTAAGAAGGGGACTTGTCTTAGTGCCATAGAAGCTATAATCCTCGACAACAGAAAAAGACTCATGGAAATTTCTGTTTTGGGGAACAGCCTTGTATGAGTGCGAAAAATGGGAAAATAGAAATGAATCGTTTCAAATACAGTGTTGCTGCTGGGAGGCTAGATGGCTTATCGACTAAGGAATGGCTGCAGCGAAACAATGAGCAAAACAAGTGTGATAAAGAAACTGAAAAGATAGACAGGAAGAATCACAGGGGCTGGCCTGGATATGAATAAATACGGCAGACTGTTGATGATCCGGTAAGCAACAGTTATGCTGAGCTGGGTGAGGATACCTGGCAACAACAGAAACGCATCGCACTAACCTTGTGGATGGATCGTAAACACGGAATATATATCCAATGAAACTAGCAAGTGCTCATGACGCCAGTAGTAAATTGTCACGTGACGTTGGTATGAAGCTATTGTTCGTATATTACGTTCAAACTGAAATTGTAATATCACACATATTTACTTTGATTCCACACATTAATTTTTAGGTAACGGCAATGGTGATTTATTTCTGCTATGGATGCAAGTCGACATTGACCAGTAGCTGCTGTACCGTGTTGAGTAACGTAGAGATTTGCTGCGTCTGGAACTGAAACATCTGCATGAGCTGTGTGGCATCTAACGCTTGCGGCTGTGGCGCCTGAATAGAGGGCGGGACAGGAGGGGTGGGCATTTTGGAAGTGACAATTGCAACAAACAGACAAAGCCAGCAAGCAAATATAGAGTATTCGCGGGATTGCAACCGTGGTGTCGGGGTAGCGTCTTTGATTCTTAGCCAACACGCCTTCGGTCCCTCCTTCGAATCCCAACACTGCTTAAATTTTAGGTAATAATCGCCATTGGCGGCTGGGAAGAATCGGCAACGATCAACGACATGAGGATGCAGAAGGCAATGGAAACCACTGCAATAAAGACACGTAACGTGTATCCACAGGACATGGCATGTAATAGAAGAAGTGTCATGGTGATCTCTACATTGGCAAAAGATTACGGGATAGTCACCCATTCGGATCTCGCGCGGGGGGGGGGGGGGGGGGGATGCCAAGGGGCGGGATACCACGAGAAAAAGATTGTATAATCAAAGGAAGGATGACGTTCGACTAGTTGGGGCGTGGAATGTCAGAAGCTTGAACGTAGTAGGGAAACTAGAAAATCTGAAAATGGAGATGCAAAAGCTCAATCTAGATATAGTAGGGGTCAGTGAAGAGGAAAGAAAAGGATTCCTTGTCAGATGAGTATAGGATAATATATACAGCAGTAGAAAATGGTATAACAAGAGTAGGATTCGTTATGAATAGAAAGGTAGGGCAGAGGGTGTGTTAGTGTGAACAGTTCAGTGATAGGATTTTTCTTATCAGAATCGACAGCAAACCAACACCGACAACAATAGTTCAGGTATATATGCCGACTTCGCAAGTTGAAGATGAACAGGAAAAGTGTATGAGGATACTGAAAGGTTAATACGGTATGTAAAGGGATATGAAAATCCAATAGTCATGGGAGACTGGAATGCAGTTGTAGGCGAAGGAGTAGAAGAAACGGTTACAGGAGAATATGGGCTTGAGACAAGGAATGAGAGAGGAGAAAGACTAATTGAGTTCTGTAACAAGTTTCAGCTAGTAATAGCGAATACCCTATTCAAGAATCACAAGAGGAGGAGGTATACATGGAAAAGGCAGGGTGATACGGGAAGTTTTCATTTAGATCACGTCACGGTCAGACACAGATTCCGAATTTAGATACTGGATTGCAAGGCGTACCCAGGAGCAGACATAGACTCAGATCACAATACAGGAGTGATGAAGAGTAGGCTGAAGTTTAAGACATTAGTCAAGAAGAATTAATACGCAAAGAAGTGGGATACGGATGTACTAAGGAAAGACGAGATACGGTTGAAGTTCTGTAGATACAGCAATAAGGAATAGCGCAGTAGGCAGTACAGTTGAAGAAGATTGGATATCTCTAAAATGAGCCATCACAGAAGTCGGGAAGGAAAACATAGGTACAAAGAAGGCAGCTGAAGAAACTAAGGGTAACAGAAGAAATACTACAATTTATCGATGAAAGGAGGAAGCACAAAAATGTTCCGGAAGTTGCTGAGGAATGAAGTAAGTAGGAAGTGCAGGGAAGGTAAAACGAAATGGCTGCATGAAAAATATGAAAAAATAAAAAAGAAGATTGTCGGAAGGACAGACTCCGCTTACCGGAAAGTCAAAACAACCTTCGGTAACATTAAAAGCAAGGGTGATAACATTAAGAGCGCAACGGGAATTTAGATTTGACTGTGCGATAGAAGAAGAAGAAATGGGAGTCGATTTAAAAGAGATAGGGGATCCAGTATTAGAATTTAAAAGAGCTTTGGAGGACTTAAGATCGAATAAGGCAGAATGGATAGATAACATTCCATCAGAGTTCCTAGCGCGCATCTCGTGGTCGTGCGGTAGCGTTCTCGCTTCCCGCGCCCGGCTTCGATTCCCGGCGGGGTCACGGATTTTCTCTGCCTCGTGATGGCTCGGTGTTGTGTGCTGTCCTTAGGTTCGTTAGGTTTAAGTAGTTCTAAGTTCTAGGGGACTGATGACCATAGATGTTAAGTCCCATAGTGCTCAGAGCCATTTGAACCATTTGAACCATCAGAGTCCCTAAAAACATTGAGGGAACTGGTAACAAAACAACTATTCACTTTGGTGTTGCGTGCTAACATCCCAGATGTTCGGGCTCACATGCAGCTCCTCTTCATCGAAATGTCTTGGCTCAAACAAGTCTAGGTGTTGAACTGTACGTGTCGCATTACATGCCCTAAATTAGACACTGGTGACGCGTTGGTTAAATTGTCTGGCTGATGGCAAGTTTGCGAATTACAAAATTAATGCAACAATAATAGCAGTAGTAATAATATCAGGAACTAAATTAACGAACCACAGAGTTGCGATTTGGTTAGAATAATGTTATTCAGGAAGCAAACCAATAGCAAAAGTGGTCGTAGTTAGAATTACTATTACACTCGAGCGCATATCCATTTGACACACTTCGATCATTCACAGCCGACCAGGGTGGCCGGGCGGTTCTAGGCACTACAGTCTGGAACCGCGCGACCGCTACGGTCGCAGGTTCGAATCCTGCCTCGGGCATGGATGTGTGTGATGTCCTAAGGTTAGTTAGGTTTAAGTAGTTCTAAGTTCTAGGGGACTGATGACCTCAGATGTTAAGTCCCATAGCGTTCAGGGCCAGGGGGCTGATGACCTCAGATGTTAAGTCCCATAGCGCTCGGGGCCATTTGAACCATTTTTTTGATCATTCACAATCACATCGCGAATTTCAAGTCCAATAAAAAAATGGTTCAAATGGCTCTGAGCATTATGGGACTTAACATCTATGGTCATCAGTCCCCTAGAACTTAGAACTACTTAAACCTAACTAACCTAAGGACATCACACAACACCCAGTCATCACGAGGCAGAGAAAATCCCTGACCCCGCGGCTGCTCACCACTCATACCATACCATACAACGCGAAATTTTCTAAGTCGTTGCACTTCCTACCTACCTAAAGACCGACTACCTGCTTTCGCGTGTCAGTTCGAACTGTACCCTACCGTACTCTTTGGCATCTAGACCAGAACTGCCGTCTGCCCGTCTCCGACAGCGTTTCCCTCGCGCCGAACATCTCCCAACTGACTAGCGCAGTTCCCTTTCCTGAAGCCGTCCATCTGATTGGCTAAAGCATATTCTACATTACTTCACATTTTAACATATTTAAATAATCAGAGCTTGCCCACTTTCACGTTCAAAATAAAGTGACAATAAAATCCATTGTTAAATTCTTTTTACAACCATTGTGTTTTCTGATGAATAAATAAAGAAGAAAAGTAACTATTATTATGCACTAAACTTTACAACAAATATTCTATTATCTAATGATTCAATAAGGTGTGATGCTGTCATCGTTCATTGTGTTTTGTGTGGAGGAAATGATGATCTGATGCTTAACTGAAAATACTGATAATTTAAATTTACTATATATTTAAACAAATAAAGTTACAGAGCTGATATTTACAAGATTTGTCATTTTAATGATGCGCTTCTATATGAAATGTCTATCGTTAAGATCGACTAAAGCGTTCAGATTTTAGCATTCAGGTCTTTGTTAAAAAACTTGTGAATTTCACTTTAACAATAAATCCTAAACTATTATAGATACTATCAATATTCAAGTTTTATTGGGATCAACATGGAAATTTATGGAGGATGTTAGATTGAAATACTGTGGCTTGATTCCCTGCACTACTGCAGAATTAAACAGTTTTCATAAATGTTTCCCTTTATGGCCGATCTTAGGTCCGTCATATATAACATTGCTCTGTCTCCTTGGCCACAAAAGCCTTCTACTGGGTTACCCTATGACGTAGATTCTCGTCTGTCTCACTCGTACTCTACAGCGCTTAGGCCTCAGTAGACAATAGACGCCTGTGAGATTCCCCATCTCGTGGTGAATCTGCCCCCTTTGTGGCACGCGGTCCTGGACGACAAGTATCGTTTCACAATTCCTGTAGGCTGACCCTTCCAGCGCTATATTTAAATAAGAGCGCAATGCTCGTTAACTGACAGTGTGTGGAATGTATGAGTCTGGCGACATACCATCTGACTTTCGGAAAAGCATCATCCACACAATTCCGAAGACGGCAAGAGCTGACAAGTGCGAGAATTACGCACAATCAGCTTAACAAATCGAAGTTGCTTTCAAGAATAATATACAGAAGAATGGAAAAGAAAATCGAGGATGCCCTAGATGACGATCAGTTCGGCTTTAGGAAAGGTAAAGGCACCAGAGAGGCAATTCTGACGTGGTCGTTAATAATGGAAGCAAGACACATTCATAGGATTTGTCGACCTGTAAAAATCGTTCGACAACGTAGAATGATGCAAGATTTTCGAAATTCTAAGAAAAGTAGGGTTAAGCTATAGAGAGAGACGGGTCATACACAGTATGTACAACAGCCAAGAGGGAATATTAAGAGTGGACGACCAAGAACGAAGTGCTCGTATTATAAACGATGGAAGACAAGGATGTAGCCTATCGCTCCTATTGTTCAATCTGTACGTCGAGGAAGAAATGATGGAAATAAAAGAAAGGTCTAGGAGTCGAATTAAAATTCAAGGTGAACGGATGTCAGTGATAGATACGGTGATGACATTCCTATCCAGAGTGAAAGTGAAGAAGAATCACATTATCTGCTGAATGGAAAAAACATCAAATGAAAACAGAATATGTACTGAGAGTAGCCAAAGAAAGATGAAAGTATTGAGAAGAAGCAGAAATGAGAACAGCGAGAAACTTAACATCAGGATTGATGGCCATGAAGTAGATGAAATTAAGTAATTCTACTAGCTAGGCAACAACACAACCAGTGACGGACGGAGCAAGGAGGACATCAAAAGCAGACCAGCAATGGCAAGAAGGGCATTCCTGGACAAGAAAGTCTACTAATATCACAGAAAAGTCGCGACGGTAGAAAACTGTAGCGAAATGCTGGAAGACCTCCAGAGAAGAGGCGCCTGGTGTAATGAGTGCCAACTGACCCTTAACAAAAACAAATGTAATGTAGTGCGAAAATATAGACGGAAAGAATCTTTATTGTTTGATTACACAAGGAACAATCGGGGGAAAGAGTTACTTCCATAAAACACCTAAGAGTATACTTACGGAGCAATCTGAAATGGAGCGACCACATAAAATTAATAGTGAGATACGCAGATTGAGATTCATTGGAAGAATCCTCAGGAAATACTGGACGTCAAAGAATAAAGCATCTTACAAAACATTCGCACGACCAATACTTGAATACTGATCGTCAGTATTGGATCCATACCAGATAGGACTGAGAGATGAAAAATTGAAAGAAGATACATTAAAAGAAGAGCAAAACGTTTAGTTAAAGGTTCATTTAGTAAGCACGAAAGCATCACACAGACGATAATCAAGCTCCAATGGCAGACTCTGTAAGAAAGGCGTTCTGCATCGGGGTGACGTTTAATGTCAAAGTTCCGAGAGCGTACGTTTTTTTCTTCCTCCAGCATATATCTTGCGAGAAGACCATGAAGACAAAATCAGAGAAATTCGAGCCCACATGGAGGGTTACCAGAAATATTTCTTCCCGCGAACTATCCCCGACTGTAGCAAGAAAGGAGGGAAATAACAATGATACACAAAGTACATTCCGCCACACACAGCAAAAGGCTTGTGAAGTATAGATGTAGATGTAACAATAGATGTAAGACATAACGATTATGAATCAAATAAAGATTGAAAGATAACATATGTTTCTTTTACTTGCAGGTAAGCAGTTCAACTTGGTTCTCCAGCCGGCGTACACGAAACAGAGCGTACGCGATCCTGAAGAAATGACATCGTGATTTTCCAAAGCTGTGACTCCAAGAACTAGTATCGGTGAGCTCGTTCTTATATGTTCCCCTACTTTCACAAGGTGTTGCTTTAACGACGGTTGTTCGAGGCGACAGGAATTCTTGCCAGATGATCGTTTTCACTCTCGATGAGTGTCTCGTATGTATCACGCACTAGACTTCTCACATGACACACGAGAAGAAATTAAGAGGGGACGAATAAAGTGAGCGAGCTGGCCACGAAATATTCCCACGTGTTACTTTCAGTGAACGTCTGGCTCTTGTCGCGATTGCTGATAGTATCCTGCCAACATTTGAATCGGTTATTTATGAAAGGGCTCATGTCATTTTTTTTAACTACGAGTTTATCATGAAAATGCATTATGCCAACATCCAAGCATCATTTACATAAGAAAGGTGTCTTCTCGCACCAATACTTTTCAAGATACAGCCATTGCAAATCTGTGTCCAGTTATAAAACGGCTCACGTCAATGACCAGAGCCCTTTCTTAAATAAAGCATGGTTGGCAGCAGTGGTCTGATAGTCTGTGCAGTTTGCACTTCTATTCCTCTCTCTTCATTGTGACTGTTATTGTTGTAGCCTAGTTTCATGTGATACCTTTAATCTAAATCTAATTTATTTATTTAACCTGATCAGATAAACAAATAAATAAATAAATTAGATTTAGATTTAGATAAATCTAATTTAAGAGTTAAGAAGATATCGTATGCTCCAAAAAATGTCGGAGAGTGATAATGACGTCGTGGAAGGCAATAAACGTAAAAGAGGAGTTTGCAAGATCGAGAACTACAAAGTAAATTGTATAAAAAAGCAATAATCATTGATGATGAGTATATTAATTACAAAGGCAGTATTTTTCAAGCATGAAAAATAGGGACATAATGCTCGTAACTTGATTTATTTATTTTGCAATACCTCAGCTCTAGACAGTTATGTAGGTTTGTGTTGTAGGTTATGCTTCAATTTATTGCGTTTTGTTGTTTTACATGAGCCCTAACTAACCCTATATTTTCAGGTCGTACATTTTTAAACTGATTTTAAAAGAAATGGGATTAACTTGTTCTGCATTTTGTAGGTGCACAATGAAATGTTTCAACAAGTTTTCTGAGGAGGATCAAATTGACATTCTTAGCAGAGGCGGAAGCTTTGCAAGCAAAGATGAACAATACTTATTTTAGCAATCATCAATAGAAGCACATCTAGTGAAAAGTAGAAGGTCCTAGTTGAAACCTAACCCACAGATGACAAAGAAGAGGAGTTTACTAAGCCTACGCATTCAGTTGAACATGTGAGCTCATTTACGTTTCATGTTATGGCTGGTAAACAACGAGTTAAGGTTTGCAAAAAAGCATTTCTGAGTTTGTATGCCAAAGGGGATAAAAAGTTTAGAAGACTGAAAGAGCTAATTTTTTGCAAGGTGAGTCGTCTAGAGATCTGAGAAGACAACAGAAGAACCGTAAAACTTTTCCACAAGATTATACTCACCAAATCAAAGATCACATTAAGTCATTCCCCCCTAAAAATAGTCACTACTCGTTAGAAGAAATACAATATTTGAACGCAAGGCTTAACATAAAGAAAATGTATAACATGTTTTTAGAAAATATCGTGATCGTGATGTAAAATATAGATTTCATTATAAGATATTTAACGAACATTTTAACTATCGGTTTGGAAGGCCTCAAATCGACACATGCAGTGAGTGTGAGATGCTTACATGATATTGCTGTGTTTGTGTGTTTTGACTACATGGCAAACATTTCTTTCCCCACAGTTCCAGTTCAGGATGTCTATTACCTTAGGTAGCTGTCAGTTTATCCATTTTGTATCCACAACAGCAGTACTGACGCAGCATCCATTTACTTGCACCACCAAGGGGTTGCAGGAAAGGGCAGCAATGAAGTTTGACCTTTTATAATGAAGTATATCAATGATAATATACCTGCACAGTGATAGCTGTACAGGTCAAAACAAAAATCACACAATGTCCTACAGACAGTGGAAGATTCGAAAAGATTGTGTATAGACTGCCCATAAGAGACCACTCTTATCTGCCCTATGACAGAGTCTTTGGCCTCGTCAAAAGAAAATTAAGGAAATATGACCGATATTGCACAGTAAAAGAAGTAAGTGAAATGATATTAACGTGTACAGTTCAAGGTAAGTTTAGTATTGATTTGATAGAAACAGAAAATGTTTGGGATTTTCAAAAATGGTGGCCTCAGTTCTATAATAAATGTATTGTTTCAGAAGAAACCAAATATGAAAAGAAGGGAAAAACAGAATATTTTTACTATTTCTAACTACCATGAATTCTCGTTCCAGCAATCCAGTAAACGGAAAGTAACGGTATCAGCTTTTATTAGCGGAGTCCTTTACAACACATTCAAACTAGCTGTCCCGACACAATCATGAATTTCTCTTCCCATACACAAAGCATACACTGAAAGAGTACCTATTCCTAAAAAGAAAATGGACGATATAAATAAGCTTGTTCAGTTCGCCCCTGAGGAACACGGTTTCTTTTATGACGAGATGATACAGTGGCCTACAGTTGAAAAAGAACTGTGAAACTTAATTGTGTTTGTTAAAAAACCATTCTCTTGTATCTGTTATAGGCAATCTCAGTTGTTCATACAATGTTTATTGTAAAATAAATAGCCTTCATGTAGTCTCAATCAATCATTTCATTTTTTTTTTTTACTTTTGTCTCTATTAATGGGCTTTTGTCAGCCCTTTATTTATGAAAGGACTCTTGTCAGACAACTTTTATAGGCACTATCACACAACATAAACAACATAACTGTTTTTAATCATCGTTATTATTGGTGGTAGTAGAATCAAAATAATTAGAATAAAAAAATTGTCGTATTTAGTGATATTAGGAAAATAAACAGTTTTCTTTAATTTCCCAACAGTTTGCATTTCGTGACAAGAGCCCTTTCATAAATAACCGATTCATTTACTGTTGCGTTCGACATAGTTCGAGTAACATTAGTGTTGTCTGAATGAGTAATACAGAAGTTCGTGCACTGGAATCCTACCCACTTAGACGATGTAGGGCGCTATTTTAGACAACTGTTGCAAAGTAGAATTTTTCACAAGTTGCAGAAATATGTAAAATTGTTCCTTGTATTTTGTCATCAAAAGTATGAAATTTTATAATTATCACTTAAAAATCTCGGCTTATTCCTTCCCGTGCATTGGTTCCGTACGTCTAAATTGATAACTTGGAGCATTATACACTGAAGAGCCGAAGAAATTGGTACACCTGCCTAATATTGTGTAGGACCCCCATGAGCTCGCAGAAGTGCCGCATCATGAGGTGGCATGGACTTGCCTAATGTCTGAAGTACTTCTGGAGGGAAATGACTCCATGAGCCCTACAGGGCTGTCCATAAACCGGTAAGAGTATGAAGGGGTGGAGATCTCTTCTGAACAGCACTTCGCAAGGCATCCCAGATATGCTCAATAATGTTCATGTCTGTGGAGTTTGGTGGCCAGCGGAAGTGTTCAAACTCAGAAGAGTGTTCCTGGAGCCACTCTGTAGCAATTCTGGACGTGTGGGGACGCAGATGATCAGACACGGTGCTTACATACGCTTCACCTGTCAGAGTCGTATCTAGACGTATCAACTGTACATGCCCCACACCACCAGCCTGAACAGTCCCCTGCTGAAATGCAGGGTCCATGGATTCAGGAGATTGTCTCATAGCCGTATACGCCAGTCCGCTTGATACATATTGAAACGAGACTCGTCCGACCAGGCAACATGTTTCCAATATTCAACAGTCCAATGTCGGAGTTGACGGGCCCAGGCGAGGCGAAAGGCATTGTGCCGTGCAGTCATCAATGGTACACGAGTGGGCCTGCGGCACCGATAGCCAGTATCGATGATGCTTCGTTGAATGGTTCGCACGCTGAGACGTAATCATGGACCACCATTGAAATGTGCAGCAACTTTCTGGAGGGTTGCACGATTACGCTGAACGATTCTCTTCAGTCGTAATTGGTCCTGTTCTTGTATGATCATTTTCCGGCTGCAGCGATGTCGGAGATTTGATGTTTTACGGAATTCCTGATATTCACGGAACACTCGTGAAATGGTCGTACGCGAAAATCCCTACTTCATCGCTACATCGGTCGTGCTGTGCTCCATCGCTCATGCGCTGGCTGTAACACCACGTTCAAACTCACGTAAATCTTGATAACCTGCCATTGTAGCAGCAGTAACCTACCTAAGAACTGCGCCACCTACTTGTCATATTTAGGCTATGCCGACCGCAGCGCCGTATTTTGCCTGTTTGCGTACCTCTGTATTTGAAAAAGCATGCCTACACCAGTTTCTTTTGCGCTTCAGAGTATATATGTATCGAAAGGTTTGCATCCGTATAAAATGGTCAATAGATAACATATTTCCAAGGACGACGACGCTAAAGAGTGCCCTGAAATGCCCATTGAACACTTGTGTCATGCCATTTAACACGATAACGCATTCCTTTCTTAAGCGCAGAAAATCTCCACTTTCTCTAAATTAGACAAAAACCGTAATGTATCCTCAAAGTACCGTACCCTAGTGATATCTATGAATGTTATCCATCGATTTTTGTTCACTGTAGGTGCTTCGCCACTGCCGATGAACCATTCTCTTTATTATTGTGCTCTTTAAACTTCCACACTTTATTTCATATACTCCCGCTTTCTCCATCCAGTCCTCCCATTAGTCAGTCTTATGTCTCAGCCTCTATTCCAGTTTGTCGATTAAAATCATGGAGAAAATGGGCGTATTGCACTTTGAGGATAAAGTACGTTTACAAAGGACGTTAGTTATCAGACATAGAGAAAGCGGAGATTTTTTCGCTTTAGGAAAAGAATACGTCAACGTGATAAGTGAGAGGACAAAAGTGTCCAAGGGGCATTTCTGGGTCCACTTTAGCGACGCCAGCCTTCGGATGGAGCCACTAACTCATTCGAATTAGCGGCGTTAGGTTTTATGTTATACATTTGTTTTTGTATATGGACGCAAACTTTGCAATGTAGGTGTAGTATTGATTTTTGTAGTATTGGCTTCAGATTTGCTAGCACTTATAATGTCATAGATTTATGACAGACAGTAGCATCGCTGGGGAATGTGACATATGCCTTGCATGAAAGTACTATCTTTCGTATGTGTAAGCGGCTCCCTTTAGTTTACAGTATAACACACCAACATGAGATATTCTAAGAAGAAGTTTATGTATAACAAAGCATGTTTGCTTATGGGTTATTACTTTACACGGAGCATAATGGCACAGAAGTTTTAAGGTATGTTGTACTACAGGAAGCTATAAATAATTTTGTATGGTTGTCTGCATGCGTAGTGTACGGTTGTCAGTACGTCTAGTATAGCGATTTATTGACTGATTTCCTTGTTTTATAGCATTTGATAATGGATAGTCTGGTCCTGATACGAGTTGTGACAAAAATATCTAAAATTTGAGAACTCGTGGTGCAACATGCTCGGTAGTCTTTCATGAGACAATCCTTGACGGCTTCACAACAGATAAACTGGTCTCTCTTTGGGAGAAATTTGTTAGTCACCAGGATGGCAAAAAATAAATATGTAGACATGAATAATAAAGATGTTGACTGATAATAACGTTTATTTTACTTTAAAAGTTTTAAAAGTTTTCACATAAAAGTTCGGAGGTATTACAATTCAGGACACGCTTGTGCGTTTCACAAAGGAAAGTACGTCCTGCTATGAATTTGAAAGTGGTTTGCAGACTGGTCCATTGCCAGTTCGATGCAAGTAAATGTAGATAGAGATCAAGAGACGAGATAAACGAGGTAAGAGAAGGATAGGACTGAAGTTCGCAGCGAAGTGCGGCTAGAACTTTAATTAGGAACGGAAGCGGTAGGGTGCTATAGTTGACGATCATGTGAAACTAAGCTCGCGCTATTCGTCCACGAGACTCAGAGGGCCATAGACACAGGTTCACAGGTAGATGCCGTGTTTCTTGACTTCCACAAGGCGTTTGATACAGTTCCCCATAGTCATTTGATAGATAAAGTAAGAGCATATGGATTATCAGACCAATTGTGTGATTGGATTGAAGCGTTCCTAGATAACAGAACGCAGCATGTCACTCTCAATGGAGAGAAGTCTTCCGAAGTAAGAATAATTTCATGTGTGCCGCAGGGGAATGTCGTAGGACCGTTGCTGTTCACTATATATATATATATAAATGACCTTGTGGATAACATCGGAAATTCACTGAGGCTTTTTGCGGATGATGCTGTAGTATATCGAGAGGTTGTAACAACGGAAAATTGTACTGAATTGCAGGCGGATCTGCAGCAACGAATTGACACATGGTGCAGGGAATAGCAATTGAATCTCAATGTAGACAAGTGTAATGTGCTGCGAATACATAGAAAGAAATATCTTTTATTATTTAGCTACAATATAGCAGCAACTGGAAGCCGTTAATTCCATAAATTATATGGGAGTAGGCATTAGGAGTGATCTAAAATGACATGACCATATAAAATTAATCGTCGGTAAAGTAGATCCCAGACTGAGATTCATTGGAAGACTCCTCAGGAAAAAGTCTGAAAACAAAGGAAGTAGGTTACAGCATACTTGTTCGCCCACTGCTTGAATACTGCTCACCGGTGTGGGATCCTTACCAGATAGGGTTGATAGAAGAGAGAGAGAAGATATAACGGAGAGCAGCGCGCTTCGTTACAGGATCATTTAGTAATCGCGAAAGCGTTACGGAGATGATAGATAAACTCCAATGGAAGACTCTGCAAGAGAGAGGCTCAGTAGCTCGGTACGGGCTTTTGTTGAATTTTCCAGAACATACCTTCACCGAGGAGTCAAGCAATATATTGCTCCCTCCTACGTATATCTCTTGAAGGGACCATGAGGATTAAATCAGAGATTAGAGCCCACACAGAGGCATACCGACAATCTTCCTTTCCACGAACAATACGAGACTGTTATAGAAGGGAGAACCGATAGAGGTACTCAAGGTACCCTCCGCCATACATCGTCAGGTGGGTTTCGGAGTATAGATGTAGATGTAGATGTAGATAAGCCGGAATGACGTTCTGGTATTGGAGGTGAAGGTGGTTGAAATTACAGCGGAAAGCGACATAGAGTGTGTGGAGATGTAAGAAAGCTGGGACTTGGTAACAGAGAGGAACGAAAGCAGTGCAGTCTTCTATCTATAAGTAATACATTAGGGTGTTGAATTCGATTTAATGCAAGATGCAGGAATGGGGAACATGTTCTAGATGTTTGAAGACGTATATAAACTACAACAGCTTCAAGAATGGCTACCCTGGTGTCGTAAAAGAGTTTACGGGAGAGTAGAACAGCGCTACGTTGTCCTCAGGGATGAGAGGAGATCCTGTCCTTATCCTAGTGATGGACGTACTCTTAAATGGTGAGCTACTTGATACTGGTGTCGGATGCTTGCTGTGCGAGTACTTCCTCGT
This sequence comes from Schistocerca gregaria, assembly GCF_023897955.1. Lineage (NCBI taxonomy): Eukaryota > Metazoa > Arthropoda > Insecta > Orthoptera > Acrididae > Schistocerca > Schistocerca gregaria. The sequence goes on from NC_064922.1 coordinate 777,989,378, forward strand.
TTATGACCTGTCATTGAGTACTAACAGCCAGTAGTATGAAGTAAATGATGTGTTAGATTTTTTAGGAATAGAAGCCTCACATTTCAGAGAGTGAACGGAACCTGAGGACAATTAAATCAGTATAAACTATTGGGGAAATCAAACGTCCTCGTCCCGAATACGAGTCCATTATATTAATCACTGTACCTCCTCACTCGGGAGCAGTAAGTTAGAGTTTACGATTTTAGCTGACAAGTTTGGCGATTTTGTAAGATCCGCCCTATTCACCAGATTTGATTTCCTCTTACTTCCTCCCTGCTCCCACATACAAGGATATTTATGCTTGGATACAATCTTAAATCCAGTGATGCGACCATGGTAGTCACTGAGCGGCATTTTTCAGATCTGCCAGATTAGTACGTCAGAGACGATATCTACTGACAATATTTTAAAAAAAAAAAAACATGTTTGGCCAAGTGTAGTGACATAAAAAAGGATTGAAATACAAGTAAATGCTTTTTTCAGCTAAAAATATAGTCCTTCACTGGCTGGCTGAGAATGTACCCCTTCGCCCACGTTGTGGCAAGTCTGGGTAAAAGCAGCCTACCTACGCCTTGTTTATTGCCATGCTTTTGTGATAGCGGAGTACACAGACTTCAAATGAAGATCTTCGTGAGAATACAGCTGCTCCCCTTGAGGACGTAGCTTTCGAAAATAGATCCGAGTTCCGGAACATTGCGCTGAACAGATGAGCAACTGCATGTCGCTGACGTGACATTCGGCGTTTAACTAGCCGCTCTATAAAGCACTGTCGACCACTCGGTCCGCTAGTTTCAAATGCACACCAGCGACGGTTTGGCAGTTAATTGCAGTTTATGGAACCGCAAACTAGGTATATTTATTTTGTGTTTTACGAGTTTGGTTGTGTACCTCAAATAATTATTTTGATGCTCACGAACCTCCCACAGTGAATAAAACTGTTTGATATTACTTGAGCAAAACAAAGATCGACAGAAAGGCAAACATTGTAATAAATTCGTAATTGCGGTAAAAGATATATCGCTCTATCATTAGTTTTTCACGTTCACAAACGTTTGTCACGTTCACGTTCACGCTAACGTTTAAGATACGATTAAAATATCTCCATTTGTTTCGAACCTTTACATGCTACTTAAACTACTATGAATGATACAGACATAAAAGATAAAATATCAACAGATAAAGAGAGGCTTTAGAATTAATTCAAAACTGTTGCGTTGTTTCATCAGCAATGAGTCTTGTAACACTAATGCAGCGCAAAGACCCACAGAATGTGAGCGTAGTGGGACCCAAGAAGCCAACACCGCTGTTCATGGCAAGGTTATGTTGGTGGCGGTTTGCCGTTGTCTTCCTCCTATCTGTTATGAAGTGTCAAGTGTGTCTGTCTCGCGTGGATGAGTGTGCTGAGTGTTTTGGATAATGTTGTGCTGTGTTTGTGTTGTTAAGCGTTAAAGGAAGGGAGAGGATGAAACCTGGTGCCGGCACCTAGGCATGTCCTCGCTGATGAGCTTAACGGTTCCGACATATAGATCGCCGTCAACAGTTTCTCGCGCCCTCACTTCAGAGATACCTGAGAAGAGGTTTGGCTCTGAGCGCTATGGGACTTAACATCTATGGTCATCAGTCCCCTAGAACTTAGAACTACTTAAACCTAACTAACCTAAGGACATCACACAACACCCAGCCATCACGAGGCAGATCCCTGACCCCGCCGGGAATCGAACCCGGGAACCCGGGCGTGGGAAGCGAGAACGCTACCGCACGACCACGAGCTGCGGACGAGAAGAGGTTTGGAACTGAATCCACGACACTAGCGCCAAGTCTGGTGATCAGAAACTTAACGCCACAACCTCCCCCCCTCCCCCCCCCCCTCCCCGTCTTGCCAGACAGGGTGAGCAGCAGTCTGCGACTGGAGACATCGTAATATACAGGAAAGTGTAGACTTGAGTCACTGTAGGAGGATACAGGATGACTCAGGTAAACTTCCATTTGCTGCGATGAGGGGCAGCTTGCTGTAAAAGTAGAAAAATTGACTTAATGCAGATGAGTAGGACCAACAATCCTGCGTGTTCCAGTCCAATATCAATGATGCTTGACGCAGTCACATCGACGAAACGTCTGAGCGTAACGTTGCACAGCGATCTGAAACGGAGCGAGTATGTAAGATGTGTACCAAGGAAGGCTCATGGTCGACTTAGTTTTATTGGGAAAATTGTGGAAAGTGTAGCCATCTATACCGGATACCGCGGACCGAACTCTTGTCCGACTCATTCTTGAGTATTTCTCAAGTGTTTCAAATCCTCACCGGATAGGATTAAAGGAAGACATCGAAGCAATTCAGAGGCTGGATATTAGGTGTATTACCGATAGGTTCGATCAACACGCAAATATTGTAGAGGTGCTCCGTGAACTCAAGTAAGAATCGTGCAGGGAAGAAGACTTACTTTTCGCGTAACACTATTGAGGAAGTTGAGAGATATGGCATTTGCGAAAGACTACAGAACGATCCTGTTGCCACAAAATACATCACGCGTAAGCGATATGAAGAAAACATAACAGAAAATCAGAGCTCGTACGGAATGATACCGATTGTCGTTTTTGCCTCGGCCTATTTTCGAATGAAAAAGGAAATGGAATGAGTAGCGGTTTTACAAGGTACCCCCCGTCATGCACCGTATAGTGGCTTGAATAATATTTATGTAGATTAGATGTATGTAAACGTTCCTTAATTGGAATGCGAAGCGTCTTGGCGCACCTGAAGGAAAAGAGATCATAGAAGAAACTGACATTCTTTATTGAACAGCGCTAGTATAGGAGAAAAAGAGATCATAGAAGCAACTGACATTCTTTATCGAATAGCACTAGCGTAACTTCTTAAGCAAAAACGGTTCAAGAACAATAACATGGCATCTAAGAACCTTCTAAATGTTAAGACAGTATGACTGTGCTAATATATCGCACTCTGTCAAGGACAGTGACACGACTCAAAAATGCAGTACTTGAGAAAAATCGACTTACAGAATTCTATAAAATTCGTATTAAGTTAGTATAACATTCCTTTAAATTTCAAATAAGTATTTTTGACAGTCAAATTCATTATATTCTATACGACAGTAATATGGAGATCTAATTCTGTTCTCATCGAATGTACGGTGTTATCACGAAATTATTAACTAATTATTTGAATTGTGTCACTTCTTTTGCTTTTCTGAGAACATTTTTGTTCTTGTTACGACCTCTTATGTAATAATTTTGCCAGTTTTCCACCTCAAATAAAATTTCCTTATTTTTTACTTTCTGTAATATAAACGACATTCGAGCTCCGTCACACACAGTTAATGTTTAAGTTAGAATAAAAAATGATAAAAAGTTGAAATAGTTTTATTAGGCCTACAAAGTATACCAGATTATAATTTATGAAAATTAATACAGTAAAAATTAATGAAATTGAGTAAGGAACATCAATTAGATACAATTTAAGGAACATAGTTTACGAAAACATAGAACAGAAATGGGACTACGTAATGTAGGTATGGACTGATCGAGGAAAAGGGCTTCAATATGAATTTTCTTTATAGCTGAAATTTCCTTTTTTTTTTTTTTTTTTTCTTGTACGCTGCAACGCCCGAAATTTCGTAATATTTGCATCACCTGTATTTGTCGAAACAGTGTCTGTTCTTTCAGACTTGCATGCGTGGCTGAAGGACATTGCAATGTAAGATACAGACACTGTATAAACACAGGATGGGTGTCCTAAGGACACTGTAATGTAAGATACAGACAGTGTATAAGCACAGACATTATAATAATCAATGGTATTAAAAATTACCTTCAACTTACTTAACACGTGAGTAGTTCCACAACTCAGAATGTGTCGCCCTTATTGAACGATCCATGCACGCCTGCCCGTAGGAAAGCTGGAGCGACAACACTTCTTGCCGTGGCGAATCACGAGGTAGCTACAACACAACTGACACTACTGCCCTGAAGTGGGCAATGTGCGATATAGAGGAGTGGTGTTTTTCGTGCACGTTGGGGCACTTCCCACGTATTTTTTTACTGGCAGGCGGAACCAAACCAGTCACTTTTCTTCCCAGCGTGCCTATCTTTGAGCATGTGCTGTAAGTACGGAATATCACTTGGTTGTCAGCAGCCATTAAATATTGCTATCTAATAGAATTCTCATATTTTATAATGATAGTTCTTGTTAAACCAGCAAATACCAGCATCAAAAAAAGTTTTGCATCAACTTGGTTCGGAGAGATCTGGAATCTATACAGAAAATTGGAATAGAAATCAACGTAAATATCATTTCCGCCCTGTTTATTGCTCATGTAAAACACACGTTGCATGTTGTACCACCATACAGCGAGACTTTCAGAGATGGTGGTCCAGAATGCTGTACACACCGGTACCTCTGATACCCAGTAGCATGTCGTCTTGCGTTGATGCATGCCTGTATTCGTCGTGGCGTATTATGCACAAGTTCATCAAGGCGCTGTTGGTCCAGATTGTCCCACTGCTCAACGGCGATTTGGCGTAGATCCCTCAGAGTGGTTGGTGGGTCACGTAGTCCATTTCCAATCTACCCCACGCATGTTCGATAAGGTTCAAGCCTGGAGAACATGCTGGCCACTCTAATTGAGCGATGTCGCTATCCTGGAGGAAGTCATTCACAAGATGTGCACGATGGGGGCGCGAATTGTCGTCCATGAAGAAGAATGCCTCGCCAATATACTGCCGATATGGTTGTATTATAGGTCGTAGGGTGGCATTCATGTATTGTATAGCCGTTACGGCGCTTTCCATGACCACTGGCGGAATACGTCGGCTCCACACAATGCCATCCCAAAACAGCAGGGAATCTCCACCTTGCTGCACTCGCTTGACAGTGTGTCTAAGGCGTTCAGCCTGACCGGGTTGCATCCAAACAGTTCTCCGACGTTTGTCTGGTTGAAGGCATATGCAACACCCATCAGTGAAGAGAACGTGATGCCAATCCTGAGCGGTCCATTCGGAATGTTGTTGCATCCATCTGTGCTGCGCTGCACGGTGTCGTGGTTGCAAAGATGGACCTCTTCATGGACGACTGGAGTAAAGTTGCGCATCATACAGCCTACTCCGCACAGTTCGAGTCGTAACACGACGTCCTGTGGCTGCACGAAAAGCATTATCAACATGGTGGCGTCCCTGTCAGGGCTCCTCCCAGCCATAATCCGTAGGTAGCGGTCATCCACTGCAGTAGTAGCCCTTGGGCGGCCTGAGCGAGGCATGTCATCCACAGTTCCTGTCTCTCTGTGTCTCCTCCGTGTACGAACAACATCGCTTTGGTTCACTCCGAGACACCTGGACACTTCCCTTGTTGAGAGCCCTTCCTGACGCAAAGTTACAATACGGACGTGATCGAACCCCGGTATTGGCCGTCTAGGCATGGTTGAACTACAGACAACACGAGTCGTGTGGAATGACTGGAACTGATCGGCTGTCGAACCGCCTCCGTCTAATAAGCGCTGCTCATGCAGGTTTGTTTACATCTTTTGGCGCGTTTAGTGGCATCTCTGAACAGTCAAAGGGATTGTGTCTGTGATACAATATCCACAGTCAACGTTTATCTTCAAGAGTTTGGGAACCGGAGTGATGCAAAACTTTTTTGATATGTGTATTAGTAATTGTAACAAGCACTACCTTGCCAGGTGATATTCATTAACATCATACCGTATGAAGAAAAAGACTTCCCGTTTCAAAAAATGGCTATGGTTAGGTAGAATTTAGTTTCGAAAGCATTGCAGTGAACCACGCAGTTTCATAACCACCTTTCTATTAAGTAAGCGAACATTCATCGTTACCTTTAGAGTGAAGTTAGACTGGAATTACTTGTACGAACAATGAAGTTTTAACCAGTCTGTGCAATACTGCATTGCACCTGCAATACTGCAGTGCACACGTTATGGTCAAGAGGGGGCTTACAAGTTACAGGAGGAGGAGGACCCGTCGACAGTGAGTTCATTAGAGAAGGAGCACAAGCTCGGATTAGGGAAGGATGGAGAAGGAAAGCGGCCGCGTTCTTTCGAAGCAATCATTCCGGCAATTGCCTTAAGCGATTTAGGCAAATCACGGAAAACCTAAATCATGATGGCCGACCGCGGGTTTTGAACCGTCGTCCTCCCGAATTCGAAATTTTGGAAATTTGGGGTAAGGACTACGGGACCAAACCCGAATTCGAGTCCAGTGTGCTAACCACTGCGCTATCCCGCCCGGTTTACAAGCTACACACTGAAATATCAGATATCAGAGTAAATGACTCCGAGCAGTGCATATTATTCTCCATTTATGAAGTTAGAGACTTGAAATTTTTTGGTTCTGTTTATTTGACATAAAGTCAACAAATAACAAGTGCTAAACTGGTATCACACTTACTCGTCTAATAAACGATCGAAGGAGTGACAAAATAAGAAATTATGGGAAAATTTATAATAAATTTTTCTATCGTTTTATCAATAGCGTTCTTACTGTGACAATGTTCGTTTCTAAGTCACAGTTTCATTGCCAGAGCTTTTCTTTTTATGTATAAATCTTGATTACGGCGTCAGAAGGCCGGAAACAGGTATTTTATTTATTTTGTATATAACATTGTAATGAATTAACTCCCACTTGCTGTTTATACTGTCGTATAGATATATAAAAAGGGTTTGTTGTTGATTTAACAACGTAAACAACGTGTGAAGTATTCATTTTTGCCATAGAACAAGTAAATGTGAATACACAGATTACAAGACAGGCAAAATATCGTTAAACTGAAGAGAGAGAGAACAAAAATACCGTACCGTCCTAACTGGAATGTTTTGGCATTTTCCCGAATTATCACGGAAACGCCAGGATGAGGCAACTTGCCAACGAATGATGAAATATCGTAAATGAAAACGTAATTGTGTCCCGGAAAAAATTAACCCTTAAGTTATCTGAAAAGAATGCAATGGATAAATTTTTCAGCTCTGGTCTGCTTTACGTCGTAGATGCTTTCCATTAGAAGAGGCAAAGTGTCGCGACCGTTTGTTACATGCCTGCCACTAGCGCTATCAATCTTCCGTTGTCCACGACAGCCGCTCCGACGGACTGTGGTTCCCCAGTGTTGGCACCAATGACGGCGCATGTTATCTGCGGCAGCTTTGGAGCGCGCGACAACCGCGGCTGACATGGAGGCCGCAGCTGCCCTGCCTCTCCCCCTTCCCCATCACATCTTCCTCCACCTCCACTGCCCTAGACACGCCTTTCGTTAAACAACTATTACTCAAAAATGGTTCAAATGGCTCTCAGCACTATGGGACTTAACTTCTGAGGTCATCAGTCCCCTAGAACTTAGAACTACTTAAACCTAACTAACCTAAGGACTTCCCACACATCCATCCCCGAGGCAGGATTCGAACCTGCGACCGTAGCGGTCGCACGGTTCCAGGTTGTAGCGCCTAGAACCGTTCGGCCACTCCGGCCGGCCAACTATTACTCATTTTTATTTATCCGTCAGGCATTAACACTGACTACCTACTGACTGACTGTACAAACGCTCTGATAATACCCGGTGGAGAATACAAAGCCTACACTGACGAGGAAAAATTCATGGGATAGCGATATACCCGTTTACAGATGGCCATAGTATCGCGTACTCAAGGTACAAAGGGCAGTGAATTGGCGTAGCTGTCATTTGTACTCAGGTGATTTTGGCCGCACGACCGAAATTAAGTGACTTTGAACGCGGCTTACTAGTTGGAGCTAGAAGCATTTCTGAAGTAGTCGGGAATTCAGTATTCCGAGATCCACAGTATCAAGAGTCTACCGAGAATACTATATTTCAGGCATTACCTATTGCCCGAGAGCAGCAGCGACTGCGTAGAGTTGTCAGTGCTAACAGACAAGCAACACTGCATGAAATAACCGCAGAAATCTATGTGGGACGCACGGCGAACATATATGTTAGGAGAGCGCGGAGAAATTTGGCGTTAATGGGTTAGAGCAGCAGATGATCAACGCGATTGTCTTGGCTAAAAGTACGACACCGCCTACAGCGCCTCTCCTGCGCTCGTGACCATGTCGGTTAGACCATAGACACCTGGAAAACCGTGGCCTGGTCAGATGAGTCAGTTGGTAAGAGCTCATGGTGCAGACTCCACGAAGCCATGGACCCAAGTTGTCAACAAGACACTCTGCCAACTGCTGGTGGCTCCATAATGGCCGGCCGGTGTGGCCGAGTGGTTCTAGGCGCTTCAGTCTGGAACCGCGCGACCGATACGGTCGCAGGTTCGAATCCTGCCTCGGGCATGGATGTGCGTGATGTCCTTAGGTTAGTTAGGTTTAAGTAGTTCTAAGTTCTAGGGGACTGATGACCTCAGATGTTCCATAGTGCTCAGAGCCATTTGAACTATTTTTAGCTTCATAATGGTGTAGGCTGTGCTTACATGGAAAGGCCTGGGTCCTGTGGTCCAACTGAACCGATCATTGACTGGAAATGGTTATTTTCAGCTACCTGGAGACCATTTACAGCCATCCACGGACATCGTGTTCCCAAATAACGACGGAAATTTTATGGATGTCAATGCGCCATATCACCGGACCACAATTATTTGTGACTGGTTTGAAAAACATTCTCGACTACCCGAGCCAATGAATTGGCCACTCCGACATGAATCCCATGGAATTTATGGGATGAATCGAGAAGTCAAATCGCGCACAAAATCGTGCACCGCCAACACTTTGGCAATTAGCGACGTCTATAGGGGCAACATGGTTCGACGTTTCTGCAAGGGACTTCCAACGACTTGTTGAGTACATGTGAAGTCGAGTTGCTGCCCCATCCCCGAAAACGAAGGTCCGAAACGATATTGGAGGTATCCATAACTCATGTCGCCTCAGTGCACATTGATTAGATATGAGTAATGGCGTATCACAATATAAAATACATAATTCACAGGGAAATGAATAATGTTCAGGTTTCCACAAACTAATTTGTGATTACCGTATCCCGGATTAACTTTAACTGCCCACTGTTTCCGCCTTTCTTCATTTATCGGAAATATTAGCGTCATGAAGCCACCTTCCCTACAGTTTTTACAGTGAAACAACCTGAAATTAACCATTATCGTCATTGAAAATAACTTAAGCCATATTAGTTACATTTTTTGAATCCCTCATGAATCAAAATTTGTTCTACATAAATTGGTGTGAAATCCTAATGCCACAATCATCTCCACAGATTCGACATACAACGTGATTATTGTATCGATGATAACATACACAAAATGAAACGAAGGACACGAAAAGCGGCATCACGAACTGCTATATTTCTACTTGTAAATAATGTCACGGAGAAGGTAGTGGGAGTGTTAACATCGGTCTACAATAGCAGCGCGCACGCTAGCCCAGCCACATCCCTCAACACAAACAGATAAAAACATGGTATCCTGAGCTCTCAGTCAGTCAGCAATCAACCACCAGAGAGGTCGTCTTAACAGATTTGGCTATCCGTGCACGACTCACGATCAGGCCCAAGCTTCCACATATGTCGTTCCTGACCCACAACTCGTATTCGTATATACTTTATGTAATTCCCGTACAGGCAAGGACATTTTAACTGAAAGTAACTGCCTGGTCGCGACGGATTGCACTGTCTGCGTTCTTAAGAAGAACGATGTAATGTTCCTTCGGACATGCGGAGGCAATACGTTTTAGCATGTCCTCGTAGAAAATAAAACTGACAATTTTCAAAACGTACATGAAACCAAAAACAAAGTTTCAAAAAATAAAGTTAGGAAAGCCACAAAATTGAAACCGTATACAAAACAGTCGCAATGCCTGTTCTACTTTATGGAAGCGAATCCGGAACTGAGAGAAAGATGTAGTGGAAATTAGATTTTTAAGAACTGTCGAATGTTGCTCAAGGAGGGCTATTCATTTTTTGAACAAAACCTACGACCATCTTAGAGACAGACGTGATGACATTTTCTGCAGGACCTGACCATCGTTTTGCAGGACAATGCTCAAGCACGTGCAGTGTAAGCTGTTACTGCTTTGTTTGACTGATGGGGCTGCTAAGTGCTATACCACCTACTGCACTCTCCTGACTTAAGCCCTCGTGAGTTCAACTCGGTTTCTAAACTGAAGGAAACATATCACGGCATTCGCTTCAGAACTGCTACAAATTCGTCGGGCAATAGACCGCGCCGCTCGAACTGTCAATACAACTGGCACTGCTAAGAGTATCCTAAGACTTCCACATCACAGGCAACGGGTTATACACAATGTTGGTGACTACTTTGAAGGTCAGTAAAACTTTGGAACACGTATCTGTTTTGCACGAGTTGTTAATAAATAGTTGCCACTATTAAAGTTACAATCCTCGAATTTCTTGATGTCTTTATCCGTTTCCGAGATACAGGGCCACACATTTATCCTACATGTACACGTAATATCCAGTGTGTGGTGGTAACGTAATTTTCAAAGTGACGCAGTACAGAGAAGTACGCTGTAAACAGTCACCGTTATCAATAGAGAGGTTGTGGGAACTTAATGTTGTAATACTGAAGCACATGCAAAACGTTTGTGCTGGTAAAATCCGGTGTGATGTAAAATTATACAATTTTGCGTTATTTCAATTTCAACATTTTATTGACCCATAAAATTCTTTTAATATATGTTGCATGCCCCACTGTGGCATGGAACAAACGGAAAAACGGCTGAAAACTGGGGTTCCAGCTGCCTCATTCTACCTCCCTCACCACCTTCAAAAATTTTCCCGAAAATTTGGGCGTGCGAACATATTCATGACGTTTTATGCTGAGAGGACGGAGACAATGGCAGTGGGGAAGAGAAGGAAATTTATTAAATACTGTACAGTAGTAGACAGTGTTTGAGGTGTAAAAAGAGCGTAAGAGACAACGACAGTGGGAGAGAAAGAAAGGAATACGGTGACAGTGGCAGAACAGTGCTAGGAAAAGAGTGAAGGAGACATTGGCACAGGAATAAAGAGAAGGAGAAAGTGGAAGTGGTTGAGACCGAACGGCAGTAATAATTAGCGTATGGCATAGTTGACCGGGAGACCCGTAGCGGGGTCGCCCGCCGCTCCACAAGTTCTTTAACGCCACTACGGCGACTTTCGAGTGAATGAGGATGAAAGACACACAACACCCATTCATCTCTAGGCAGAGAAAAATCCCTGATCCCGCCGGGAATCGAACCCGGGACCCCGCGCGCGGGAAGCGAGAGCGTTACCGCAAGACCACGAGCCGCGGACGAGAGGTAGTGAGAGACAGAGTATGTGATAATGAAAACTGGGGAGAGAAAGGTAGTGACAGTGAGAAGAGACAGCAGCCGTGGAAAGGAGCATAAGACAGAGCAAGAGCGACACAGCGACAGTGAGAGGACACAGTAGTTGTGTGACAGAACGAAGAAGACTGTGAATGTGACACAGGAGACAGTGGCAGTTAGACACAAAGAGATAATGAGTGAATAAGAACGGGCAAATGGGAGTGGACCGGTATGAGCGACTTGCAGTGACGGACTAGTGGGTGTGAGCTAGTTACAGTTAGAGGAGATTGCGAGAGCGAGATGCGAGTCACATGTTAAAAAAAGCGCGAACGTGTTCCCACGCCAAAAGTTTTGAGAGAACTTTTAAAGGGGGCGAGAAAGTTAGAATGAAGCAACTAGTGCCCCACTTTTCAGTCAGTCTTTTAAAACACGAGCGTGTAAGCTTATTTTCTGCTCCAATAGGAGCATTTTTCCTCTGGTATGTTTATACATCAAAAAGCAAAAGCGCCAGTATGCAGGAAAAGTCGACAGTGAATGAAAGATCGTTCACGAGCTTTGAATAATCCGCGTAAAGATGTACGTAGCTCACAGCTGCTCCTCGGCTGGCACGTACTATCGACCCATCGGCTGCCTGCTAGCGTGACACGAAGACCCGTTGCCAAGGTCTGGTCTATAACTGCAAAGAAGCGCGGCACGTGGACTGCCCCCAGCAGAGCACAGCCGTCCTCGCGCAGGCTGCAGCGGCGCCTCGGCGTCTGGCAGAGCTGGAGCAGCGGGCAGCCCACACTCGGCGTCGCCACGGATCCGACTGCAGCTGGCGGTCCGCCAGCGGAGGCTGTCGTCGACACGCGACCACACGGCCACTCTCGCTCTCACACCACAGGCCAGCCAGGCCAGGTTATAGCGTCCAGTGGCGAAACACGGGCTCGGCTAGAGTGCGGGATGGGCAAAGCATCAGACCTGTCTTCTCCAAAGGAACCATCCTCACGTTCGCTTAAGCACTTTGGAATGCCATGTGCGTAAGGCAGTGTCTGCGTATCTGGCAGTGCTTAAGAAGGACATACATTATGTGATCAAAAGTATCCGGACAACCCCAAAACCATACGGTTTTCATATTAGGTGCATTGTACTGTCGCTACTGCCAGGTACTCCATATCAGAAACCTCAGTAGTCATTAGACATCGTCAGAGAGCAGAATGGGACTCACGGATTTCGAACGTGGTCAGATGATTGTGTGTCACGTTTGTACGCGAGATTTCCACACTTCTAAACATCCTTAGGTCCACTGTTTCCAATGAAATAGTGAAGTGTAAAGGTGAAGGGACACGTACAGCACAATGTCGCGTCCCAAGCGTGGGTTTTGCGAGGGATTGAGCGACACGGTTCGTAAACGGGAATTAGCCGGTTGACCTAATTGAGAGGGAGACTTTTGATCTGGCTAAGATGTTAAATTCCCTGGTGTGAAGGTACAAGGCTAGGATGTTGGTAGAAGTAAACTCGTATGGACGTTATAAAAGTTCTAATTTATTCATAAAGAATACAGATCACCCTAACTGCGTAGTGATTGTACCTACAGAATAGCCAAGCCCATTACAGAGACGGTGACTGACTTTCACCGTTCTGGCTGCCTGATAGAACTTCCCAGCACTTTGCTGCCCACACTAGCACCCTACGTCAGAGTCCCGCGGTCGCTGCCTAAACGCTCATCGGCGACTATCTCCAACTGTCTGCCTGCAGCCCGCCCTCAGCCCAAGTCGGCTGCTACTCACGCTGACTACCGTCGCTGCCTAAACCCGAGAGAGAGAGATCTCCGGAGCGGCGTGCCTCCGAGTTTTGTTAGCTCTTCCCCTTCGACCCCGCCAGCGCTTGGCGTGACGTAGCGTCGAGTGCAACTTTTCCTTAGTATTAACTTCAGTACTTTTCTTCAGAAGCTGGGTGGAGGGGTAGAGGGGCCTCTCCCTATATGGTCACGCACTGCGTCCTGAGCCCTTCATTGGCTCCTCATGACGTAGTGCGGTCCCCACCTAGGGCCCTCTTTCTTTCTCTCTCCGCTCCCAGACTTCTCCCTCTAGCCAAGAGTGTTGATACTGCAAGTTATTGCTTATTAAGGGACCTGCCCAGAGCGCCCTGTTTATCTTAAGAGCTGAGTCTGCTTTCTTGCTTATCACGCGCAGCTGCCTGGCCGCTTGGACCGCCGCCTCGGCTATCTGGCTGCGTCGTTTTCTTTTGTGACCCCTCTGACACGCCTGGCGTCCCCTGTTAACTCTATCTCCCCGTATGATTTCTGGTGTATCGTCTGAGAACAACTGCATTTAGACTTGGCTTTTCTGCGGTTACAACACCTCCCCCGCCAGGGAAATTGGCGTTACTCCTCAGAGTAGCGTCAATTGTGACTCTTTTATTATTATTTTTTCCATTACATGCTTTACAGATTTGTTTATTACATTAGCATCTGATATGTTATATTTTTCATTTTCATTTAGTAAAGTCAAATTCATTAAACACACAATAATACAATTACATTATACATGCCTAACATTCAGTTATGTCAAAAGCATTTGTATTAAAATCAAAAGACACTTTCATTGATACATACATTCACATTTCAATTAGAATTACATTTCAAATACAGTTACATTTCAATTACATATTTCAATACCTTGGTCTTTTCCACATCTTTCATAAATTACTATCTCTTCAGTTTCTTTATTACTGTGTCTTCTAGCTGAACTAGTCTCTGGGTATTGGTTCACTATGGTATTTCTTATACATACTTTTCCACAACAATCACTGTCTTCAAAATATTTCCATATACTTTTAAAACAGACTTTACAACATTTACAGTTTTTACAAAAGCCTGTTATTATGATTAGAATAACTATTGATATGGCTACATGCGTAGTTATGGAGTAATGTGTGAAGTACCTGGAGTACTTCATTTCCTCCTCTTGTCTCTCTACCATCTTCTGGACATCATCCAGTCTTTTTCCTGCGACTTTCAAGTCGTCTAACTGTGTTATTACCTGGTCCAATGGCAAATCTAATGCTAACGTTGAGACATTCCTTTTTTCCTTGTTTACCACGCAACAATCGAATTCTAGATTGATCTGCGGAACTATGTCTTTCTTCGTCACATTACCCTGAATCACTCTATCTGTTTGTATGAACACTCTAGTGCCATACCCCTCACATTTACTGTAAAAACTAATTTTTTCCTACCCCTTTTATTACTAGGTCCTTTGGTGGTTCCCTTCCACACAATACTGTTAAGCCTTCTTCCTTCGGTGCTACATATAGCCATTCGTTACTGTTTAGATGAGTCCAAAGGCTCTGATTCAGTGCGACTATTTTTCGCACACAATCTTCCGGAATTTCTCTTACCGGTTGCAACAATTTGGCTTCGCACTCTTCGTGGTCGAATGTTGACAGCAAGGCGAGTGCTTGTTTGCACAGTCTCCTATTTTTACTTAGCTCCTGGCATTTTAGTTCCTCCGCAGAAAGTTTCGCGTACTGCCTTTTGGATTCATCTATTAGTAAGAATTCTTTCTCTGGCTGTATGTACACATATTTACCTTTCATGTTTGGAATTTCTTTTGGTAGTGGGAGTACTCTATACAAATTGAAATTGTTATTATTTATTAATGGAATATTAATTACATATCCTAGTATGCTACCCGAGATGAAAACATCTAAATCAATTATTCTTAACAATAGATAACCTGAGGACTCCGTAAGAGGAACAGGAAACTTTACATCTTTTAGTTCTTCCCGTATTAAACTTAGGTATTTTACAATTTGGACTGGATTAATTATATGAGGCTGTAGTATTCCCTTCTGAGCATTTACAATGGCATTTATCATTTGTTCGTATTCCTCTTCGATCTGACCAAACACTGCCGATAGTTGTAATACTTGCTCTGTTACTGTGGCGAAGGACGCTACACGTTTAAACCCTATATCGGTTTCCTTCACGTATTCCTTCATGAATCGTTCTAGTCTTTGCATACCTGTCTTCAGAACGTGCTCATTTGACTCTAGTGTATATACCGTCCTGTTTACTCCCGCCAATGTGGCTCTTACCACTGCCACCTGTTCCTTCGTTAGCCTCAACAACCCTTCTGAGTTTTTCTCCATAGCGTCTATTCTTTCCTTATAGCATGCTGCATCTGCTTCGTCCAACGTCCCGAACAGTATTTTACTTACCTGCCCGACGAAGTTGAATACTCCTCTCTTCCTTCTGGTCTCGTGTTTCGTTAGCTGCTGTACTAAAAGTTGCAATCCTGTGATTTTTTCCACATGATGGGTTACTTGTTGGTCTAGTACCCTGCATTCTATTAATCCTACATTTAATTGTGTTAGTGTTTCTCGGCACCTTTGTACCGTTGCCCTACCATACCTCTCTGCATTCTGAAACCTTTCTGTTATTATATCTAGATTTACGTATGTGACTATTCTCCATGTGGTACTGTATATTTCTACCTGTCCTCTATTATCGTAATACAGTCCTGATGAACTCGGAAATGGCGTCACTTGGTACTCATTTGTTGCATGCTCTGATGCAGTGATGTAGTATGCTGTTATCACTATGACGAATTTCACGACCTGCCACTTGAGTGCCATACCTGAAATTTAAAAGAATTGTTTCAGCCTGTTGGCATGTACTTTTGTTTCCTTATTTCTTTTAACTTTTATTACTACGTTAGGACCTTCCACTTTTACTACTTCAAATGGACCTCTCCATTGTGAATCTAATTTCCGAGATCTACCCCGTCTCACCGACTCATCGTGCAGTAATACTTTATCTCCTACCTTGAAGTTTTTTGGATTTTGTTTCATGTCATACTGTTCCTTACTGATTTTCTTACTTCTTATAATCGAGTCTCTGGCCACTCTGTGGGCTTCCTGCATTCTCGCTCTTAGTTTATTTACATACATTTCATAATTGTAACTTACCTGCTGTGTTTCTTGCTGCAGTACTCCTGGTATGTTAACCTTTCTTCCGTATAGTAATTCAAATGGTGTGTATCCTGTGCTGCTGTGTGGTGTAGTGTTGAACACAAAAATTGCATACGGTACCCATTTGTCCCAAGAACTTTGATCTCCTGTTACAAAGTGTCTGAGATACTCTACAATAGTTCTATGACTTCTTTCTAGTGCACCATTTGATTCAGGGTGGTACGCTGTAGAATTTATACGCTTTACCTTCAACAATTTACATACACTTTTAAATACATCACTCAGAAAGTTAGACCCTTGATCTGTTAATAATACTGATGGAATTCCATACCTTAATACTACGTTTTCCACAAATGCCTCAGCTACTGTTTCGGCATCTTGTTTGTCAATTGGGATTGCTAAGGTAAATTTACTCAGATCGTCTTGGAATGTTAACATGTACCTTTTTCCTGTATTAGATACATCTAGTGGACCCACTATATCCATCGCACACTTTCCGAATACTGTTTCTGCTGTGTCTGTAATTTCTAAGGGCATCCAAGTTTTCATTTGCGTGTTTTTATTCTTTTGACACGATGGGCATTTCCTAATGTAATTTTCAATGTCACGCTTCATTCCGCGCCACTGCTTGTATGCTTTAATTCTTTCGAGTGTCCTGTGCATTCCTTGGTGACCTCCCAAGGAACTGTCATGCATTTCCTTTAGTATATTTTCTTTTTCTTCGGGACTAATTTCCTCACCACTATCCGTTTCCTGTTCTATTTCACTCGACACTTGTGCTTGCCGCACGTTTACGGAACTTTCTTCCCCATTTGCTTTTGCTGCCGAGATCTCTGTCTCCACCTTCTGCTTCGCATCTATCTCTTCCTTCCCTTCATGCCTTATTCTACTCAGCGCATCCGCATTACTATTTAACTTTCCTGGCTTGTATATTACTTCATAATCATACTCCTCGAGTTTCAGTCTCCACTTCAGGAGTCTCGAACTCGGATCTTTGACACTAAATATCCACGTTAGTGGCTTATGGTCTGTCACTACAGTGAACTTTCTGCCATATACATATGGTCTGAACTGTTTTACTGCGTAAACTATAGCCAACAACTCTTTTTCCGTTGTGCTATAATTTAGTTCGGCTTTGTTCAATGCTCTGGATGCATATGCGATGGGCAAGTCTTCGCCAATCTTCTTACCTTGCGATAACACTGCACCCAAGGCTGCGTTACTCGCATCCGTTGTAATGATGAACGGTTTCGTAAAGTCAGGGTACTGAAGTAACGGAGGGTTTATTAATTTCTCTTTTAGTTCTTCGAACGCATTGTTCTGACGTTCGCTCCATCGGTACTCCACTCCCTTTTTTAAGAGCTCATGGAGAGGTTTCGCAATCTTGCTGAAGTTAGCAATGAAACGGCGGTAGTAACCTATCAATCCGAGAATCCCTTTTAGTTCCTTAGTTGTCTTTGGCTGTGGGAAGAACTTCACCTTCTCCACCTTCGCCATATCTGGTGATATTCCTTTGTCAGTGATGCAATGACCTAGGAAGATTACTTCCTTCCTCAGGAATTCACACTTGCCTGGTTGCAGCTTCAAATTGTGCTCTCGCAACCTGTCAAATATTTCCCGGAGCTTTTCGTTATGCTCCTGCAGGTTTTTCCCATAGCATACTATGTCGTCTAGATATACAAAGCATTTCACTCCTTGTAAACCTGCCAAGACTGTATTCATCAGTCTCTGAAAACATCCTGGGGCTCCCTTCAGTCCCATCGGCATTCGTTTGTATTCTTAATGCTGATAGTTTGAGCTAAATGCCGTTTTCTCTCTGTCCTTCTCGTCCGTCAATATTTGATGGTACCCGCTTGCGAGGTCAAGCGTCGAGAAGTACTTAGCTTGCCCTAACTGATCCAGTATCTCGGAGATATTCGGTAGTGGAAATGCATCGCCTACCGTGATATCATTTAATCGTCTGTAGTCCACTACGATTCTCCATTTCTGTTTGCCACTAGCGTCTAGCTTCTTTGGAACTAACAGTAACGGTGCGTTCCAAGCGCTCTTACTCTCGACAATTATGTCATCTCTTAGCATCTGCTCTATTTGCTCCCTTAGCACTTCCTTTTGCGCTTCCGGGATCCTGTACGGTCTAGCGTTTACTACCTTTCCCGCGTGTTCCGGTGCAATCGGTATTCTGTGCTTCACTGCGGAAGTATAGGACAGGTTATCCCCTGGTAGATGAAATACATCTCCGTATTCCGCGCAAACCTCTGCTAGAGCGCTTTTCTCTTCAGCGTTCAAATGATCCATTCTTAATTGCCTTCGCAACACACTAGTACGACTTTCTGTCTTTCCTATGACATTAGTACAACATTTTACTTCGCATATTTTCCCTACTTTTTCTAATTCTTCCGTCATTAACCTGACGTTTCCTAACTGCACTCTGTCTTCTGACAAGTTTAATGCACTTACTATGCATTTCCCATTTCGCACTTTTACTAACGCTTCAGGTACATGTACCCCTTGTGCAATCTCCTGCCTAGGAATAATCATTTCCTTTTCGATTCCCCTTTTTACATTTCCTTCCACCTTTAATAACATTATTTTTTCCTCTCGGGGCCCTATTTCCCCGCCTACTTCTGAATCTTGTTCGTTCTCATGTCCCTTTGGCTCTTCCTCTACTACTAAGGGTATATCTCGCCCTTTTAGTCTCACTATTTTACCTGCATAGTCTAACTTAACTCTATGCTCTGTCAAGAAATTTCTGCCTATCAGTCCGTCGTACGGAATATCTAATTCTCTCCCGTACACGTGAAATTTTTGCCCCACTTGCTCAGAACCGTCCACATTTAAGTGTACCTGTACCGTACCTATTGTGCTGACGGCCTCACTGGTTACACCTTTTAGCCGAAGCCTTTCCGCTTCATTAATTGCAAGTGTACTATTTATCGGAATACTCGTTCTCTTGAGCAGACACAACTGTGCTCCAGTGTCTATTAGCAACTTCAAATATCTTTTTAATTCTATGCAGTATAAAACCAAAACGTCATTTTCTGTTGCACAGTCGATTACCCTAACTGAGGGTTTACCTATCGCAACAAGGCCCGACTGTGCGGCCTTGCCGCCTCTTAGTTTCCCTGCACCACTTTACCGGTTTTGCTCGATACTGGCACCCTGCCTTTTCTCCATGCGTGCCAGGGCCCTGCGTGACAATCTTTCGCGTAATGTCCCGGCCGCTTACACTTGAAACAAGCAACGTCTTTTACCCTCGTACACGGAACTCCACAGTTCCCTGGTAGATTACATTGTGGGCACCTCCACTCTCGTAACCCTCCATCAGCTTCCCTATGATTTCCTCTAAAGTCTCTTGTATCTATCGGCTGAATTTTTCTTAATCTTACCCGGCATTCCGCGTCTGTATGTCCTGGCTTGTCGCACCCGTAACAAAAATTCGTAAACTCTTTGCCCGTCATTATCCGTACTCTTCACTCTGGCCTATTCTTTCTACACTTGCTTGCCATGTGCCCTCTCAATCCACAATTGAAACATTTCAAATCTCTAATATCTCTGGTATTCTTCACCGTTTCCTTTCCCCGGTTGAAAGTTACTCTTGGGGCTAGTCCCCGCTCTTTCATTGACAGTATTGCACTTTCTTCTTGCAATGCTAGTTCCACGGCCGCTGCTAGCGTGATTTCATCGCCTCTACTTCTTACTATCGTCTGTATTCTATCATTGCTTAACCCTTGTATAAAGCATGCTCTTCTCAGTGAATCAACCAGTTCTATTGCGCCCTTTATGTTCTCCCTAGCCGTAACTCTGCTTACTGCTTCGCTGAAATCCCCTTGCATTTCATCTATTCGGCTTGCCCATGTCGCAATTGGCTCTCCTTGTCCCTGTCTCGATTGAAATATCTTGCACGCGTAGTAGTCAATGGTACGCTTACTCGCATAATTTTCCTCTAGAACATGTTTTACTTCCTGCCATGTCCCCGTGCGTTCCCTTACTTGCAGCCTCGATCTGGCCTCTCCGGTTATTTTGGCTTTAACAAACTTCAGTAACGTTTCGTGTTCCTCCGGTTTCACAAGTTCAAATGCAGCGTCTACATTTTCAATAAACTCCCTAAGATCTCTCTTATTTCCTTCGAACAGTTTTGAAACTATACACAAGGCTTCTTTCACTGGTATCTTACCGCTACTGGAGGATGACGGAACTTCGTTAGTTTGGGCCATCTTACCAACTTAACTATGTTAGCACTTTACAATACAAGATACAAAATTCTTAATATAATTTTATATGTACCGCTTCTCTTGTGGTGCGCCGTCTGTTCCGCTGATCCGCGTTGTCCCGCGTTGTGCCGCGCTGCTCCGCGCTGTCTCTGTGCTCTCTATGCCCGCGCTGTTCCGCGCTGCCGCGATGCGTCGGCCGCCGCTCTGCTGGGCTGTGCCGACCCCGTCGCTCGCCTCGGCTGCCGCTGCTACGGCTGCTGCCGCTGCTCGGCCCGGACCCCCGGTCTCGAACGCTGGCTGCTTAGGTACCTCTGTGCCTCGTCGCTCCGCGTCGTGCTGCCGCTATCCTGCGTTGCCCTGCACCCGCGAGGACTACTTCTCTGGACTCTGTCGTAGTGGGGCTACTAATGCTGAAAGTTGCGAGTCGCCACAACTTCCTGCTAATTGCCACAGTCGCTGTAGCAAAATCTACTGGCTCCTATCTCCTTTTTGCCTATATGCCTTTGTGGTACCCCACACCTGGCACCAAAACTTTTATTTATGTCGCGTCCCAAGCGTGGGTTTTGCGAGGGATTGAGCGACACGGTTCGTAAACGGGAATTAGCCGGTTGACCTAATTGAGAGGGAGACTTTTGATCTGGCTAAGATGTTAAATTCCCTGGTGTGAAGGTACAAGGCTAGGATGTTGGTAGAAGTAAACTCGTATGGACGTTATAAAAGTTCTAATTTATTCATAAAGAATACAGATCACCCTAACTGCGTAGTGATTGTACCTACAGAATAGCCAAGCCCATTACAGAGACGGTGACTGACTTTCACCGTTCTGGCTGCCTGATAGAACTTCCCAGCACTTTGCTGCCCACACTAGCACCCTACGTCAGAGTCCCGCGGTCGCTGCCTAAACGCTCATCGGCGACTATCTCCAACTGTCTGCCTGCAGCCCGCCCTCAGCCCAAGTCGGCTGCTACTCACGCTGACTACCGTCGCTGCCTAAACCCGAGAGAGAGAGATCTCCGGAGCGGCGTGCCTCCGAGTTTTGTTAGCTCTTCCCCTTCGACCCCGCCAGCGCTTGGCGTGACGTAGCGTCGAGTGCAACTTTTCCTTAGTATTAACTTCAGTACTTTTCTTCAGAAGCTGGGTGGAGGGGTAGAGGGGCCTCTCCCTATATGGTCACGCACTGCGTCCTGAGCCCTTCATTGGCTCCTCATGACGTAGTGCGGTCCCCACCTAGGGCCCTCTTTCTTTCTCTCTCCGCTCCCAGACTTCTCCCTCTAGCCAAGAGTGTTGATACTGCAAGTTATTGCTTATTAAGGGACCTGCCCAGAGCGCCCTGTTTATCTTAAGAGCTGAGTCTGCTTTCTTGCTTATCACGCGCAGCTGCCTGGCCGCTTGGACCGCCGCCTCGGCTATCTGGCTGCGTCGTTATCTTTTGTGACCCCTCTGACACGCCTGGCGTCCCCTGTTAACTCTATCTCCCCGTATGATTTCTGGTGTATCGTCTGAGAACAACTGCATTTAGACTTGGCTTTTCTGCGGTTACAACACCTCCCCCGCCAGGGAAATTGGCGTTACTCCTCAGAGTAGCGTCAATTGTGACTCTTTTATTATTATTTTTTCCATTACATGCTTTACAGATTTGTTTATTACATTAGCATCTGTTGTTGTTGTTGTTGTCTTCAGTCCTGAGACTGGTTTGATGCAGCTCTCCATGCTACTCTATCCTGTGCAAGCTGCTTCATCTCCCAGTACCTACTGCAACCTACATCCTTCTGAATCTGCTTAGTGCACTCATCTCTCGGTCTCCCTCTACGATTTTTACCCTCCACGCTGCCCTCCAATGCTAAATTTGTGATCCCTTGATGCCTCAAAACATGTCCTACCAACCGATCCCTTCTTCTAGTCAAGTTGTGCCACAAACTTCTCTTCTCCCCAATCCTATTCAATACCTCCTCATTAGTTACGTGATCTATCCACCTTATCTTCAGTATTCTTCTGTAGCACCACATTTCGAAAGCTTCTATTCTCTTCTTGTCCAAACTAGTTATCGTCCATGTTTCACTTCCATACATGGCTACACTCCAAACAAATACTTTCAGAAACGACTTCCTGATACATAAATCTATATTCGATGTTAACAAATTTCTCTTCTTCAGAAACGCTTTCCTTGCCATTGCCAGTCTACATTTTATATCCTCTCTACTTCGACCATCATCAGTTATTTTACTTCCTAAATAGCAAAACTCCTTTACTACTTTAAGTGTCTCATTTCCTAATCTAATTCCCTCAGCATCACCCGATTTAATTTGACTACCTTCCATTATCCTCGTTTTGCTTTTGTTAATGTTCATCTTATATCCTCCTTTCAAGACACTGTCCATTCCGTTCAACTGCTCTTCCAAGTCCTTTGCCGTCTCTGACAGAATTACAATGTCATCGGCGAACCTCAAAGTTTTTACTTCGTCTCCATGAATTTTAATACCTACTCCAAATTTTTCTTTTGTTTCCTTTACTGCTTGCTCAATATACAGATTGAATAACATCGGGGAGAGGCTACAACCCTGTCTCACACCTTTCCCAACCACTGCTTCCCTTTCATGCCCCTCGACTCTTATTACTGCCATCTGGTTTCTGTACAAATTATAAATAGCCTTTCGCTCCCTGTATTTTACCCCTGCCACCTTTAGAATTTGAAAAAGAGTATTCCAGTCAACATTGTCAAAAGCTTTCTCTAAGTCTACAAATGCTAGAAACGTAGGTTTGCCTTTTCTTAATCTTTCTTCTAAGATAAGTCGTAAGGTCAGTATTGCGTCACGTGTTCCAACATTTCGACGGAATCCAAACTGATCCTCCCCGAGGTCTGCATCTACCAGTTTTTCCATTCGTCTGTAAAGAATTCGCGTTAGTATTTTGCAGCCGTGGCTTATTAAACTGATAGTTCGGTAATTTTCACATCTGTCAACACCTGCTTTCTTTGGGATTGGAATTATTATATTCTTCTTGAAGTCTGAGGGTATTTCGCCTGTCTCATACATCTTGCTCACCAGCTGGTAGAGTTTTGTCATGACTGGCTCTCCCAAGGCCGTCAGTAGTTCTAATGGAATGTTGTCTACTCCGGGGGCCTTGTTTCGACTAAGGTCTTTCAGTGCTCTGTCAAACTCTTCACGCAGTATCGTATCTCCCATTTCGTCTTCATCTACATCCTCTTCCATTTCCATAATATTGTCCTCAAGTACATCGCCCTTGTATAAACCTTCTATATACTCCTTCCACCTTTCTGCCTTCCCTTCTTTGCTTAGAACTGGGCTGCCATCTGAGCTCTTGATATTCATACACTTGGTTCTCTTCTCTCCAAAGGTCTCTTTAATTTTCCTGTAGGCAGTATCTATCTTACCCCTAGTGAGATAAGCTTCTACATCCTTACATTTGTCCTCTAGCCATCCCTGTTTAGCCATTTTGCACTTCCTGTCGATCTCATTTTTGAGACGTTTGTATTCCTTTTTGCCTGCTTCATTTACTGCATTTTTATATTTTCTCCTTTCATCAATTAAATTCAATATTTCTTCTGTTACCCAAGGATTTCTAGCAGCCCTCGTCTTTGTACCTACTTTATCCTCTGCTGCCTTCACTACTACATCCCTCAGAGCTACCCATTCTTCTTCTACTGTATTTCTTTCCCCTATTCCTGTCAATTGTTCCCTTATGCTCTCTCTGAAACTCTGTACAACCTCTGGTTCTTTCAGTTTATCCAGGTCCCATCTCCTTAATTTCCCACCTTTTTGCAGTTTCTCCAGTTTTAATCTACAGGTCATAACCAATAGATTGTGGTCAGAGTCCACATCTGCCCCTGGAAATGTCTTACAACTTAAAACCTGGTTCCTAAATCTCTGTCTTACCATTATATAATCTATCTGATACCTTTTAGTATCTCCAGGGTTCTTCCACGTATACAACCTTCTTTCATGATTCTTAAACCAAGTGTTAGCTATGATTAAGTTGTGCTCTGTGCAAAATTCTATTAGGCGGCTTCCTCTTTCATTTCTTAGCCCCAATCCATATTCACCCATTATGTTTCCTTCTCTCCCTTTTCCTACACTCGAATTCCAGTCACCCATTACTATTAAATTTTCGTCTCCCTTCACTATCTGAATAATTTCTTTTATTTCATCGTACATTTCTTCAATTTCTTCGTCATCTGCAGAGCTAGTTGGCATATAAACTTGTACTACTGTAGTAGGTGTGGGCTTCGTATCTATCTTGGCCACAATAATGCGTTCACTATGCTGTTTGTAGTAGCTTACCCGCATTCCTATCTTCCTATTCATTATTAAACCTACTCCTGCATTACCCCTATTTGATTTTGTGTTTATAACCCTGTAGTCACCTGACCAGAAGTCTTGTTCCTCCTGCCACCGAACTTCACTAATTCCCACTATATCTAACTTTAACCTATCCATTTCCCTTTTTAAATTTTCTAACCTACCTGCCCGATTAAGGGATCTGACATTCCACGCTCCGATCCGTAGAACGCCAGTTTTCTTTCTCCTGATAACGACATCCTCCTGAGTAGTCCCCGCCCGGAGATCCGAATGGGGGACTATTTTACCTCCGGAATATTTTACCCAAGAGGATGCCATCATCATTTAATCATA
The DNA here is from genome assembly GCF_023897955.1 of Schistocerca gregaria. Classification (NCBI taxonomy): domain Eukaryota; kingdom Metazoa; phylum Arthropoda; class Insecta; order Orthoptera; family Acrididae; genus Schistocerca; species Schistocerca gregaria. The sequence continues at coordinate 778,014,507 of NC_064922.1, forward strand.
CAGTAAAGCTGCATGTCCTCGGGAAAAATTACGGCTGTAGTTTCCCCTTGCTTTCAGCCGTTCGCAGTACCAGCACAGCAAGGCCGTTTTGGTTAATGTTGCAAGGCCAGATCAGTCAATCATCCAGACTGTTGCCCCTGCAACTACTGAAAAGGCTGCTGCCCCTCTTCAGGAACCACACGTTTGTCTGGCCTCTCAACAGATACCCCTCCGTTGTGGTTGTACCTACGGTACGGCCATCTGTATCGTTGAGGCACGCAAGCCTCCCCACCAACGGCAAGGTCCATGGTTCATGGGGGGAGGACATTAGCATCTGATATGTTATATTTTTCATTTTCATTTAGTAAAGTCAAATTCATTAAACACACAATAATACAATTACATTATACATGCCTAACATTCAGTTATGTCAAAAGCATTTGTATTAAAATCAAAAGACACTTTCATTGATACATACATTCACATTTCAATTAGAATTACATTTCAAATACAGTTACATTTCAATTACATATTTCAATACCTTGGTCTTTTCCACATCTTTCATAAATTACTATCTCTTCAGTTTCTTTATTACTGTGTCTTCTAGCTGAACTAGTCTCTGGGTATTGGTTCACTATGGTATTTCTTATACATACTTTTCCACAACAATCACTGTCTTCAAAATATTTCCATATACTTTTAAAACAGACTTTACAACATTTACAGTTTTTACAAAAGCCTGTTATTATGATTAGAATAACTATTGATATGGCTACATGCGTAGTTATGGAGTAATGTGTGAAGTACCTGGAGTACTTCATTTCCTCCTCTTGTCTCTCTACCATCTTCTGGACATCATCCAGTCTTTTTCCTGCGACTTTCAAGTCGTCTAACTGTGTTATTACCTGGTCCAATGGCAAATCTAATGCTAACGTTGAGACATTCCTTTTTTCCTTGTTTACCACGCAACAATCGAATTCTAGATTGATCTGCGGAACTATGTCTTTCTTCGTCACATTACTCTGAATCACTCTATCTGTTTGTATGAACACTCTAGTGCCATACCCCTCACATTTACTGTAAAAACTAATTTTTTCCTACCCCTTTTATTACTAGGTCCTTTGGTGGTTCCCTTCCACACAATACTGTTAAGCCTTCTTCCTTCGGTGCTACATATAGCCATTCGTTACTGTTTAGATGAGTCCAAAGGCTCTGATTCAGTGCGACTATTTTTCGCACACAATCTTCCGGAATTTCTCTTACCGGTTGCAACAATTTGGCTTCGCACTCTTCGTGGTCGAATGTTGACAGCAAGGCGAGTGCTTGTTTGCACAGTCTCCTATTTTTACTTAGCTCCTGGCATTTTAGTTCCTCCGCAGAAAGTTTCGCGTACTGCCTTTTGGATTCATCTATTAGTAAGAATTCTTTCTCTGGCTGTATGTACACATATTTACCTTTCATGTTTGGAATTTCTTTTGGTAGTGGGAGTACTCTATACAAATTGAAATTGTTATTATTTATTAATGGAATATTAATTACATATCCTAGTATGCTACCCGAGATGAAAACATCTAAATCAATTATTCTTAACAATAGATAACCTGAGGACTCCGTAAGAGGAACAGGAAACTTTACATCTTTTAGTTCTTCCCGTATTAAACTTAGGTATTTTACAATTTGGACTGGATTAATTATATGAGGCTGTAGTATTCCCTTCTGAGCATTTACAATGGCATTTATCATTTGTTCGTATTCCTCTTCGATCTGACCAAACACTGCCGATAGTTGTAATACTTGCTCTGTTACTGTGGCGAAGGACGCTACACGTTTAAACCCTATATCGGTTTCCTTCACGTATTCCTTCATGAATCGTTCTAGTCTTTGCATACCTGTCTTCAGAACGTGCTCATTTGACTCTAGTGTATATACCGTCCTGTTTACTCCCGCCAATGTGGCTCTTACCACTGCCACCTGTTCCTTCGTTAGCCTCAACAACCCTTCTGAGTTTTTCTCCATAGCGTCTATTCTTTCCTTATAGCATGCTGCATCTGCTTCGTCCAACGTCCCGAACAGTATTTTACTTACCTGCCCGACGAAGTTGAATACTCCTCTCTTCCTTCTGGTCTCGTGTTTCGTTAGCTGCTGTACTAAAAGTTGCAATCCTGTGATTTTTTCCACATGATGGGTTACTTGTTGGTCTAGTACCCTGCATTCTATTAATCCTACATTTAATTGTGTTAGTGTTTCTCGGCACCTTTGTACCGTTGCCCTACCATACCTCTCTGCATTCTGAAACCTTTCTGTTATTATATCTAGATTTACGTATGTGACTATTCTCCATGTGGTACTGTATATTTCTACCTGTCCTCTATTATCGTAATACAGTCCTGATGAACTCGGAAATGGCGTCACTTGGTACTCATTTGTTGCATGCTCTGATGCAGTGATGTAGTATGCTGTTATCACTATGACGAATTTCACGACCTGCCACTTGAGTGCCATACCTGAAATTTAAAAGAATTGTTTCAGCCTGTTGGCATGTACTTTTGTTTCCTTATTTCTTTTAACTTTTATTACTACGTTAGGACCTTCCACTTTTACTACTTCAAATGGACCTCTCCATTGTGAATCTAATTTCCGAGATCTACCCCGTCTCACCGACTCATCGTGCAGTAATACTTTATCTCCTACCTTGAAGTTTTTTGGATTTTGTTTCATGTCATACTGTTCCTTACTGATTTTCTTACTTCTTATAATCGAGTCTCTGGCCACTCTGTGGGCTTCCTGCATTCTCGCTCTTAGTTTATTTACATACATTTCATAATTGTAACTTACCTGCTGTGTTTCTTGCTGCAGTACTCCTGGTATGTTAACCTTTCTTCCGTATAGTAATTCAAATGGTGTGTATCCTGTGCTGCTGTGTGGTGTAGTGTTGAACACAAAAATTGCATACGGTACCCATTTGTCCCAAGAACTTTGATCTCCTGTTACAAAGTGTCTGAGATACTCTACAATAGTTCTATGACTTCTTTCTAGTGCACCATTTGATTCAGGGTGGTACGCTGTAGAATTTATACGCTTTACCTTCAACAATTTACATACACTTTTAAATACATCACTCAGAAAGTTAGACCCTTGATCTGTTAATAATACTGATGGAATTCCATACCTTAATACTACGTTTTCCACAAATGCCTCAGCTACTGTTTCGGCATCTTGTTTGTCAATTGGGATTGCTAAGGTAAATTTACTCAGATCGTCTTGGAATGTTAACATGTACCTTTTTCCTGTATTAGATACATCTAGTGGACCCACTATATCCATCGCACACTTTCCGAATACTGTTTCTGCTGTGTCTGTAATTTCTAAGGGCATCCAAGTTTTCATTTGCGTGTTTTTATTCTTTTGACACGATGGGCATTTCCTAATGTAATTTTCAATGTCACGCTTCATTCCGCGCCACTGCTTGTATGCTTTAATTCTTTCGAGTGTCCTGTGCATTCCTTGGTGACCTCCCAAGGAACTGTCATGCATTTCCTTTAGTATATTTTCTTTTTCTTCGGGACTAATTTCCTCACCACTATCCGTTTCCTGTTCTATTTCACTCGACACTTGTGCTTGCCGCACGTTTACGGAACTTTCTTCCCCATTTGCTTTTGCTGCCGAGATCTCTGTCTCCACCTTCTGCTTCGCATCTATCTCTTCCTTCCCTTCATGCCTTATTCTACTCAGCGCATCCGCATTACTATTTAACTTTCCTGGCTTGTATATTACTTCATAATCATACTCCTCGAGTTTCAGTCTCCACTTCAGGAGTCTCGAACTCGGATCTTTGACACTAAATATCCACGTTAGTGGCTTATGGTCTGTCACTACAGTGAACTTTCTGCCATATACATATGGTCTGAACTGTTTTACTGCGTAAACTATAGCCAACAACTCTTTTTCCGTTGTGCTATAATTTAGTTCGGCTTTGTTCAATGCTCTGGATGCATATGCGATGGGCAAGTCTTCGCCAATCTTCTTACCTTGCGATAACACTGCACCCAAGGCTGCGTTACTCGCATCCGTTGTAATGATGAACGGTTTCGTAAAGTCAGGGTACTGAAGTAACGGAGGGTTTATTAATTTCTCTTTTAGTTCTTCGAACGCATTGTTCTGACGTTCGCTCCATCGGTACTCCACTCCCTTTTTTAAGAGCTCATGGAGAGGTTTCGCAATCTTGCTGAAGTTAGCAATGAAACGGCGGTAGTAACCTATCAATCCGAGAATCCCTTTTAGTTCCTTAGTTGTCTTTGGCTGTGGGAAGAACTTCACCTTCTCCACCTTCGCCATATCTGGTGATATTCCTTTGTCAGTGATGCAATGACCTAGGAAGATTACTTCCTTCCTCAGGAATTCACACTTGCCTGGTTGCAGCTTCAAATTGTGCTCTCGCAACCTGTCAAATATTTCCCGGAGCTTTTCGTTATGCTCCTGCAGGTTTTTCCCATAGCATACTATGTCGTCTAGATATACAAAGCATTTCACTCCTTGTAAACCTGCCAAGACTGTATTCATCAGTCTCTGAAAACATCCTGGGGCTCCCTTCAGTCCCATCGGCATTCGTTTGTATTCTTAATGCTGATAGTTTGAGCTAAATGCCGTTTTCTCTCTGTCCTTCTCGTCCGTCAATATTTGATGGTACCCGCTTGCGAGGTCAAGCGTCGAGAAGTACTTAGCTTGCCCTAACTGATCCAGTATCTCGGAGATATTCGGTAGTGGAAATGCATCGCCTACCGTGATATCATTTAATCGTCTGTAGTCCACTACGATTCTCCATTTCTGTTTGCCACTAGCGTCTAGCTTCTTTGGAACTAACAGTAACGGTGCGTTCCAAGCGCTCTTACTCTCGACAATTATGTCATCTCTTAGCATCTGCTCTATTTGCTCACTTAGCACTTCCTTTTGCGCTTCCGGGATCCTGTACGGTCTAGCGTTTACTGCCTTTCCCGCGTGTTCCGGTGCAATCGGTATTCTGTGCTTCACTGCGGAAGTATAGGACAGGTTATCCCCTGGTAGATGAAATACATCTCCGTATTCCGCGCAAACCTCTGCTAGAGCGCTTTTCTCTTCAGCGTTCAAATGATCCATTCTTAATTGCCTTCGCAACACACTAGTACGACTTTCTGTCTTTCCTATGACATTAGTACAACATTTTACTTCGCATATTTTCCCTACTTTTTCTAATTCTTCCGTCATTAACCTGACGTTTCCTAACTGCACTCTGTCTTCTGACAAGTTTAATGCACTTACTATGCATTTCCCATTTCGCACTTTTACTAACGCTTCAGGTACATGTACCCCTTGTGCAATCTCCTGCCTAGGAATAATCATTTCCTTTTCGATTCCCCTTTTTACATTTCCTTCCACCTTTAATAACATTATTTTTTCCTCTCGGGGCCCTATTTCCCCGCCTACTTCTGAATCTTGTTCGTTCTCATGTCCCTTTGGCTCTTCCTCTACTACTAAGGGTATATCTCGCCCTTTTAGTCTCACTATTTTACCTGCATAGTCTAACTTAACTCTATGCTCTGTCAAGAAATTTCTGCCTATCAGTCCGTCGTACGGAATATCTAATTCTCTCCCGTACACGTGAAATTTTTGCCCTACTTGCTCAGAACCGTCCACATTTAAGTGTACCTGTACCGTACCTATTGTGCTGACGGCCTCACTGGTTACACCTTTTAGCCGAAGCCTTTCCGCTTCATTAATTGCAAGTGTACTATTTATCGGAATACTCGTTCTCTTGAGCAGACACAACTGTGCTCCAGTGTCTATTAGCAACTTCAAATATCTTTTTAATTCTATGCAGTATAAAACCAAAACGTCATTTTCTGTTGCACAGTCGATTACCCTAACTGAGGGTTTACCTATCGCAACAAGGCCCGACTGTGCGGCCTTGCCGCCTCTTAGTTTCCCTGCACCACTTTACCGGTTTTGCTCGATACTGGCACCCTGCCTTTTCTCCATGCGTGCCAGGGCCCTGCGTGACAATCTTTCGCGTAATGTCCCGGCCGCTTACACTTGAAACAAGCAACGTCTTTTACCCTCGTACACGGAACTCCACAGTTCCCTGGTAGATTACATTGTGGGCACCTCCACTCTCGTAACCCTCCATCAGCTTCCCTATGATTTCCTCTAAAGTCTCTTGTATCTATCGGCTGAATTTTTCTTAATCTTACCCGGCATTCCGCGTCTGTATGTCCTGGCTTGTCGCACCCGTAACAAAAATTCGTAAACTCTTTGCCCGTCATTATCCGTACTCTTCACTCTGGCCTATTCTTTCTACACTTGCTTGCCATGTGCCCTCTCAATCCACAATTGAAACATTTCAAATCTCTAATATCTCTGGTATTCTTCACCGTTTCCTTTCCCCGGTTGAAAGTTACTCTTGGGGCTAGTCCCCGCTCTTTCATTGACAGTATTGCACTTTCTTCTTGCAATGCTAGTTCCACGGCCGCTGCTAGCGTGATTTCATCGCCTCTACTTCTTACTATCGTCTGTATTCTATCATTGCTTAACCCTTGTATAAAGCATGCTCTTCTCAGTGAATCAACCAGTTCTATTGCGCCCTTTATGTTCTCCCTAGCCATAACTCTGCTTACTGCTTCGCTGAAATCCCCTTGCATTTCATCTATTCGGCTTGCCCATGTCGCAATTGGCTCTCCTTGTCCCTGTCTCGATTGAAATATCTTGCACGCGTAGTAGTCAATGGTACGCTTACTCGCATAATTTTCCTCTAGAACATGTTTTACTTCCTGCCATGTCCCCGTGCGTTCCCTTACTTGCAGCCTCGATCTGGCCTCTCCGGTTATTTTGGCTTTAACAAACTTCAGTAACGTTTCGTGTTCCTCCGGTTTCACAAGTTCAAATGCAGCGTCTACATTTTCAATAAACTCCCTAAGATCTCTCTTATTTCCTTCGAACAGTTTTGAAACTATACACAAGGCTTCTTTCACTGGTATCTTACCGCTACTGGAGGATGACGGAACTTCGTTAGTTTGGGCCATCTTACCAACTTAACTATGTTAGCACTTTACAATACAAGATACAAAATTCTTAATATAATTTTATATGTACCGCTTCTCTTGTGGTGCGCCGTCTGTTCCGCTGATCCGCGTTGTCCCGCGTTGTGCCGCGCTGCTCCGCGCTGTCTCTGTGCTCTCTATGCCCGCGCTGTTCCGCGCTGCCGCGATGCGTCGGCCGCCGCTCTGCTGGGCTGTGCCGACCCCGTCGCTCGCCTCGGCTGCCGCTGCTACGGCTGCTGCCGCTGCTCGGCCCGGACCCCCGGTCTCGAACGCTGGCTGCTTAGGCACCTCTGTGCCTCGTCGCTCCGCGTCGTGCTGCCGCTATCCTGCGTTGCCCTGCACCCGCGAGGACTACTTCTCTGGACTCTGTCGTAGTGGGGCTACTAATGCTGAAAGTTGCGAGTCGCCACAACTTCCTGCTAATTGCCACAGTCGCTGTAGCAAAATCTACTGGCTCCTATCTCCTTTTTGCCTATATGCCTTTGTGGTACCCCACACCTGGCACCAAAACTTTTATTTATGTCGCGTCCCAAGCGTGGGTTTTGCGAGGGATTGAGCGACACGGTTCGTAAACGGGAATTAGCCGGTTGACCTAATTGAGAGGGAGACTTTTGATCTGGCTAAGATGTTAAATTCCCTGGTGTGAAGGTACAAGGCTAGGATGTTGGTAGAAGTAAACTCGTATGGACGTTATAAAAGTTCTAATTTATTCATAAAGAATACAGATCACCCTAACTGCGTAGTGATTGTACCTACAGAATAGCCAAGCCCATTACAGAGACGGTGACTGACTTTCACCGTTCTGGCTGCCTGATAGAACTTCCCAGCACTTTGCTGCCCACACTAGCACCCTACGTCAGAGTCCCGCGGTCGCTGCCTAAACGCTCATCGGCGACTATCTCCAACTGTCTGCCTGCAGCCCGCCCTCAGCCCAAGTCGGCTGCTACTCACGCTGACTACCGTCGCTGCCTAAACCCGAGAGAGAGAGATCTCCGGAGCGGCGTGCCTCCGAGTTTTGTTAGCTCTTCCCCTTCGACCCCGCCAGCGCTTGGCGTGACGTAGCGTCGAGTGCAACTTTTCCTTAGTATTAACTTCAGTACTTTTCTTCAGAAGCTGGGTGGAGGGGTAGAGGGGCCTCTCCCTATATGGTCACGCACTGCGTCCTGAGCCCTTCATTGGCTCCTCATGACGTAGTGCGGTCCCCACCTAGGGCCCTCTTTCTTTCTCTCTCCGCTCCCAGACTTCTCCCTCTAGCCAAGAGTGTTGATACTGCAAGTTATTGCTTATTAAGGGACCTGCCCAGAGCGCCCTGTTTATCTTAAGAGCTGAGTCTGCTTTCTTGCTTATCACGCGCAGCTGCCTGGCCGCTTGGACCGCCGCCTCGGCTATCTGGCTGCGTCGTTTTCTTTTGTGACCCCTCTGACACGCCTGGCGTCCCCTGTTAACTCTATCTCCCCGTATGATTTCTGATGTATCGTCTGAGAACAACTGCATTTAGACTTGGCTTTTCTGCGGTTACAACACCTCCCCCGCCAGGGAAATTGGCGTTACTCCTCAGAGTAGCGTCAATTGTGACTCTTTTATTATTATTTTTTCCATTACATGCTTTACAGATTTGTTTATTACATTAGCATCTGATATGTTATATTTTTCATTTTCATTTAGTAAAGTCAAATTCATTAAACACACAATAATACAATTACATTATACATGCCTAACATTCAGTTATGTCAAAAGCATTTGTATTAAAATCAAAAGACACTTTCATTGATACATACATTCACATTTCAATTAGAATTACATTTCAAATACAGTTACATTTCAATTACATATTTCAATACCTTGGTCTTTTCCACATCTTTCATAAATTACTATCTCTTCAGTTTCTTTATTACTGTGTCTTCTAGCTGAACTAGTCTCTGGGTATTGGTTCACTATGGTATTTCTTATACATACTTTTCCACAACAATCACTGTCTTCAAAATATTTCCATATACTTTTAAAACAGACTTTACAACATTTACAGTTTTTACAAAAGCCTGTTATTATGATTAGAATAACTATTGATATGGCTACATGCGTAGTTATGGAGTAATGTGTGAAGTACCTGGAGTACTTCATTTCCTCCTCTTGTCTCTCTACCATCTTCTGGACATCATCCAGTCTTTTTTCTGCGACTTTCAAGTCGTCTAACTGTGTTATTACCTGGTCCAATGGCAAATCTAATGCTAACGTTGAGACATTCCTTTTTTCCTTGTTTACCACGCAACAATCGAATTCTAGATTGATCTGCGGAACTATGTCTTTCTTCGTCACATTACTCTGAATCACTCTATCTGTTTGTATGAACACTCTAGTGCCATACCCCTCACATTTACTGTAAAAACTAATTTTTTCCTACCCCTTTTATTACTAGGTCCTTTGGTGGTTCCCTTCCACACAATACTGTTAAGCCTTCTTCCTTCGGTGCTACATATAGCCATTCGTTACTGTTTAGATGAGTCCAAAGGCTCTGATTCAGTGCGACTATTTTTCGCACACAATCTTCCGGAATTTCTCTTACCGGTTGCAACAATTTGGCTTCGCACTCTTCGTGGTCGAATGTTGACAGCAAGGCGAGTGCTTGTTTGCACAGTCTCCTATTTTTACTTAGCTCCTGGCATTTTAGTTCCTCCGCAGAAAGTTTCGCGTACTGCCTTTTGGATTCATCTATTAGTAAGAATTCTTTCTCTGGCTGTATGTACACATATTTACCTTTCATGTTTGGAATTTCTTTTGGTAGTGGGAGTACTCTATACAAATTGAAATTGTTATTATTTATTAATGGAATATTAATTACATATCCTAGTATGCTACCCGAGATGAAAACATCTAAATCAATTATTCTTAACAATAGATAACCTGAGGACTCCGTAAGAGGAACAGGAAACTTTACATCTTTTAGTTCTTCCCGTATTAAACTTAGGTATTTTACAATTTGGACTGGATTAATTATATGAGGCTGTAGTATTCCCTTCTGAGCATTTACAATGGCATTTATCATTTGTTCGTATTCCTCTTCGATCTGACCAAACACTGCCGATAGTTGTAATACTTGCTCTGTTACTGTGGCGAAGGACGCTACACGTTTAAACCCTATATCGGTTTCCTTCACGTATTCCTTCATGAATCGTTCTAGTCTTTGCATACCTGTCTTCAGAACGTGCTCATTTGACTCTAGTGTATATACCGTCCTGTTTACTCCCGCCAATGTGGCTCTTACCACTGCCACCTGTTCCTTTGTTAGCCTCAACAACCCTTCTGAGTTTTTCTCCATAGCGTCTATTCTTTCCTTATAGCATGCTGCATCTGCTTCGTCCAACGTCCCGAACAGTATTTTACTTACCTGCCCGACGAAGTTGAATACTCCTCTCTTCCTTCTGGTCTCGTGTTTCGTTAGCTGCTGTACTAAAAGTTGCAATCCTGTGATTTTTTCCACATGATGGGTTACTTGTTGGTCTAGTACCCTGCATTCTATTAATCCTACATTTAATTGTGTTAGTGTTTCTCGGCACCTTTGTACCGTTGCCCTACCATACCTCTCTGCATTCTGAAACCTTTCTGTTATTATATCTAGATTTACGTATGTGACTATTCTCCATGTGGTACTGTATATTTCTACCTGTCCTCTATTATCGTAATACAGTCCTGATGAACTCGGAAATGGCGTCACTTGGTACTCATTTGTTGTATGCTCTGATGCAGTGATGTAGTATGCTGTTATCACTATGACGAATTTCACGACCTGCCACTTGAGTGCCATACCTGAAATTTAAAAGAATTGTTTCAGCCTGTTGGCATGTACTTTTGTTTCCTTATTTCTTTTAACTTTTATTACTACGTTAGGACCTTCCACTTTTACTACTTCAAATGGACCTCTCCATTGTGAATCTAATTTCCGAGATCTACCCCGTCTCACCGACTCATCGTGCAGTAATACTTTATCTCCTACCTTGAAGTTTTTTGGATTTTGTTTCATGTCATACTGTTCCTTACTGATTTTCTTACTTCTTATAATCGAGTCTCTGGCCACTCTGTGGGCTTCCTGCATTCTCGCTCTTAGTTTATTTACATACATTTCATAATTGTAACTTACCTGCTGTGTTTCTTGCTGCAGTACTCCTGGTATGTTAACCTTTCTTCCGTATAGTAATTCAAATGGTGTGTATCCTGTGCTGCTGTGTGGTGTAGTGTTGAACACAAAAATTGCATACGGTACCCATTTGTCCCAAGAACTTTGATCTCCTGTTACAAAGTGTCTGAGATACTCTACAATAGTTCTATGACTTCTTTCTAGTGCACCATTTGATTCAGGGTGGTACGCTGTAGAATTTATACGCTTTACCTTCAACAATTTACATACACTTTTAAATACATCACTCAGAAAGTTAGACCCTTGATCTGTTAATAATACTGATGGAATTCCATACCTTAATACTACGTTTTCCACAAATGCCTCAGCTACTGTTTCGGCATCTTGTTTGTCAATTGGGATTGCTAAGGTAAATTTACTCAGATCGTCTTGGAATGTTAACATGTACCTTTTTCCTGTATTAGATACATCTAGTGGACCCACTATATCCATCGCACACTTTCCGAATACTGTTTCTGCTGTGTCTGTAATTTCTAAGGGCATCCAAGTTTTCATTTGCGTGTTTTTATTCTTTTGACACGATGGGCATTTCCTAATGTAATTTTCAATGTCACGCTTCATTCCGCGCCACTGCTTGTATGCTTTAATTCTTTCGAGTGTCCTGTGCATTCCTTGGTGACCTCCCAAGGAACTGTCATGCATTTCCTTTAGTATATTTTCTTTTTCTTCGGGACTAATTTCCTCACCACTATCCGTTTCCTGTTCTATTTCACTCGACACTTGTGCTTGCCGCACGTTTACGGAACTTTCTTCCCCATTTGCTTTTGCTGCCGAGATCTCTGTCTCCACCTTCTGCTTCGCATCTATTTCTTCCTTCCCTTCATGCCTTATTCTACTCAGCGCATCCGCATTACTATTTAACTTTCCTGGCTTGTATATTACTTCATAATCATACTCCTCGAGTTTCAGTCTCCACTTCAGGAGTCTCGAACTCGGATCTTTGACACTAAATATCCACGTTAGTGGCTTATGGTCTGTCACTACAGTGAACTTTCTGCCATATACATATGGTCTGAACTGTTTTACTGCGTAAACTATAGCCAACAACTCTTTTTCCGTTGTGCTATAATTTAGTTCGGCTTTGTTCAATGCTCTGGATGCATATGCGATGGGCAAGTCTTCGCCAATCTTCTTACCTTGCGATAACACTGCACCCAAGGCTGCGTTACTCGCATCCGTTGTAATGATGAACGGTTTCGTAAAGTCAGGGTACTGAAGTAACGGAGGGTTTATTAATTTCTCTTTTAGTTCTTCGAACGCATTGTTCTGACGTTCGCTCCATCGGTACTCCACTCCCTTTTTTAAGAGCTCATGGAGAGGTTTCGCAATCTTGCTGAAGTTAGCAATGAAACGGCGGTAGTAACCTATCAATCCGAGAATCCCTTTTAGTTCCTTAGTTGTCTTTGGCTGTGGGAAGAACTTCACCTTCTCCACCTTCGCCATATCTGGTGATATTCCTTTGTCAGTGATGCAATGACCTAGGAAGATTACTTCCTTCCTCAGGAATTCACACTTGCCTGGTTGCAGCTTCAAATTGTGCTCTCGCAACCTGTCAAATATTTCCCGGAGCTTTTCGTTATGCTCCTGCAGGTTTTTCCCATAGCATACTATGTCGTCTAGATATACAAAGCATTTCACTCCTTGTAAACCTGCCAAGACTGTATTCATCAGTCTCTGAAAACATCCTGGGGCTCCCTTCAGTCCCATCGGCATTCGTTTGTATTCTTAATGCTGATAGTTTGAGCTAAATGCCGTTTTCTCTCTGTCCTTCTCGTCCGTCAATATTTGATGGTACCCGCTTGCGAGGTCAAGCGTCGAGAAGTACTTAGCTTGCCCTAACTGATCCAGTATCTCGGAGATATTCGGTAGTGGAAATGCATCGCCTACCGTGATATCATTTAATCGTCTGTAGTCCACTACGATTCTCCATTTCTGTTTGCCACTAGCGTCTAGCTTCTTTGGAACTAACAGTAACGGTGCGTTCCAAGCGCTCTTACTCTCGACAATTATGTCATCTCTTAGCATCTGCTCTATTTGCTCCCTTAGCACTTCCTTTTGCGCTTCCGGGATCCTGTACGGTCTAGCGTTTACTACCTTTCCCGCGTGTTCCGGTGCAATCGGTATTCTGTGCTTCACTGCGGAAGTATAGGACAGGTTATCCCCTGGTAGATGAAATACATCTCCGTATTCCGCGCAAACCTCTGCTAGAGCGCTTTTCTCTTCAGCGTTCAAATGATCCATTCTTAATTGCCTTCGCAACACACTAGTACGACTTTCTGTCTTTCCTATGACATTAGTACAACATTTTACTTCGCATATTTTCCCTACTTTTTCTAATTCTTCCGTCATTAACCTGACGTTTCCTAACTGCACTCTGTCTTCTGACAAGTTTAATGCACTTACTATGCATTTCCCATTTCGCACTTTTACTAACGCTTCAGGTACATGTACCCCTTGTGCAATCTCCTGCCTAGGAATAATCATTTCCTTTTCGATTCCCCTTTTTACATTTCCTTCCACCTTTAATAACATTATTTTTTCCTCTCGGGGCCCTATTTCCCCGCCTACTTCTGAATCTTGTTCGTTCTCATGTCCCTTTGGCTCTTCCTCTACTACTAAGGGTATATCTCGCCCTTTTAGTCTCACTATTTTACCTGCATAGTCTAACTTAACTCTATGCTCTGTCAAGAAATTTCTGCCTATCAGTCCGTCGTACGGAATATCTAATTCTCTCCCGTACACGTGAAATTTTTGCCCTACTTGCTCAGAACCGTCCACATTTAAGTGTACCTGTACCGTACCTATTGTGCTGACGGCCTCACTGGTTACACCTTTTAGCCGAAGCCTTTCCGCTTCATTAATTGCAAGTGTACTATTTATCGGAATACTCGTTCTCTTGAGCAGACACAACTGTGCTCCAGTGTCTATTAGCAACTTCAAATATCTTTTTAATTCTATGCAGTATAAAACCAAAACGTCATTTTCTGTTGCACAGTCGATTACCCTAACTGAGGGTTTACCTATCGCAACAAGGCCCGACTGTGCGGCCTTGCCGCCTCTTAGTTTCCCTGCACCACTTTACCGGTTTTGCTCGATACTGGCACCCTGCCTTTTCTCCATGCGTGCCAGGGCCCTGCGTGACAATCTTTCGCGTAATGTCCCGGCCGCTTACACTTGAAACAAGCAACGTCTTTTACCCTCGTACACGGAACTCCACAGTTCCCTGGTAGATTACATTGTGGGCACCTCCACTCTCGTAACCCTCCATCAGCTTCCCTATGATTTCCTCTAAAGTCTCTTGTATCTATCGGCTGAATTTTTCTTAATCTTACCCGGCATTCCGCGTCTGTATGTCCTGGCTTGTCGCACCCGTAACAAAAATTCGTAAACTCTTTGCCCGTCATTATCCGTACTCTTCACTCTGGCCTATTCTTTCTACACTTGCTTGCCATGTGCCCTCTCAATCCACAATTGAAACATTTCAAATCTCTAATATCTCTGGTATTCTTCACCGTTTCCTTTCCCCGGTTGAAAGTTACTCTTGGGGCTAGTCCCCGCTCTTTCATTGACAGTATTGCACTTTCTTTTTGCAATGCTAGTTCCACGGCCGCTGCTAGCGTGATTTCATCGCCTCTACTTCTTACTATCGTCTGTATTCTATCATTGCTTAACCCTTGTATAAAGCATGCTCTTCTCAGTGAATCAACCAGTTCTATTGCGCCCTTTATGTTCTCCCTAGCCGTAACTCTGCTTACTGCTTCGCTGAAATCCCCTTGCATTTCATCTATTCGGCTTGCCCATGTCGCAATTGGCTCTCCTTGTCCCTGTCTCGATTGAAATATCTTGCACGCGTAGTAGTCAATGGTACGCTTACTCGCATAATTTTCCTCTAGAACATGTTTTACTTCCTGCCATGTCCCCGTGCGTTCCCTTACTTGCAGCCTCGATCTGGCCTCTCCGGTTATTTTGGCTTTAACAAACTTCAGTAACGTTTCGTGTTCCTCCGGTTTCACAAGTTCAAATGCAGCGTCTACATTTTCAATAAACTCCCTAAGATCTCTCTTATTTCCTTCGAACAGTTTTGAAACTATACACAAGGCTTCTTTCACTGATATCTTACCGCTACTGGAGGATGACGGAACTTCGTTAGTTTGGGCCATCTTACCAACTTAACTATGTTAGCACTTTACAATACAAGATACAAAATTCTTAATATAATTTTATATGTACCGCTTCTCTTGTGGTGCGCCGTCTGTTCCGCTGATCCGCGTTCTCCCGCGTTGTGCCGCGCTGCTCCGCGCTGTCTCTGTGCTCTCTATGCCCGCGCTGTTCCGCGCTGCCGCGATGCGTCGGCCGCCGCTCTGCTGGGCTGTGCCGACCCCGTCGCTCGCCTCGGCTGCCGCTGCTACGGCTGCTGCCGCTGCTCGGCCCGGACCCCCGGTCTCGAACGCTGGCTGCTTAGGCACCTCTGTGCCTCGTCGCTCCGCGTCGTGCTGCCGCTATCCTGCGTTGCCCTGCACCCGCGAGGACTACTTCTCTGGACTCTGTCGTAGTGGGGCTACTAATGCTGAAAGTTGCGAGTCGCCACAACTTCCTGCTAATTGCCACAGTCGCTGTAGCAAAATCTACTGGCTCCTATCTCCTTTTTGCCTATATGCCTTTGTGGTACCCCACACCTGGCACCAAAACTTTTATTTATGTCGCGTCCCAAGCGTGGGTTTTGCGAGGGATTGAGCGACACGGTTCGTAAACGGGAATTAGCCGGTTGACCTAATTGAGAGGGAGACTTTTGATCTGGCTAAGATGTTAAATTCCCTGGTGTGAAGGTACAAGGCTAGGATGTTGGTAGAAGTAAACTCGTATGGACGTTATAAAAGTTCTAATTTATTCATAAAGAATACAGATCACCCTAACTGCGTAGTGATTGTACCTACAGAATAGCCAAGCCCATTACAGAGACGGTGACTGACTTTCACCGTTCTGGCTGCCTGATAGAACTTCCCAGCACTTTGCTGCCCACACTAGCACCCTACGTCAGAGTCCCGCGGTCGCTGCCTAAACGCTCATCGGCGACTATCTCCAACTGTCTGCCTGCAGCCCGCCCTCAGCCCAAGTCGGCTGCTACTCACGCTGACTACCGTCGCTGCCTAAACCCGAGAGAGAGAGATCTCCGGAGCGGCGTGCCTCCGAGTTTTGTTAGCTCTTCCCCTTCGACCCCGCCAGCGCTTGGCGTGACGTAGCGTCGAGTGCAACTTTTCCTTAGTATTAACTTCAGTACTTTTCTTCAGAAGCTGGGTGGAGGGGTAGAGGGGCCTCTCCCTATATGGTCACGCACTGCGTCCTGAGCCCTTCATTGGCTCCTCATGACGTAGTGCGGTCCCCACCTAGGGCCCTCTTTCTTTCTCTCTCCGCTCCCAGACTTCTCCCTCTAGCCAAGAGTGTTGATACTGCAAGTTATTGCTTATTAAGGGACCTGCCCAGAGCGCCCTGTTTATCTTAAGAGCTGAGTCTGCTTTCTTGCTTATCACGCGCAGCTGCCTGGCCGCTTGGACCGCCGCCTCGGCTATCTGGCTGCGTCGTTTTCTTTTGTGACCCCTCTGACACGCCTGGCGTCCCCTGTTAACTCTATCTCCCCGTATGATTTCTGGTGTATCGTCTGAGAACAACTGCATTTAGACTTGGCTTTTCTGCGGTGCGGTTACAACAACAAGTGCGTACAGGCCGACCTCATCTGTTGACTGACAGAGACCGCCGAGTGTTGAAGAGGGTCGTAATGTGTAATAGGCAGACATCTATCCAGACCGTCACACAGGAATTGCAAACTGCATCAGTTTCCACTGCAAGTACTATGACAGTTACGCGGGAGGTGACAAAACGTGGATTTCATGGTCGAGCGGCTGCTCATAACATACACATCACGCCGGTAGGTGCCAAACGACCCCTCCTTGGTGTAAGGAGCGTTAAAAAATAAAAGTGTGTGAAATCTTATGAGACTTAACTGCTAAGGTCATCAGGCCCTAAGCTTACACACTACTTAACCTGAAGTATCCTAAGGACAAACACACTCACCCACGCCCGAGGGAGGACTCGAACCTCCTCCGGAACCAGCCGCACAGTCTATGACTGCAGCGCCCTAGACCGCTTTTTTGCATTTTGTTCATTGTTGATCGTTGTGTTCGGTCGTTGCGGACGTCGCAAGACATCCTGTTCAAGTTCAAGTTCGGTGGTTGATCCTTCCACTCAGTTTTTTATTACAGAGGCCAACCGGCTCTCTGGCCGAACACGCTGAGCTACGGCGCCGGCTTTTTTATTTTGTTAGTTTTCGTTCGTTGCACCTGATTAGGGCGGACGTCGTAAGACACCCTTCTAAGTTCATTGTTGATCTATTACCTCAGGTTTTTTATTACAGAGGGCGGCTAACCCTCCGACCGAGCACGCTGAGCTACCTTGGCGGCGTCCACTCGGCTAATCCCGCGCGGCTGTAAGGAGCGTGAACATTGGACGATTGAACTGTGGAAAAACGGTGTGTGGAGTGACCAATCACGGTACACAATATGGCGATCCGACGTCAGGGTGTAGGTGTGGCGAATGCCCGGTGAACGTGATCTGCCAGCGTGCCAACAGTAAAATTCGGAGGCGGTGGTGATATGGTATGGTCGTGTTTATCATGCAGGCGGCCTGCACCCTTGTTGTTTTGCGTGTCACTATCACAGCACATGCCTACATTGATGTTTTAAGCACCATCTTACTTCCCACTGCCGAAGTGCAATTCGGGGATGGCTGTTGCATCTTTCAATACAATCAACCACCTGTTCATAATACACGGCCTGTGGCGGAATGGTTACACAACAATAACATCCCTGTAATGAAGTGATCTGAATCATGTACAACACCTCCGGGATGTTCTGAAACTCCGACTTCGTGACAGGCCACACCGGCAGACATCGATAACTCTCCTCAATGCAGCACTCCGTGAAGAATGGGCTGCTATTCCCCAAGAATCATTCGAGCAGGTGATTGAACGTATTCCTGCGAGAGTGGAAGCTGTCATCAAAGCTAAGGGTGGGCCAGCACCATATGGAATTCAAGCATTGCCGATGGAGGGCGCCACGAAATTGTGAGTCATTTCCAGCCAGGTGTCCGGATACTTTTGACCACATAGTGTACCATCTGCACAGTCTCCGAGCGCTGAACGTGTTAAATCTTGCCCAGTCGTCAATTGTGGGGTGTCTATGAAACCTGCTTTCTCGGATCGCTAGACAAACAAATCGTACCATTGAGTTTTGTTACGAAAAGTAAATGACAATACTTAACTTTCAGAATTATATACACTCCTGGAAATGGAAAAAAGAACACATTGACACCGGTGTGTCAGACCCACCATACTTGCTCCGGACACTGCGAGAGGGCTGTACAAGCAATGATCACACGCACGGCACAGCGGACACACCAGGAACCGCGGTGTTGGCCGTCGAATGGCGCTAGCTGCGCAGCATTTGTGCACCGCCGCCGTCAGTGTCAGCCAGTTTGCCGTGGCATACGGAGCTCCATCGCAGTCTTTAACACTGGTAGCATGCCGCGACAGCTTGGACGTGAACCGTATGTGCAGTTGACGGACTTTGAGCGAGGGCGTATAGTGGGCATCCGGGAGGCCGGGTGGACGTACCGCCGAATTGCTCAACACGTGGGGCGTGAGGTCTCCACAGTACATCGATGTTGTCGCCAGTGGTCGGCGGAAGGTGCACTTGCCCGTCGACCTGGGACCGGACCGCAGCGACGCACGGATGCACGCCAAGACCGTAGGATCCTACGCAGTGCCGTAGGGGACCGCACCGCCACTTCCCAGCAAATTAGGGACAATGTTGCTCCTGGGGTATCGGCGAGGACCATTCGCAACCGTCCCCATGAAGCTGGGCTACGGTCCCGCACACCGTTAGGCCGTCTTCCTCTCACGCCCCAACATCGTGCAGCCCGCCTCCAGTAGTGTCGCGACAGGCGTGAATGGAGGGACGAATGGAGACGTGTCTTCAGTGATGAGAGTCGCTTCTGCCTTGGTGCCAATGATGGTCGTATGCGTGTTTGGCGCCGTGCAGGTGAGCGCCACAATCAGGACTGCATATGACCGAGGCACACAGGGCCAACACCCGGCATCATGGTGTGGGGAGCGATCTCCTACACTGGCCGTACACCTCTGGTGATCGTCGAGGGGACACTGAATAGTGCACGGTACATCCAAACAGTCATCGAACCCATCATTCTACCATTCCTAGACCGACAAGGGAACTTGCTGTTCCAACAGGACAATGCACGTCCGCATGTATCCCGTGCCACCCAACGTGCTCTAGAAGGTGTAAGTCAACTACCCTGGCCAGCAAGATCTCCGGATCTGTCCCCTATTGAGCATGTTTGGGAGTGGATGAAGCGTCGTCGCACGCGCTCTGCACGTCCAGCACGAACGCTGGTCCAACTGAGGCGCCAGGTGGAAATGGCACGGCAAGCCGTTCCACAGGACTACATCCAGCATCTCTACGATCGTCTCCATGGGAGAATAGCAGCCTGCATTGCTGCGAAAGGTGGATATACACTGTACTAGTGCCGACATTGTGCATGCTCTGTTGCCTGTGTCTATGTGCCTGTGGTTCTGTCAGTGTGATCATATGATGTATCTGACCCCAGGAATGTGTCAATAAAGTTTCCCCTTCCTGGGACAATGAATTCACGGTGTTCTTATTTCAATTTCCAGGAGTGTAGATGTGTTGAAGCAAAGGACGACATCCGAAATAACAAGCTTCTTTAGTATAACAATACTAATAAAAGCGAAGTAATGAGCTTAGCGCTTCTATGCACGTCACTAGGCTTGAGGCTGCTGTTCGACTACCGCTACCAGACGGGTGCGGCAGTTATGTTCTCTTCACATAGAGGGCGCTGCTGTTGCGTTGTCGTACTGGAGAGTGTCGGTCATCGAGCGATTAGCTGATATCTTCTCACAGCCCTCTCTGTTCTATCCTTCCCGACTGCCGGCGCTTGACTTAACGGCGTAACAGTACACCCACATGCTATATAAAGTAACTCGCTTTTTGCCCACAACTTCACATGTGTACGCATATGACATATGATCAGAAACGTCTTGAAAAGCTTGTAAGTCTGTTGCAGGGTAGATTGTGCTAAGAAATAATTGTTAAGGGGGAAAAATTAATACGTTGTGCCCTATCCAATTTAATTATCATTGAGTTTAGGCTATCAGGTCTTTGCGCTGGCAAATTCAAACAGGCTGCCAATGAGCCGGCTGTAGTGGCCGAGCGGTTCTAGGTGCTACAGTATGGAACCCCTCGACCGCTACGGTCGCAGGTTCGAATCGTGCCTCAGGCATGGATGTGTGTGATGTCCTTAGGTTAGTTACATTTAAGTAGTTCTAAGTTCTAGGGGTCTGATGACCTCAGAAGTTAAGTCCCATAGTGCTCACAAGGGAATCTCCCCATCGCTACCCCCTCAGATTTAGTTATAAGTTGGCACAGTGGATAGGCCTTGAAAAACTGAACACAGATCAATCGAGAAAACAGGAAGAAGTTGTGTGGAACTATGAAAAAAATAACCAAAATATACAAATTGAGTAGTCCATGCGCAAGATAAGGCAACATCAAGGATAGTGTGAGTTTAGGACCACCTTGGTACCGTGCTTAGCGTGAGCAGCTGCGGAACGAGAGGTCCTTGGTTCAAGTCTTCCCTCGAGTGAAAAGTTTACTTTCTTTGTTTTCGCAAAGATATGATCTGTCCGTTCTTTCATTGACGTCTCTGTTCACTTCAATATGTTTAGTGTCTGTGTTTTGCGACCGCGCCGCTTACCGGGCGACTGGTGGACGAAAGGACGTGCCTCTCCAATGGGAACCGAAAACATTTGATCGCAAGGTCATAGGTCAACCGATTCCTCCACAGGAAAACACGTCTGATATATTCTATACGACACTGGTGACGGCATGTGCGTCACATGACAGTAATATGTCGTCGAACCACCTAACTTGTACACTAGGCGAATGGGTAAAAAGATTCTTCTACCTTGCCCGATTTAGATTTTCTTGTGGATGTGATAATCACTCCCAAAAAAGCGATGAAAACATAGGAGTTTGTCACATAAACTGAAACAAATGAATGCAACAGTTTCACAGTAGCACAGTTTTCCCTGTGCTCCGTCAAAACATGTGTTTTTAACGTTTTCAAATTTTTCCGTGTGTAGACCGTCAAATCCTGCATATGTCCAAGCAAATCTGAACATATCCTGGAATTTTGGAGAGCGAAGTTGATTATGTGTGAGTGCCTGAACTTTGATAATTGTCTGAAAATAAAAAAATTGAACTTTTCACTCGAGGGAAGGCTTGAAACAAGGACCTCTCGTTCCCCAGCTACTCACGCTAACCACGGGACCAGGGCACTCCTGCGCTCACACTATCTTGATGTTCCCTATCTTGGGCATGGACCACTCAGTTTGTATATTTTGGTTATTTTTTTCATAGTTCCACACAACTTCTTCCTGTTTTCTCGATTGATGTGTGTTCAGTTTTTCAAGACCTATCCACTGTGCCAACTTATAACTAAATCTGAGGTGGGGGTGCGATGGGGAGGTTCCCTTGTCAGAGCCATTTCAACCATTTTTGAGCTGCCAGTGACCGTGTTGACAAACGCGTTCTCCGCCTGGTTTCCTAAAACCGAAAAAGAGAGCGATATAAAAATAGTACGTGCGACGGCAGTCTCGTACGCTATCATCTACGCTATGAGAACAACTGATACTAACTTTCCAGACTGTTTGCAACTGCCCTGTATTCACTTCGTACATCAGCCTATGATGTGCAGATTCGTCCCTCTTCTCCTGTAAGCAACGTTCAAGTTCACCTTCAGATTCACCAACCCGCCTTGTGATAACACGTTCTCGCGTAGCTTTAACTCCATGGTCATCATGTCATATACACTTTGGGTTTAGGCGTCCTTGTATGTTCCACATTTAAGTTGAATGCAGCTGATGTTCCCATCTCTTCTTAGGACACCTGATATCCCTTTTGCCTTGAGGTATATATTTGAATATTAATTTAGATATTCGTTCTTCCGACATATTTTTTATGTTTTCGTACCACTTCTTCTTTTACTCCTCTATTTTCTGAAGTATGTTTTTGACATCCAGTACATTCCTTATTTCACTATTTTCATCCGTTCTAACAAGCTAGAGGTCTTAGGACTCTCATCTCTGCTGCCTCTGTCCTCCTTTGACTGACGATTAGAATCCAAGTGTCTGACCCATACATTGGAACTGGTACAGCCATCACATTATGAAGTTTTAGTACTGTCGCTCTTATAACTTTTTTGGTGTCATTGATAATACTGTGAAGCACTGTTTACTTCTACATCTACACCTACACCACACTCAGCACGCCACATAATGGTGTGTGGCGGAGGGTACTTTTTGTACCACTAACTGAGCCCTCCAACCCTGTTCCACTTCAAGAATAGCACGTGGGAAGGTAAGCCTCTGTATTGGCTCTAATTTTTCGAATTTTCTCCTCTTGATTATTATGAGAGACGCATGTACGGGGAAAGTAATACGTTGTCCGACTCTTCCCGGAAAGTGCTCTCTCGAAGCTGCAATAGAAAATCTCCGTGATGCGCAACGCCTCTCTTGTGACGTCTGCCAGTGGAGTTTTTTGAGCATCTCCGTAACGCTCTCGTGCCGACTAAACGAGCCCGTGACGAAACTTGCCGCTCTTCGTTGGACCTTCTCTACCTTCCCCATCAGTCCTGTCTGGTAGGGATCCCAGACAGATGAACAATACTCAAGAATGTGTCGAACAAGCGTCTTATAAGCCACTTCCTTCGCGGATGAGTTACATTCGCTTAGATTCTTCCTATGACTCTGAGTCTGGCATAAGCTTTTTGCATTATATGTTTTATACGGTTATTCCACTGAAGGTCGCTCCGGACAGTCACTCTTACATATTTTACAGCAGATACTGCTTCCAGTGGTTTGTCATCAATAGTGCAGCTATACACTAGTGGGTTTCTTTTCCTATTTATGCGCAACATGCTCCATTTTGCGCATACATACGAAAAGAAATCCACTACTGTAGTGCTACGCTATTGATAACAAAATGGTTCAAATGGCTCTGAGCAATATGTGACTTAACTTCTGAGGTCATCAGTCACCTAGAACTTAGAACTAATTAAACCTAATTAACCTAAGCACATCACGCACATCAATGCCCGAGGCAGGATTCGAACCTGCGGCCGTAACAGTCGCTCGGCTCCCACCTGTAGCGCTTAGAACTGCACGGCCACTTCGGCCGGCTATTGATAACAAAGCGCTGGCAACAATATTTGCCATAAAAATTACTTAAATTGTGATACACACAATGTAATCTTAATTCTGAATATCTGTTAACTAGTCACACTCAAACAGAAGAGCATAACTTTTGTACGTGATGGCTAGTTTAGTATCGAGTGCGGCTTATGGTCAGCGAAAAGTATACGCGTATCTTTATTTTTTTATTTTATATTTGAAAACAGTCAGAACAAGGTCGAAGATTACTCTCATTCGACCATCAGCTGGCAAACAAATCAGACCCACACAAGTTACTTAAAATATCATCAAATGTTTATTTCGTATGAAGTCTATATAGAAAATATTTCTAAAAGTCCAAGAATAATACGGAAACACCTCATCACTTTCACTGTATAAAGATCTTTACAGTCCACAATAGGAAACAGGAGACATTTGGCGTGCAAATTTATCATAGAATTCCATAAAAGCGAACAGAATCTTTTCTCTCCCAGGAACAGCAGCAGAAATAGAGATGTGAATGCGCGCTCTGCCATTGGCTCTGCACCCTTACGATATCCGCTACCACAATATACACTTTGACATACAGAACATGAGATATAACGAGACATCGTATCTTTTTCATTTCTTCAGAACTGTTGCAACTTTTCCCCTTCGAATCTGACCGGTATACTTTCGTTTTGTTGGAGATATGTTGACAATAGTATCGGACAGTCCTTTCGAGAAAAATGAATGTCGCTGTGTCTCTTTCTCCACTGTTTCATACCGTGGTATTCAGCTAGTGGTATATTCTCTGGCCCCGAACACGCTGGTATAATTATTAGCTCGTTGCACTGCTCATTCTCATCGCCTGATTGACGTACTGAACAACACAAATGAGACACGGATTGCGATTCACACATTTAAAGTACTTCAAAAAAATACCATAAATTAATTTCCATTTTTGGATTTTTTTTACATACCACCCCTTCTCATCCCGATAAGCACCACTAGGGATAGTCGGAGTATTCTATTTCCACAGTATTTTTATGCGAGACGTCAGAAATGTAGTGAAATTCCCACAATATAGATTGAGTGTATACTTGCCAAATTTGGTTGAAATTGCTCCAAGTATTGTATGTACGAAATTTAAATGAAATTGCTCCAGACATTTCTGATTTTCGCTTCTGTCTAACCCCCTTTTCACCGCCACGCCTATTCCTGTGGGAGGTGAAGGTGACGGACTACAGCGCCTAGGTGACGCCTAACTTTTGTCAGTTAGTTTCTCTTGCCAGTAGAGACAGATGAGTGCATGCACTGTAAGCAGGTCTTTGTTCTAGTGGCAATCTGATTGCGCGCGTCGTAACTCGAGTATATCGCAAGTTGGAACAACGGACAGACATCAAGTTCCTCCAGAAATTAATCAGAACCCACCACAGAAACGTTTAAATGATGCAGAAATTTACAGCGGCGCAGTGACGCAGTGTCGCAGTGTTGTGTTAATGGACATCGACATTATTGACAGGGAAAGGCAGTGTGGAGAATGACGTGCGTATGGTCACCCACAAACGATTCGAAATGAACGCAAGAGTGACGAGGTTGCAATGTCCGTGTTTGCCAACCGCTCCCAAACGTAACGATCTAACCGCAGCAGTGGGCCTGAGCCGCGATACGTGCTACATAATTTGGACCGATGGCCTGAATATGTCGAATGTTACCCAGCATAAAGTGGCGCACATCCTGACGCAAGACCAACGTGATGATCGCATGAAGGTTTTTTGGGCTCTGGTCAGTAGCGTTAACGATGACCCAACGTTCCTCTACCTGGCCGTAACTGGAGACGAAACTTGGGAAAACGCGAGTACTGCCACGACAGAAGAACCATAACAAGACAGGTTAAAAGGCAAGATGCTGTTTGAACTGTTTTATATTCAAATGGAGTTATTCATATGGAATTCATTATAACGGTGCAACTGTAATCAAATACCGCTACAAGGAAACCCTTGGCCGCTTACTCGGTTCAACTCGTCGTTAACGTCCCGAGCCTTTACAAGAGAAAAACTGGCTGTTTCCACGCGACAACGTCCCTGCATGTCGCTCTCTTCTCGTCCAAGGGGAACCTGCAAGGTAACTGGTCACCGTATTACCAAATCCTCCGTATTCACTTGATCACTCAACATGCGATTTTTATCTCTTTCACTGCATGAAAGCACTACTATGTGTACGTAGATTTCATTCGGTTAAAGAGGTCATGGCTGTCGCAAGAGAAGCAGTACGGGACCTTTCTGCCAACAGGTTTCACCGGCACATCCAGCAGTTATACAGGCGTTGACAGTCTTTTTTAATCGCTAACGGCGACTGTTTAGGAGAAAAATGTGACTGTTAATCTGTTTAAGTGTACGCCGTGGTCGTACGGCCCTCATGCCAAAAGCCAGTTACAAAAATTAGCAAAAACAGATGTACGCCGTGTTACGCTACATCTTGGGAGACTATGGATTCTTCTCGGCGCTTACTTTCCAGGCGTCAGTCTCAGAACTTAGTGGCTGAAATGTATACTGTATAGATGAGAACTGAGCAAGTCGCCCAATGCAGAACGTTGTCTGACCACAGCATGCTGTTTGCGAAAAGGAAGGAAGATTAGAGTTTAATGTCCCGTCGACATCAAGGTTATCGAATCCGAGGGAAAGCTCGAAAACTTTCACGAAGGGGAAGAAAATCAGCCGTGTCCTTCCAGAGGAACCATCCCAGCAATTGCCTGGAATGATTTAGCCGGCCGTTGTGGCCGATCCGTTCTAGACCCTTCAGTCCGGAACCGCGCTGCTGCTACGGTCGCAGGTTCGAATCCTACCTCGGGCATGGATGTGTATGATGTCCTTAGGTTAGTTAGGTTTAAGTAGTTCTATGTCTAGGGGACTGATGACCTCAGATGCTAAGTCCCATCGTGCTCAGAGCCATTTGAACCATTTGAAAGATTCAGATATCACATGGAAATCGTAAATCTGGATAGTCGGACGCAGGGATCTGAACCGTCGTCCTCCCGAATGCGACCATTGTGCCAACCACTAGATAAAGACTACCTGTTTGCAATTTTCCACTGGATACTGTCTGAAGATGTAAGGATCTTCGCCTAGGCGACTACTTACTGTGGTTCTACTATGAAGGCACGGGTCGAAATAAAATATTAGGGCGCAGTAACTACAATAGAGAACAAGGATACACACGTAGCAGAACACGAGGGCAGAAACAGAGGGAAACTATTGACAATTGCGGGTCGGCGTGAGCGCGATTTTCGAATATGGCGCCGCCCACTCGCGTTTGATGACGTCATTGCCTCCCACGGCGGGTCGGCGCTCTACCGGGCAGGTTAAAACTTGCTTTCCTGACCTTCTGTTAATTCGATTCACCTCTGGATCGTTCTGGACTCTGATGTCGTGAATACAAGGAAGACTCCTTGCCCATTCTGGATACATCATTTCACATATTGTTTTAACTTCGTTGAATTTTAACAAACTGTACTCTGAAGAACAGCTACTAGCCCTTTCGTGAATGAAATGAAAAAGAAGAAGAAAATCTGTGCTGTCAGATGTATTAGTTTCTGATGACGATGGTGGTGACAGCTGTCGACAGTTAGGTTTAATAACCAAGGTAATATAATCCAAGCTGCCAAATAGTTAAATCAGGATATTAGGATTGAACTCTATAGCATCATAGTCACTGCAGAACCTCGCTCAGTCTCATTGTCATCAGAGACGCGTTTTGGAATTTCGTGCACGTTACAGACCCCAGCGTCAGTACATCTTACCCAGGATACGGCAACCACAAGATTTTAAATATTTGAGTAGAGAAGTTCTCCAAAATATAAAATGGAAGCGATTACACTTGGCACCTTGCATTACTTACTATGACCATTGATTGGGTCAACTGCATTCTAGTTCAAATAAGCCTTTGTACTACAACCACAGTGACAAGAAAAGTCGTTTGCTAACACATACATCTGTAAGTTAAAGGATCTTCGAGATACAGTGGAAAAACATAAATTAATACAGTTAAAACACCGATGGAAAAAAATCGCAATAGCAAAAAATAATTAACGTAGAGTAATAAATTTCTGGAACATATGTAAGTGATTAGCATTGCAAGATCACGGGTTAATAAAAGCGAGAGACAGGTCGTTGGAGATTTGAAATGTTGGTACATTAACAACCGGGTAACCGCCAGAATGTTGAATGTAAGCATGCAAACTTGCAAGCATTGTGTTTTAAAGGTGCCGGATGTCAGTTTGTGGGATTCTGTTGCATGCCTGTTGCAACTGATCGGTCAGTACAGGGACGTTCAATGCTGTTTGGCGATGACGCTGGAGTTGTTGTCAGATGATGTCCCATATATGCTCTACTGGAGACAGAGCTGGTAGTCGAACAGGCCAAGGCAGCATGTCGACTTTCTGTAGAGCATGGTGGGTTAAGACCATGAAACATGGTCGAGCGTTATTCGATTTGAAAACACCCCCTGGAATGCTGTTAATGGATAGCAGCACAACAGGTCGATCCACCAGAGTAACGTACAAATTTGCAGTCAAAGTGCGTGGCATAACCACGGGACTTCTCCTGCTACCATACGAAACTGCACCCCAGGCGATTACTCTAGGTGTAAGCCCAATGTGTCTAACACGCAGATATCTTGGTTTCAGGCCCTCATCTGGACCGTTTCTAACAAACACTGCAAGACAGAACCAGCTTTCATCAGGAAACACAACAGACCTCCACTCTGCGCTCCAATGAGCTCTCGCTTGACGTCACTGAAGTCCAAATGCATTCAGTTTGTGGTCAGGGCATCTGACACGGAGCGTAGCCGATTTGTAGCAGTGCGCTGTATCACTATGGTGACATCTGCTGCTCACATTGCAGCAGCAGATGTAGTGCGATACGGCAGAGCCATACGCCGAACACGATGGTCTTCACTCTGGTGACACTGCCTTGTGGGACTCGGCCTTCTTGCGAGCGTACACTCCTGTAACCATTGCTGCCAGCAAATACAGGGTGTTTCAAAAATGACCGGTATATTTGAAACGGCAATACAAACTAAACGAGCAGCAATAGAAATACACCGTTTGTTGCAATATGCTTGGGACAACAGTACATTTTCAGGCAGACAAACTTTCGAAATTACAGTAGTTACAATTGTCAACAACAGATGGCGCTGCGGTCTGGGAAACTCTATAGTACGATATTTTCCACATATCCACCATGCGTAGCAATAATATGGCGTAGTCTCTGAATGAAATTACCCGAAACCTTTGACACCGTCTCTGGCGGAATGGCTTCACATTTAGATGAGATGTACTGCTTCAGCTGTTCAATTGTTTCTGGATTCTGGCGGTACATCTGGTCTTTCAAGTGTCCCCACAGAAAGAAGTCACAGGGTTTCATGTCTGGCGAATAGGGAGGCCAATCCACGCCGCCTCCTGTATGTTTCGGATAGCCCAAAGCAATCACACGATCATCGAAATATTCATTCAGGAAATTAAAGACGTCGGCCGTGCGATGTGGCCGGGCACCATCTTGCATAAACCACGAGGTGTTCGCAGTGTGGTCTAACGCAGTTAGTACCGCCTCAAATTCACGAAGAATGTCGAGATAGCGTGATGCAGTAATCGTTTCGGATCTGAAAAATGGGCCAATGATTCCTTTGGAAGAAATGGCGGCCCAGACCAGTACTTTTTGAGGAGGCAGGGACGATGGGACTGCAACATGGGGCTTTTCCGTTCCCCATATGCGCCAGTGCTGTTTATTGACGAAGCCGTCCAGGTGAAAATAAGCTTCGTCAGTAAACCAAATGCTGCCCACATGCATATCGCCGTCATCAATCCTGTGCACTATATCGTTAGCGAATGTCTCTCGTGCAGTAATGGTAGCGGCGCTGAGGGGTTGCCGCGTTTAAATTTTGTATGGATAGAGGTGTAAACTCTGGCCCATGAGACGATACGTGGACGTTGGCGTCATTTGGACCGCAGCTGCAACACGGCGAACGGAAACCCGAGGCCGCTGTTGGATCACCTGCTGCACTAGCTGCGCGTTGCCCTCTGTACGAGGTCGCCCTACCTTTCCAGCACGTTCTACATCTACATCTACATCCGTACTCCGCAAGCCACCTGACGGTGTGTGGCGGAGGGTACCCTGAGTACCTCTATCGGTTCTCCCTTCTATTCCAGTCTCGTATTGTACGTGGAAAGAAGGATTGTCGGTATGCTTCTGTGTGGGCTCTAATCTCTCTGATTTTATCCTCATGGTCTCTTCGCGAGATATACGTAGGAGGGAGCAATATACTGCTTGACTCTTCGGTGAAGGTATGTTCTCGAAACTTCAACAAAAGCCCGTACCGAGCTACTGAGCGTCTCTCCTGCAGAGTCTTCCACTGGAGTTTATCTATCATCTCCGTAACGCTTTCGCAATTACTAAATGATCCTGTAACGAAGCGCGCTGCTCTCCGTTGGATCTTCTCTATCTCTTCTATCAACCCTACCTGGTGCGGATCCCACACTGCTGAGCAGTATTCAAGCATTGGGCGAACAAGCGTACTGTAACCTACTTCCTTTGTTGTCGGATTGCATTTCCTTAGGATTCTTCCAATGAATCTCAGTCTGGCATCTGCTTTACCGACGATCAACTTTATATGATCATTCCATTTTAAATCACTCCTAATGCGTACTCCCAGATAATTTATGGAATTAACTGCTTCCAGTTGCTGACCTGCTATTTTGTAGCTAAATGATAAGGGACGTTCATCCGTCACGTTCCCAGTCCGTTGAAATTTTTCAAACAGATCATTTATTGTATCGCTTTTCGGTCCTTTGGTAACATTAAACCTCCGTTGAAAACTTCGTCTTGTTGCAACAACACTGTGTTCTAGGCGGTGGAATTCCAACACCAGAAAAATCCTCTGTTCTAAGGAATAAACCATGTTGTCCACAGCACACTTGCACGTCGTGAACAGCACACGCTTACAGCAGAAAGACGACGTACAGAATGGCGCACCCACAGACTGCGTTGTCTTCTACACTCCTGGAAATGGAAAAAAGAACACATTGACACCGGTGTGTCAGACCCACCATACTTACTCCAGACACAGCGAGAGGGCTGTACAAGCAATGATCACACGCACGGCACAGCGGACACACCAGGAACCGCGGTGTTGGCCGTCGAATGGCGCTAGCTGCGCAGCATTTTTGCACCGCCGCCGTCAGTGTCAGCCAGTTTGCCGTGGCATACGGAGCTCCATCGCAGTCTTTAACACTGGTAGCATGCCGCGACAGCGTGGACGTGAACCGTATGTGCAGTTGACGGACTTTTAGCGAGGGCGTATAGTGGGCATGCGGGAGGCCGGGTGGACGTACCGCCGACTTGCTCAACACGTTGGGCGTGAGGGCTCCACAGTACATCGATGTTGTCGCCAGTGGTCGGCGGAAGGTGCACGTGCCCGTCGACCTGGGACCGTACCGCAGCAACGCACGGATGCACGCCAAGACCGTAGGATCCTACGCAGTGCCGTAGGGGACCGCACCGCCACTTCCCAGCAAATTAGGGACACTGTTGCTCCTGGGGTATCGGCGAGGACCATTCGCAACCGTCTCCATGAAGCTGGGCTACGGTCCCGCACACCGTTAGGCCGTCTTCCGCTCACGCCCCAACATCGTGCAGCCCGCCTCCAGTGGTGTCGCGACAGGCGTGAATGGAGGGACGAATGGAGACGTGTCGTCTTCAGCGATGAGAGTCGCTTCTGCCTTGGTGCCAATGATGGTCGTATGCGTGTTTGGCGCCGTACAGGTGAGCGCCACAATCAGGACTGCATACGACCGAGGCACACAGGGCCAACACCCGGCATCATGGTGTGGGGAGCGATCTCCTACACTGGCTGTACACCTCTGGTAATCGTCGAGGGGACACTGCATAGTGCACGGTACATCCAAACCGTCATCGAACCCATCGTTCTACCATTCCTAGACCGGCAAGGGAACTTGCTGTTCCAACAGGACAATGTACGTCCGCATGTATCCCGTGCCACCCAACGTGCTTTAGAAGGTGTATGTCAACTACCCTGGTCAGCAAGATCTCCGGATCTGTCCCCCATTGAGCATGTTTGGGACTGGATGAAACGTCGTCTCACGCGGTCTGCACGTCCAGCACGAACGCTGGTCCAGCTGAGGCGCCAGGTGGAAATGGCATGGCAAGCCGTTCCACAGGACTACATCCAGCATCTCTACGATCGTCTCCATGGGAGAATAGCAGCCTGCATTGCTGCGAAAGGTGGATATACACTGTACTAGTGCCGACATTGTGCATGCTCTGTTGGCTGTGTCTATGTGCCTGTGGTTCTGTCAGTGTGATCATGTGATGTATCTGATCCCAGGAATGTGTCAATAAAGTTTTCCCTTCCTGGGACAATGAATTCACGGTGTTCTTATTTCAATTTCCAGGAGTGTATATCATTCACATCACTTGCAGCGCTATCTGTTGTTGAAAATTGTAACTACTGTAATTTCGAAAGTTTGTCCGCCTGAAAATGTACTGTTGTCCCAAGCATATTGCGACAAACGGTGTATTTCTATCGCTGCTCGTTTAGTTTTTATTGCCGTTTCAAATATACCGGTCATTTTTGAAACACCCTGTACATAAGGCGCTACATTACTGCCAAATCTTTCTGTAGTATCACAGAAGGAACATCCAGTTTCTCGTAGTCCTGTTACACGATCTCGGTCTCACTCAGTGAGGTGCTGATAACGGCGTCGTCGTCGCCTTAAAGGCTTTCTTAACTAACATCAACTCGCCTCGTACTTCCTCAAAGATAACTAACTCCCACTACCGTTACAGCGTGTATTTCGAAACAGACCTGATTTGCACCTTCTTAGTGGCGCTATTTGCGCCACTCTTTTTTTATGTCTTAGAACTCCTTCTTGTTGTTGCTATCTTTTCTCCGCCAGTGTAGAACCGCGTGTGATGTAAATGCCAGTGGAAAATCAGCCAGCGGCTAGCGAAAGTGTCACAGGCCACTCCAAAGTTTTACATATGATACATTATTAATTGACATAAAACCTCTTATGACGAATGTTTAATCCTCTGTAACTTGTAATGTAAAGTTTAATAGAATAAATGTGACTGGTTGTAGCTATTGTTGCTGCAAGTTCAAATGGTTCAAATGGCTCTGAGCACTATGGGACTTAACATCTGAGGTCATCAGTCCGCTATAACTTAGAGCTACTTAAGGACGTCACACACATCCATGCCCGAGGCAGGATTCGAACCTGCGACCGTAGCAGTCGCGCGGTTCCGGACTGAAGCGCCTAGAACCGCTCGGCCACCACGTCCGGCTGTTGTTCCAAGTGACATCCCCATTGTTTTCTGTTTTTGAAAACCTTTCAGAGATTTCAGCGTTGTAGCCTGTCTGAGTTATTGTAACGTACGTACCTTATGGTATTCTTTTTGTCATTAGATCAATCTCCAAGGTTTACTCGGCCGGATAGACACTCGCGTTAGCACGCCGCTTCTGGGATTCGGGGTGCCGCGTCGCCCCTGTATCGTATCCGCCAGGCTTTGTAACTACGAGGACCTGGACATGGTTTTCAAGCAGTCTCCCACATCCGACTAGGTGAATGCTGGGCTAGTACCCGTCCAGCCTCAGTTACGTGATTCACAAATGTTTCGTAAACGTTCTCACACTTTCACATTGAGTAATAATAACGTAACCAAATCCAGATTAACGTTCCGACCCCGTGCAGATATGGGCAGCGCGGGATTAGCCGAGCGGTCTTGGGCGCTGCAGTCATAGACTGTGTGGCTGATCCCGGCGGAGGTTCTAGCCCTCCCGCGGGCGTGTGTGTGTGTGTGTGTGTGTTTGTCTTTAGGATAATTTAGGTTAAGTAGTGTGTAAGCTTGGGGACTGATGACCGTAGCAGTTAAGTCCCACATGATTTCACACACATTTGAACTTTTTTTTTTTTTTTAAGATACGGGATAATGCAAGGAAAACAAGAACATCAAGCTTTAAGTTTCGAAAAAAAAAATGGTTCAAATGGCTCTGAGCACTATGGGACTTAACATCTATGGTCATCAGACCCCTAGAACTTAGAACTACTTAAACCTAACTAACCTAAGGACAGCACACAACACTCAGCCATCACGAGGCCTAGAAAATCCCTGACCCCGCCGGGAAGATAATTAAGCTAATTATTAAGTCATCTCCTCGATTATTAATGAAGACTGTAGTTTTTACA
The DNA here is from genome assembly GCF_023897955.1 of Schistocerca gregaria. Taxonomy (NCBI): domain Eukaryota; kingdom Metazoa; phylum Arthropoda; class Insecta; order Orthoptera; family Acrididae; genus Schistocerca; species Schistocerca gregaria. Next base: position 778,048,310 of record NC_064922.1, read on the forward strand.
ATTTGTAGAATTTAAAAGAGTCTTTGGTCACAAAAAAATTTTCTCTTACTTTGTAACCGGTTTTGATAAATGTGATCATCATGCGATATTTGTGATGATTATCAACCTGATGAACTAGTATACAAAACCAGTACATGGACAAACATCTATCATGACAGTCATATATATCGAAATCGGAAATTAACTTACTATCAACTGCTGCATTAGAAATCACAAATATTTAACTCTGGAACGCTGTGTGTCCTTCACTGTCACATTTCAATTGTTGTTTTTATTCCCCACGTCAGTTCCCCTACAGCTGTGATGTAATCTGCGTAAAAGCACAATAAATGAATGTTTAGGAGTTTTGCACCAAAACTTAATACTGGAAAACACACAGGAAGCCGATAGCAGCCAGCCGCACATGTGTTCCTCTAGCACTTGGGCCGTGGCAGCCCCTCACGAAGGCTTCGGGCTTGCTCGCTTATATTTTGTGACCGCATCATTACTGTTGTCTATCTTATTCTAGAAACGCGGATTTTCTAGCTGTTTTGAAGCTCTGCGCTACTACAGTAGCCTCGTACGTTACTAATACGATGTTGCACTATTAAGTTCTCCTGGTTCGATACGGGAATATGCCGCAAAAGAAAGAGTCCACATTTTGTTGGGACTGCTTAAGACATGTAGAACGCGTGGCGATTTCAGGGAGAGAAAGAGGGAGAGAGACAGACAGACAGAGATACAGAGGTATTTATAATTGCGAAGTGGCCGTGGACAAGAATAGTAGCCCGCAAGTTGCTCAACATGGACTCCATCCAAGACGACCAGACATAATACAGCCGACTGCGTGAGGTGACAGTGTGTACATATCTGCCGGAGTGAACTACATGATACTTCCTTCGAAGTAAATGTGCGCTGTTAAAATGCATACACCGCGTTTCGCCGTCAACGTGTATTAAAAAATTGCGAAGTTTAGTGACGGTCTGTATATGATTCTACAGAAGGTACCCTTTGCTTCATATATCTTGAGAAGCCTTCACTCTCCTCGTACTTCGCTGCAGTTCTGGACACCCAGGGTAGGTTCAGTTAAAAAATGTCACAATAATTTAATGTTCAAGCATCCTTTTACTATACATAATTTTAGTAGTGGTTTGCCAGAGCCAGTGTTTGCACAGAACATTTGTCAGGCTCAATCTCAGGGCTGTCTTTCAGTGTGAGTCAAAGCTCCTGTCTATTTCAGACGGCAGAAGAATTTCACTGAAATACTGGTGTTCATAACTTAAGGACGAAAGTGAATTTCACATCATGCGACACGTCAAGTAATATATCACGATACAATTTGGACGACACGTGGAAGGAACTGCTCCAGTATAATACAGAAGGTAACGCAGAGACTAACAGAAATGAAACTTCTGTTCAAAGATAATACACTACTGGCTATTAAAATTCCTACACCACAAATATGACGTGCTATAGACGCGAAATTTAACCGACAGGAAGAAGATACTGTGATGTGCAAATGATTAGCTTTTCAGAGCATTCACACAACGTTGGCGCCGGTGGCGACACCTACAACGTGCTAACATGAGGAAAGTTTCCAACAGGTTTCTCATACACAAACAGTGTTGCCTGGAGAAACGTTGTTGTGATGCCTCGTGTAAGGAGGAGAAATGCGTACCATCACGTTTCCGACGTTGATAAAGGTCGGATTGTAGCCTATCGCGATTGCGGCTTATCGTATCGCGACATTGCTGCTCGCGTTGGTCGCGACCTGATGAATGTTAACAGAATATGAAATCGGTGGGTTCAGGATGGTAACACGGAACGCCATGCTGGATCCCAACGGCCACGTATCACTAGCAGTAGAGATGATAGGCATCTTGTCCGATGGCTCTAACGGATCGTGCAGCCACGTCTCGATCCCTGAGTACACAGATGGGGACGTTTGCAAGGCAACAACCATCTGCACGAACAGTTCGACGACGTTTGCAGCAGCATGGACTGTCAGCTCGGAGACCATGGCTGCGGTTACCCTTGACGGTGCACCACAGACAGGAGCGCCAGCGATGGTGTACTCAACGACGAACGTGGGTGCACGAATGGCAAAACGTCATTTTTTGGGATGAATCCAGGTTCTGTTTACAGCATCATAAAAATCACGGAACGCATCCCTGAAAAGGCGCACATGAGGAAGGAGTACAGCGTCACAGCGTCGCCCGTGAGTACGGGTTAAATGAACTTCTAGTACAAGATAATTATACTTGTAAAAGGAACGATTATTGTCAAATATTTTACATTAGCTTGCATACAGGATAGAGTTGAGACACATATCATCCAGTTGAGCCACTCTTATATTTTTCATATGTGATATGTATTATGGTAAATTTGGAAATAAAGAAGATGTGTACATTTGTTTACATTTATCTCAGAAGCTGTTATCTGTTTATGCTGGCGAAACGCCATGAAACAAATGAACACCAGACAGCCATAACAACACGTAATGACGGCAGAAACTGTGCTTGGCGAACAAATCTTACAAAATGCGTATGTAACGACAACAATATAAGAAATAAGCGAGTTAACTTGACACAAATATGGGAAAAACCACAGTATGAAAAAATGTTAGCAAGAAGCTAAATAAGGCGCTGTTTAACGACTCTCAGCCAGAAATCAACAATAAACAGAGAAAAAAGTTTTGTTATTTGCAGTTGACAAGCTATATATTATGTAGTAGATTTAAAGGCACCAGCATAGACAACCAATAGCTTCGTGTGGAGTATGTAAACAGATGTATACATCAACTTACAAATTTATTATAAAGGTAAAAATTTTAGACCTGTCGTAAATGAACAACACATAGTGTCCCTACTAGTGAAATACGTCTTCAGCTCTGTTCTGTACACAAACAAATGTAAAATATTTGACAATAATGGCTAGTTTTACAAACATAAATATCTTGTTGCCCCAAGAAAAGGTTGACATGTGACAAGAATTTATAGAAAGTAAATAAACAATTTTTTTTTTATTTAGCGTATGACTAATACAGACATATCATGAAGTTACATATACATATGTACATATTGACACACAAGAAACTTAAGTTTGTCTTTACAACTGAATATCCAGTCCTTCAATTCAGCGCACTGCATCTGGAGTTGCTAGCAGGAAGTCCTCTTTGGCGCCGTGATAGGCTCGAATCCTGCATTCACTGACTGTGTGGTGAACAGTTCGGTATGGAGCCCCGCAGTCACAAGTTGGATCAGACAGCTTCTTACACTTAAGGAGAGCATCGCTGCATCGGCCATGGCCGGTACGGATTCTGTTGAGCATAGACCAGGTCTTGGGTGGTAAGTCGAATCCACTTGGAAGTTTAGCACCTGAGAAGATGTTATGCAGGTGCACATCTGTCACTGCTTCCCACCGACCTTTCCATACTTCAAGAGGTTTGAAATTCTTAGCAACCATGTCAGCAGCATCGCACAGAGTTGGATGGCGTGATTTCAGTCTCTTGCGATTTAAAAGTGGCAGGTCGGTATGCACGGGTAGGTTAGAATTCCTGGAGATCTTGTGGAATTCTCTGGTAAGGGCAGTACATCTGCGTAGATCAGGAGGCATTATACCGGTTAACAGTGGAAGCCAATAAACTGGAGTAGGTCTGATTGTGCCAGATATTATGCGCATTGTCGTATTCAGCTGGGTATCAACAAGCCTTGTATGATGACTGTTCATCCAAACAGGTGCACAATACTCAGCACTTGAGTACACCAAGCCCAGAGCTGAAGATCGCAGGGTGGTTGCTGAAGATCCCCAGTTAGTTCCGAATAGCTTATGGAGGATGTTGTTTCGAGTCCTCAGCTTTTGAGCTAAGTAAAGAAGGTGTTGTTTGAAGCATAGTGTACGATCCAGGATGACACTAAGATATTTTGGGTTCCAATTGTGACGAAGGATTCTGCCTCTGAAACTCACTTACAGTTTTACGTTCGCCAATTGGTTATTTAGATGGAAGCAACACATTTCTGTTTTACTTACACTGGGTTGGAGTCTCCAGATTTTGATGTAACTGGCTAATGCAGACAGGTCATTGGCTAAAATCTCTTCTGTTGTCTTCATTTCCTGGTGTTTGACGGCTGGAGCCAGGTCATCGGCATAGCAGTATTTTCTGGACGAAGTGTCAGGTAGTTCAGATAGATATAGGTTGAACAGTAAGGGTAAGAGAACTGATCCTTGAATAGGTAGAGTTGCTCACGTCCATAGGCTTAACCTTAAAATATCCTACACGTGCCTCCTGGGTGGTGCTAATTGAGCAACAGTGATTACAGGCAGCCAGACTATCCATAGGATCTCCTGGCAATGACATATCAACTAAAGAGCAGAAACCTTTTCAGAGCTCATTAACAAGAAACATTGGACCAACTATCAGACTCCTTCAACTGAATAAACAAATAAATCCACTGAAGACAGCACAAAAAATTCTGAAACACGTCGCAGTGAAATCAGAAACATAATGCAGGGTCCTACCCACTCGTCTCGTATCGGGTGCCTAAAGCATGCTGCATTCTCGGAATGCTATACAACATTTCAAGCAAATCACATTAATAGTTTTTATTACAAATAAGAAGATTGACAATACTTAACTATGAATTTACAACGGTGTTGCAAGCGATGGGTGACATGCAAACAGTCTATGTCTTTTGCTGTAGACAATGCCCATACAGGCACTGATAACTGCTGTCTTTAATATCACTGTTAATCTAGGCCTCTCTGCTATAGCTGGTCTAGTAATGTGCTACTAATGTCCGTCTAGTACTGTGCGGCCGAAACTGGCTGGAGCGGTGATAATATTCACCTCTTGTAGAGGGCGCTCCTGTCGTGGTGGCGTCCTGGTCAGCGCGTTGTTGGATGACGTCGTCTCAATCTTCTCTGCGGTTGCGTTCTTCGTGCCGTCGCTTGTCGTGACGCCACAACTTTCCCTCCCCCCTCCCCCCTCCCCCTTCCCCCCTCCCACCCTCCCCCCTTCCCCCCCCCCCCTCCAAAGCGACGGACCGTCGCCGTGTAGGGAGCGCGACGACGGCGGAAGAGGTAGGAGGGTGGGCGCATCGCGGGACCGGAAGCTGTGGCTGCAGGGGACGCCAAGCTTCCGGTCGGGCCGCACCCCGCCTTTCGGCCTACGCTCTGGCGGAAGCGTCCGCAGTAAAACGACCAGACGGGTACGCGTCCACCTCCTGATGTCGTGAACCAGATGAAGAAGGCGGCGACTGCTGTGGTGTGGTCGGGTAGGACGAGAGGAGGCGGAGGAGGCGAAGGTTCCGTCTCTGTGGCGTCCTCCCGCGGTGTTGTGGCGTCACCCTCTGGAGGCTGCTGTGGCCGCGTTGTCCTCGTGCGAGGTGCCGGGTCTAGCAGTGTATTTAACACTATATTCTTCTAGAATCTTCATATGAAACTGATGCTCTAAGCCCCCCATCCCCCCCTTTTCTAACTCCGACTTTTGCTGTTGCACATGGATTAAGAAGAAACGCGAACTGACTGTAATCGACCCTGCAAATGGAGTAGAAAAGAGTTTGGCACCTGCAATAATTTCATGGAATAGAAATTCATTAGATAAAGGAAATTTTCATTCACATAGTGAGAAATGAAAGGGTTGCTTTACCGATTCCCAGAATGAAAGTTCTGTACAAAATAACAATTTGATTTATTATGACTAAACTCAAAATAATAAACAAAACACATGAAACATTTACAATGCGTCAAATTAGATATTCAAATAAATGTTGTGAAGGTGAAGTTGTCCATAAACTAGCTTGTGACGTTTATGACCAAGTGGTATGTGGAGCCAATTCCTTGCAACTCAAATCTTAAGAGAAACATCCAATCAACCCAACATTAATTGCTGCTACAGTAGTGAGACCTCAGACAATGAGCATCCAAGGCAGAACCACGTAAGAAAAGAAGGGAACAGGCACGCTCTGCTGAGCTCTGGTTATCACAGAGCAAAATTCCCTAGTCTGCCGGCGCTGCTGACATACATTACCAAGCTATGTTTTTAACTGCAAGGACACGATCTGGCCGTACCGGAGGCGATGGCTGGTTGCTTCGACGTCCCGTCGTGGTGACGATAATGTCGCGAGTATAGCCCGAAACAAATTCTCCCGGACTGGTTGTTCCAGACTAAAGACTTCCTAGCAACACAAATACGCATCTGAGGGAGACGAAGAAGGCTCGCTACACAAGCACTGACGGTACAGTGAGTGATTTTAACAAGAGAAGTCACACAGTAACTCCGATACAGTCAACTTTAGCCAAAACTGCTCAAGACGGATAACATAGGCCGCTTGTACGCAGAACGCTCAATTGCAACTGTACTCGGAAAGTTACATTGAAGTCGAAACTTCAGCAACTTCGTCAAACAGTTACAATTAAATGAAAGTATATTAGACAGCCAACGGAAGGCAGGCTGTCCAGAGCAGCGAGAGCTCAGTCTTGTAACCTATTGTGACCGAAAGGCGAGAGCCGACTCTCTCAAGAGCACCTGTACAAGCCGAACACAGAACATTCCCGCCCCCACGACAGTGGCCGTGGTTAAACGTTCCAATCAGCAACTCGAAAACCGGCGGAAAATTCAACTCTATTGCCGACGCACTACTATTCCAGCAATGGAGATACATGGCGCCAATTTCTGCGCCGATTTTGCTACGTCACAGAGCTATTCCCTGAGCCAGCCAATAACAGTTATGATTTTGCAGAAAACGCGGGAATTTCCCGCCAAGTCATTCCCACGCCTCGCTGGTAGCCGTCCAGAAAGTGTTTTCAGTAAGTTTCTGCGAAGTAACGGAATCTCTAGCCCAGCCGCTCCGTCAGACCCCTGTGGGCATGTCGCTCCCGCTCTTATGACAATGTCGGCGTCTGGAAAGCACCCACTCGACTCCCTCACACCCGTCGGCTCAACCCTTTCAAGTTCAGCAGAACCCGCCTGTCACCGGACCACCCGGGAGACGAGAGACGCTGCGTGGGAAGTCCACGTGTGAAGGAACAGCAACTTCACAGCATGCAATTAGAGAGGAAAATCGAATTACTCAGAGTAGGATAGAAATATGAGAGGGGGCTCATGCCACCTCTCACACGGGATCCGTGAATCTGGGAGAAGAGCCATTGAAAGATCATTGTGCACATGACAGAGGCGAAGCTGATTTTGATGCCAGCCATCTGGACCTGAAATAAGATACATGCAATTGCCAATTCCACGGACGATATCGCCTCGCGACCACCGTCTGCTGCCGCTAGTAATCCTAAGACAATATCATTCGGCGCGAAGAGAGACCTTCCTTCGGCGCTGGATGCTGAGGAGAGTGGAGCAGTGTCCGATGGCGGCGGCCGTTAAGCAATTCCGCCGGCGATGGTGCATCTCGTGGTTGCAAACGATATGAAGCGAGAAACAGTTGTCCCTTGGCGCGCACAGTCACACGTGTGCAACGGGCGGCTACCGCGGCAGAGTTACGTGGCGCCTGCAACTTGGTACCGGCGCGTTCCGCCAGTCTGCGCTGGAGGCGTTCCCGCCAAACATTCAATCAGCCGCGAACTACGCACGATCACGATCCTTTTTCCGGCGCGGATGGCCACACAATGATATCACCATCCGCCAGTCATCGCTCCGGAATCAGCGGAGGAAGACTGGAGCCGCCGGGTTAAATAGCCGGAAGAAAGGACAGCAGGCGTCTTCCGACCCGCCGCGGACTGCCGCCCATAAGAGACTTCGACGCAGCCGGAACGTCCAGGTGCTACGTCTTCGCTACGCCGGCCAACGACCCCGAACTCTGCGCCTGTCTACCACATCGGCATCCGCCGGAAAGCGTAGGGAAAACCAGACAAAGGAACGTAAATTCAGTTCAGTTGCTAATATTTCAGTTCAATAAGATGGCATAATTCTTTGACTTGTTATACAATTTTTGCAGGAGCAGAAGCTTTTTGTTTTCGAAGGAAGTTTATCATTTGTAAAATTAAGCGGTGGCCTGGCTCCACCTAATAAAAAATTTTTGTTCGCAAATGTGTGTTAATCTGTGGATATAACAAGTTGCAATGGTTAATCCCCGCTGTGTGCGGAGCGAAGTTTGGCCATCTGCTGCTTGAAGGTTCTGACAAAACGTTCCACTTCGCTGGTTCACTATGCATGGAACGGTGCACTAATTCGATGCTGAATGACATTGCGTTCACAGAATGTTTCAAATTCATCTGATGTGAACTGAGCTCCTTTGTCTGACACTGTTACGTCAGGTCCTTCAAGGCGAAATATCGATGACAACGCCTGAATTGTGCTAGGTGACGTTGTCGAGTTCATTGGCACAGCGAAAGGAAGCTTGATGTACGAGTCAACAACAATCAAGAAACGAATGTTCCAAAAAGGTGTCAGTCACAAAGTCTATGTGTACACGCTGCCATTGCGATTGCGGCTTAGGCCAAGCAGAGAATTTTTGTGGCGGAGCGGACTGATTTTCCGCACATGGAAATTTTGGAAATTTGTGGTAAGTTGCTATGGGACCAAACTGCTGAGGTCATCAAAAAAATTGGCTCTGAGCACTATGGGACTTAACTGCTGTGGTCATCAGTCCCCTAGAACTTAGAACTACTTAAACCGAACTAACCTAAGCACATCACACACATCCATGCTCGAGGCAGGATTCGAACCTGCGACCGTAGCTGTCGCGCGTTTCCAGACTGTAGCGCCTAGAACCGCTCGGCCACCCCGGCCGGCGCTGAGGTCATCGGTCCCTAGGCTTACACACTGTTTAATCTAACTTAAACTAACTTAGGCTAAGGACAAAACACACACCCATGCCCGATGGAGGATTCGAACCTCTGACAGGGATAGACTCGCGAACCGTGGCAAGGCGCCCCAGACCGCACGTTCCGCACATGCGTGACGCTGTGACGTCATCTGTTCTATTTGGGTGTCCATTATAAGCCTTCAGTTGTGTGCTACCTTTAGACAGGCATGAGAAGTCTGACAGTTCATATGTGTGACGGTCGAGCAATGTGACAGAAGCACCCGTGTCCAACTGAAATTTCACACGTTTCCAACTAATAAGTAAATGACCAAAATGCTTGTTTGACTGACGTATCACTGAAGAAACTGCACGCTTGATAGGTTTAGAGAATGCCTATTGCAGACTCTGAATATACTTCATTAATGACATGGGCCTTGTGACAAGATTTCTGTGTATGGGCCAAATCTTATGTTTGTTCCGTTGCAAACATACCGATTGTACATGCCCTTTCGTACCACAAACGTAATACTGAGCTTGTCGGGAGGGGCAGTCTTGGCAATTGTGCCGTGAATGACACTGAGGGCAAGACTTAATTCTATTCGCCTGTGTAGCGATCTGCTTACGCGGTGCCGAGAGGTGCTGTTTACTCGGCTTGTCTAGCGCAAGCCGCCGCTGCGGAATGGGGCGATCGCAAGCAAGGGACTCAAACCGACAAACCGCTGGCTGCTCAAATTCATCGGCCGCCAGGGCATCGGAATCGGACTGATCTAGTATTTGCACTACCTGCTGAAATGATGGATCGGACTGTTTCAAAATCTGTTCTCTCAGTCTGTCATCAGGTACATTGTACACAATCGCATCAAGCTACGTAACATCTGAATACAAAGCACCGCAAACACATTTGAATGTGCATTTGCTTGTCATACCCTGCAAGTCTGTTACTCACTCGCGATAAGTTTGTTCTGACCCTTTTTTGCAATTAAGGAATTGATACCTAGCTGCTACCACATTCCCTTTTTGGTCATAATAGTTAGTTAGTGAAGCTACCAGCTGCTCATAAGACAGTTCAGTCGGAGTGGCGTTAGGAAAAAGTTTGTTTATGAATCGGAACACTGTCCTTCCTATCGTGGATAATAGACATGGAAGTTTCACAGTATCTGGTACATTGTGAGCGAGGAGGTACACCTCAGACAGTGACAACCACTCGAGTCATTCTTCTCATTGGTCATGAAACTGTCGAAAACGTGGTGCAGCAGATGTAGTAGTCGGTGCTTGTTCCGTCGGGCGCGTAGCATTGGCCAGTAGCTGCTGAGCCGAGTTGAGTAACGTAGAGATTTGCTGCATCTTGAACTGAAACATCTGCATGAACTGTGTGGCATTTAACACTTGCGGCTGTGGCGCCTGAGTACGGGACGGAACGGGAGGGGTGGGCATTTTGGAAGTGGTAAATGCGACAAACAGACAAGGCAAGCAAGAAAATATATAGATTTAGTGGGATTGCAACGGTGGTCTAGGGGTGCCGGCACGGTAGCTCAGCGTGTTCGGTCAGAGGGTTAGCTGCCCTCTGTAATAAAAGAGGTGAGTGAACGGATCAGCGCTAAACTTGAACGAGTGTCAGAGATGTCCGCCCCGAACACATGCAACGAAAATTATACCACTAAAAAAAGGGGGAGAGCGTCTTTGATTCATAATCAAAATGCCTTCGCTCCCGGGTTCGAATCCCACCGCTGCTTCAATTTTGTTTGATAATCGACTTTGGGGGCCGAAGATTTCCGCCATAAGAAGTTACCCTCATTCTGCCAACGGCCTTGTCAAAGAGGGTGGAGGAGCCGACAGAGGTTAAGGGCACTTTCTTGTCTTACGGGTGGGAAACTGCCCATAAAAGCGGAAAAAACAGCAATGATCAACGACATGAGGATGCAGAAGACAATGGAAATCATTGCATTAAAGACATGTAACGTGTATCCACAGGACATGTGGCCTGTATTTGATGAAGTGTCATGATGATTTCTCCTTTGGCAAAAGATTCCGGAATGGTTCCCCATTCGAATCTCCGGGAGCGGACTGCCAAGGCGGAGGTTACCATGAGAAAAAGATTGAATAAACAACGGAAGGATAACGTTCTGTGAGTCAAGTCGTGGACCGTCAAAATCTGGAACGTGGCAGGGAAACTAGAAACTGTGAAAAGGTAAATGCAAAGGGCCATTGAAGTGAAATGAAAGAAGAAAAGGCCGGCCGGCGTGACCGAGCAGTACTAGGCGCTACAATGTGTAACCGCGCGACCGCTACGGTCGCAGTATCGAATCCTGCATCGGGCATGGATGTGTGTGATGTTCTTAGGTTAGCTAGGTTTAAGTAGTTCTACGTTCTAGGGGACTGCTGACCTCAGAAGTTAAGTCGCATAGTGCTCAGAGCCATTTGAACCATTTTTTTGACATTAAAAGCAAGAGTGTGAACATTACGAATGCAACGGGAATTACACAGTTAGATGCAGAGCAGAGAGCGGACAGGTGGAAAGAATACATTGAAAGCCTCTATGAGCGGGAAGATTGTGTGATACAACAAGAAGAAATGGCAATCGATTTAGAAGAGATAGGGGATCCAGTATTAGAATCAGAATTTAAAGAGCTTTGGAGGACGTAAGATAAAATAAGGCAGAAGGGATAGATAATATTCCATCAGAATTTCTAAAATCATTGGGGTAACTGGCAACAAACGACTGTTAACGTTGGTGTGTAGAATGTATGCGTCTGTCGACTTACCATTTGACTTCCCCACAATTTAGAAGACGGCAAGAGCTGACAAATGCGAAAATTAACGCACAATCAGCTTAACAGTTCATGTATCCAAGTTGCTTACAAGAATAATATACTGAAGAATTTAAAAGAAAATTGTGGATGCGCTAGATGACGATCAGTTTGGCTTTAAGGAAACGTAAAGGCTCGAGAGAGGCAATTCTGACATTCCGACTAATAATGGAAGCAAGACCAAAGAAAAATCAAGACACGTTCATAGGATTTGTCTATCTGTAAAAAGCGTTCGACAACGTACAATGGTGCAAGATGTTCGAAATTCTGAAAAAAGAAGAGGTAAGCTATAGGGAGAGACGAGTCATATGCAATATGTACAACAGCCAAGAGGGAATAATAAGAGTGGACGACCAAGAACGATGTGCTCGTATTAAAAAGGGTGTAAGACAATGATGTAGCCTTTCGCCCCTACTGTTCAACCTGTACATCGAGGAAGCAATGACGGAAATAAAAGTTCAGGAGTGGAATTAAAATTCAAGGTGAAGGGATACCAGTGATACAATTCGCTGATGACATTGCTATCCTGAGTGAAAGTGGAGAAGAATTACTTTATCTGCTGAACGGAATGAACAGTCTAATGACTACACATTGTGGACTGGGAGTAAATCGAAGAAAGACGAAGGTAATGAGAAGTAGTAGAAATGAGAACAGCGAGAAACTTAACATTAGGATTGATGGTCATGAAGTAGATAATGTTAAGGAATTCTGCTACCTAGACAGGAAAATAACCATTGTCGGACGGAGCAAGGAGGACGTCAAAAGCAGACTAACTATGGCAAAAAAGGTATTCCTGGCAAAGAGAAGTCTACTAACATCAAATATCGGCCTTAATTTGAGGAAGAAATTTCTGAGAATGTACACCTTGAGTACAGCATCGTATGGTAGTGAAATATGGACTGTAGGAAAACTGAATCGAAGCGTTTGAGATGTGGTGCTACAGACAAATGTTGAAAATAAGGATGACTGATAAGGTAGGGAATGAGGAGGTTCTGCGCAGATTCGGAGAGGAAAGGACTGTGTGGAAAACACTGATAAGGAGAGGGAACAGGATGATAGGACATCTGTTAAGACATGAGGAAGCTGCAAAGGGCAAAAACAGTAGAAGAAGTCAGAGAATGGAATACATCCAGCAAATAATTGAGGAAGTAGGTTGCAAGTGCTACTCTGAGATGAAGAGGTTAGCACAGGAGAGGAATTCGTGGCGGGCCGCATCAAACCAGTAAGAAGACTGATGACAACAAAAAGTGAAGTGAAATGTGAAGAAGACAAGGATTTCTGGTCAGACGAGTAATGGGGTAATATCAACAGCAGCAGAAAACGGTACAACAGGAGTTAAATTCGTTACGAATAGGATGATAAGGCAAAAAGTGAGCTGCTGTAAACAGCTCAGTGATAGGGCTGTTTTCATTAGAATCTACTCTGTTCAAGAATCACAAGAGGAGGAGGTATACTTGGAAAAGGCTCAGAGACAGGCAAGGTTTCAGTTACATTACGTCATGGTCAGGCAGATATTCCGAAATCAGTTATTTTATTCTAAGGCTTACCTAGGAGCAGATACAGGCTCATATCATCTAGAAATGATTAACAGTTGGCTGAAATTTCAGAGACTAGCCAGGAAGAATCACTCCCAAAAGAAGTGGGATACAAAAGAACTAAGGAATGAAGAGATAACGCTTGAAGTTCTATTCTGAGATAATAAATATCTCATTAGACAGTTCAGTTGAACAGGAATGGACATCTCTAAAAAGTGCGATCACAGAAGTTGGTAATGAAAACATAGGTACAGGAAACCATGGATAAATGAAGAAATAGTGCAGTTGGTTTACGAAAGAAGGAAGTGCAAAGGTTTCTCGGAAATTCAGGAATATGGAAATGTAAGTCAGTTGTGAATCATATAAACAGTGTATCCAGGGAAGCTATGGCGGAATGGTTACATGAAAAATGCGAAGAAATTAAAATTAAATGCCTGTCGGAAGAACTGATTCAGCAGACAGGTAAGTCAAAACCTTCACTGAAATTGAAATCAAGTTTCGTAACTTTAAGAATGAACTGGAATTCCTTTTTTAAATGTGGGCGAGAGAACGGATAGGTGGAAAGAGTACATTGAAAGCCCGTATGAGGGGGAGGACTTGTCTGATGTACCGATAGGAGAAGAAACAGGAGTCGACAGGGAAAAGATAGGAGATCCATGATTAGAGTCGTAATTTAATAGAACTTTGGCTGACTCAAGATCAAAAAACGCAGAAGGCATGGATAGCATTCCACGATAATTTGTAACATCAGTGGTGGATGTGGCAACAAAACGACGATTCTCATTGATGTGTAGAATGTATAAGACAGGCAATATATCATCAGACTTTCGGAAAAAAACATCATTCACACAATTCCGAAGATAACAAGAGCTGGCAAATGCGAGAAGTACCGCATAATGTCTTAACAGCTCAGGTATCCAAGTTGCTCACAAGAATAAAAATGGAAAAGAAAATTGAGGATGTGTTAGGTTACGATCAGTTTAACTTTAGGAAGGACAAAGGCACCAGACAAGCAGTTCTGATGTTGCAATTGGTAATGCACGCATGACTCGAGAAAAATCAGGACACATTTACAGGACTTGTGGACCTCGAAAAAGTGTTGGCAATGCCAAATGGTGCAAGTTACAGGAGAAAAACAGATAATATATAATGTGCACTGGAACCAAGAGGGAACAGACTGGAAGAGGAAGAGCGAAGTGCTCAAATTAAAAAAGGCGTGAGGCAGGGAGTAATAGGGTAATGGGGCTCTGACCCCAATTTTGATATCAAATTGATATCTAAATTAATTAAACTGACCAATTAATTACCCTCCACGCCCAACCCTCCCTGGATGACGTCAGCTGGCGAGTGGATCCCCCCTCCCCTTCCCCTTCCCCCTCCCCCCTTTGCCTCTTCCCCTCATCCACATGTCCTACAGTCAGGAAATTCGAATTCTGGCGAGACATTTAAAAAAAGTGAGAATTTCAAAAATGGCGGGAATTTCTTTGTTTCAAGGCTTTTCTGACCCTCCCCCCCCCCCCCCCCCGTGCCCTTGAATCGGCGGAAAATTAAAAATAGCGGTGCCCTTTCCGGAAAGCACAAGAGCATCCCTCAACGCAGCCAAACTATCCAGATGAAGGAGAGGGAGCTTAGGTTAGTGTACTTTACTTGTTTTGGGCAGGAAACTGCAATAAATATCGGTCCTAATTAAGTTCAAAAATGGTTCAAATGGCTCTGAGCACTATGGGACTAAACTACTGTGGTCATCAGTCCCCTAGAACTTAGAACTATTTAAACCTAACTAACCTAAGGACATGACACACATCCATGCCCGAGGCAGGATTCGAACCTGCGACCGTAGCAGTCGCACGGTTCCGGACTGCGCGCCTAGAACCGCGAGACCACCGCGGCCGGCTCCTAATTAAGTTATTAATCATAAATATTGGGCTTCACTACACAACTATATGCATAGCACTACACAAGGAGCACCTAAATTCACAATACAGCTCAAAAATTGACCATGTCGTACAACTTGTGTTATCGTGCTGGGAAATACCACTCGAAACTAGTGGCATACGAACTCATACTCTAAATAGGATGATCCCTTCACCTTCAAGCTGGCGAAAAAAAGGTTGGAGTGGAAGTTACTGTTTATTTTTGGGGGAATTGTGTTCAACTGACATAATTTTGGTACTGAACAGACAGGAGTTTAATATTACCTGTAAGCATACAGCTGAGAACATTGTCTACCACTGTTCGCTACAAACGTCTCCCACTGCATTGCTTGACAATCACACTGCAGCACTGGTGATCGAAATTCAGGAAGGCCAATTCACGCTACGACAACTGTTGGAAATTGCTTCACTGTTCTAGTTACACATCCAAGTTGTCGTGAGAAATATCAGCACTCGTAAGCGACAGGTCATAATGCCACACACATACTGGGGCTTGGAAAAATCATCGTAATAACACAACTACAGCAAAAACTGACCCCAAAAGAGTGCACCAGGAGAGAGGGGAGGCAGTTGCATGTGTGTTCTCCCCGATGTGCGGTCACGCACAAATCAACTTAGAGCCAATCTTGCCTCTCACCCTTCATCCCTCCCTCCCTCTCCTCACCGTAGGTAGGGATATAGGCTTCTTCTAACTTGTTGCTGATGGTCCTCAAAGAGATCCCCCTGGTGGCAGTCATATACTGTATGAAACGTCCCCTTTTAACAATTATACAGGACTGGACTTAAACTGACACACATTATTTTTAGCGCAACGCAATCTGACTTTCAAAAATCCCTACAAAAGAATGGCCCTGACTAACATTAACCTATACCTTTCACAAATCACTTACCTCACCAAAAATCTTCGTTACTCGAACTACTGCAATACAGCGAGCGCCATTACTGCCAGCTAAATAAAAGATTCAAACTACGGAAGGCACTAACTACTGATAGGCATAGTTAGCAAATGAAAGATTTTAATAGAGGACAAACAATGTATTTACCTTAATAGTCATAATATATATAGCAGTTCATGACATCCATTCTTACGAATTTCAAAACTCCGCTATCTCTCTCCCCACATCCACCATTGCTGGGGGCTCACCTCCAATTGCGCAACGCTACGCGCTGTTAACATCCAGCTGCCCAACACTACAATGGCAGTATTACAACAATGCCAACCAGCCACAGACTGCACACAGCACAGCCAGTGATTTTCATACAGAGCGTTACGTGGCGTTACCAATATAAAAAAAAACCTACACAGCCTACTTACAACTGCCTCTGACCTGTGGAAAACAGTCACAAATAGACAAAAGACACCACAAGAGGACGCTTCCTGCAATCCGTTGAACATCTCTCTTGGAACCGGTGCCCCCTCCCCCCTTCCCCATGGAACAACAATCAAATTCCGGAGAACTCTCCACAATAATTTTTGAAACACCAGCTTCTACCATTTCTGGCTTTTGCACGCAGCCACGCAATCCACCCTAGGGAGTAGGCGTGGCCGGTCATAGCCGGAGGTCAAGGCGGTCGAGGCAGTTGGTCAGCACTACCAATGCCCGCACAATAGACTGCGATGCTTGCAGGCCACTGAGAAAACTGAGATTAATGACAGCTGTCACGAACGCGAGTTGTTTGTCTAAAACTGCAGCGGTGCCGCAATGTCCCTGCCACAACCGATAGCTCCCTCTGTTGCAAGCCGTTCTGTGAGGAAAGACATTTCATTGTACCAGTTATATTTAACGACTATACACCTTTTATAAGCGAGAATCTACTTAAAAAAATCGCAATCACGATTATAATAAATATTCTGCCACCACGAAAATAGGTGCAATCCATTTTCTTTTAGTTTTACGGGCAAAATCAGTATACCTTTTTACGTTCGACTGCAAGACACAGTTCGCATCTCTCTCTCTCTCTCTCCTCACCTCCCGTTGTTTTGCGAATTCCAATGATGTGGAAAAAAACAGCACTGCAGCCGATTACAGATGACCAAACTACAGAGGTCGGTGCTCTATAGCCATACGCCCGACAGATGAATTAACGTACCTCAAATCTATACAAGCCCACGCTGCTTAAAATCGAAAAAACCTTCCGCTATTTTGCTGCAAAAACTACCAATCACTGCAGAATGTCATCGGAGTAAAGAAAAAGCTAGAATTTAAACACCGAAGAAGAAAAAAAAACCTCTAAGTTAACCAATTTCTTTCAGTTATATGGACAAAATTACATCGTTTGAGAGTATCCCTGGCGTTCAAATCAATGTTTGTAAATAAATTGCCAAGCACTTGTGTATTAAGAAAATTTCAGACATCTGAAATAACATTACAGAACGCAGCCTTTCACACCATTTGCTCACTTGTCGGATAAAGCACAATCATTTTACGTTTGGCAACAAAAAGCTATAATTGAAGAGGGCGTTGTTGTTTTTTACGCTATGGTAGTCCCCGTTTTATCAATGGGATGCTATATTACAATGCCATTTACGAAATGTAAAAAATAAATCATGAGAGCATGCCTTGTAGTAGAACCTCCGAACTCACCTTTTAGAGAACCTTATAAGGTTCCATCGACACAATGAAAACAATTGCTATCTCAGTTGCTGTCACACCACTGTATAAGTTTGCTTCTTTGATGTTGGTGGAGCTGTAGTTGGTGATAAATTTTTGCTCAGCAGTTATCTCTGAGATCTCTGATATGTTTTTATATTTTATTTTTCTGCTCATCTCGCTCTTTGGAGGGTAGTTTCAATAAATTTTTCTGTTTGGCGTTTGTGTTCCTAACCGATCTGTTCATTTAGAATTGTGGAGGGTAATTTTGTGTGTGTGAATGCGTTTCAATCTCTTCAAGAACACGAGATTAGTAGAAAAACAAAATTTACAAACATTTCAAAGATCATGTTTGGATCAAATTAAAAATAACCACTGGAAAGAAAACGTTTAAGTGCAAAACAACATGAAGAAATTACCATACATCTCCCGCATTACTGCAGTATCTGGCATAACCAATTTTTAAAAAATGGGATTAAATTACATATGAGCATAGAACAACATGAACCCGAATCATTTAAGCAATAATATAGCTGGTAAGAGCAAACATATGACCTACAGAATACCGTTGAAGCAAACATCCTGTAACCATATAACATAGCTGACTCAACTGTCAATTCAGCTGTCAAGTAACGTCGTAACGAATTAGTCTTTCACAATGCGACAACTTCACAAATAACTGCTCTGAAACAGTATAACACCTAATACAGCTCCACCAACATCAGAGAAGCAAACGTATATAGTAGTGTGACAGCAACTGAGACATCGATGTCACATGGATACCAAGACCACCCGAGGGATGTAGCAAATCATAATTCTATAATACGTTAAATAATTCACTTCAAAATTCGAAATATTTTGCCAAACTATGTACTTCCCGCAGATAACCTGGAGATGGCGCTCACGCCTAAATAGGCTTATTCTAATAAACGATGTAATCCAACACATTAGCGTCTTGGTCTCATAGCATAACATACAGGGTGGTCCATTGATCGTGACCGGTCCAAACATCTCACGAAATAAGCGTCAAACGAAAAAATTACAACGAACGAAACATGTCTAGCTTGAAGGGGGAACCAGATGGCGCTATGGTTGGCCCGCTAGGTGGCGCTGCCATAGTCAAACGGATATCAACTGCGTTTTTTTAAAATACGAATCCCTATTTTTATTACATATTCGTGTAGCAAGTAAAGAATTATGAATGCTTTAGTTGGACCAATTTTTTCGCTTTGTGATATATGGCGCTGTAATAGTCACGAACATATGGCTCACTATCTTAGACGAACATTTGGAAACAGGTAGGTTTTAAAAATTAAAATACAGAACGTAGGTACGTTTGGACATTTTATTTCGGTTGTTCCACCGTGATACATGTACCTTTGTGAACTTATCATTTCTGGGAACGCATGTTGTTACAGCGTGATTACCTGTAAATACCACATTAATGCAATAAATACTCAAAATGATGTCCGTCAACCTCAGTGCAATTTGACAATACGTGTAACGACATTACTCTCAACAGCGAGTACTTGTGGACGTTCGGGGCATGGTATTGGTGCTTCGGCAACCAATCCACCTGTCATGAAATATGCTATTCAATACCGCTTCAACCGTACGCGAGCTATGTGCCGGACATCCATCATGTTGGAAGTACATCGGCATTCTGTCATGCAGTGAAACATCTTGTAGTAACATCGGTAAAACATTACGTATGATATCGGTATACATTGCATCAATTAGATTACCATCGATAAAATGGGGGCGAATTATCCTTCCTCCTATAATGCCGCACCATACATTAACCCGCCATGGTCGCTGATGTTCCACTTGTCGCAGCCATCGTGGATTTTCCGTTGCCCAATAGTGCATATTATGCCGGTTTACGTTACCGCTGTTGGTGCATGACTCTTCGTCGCTAAATAGAACGCGTGCAATAAATCTGTCATCGTCCCGTTATTTCTCTTATGCCCAGTGGCAGAACTGTACACGACGTTCAAAGTCGTCGCCATGCAATTCCTGGTGCATAGAAATATGGTACGGGAGCAATCGATGTTGATGTTGCATTCTCAACACCCATTATCTGAGATTCCCGATTCTCGCGCAATTTGTCTGCTACTGCTGTGCCAATTACCCGAGGCAGCAGTTAAACACCTGCTTGGGCATCATCATTTGTTGCAGGTCGTGGCTGACGTTTCACATGTGGCTGAACACTTCCTGCTTCCTTAAATAACGTAACTATCCGGCGAACGGTCCGCACACTTGGGTGATGTCGTCCAGGATACCGAGCAGCATACATAGCACACGCCCGTTGGGCACTTTGGTCACAATATCCATACATCAACACGATATCGACCATTTCCGCAATTGGTAAACGGTCCATTTCAACACGGGTAATGTATCACGAAGCAAATACCGTCCCGCACTGGCTGAATGTTACATGATACCACGTACTTGTACGTTTGTGACTATTACAGCGCCATCTAGCACAAAGCGAAAAAAGTGGTCCAACTAAAACATTCATATTTCTTTACGTACTACACGAATATGTAATAGAAAATGACGGTTCATATTTTTAAGAACGCAGTTAATGTCCGTTTGAGCTATGGCAGCGCCATCTAGAGGGCCAGCCATAGCGCTAACTGGTTTCCCCCTTCAAGGTAGACGAGTTTCGTTCTTTGTAGTTTTTCCGCTTGATGCTTATTTCGTGAGATATTTGGCCCGGTCTCTATCAATGGACCACCCTGTATGTTGTATTAGAAGTCATTTGCAAAACTGAGCGTGAGTTCCTGTTTCCTTTTGTGTTATTCTTCCATTCTGGCAATTTCGTGGTTCGTAATGTTAACAACAATTAAATGCAGTTGTTTAAGAGTCAACGCTTTGCATCCCCTCCCTCCCCCCTGCAGCTAAACATCATCCCCAACGAGCTCCTGCTCCACAGCGTTTATACCAGAGTGTGAAACATTACTCTCGGTCCAGGCCCGTATAACGCCTTCAGAAGGCAAAACAGCAAATTTAAACGATAAAATTTAGAATTCAAATCACGAGTCTGGTGGGCTCTTCGGTCCTCCGTCAGTGCCTGAACGGGAGCACGCGGAGACGAAGTAAGGCGACGATGCGGCATCGCTGCTTCATTACGCTAATGACGCCCCTGTCAGTGGCTGGTAGCTCCTCGTTAACGTATCGCCGCTCGTCTGCCATCGGCAGCGCCTATCGGGTGACGGCGTAATCGCGCTTTTCTGGTCCCGCGGGCGCGCTACGCCTGCCGCCCGCCGCCTCGTGAATCACCAGCGTGACGTGGTTTGCCGACAAGCGTGACTGACGACGTTGCGCGTTTATTTGCCGCAACCGTGGCACGTCACTGCCCACGCCTCCGGTTCGTTAGGATGGCAATCCTGGTTGCTGTAGATCGCTCTGAGCCACCTCTGCCAGCACGCACGACTCCACTACAGGTCGCCACGCCCCAAGCCACCATCACTAACTTATCTCTTCAAGGACATTGTATAATTAATATTCCTGGTGCACTGCTAACACTGATTGCGGTATGTTTTTGTAATATGCGTAATTCGGCTTAAATGCCATCATCAGGCTATTTGTAAATAAATGGTACATAATTTTGGTACTTTATTTACAATTTATGGGTAATTATTATGTTGAAACCTTCCCGTCTCTACTATATCTCTTTTGTTACTCAATAGCCGTCTCCTCTATATCTCTTTTGCTAAGCAACCTTCCCTTCTACAATAGCCTATGAAACCTTCCCTTACGATTTCTACCTCTTGCTTAATAATAACAAATGAAATCTTCCCTTTGAAATTAATTCTCTTTCTCAATCTTCGTATACAAATTTAAATGTTGCTTATTAAAAGTTATTTTCTCATTATTTTGACGAAACATATAATGTGTCGTCGACATGGCTCTCAGTCGTTACCTGCAATAACCCAAAACTGTTCCTTGCCTTTTTTGCTGTTACTGCATCGCCATCTGACTGCTACATCGAACTGCAACATGAACATACTTACTCTGTTTACTATACTCTATTAGCTGCTGGTGGGCTTTCATAATAAGTGGCTGTATTTATTACTAAAGCGACGTTATTCTTTAATAGCAAAGCTGACGTAATTCATAGTTAAACTTTTTCTTGACAACAATAAAATTTTGAAAAGTTTTATGTTGATGGTTTTTTAGATGGATTACAGTATAGTAATGCAATATTGCTGCCAAAATTAATTATATTCTGAATGAAATGATTTTACAAACGTTCAAATGGGACTTACTTTTTCAATAATCTTACAACTAGCAATGCGCAAACATACCTTCAGTAGTCTTGAGTTTCTCAAAAAAATAATTCAATAATATTAGTTCCTCTTATGATAATAGTTAGCTGATGTCTCTGTACATCCGTTTATAATCTCTTGTAAATCATAGCTAGTAGCTGGCAGGCACACCGCTCCTCTCAACCTCTCGCCTGAGACCTGCTACCGACTCGCTTCACATCTCGCTTACTACTCACTTCCTACGAACCCTAAAGTGCTGTCTCTCCTGCCAACAATGCTTTATGGTGCAGACAGTCCCTGCCACCATTACAAAATGTATCAGTGCGCGGTCTTTCCCGCTCTTTTCTTAAAATGTATCCATACGCTGTCTCTCCCGCTCTTTTTAAAATTATGTCAAAATGCGATCTCTCCCGCCAACAATACTTTGGTGCAGACACTCCCTGCTACCACAATTATTTCCAACATGACAAATATTAATTATTCCTACTTAATCCTATTAATAAAATATAAACATCTTTCATAAATTATGGTTAGACAATAGAAAGATACACGTCTTACAATGTACATTTCATTATTATACATTTTTAAACCCGTATGATGGTTTTGACATCCGTGGGATATCGGTGGTTCTGTCACAATCTGGCATTTGCTCGTTAGTTACGTTACTTTGGTGTTACTTGAGTAATAATGGTTGATTATTAACTTGTCTGACTTATTACTTTAGTTGTGAAATTTTTTTTTATACCAGTACACGAGGTTGTTTATTCGGCCAGATCGCACAAAAATACCAATTTCATATAAATTAAATTGCCATCTTCAGACCATCTGCATATAATAAATTTTTTCCAGGGCCAATCCACTTCGTCGCCTGTCCAAATTAAATTGAAACAGCTTCTAGAGATGTATTCCATACTACTCTGTCTCGCCATACAATAAGAGAATATCGGCGCGAACAGTGCCCAGTAGTTTCAAACAAAATATATGAGACATGTATAAAACGTTTTGATGTTGTGTCCTTGTAGACTGAACCGTGGTACTATTCAGTTCTATAGAAAATCAAAATTACAATCTCATCACAGTTATTTAAAGAAAATAGGAAGCCCGAGATCACTGGTGATGGGCAAGTTTGTGATGGTTTTACAGTTTTAATTTGACTCAAAACAGCCTTTATTATAAACTTCAATTCGGACATTTGCCCTGTTACTGATGCAATATACAAATTTTCACTTTAACTGAATTACATAACACGAATAAGAATCATATTTTGCATCCGCAACCAAAAACGTAGATATTAGGCACCGTGAATAATCAACATAAACAACTGATCTTGCTTAACCATATCTCAAAAGGCTAGTAACACTATACACTTCCAACCCAAAGTTACACAGCCACATAATACCACAACTTCATTTAAAAAACAAGGATCATACAGCTTAATAAATCTGAACTGCCCACATAAAGATCCACAGTGAAACATACTTAAAATAAAAGCGCAAAGAGGGCCAACGGAGGTTGCAAAACTGGCACACAGGAAAAATAACAAGTTGCACATTCATTTAAGATACACCAAAGATTAACGTAAGTGTTGAATAAGAATGGCTGGTTATAAGCAGTAAAACAACTTACAGAAACGCTAATATTAACAAAGTGGCCTCACTTAACTTTAAAGAGCAGCGTTAAGGCCCACAGCAGTAATTGGGAGGAATAACCCTAGGGCCGATAGGCAATACGAGCGTTCACTCCCCACGGCTTGTGCACAGACTCACAAGCAGGCGGTATATATATTTATATATAGTCCAACTGGCCTCACAATATGCGGCCCTGACAAGAATCCATAACCGCACCAACGCCAGGAAACGAGCAGACTTAACAAATTGCCTGCAGCACAAATAGACTGCAATGAAAACAAGGTCAAATCACAGCCACACTGGAATTTATAATACGCATGCCCCCAAATTCCTATGAAGCAATACTCTAACCGTACCCGGCTCCCAGTAAATTAGCGGGAAACTTAGAGATCACTTGCAGTTGCCTTAAGGCACTTTCAACATTGAATAATGCTGTCGTGACAAATGATTAAACCATTAACTCTACGGTTGCCAGGAGCATACACAGCGGCAACCAGTCTCCAAGCGGTCAATATGTACTGAAACAAGTTAAAACTTTCATGAAAACCACTTAAAACACACACTCCACAAATGATGAGAAACGAAATGAGGAACATCAGCCTCCTTAAAATAGCCACTGTGGCCCTCTCGGCGGCTACCCGTGCCAAAATAAGTTTCGACAATCTCCTTAGTTAAACACAGAATAACTTGGAGCTTACAGATTACGAGCTGGGAAGCTGTTCAGCGTGAGACGACGAACCCACCACAATTTCGCACGTCAAGTCGCCCAATGATCGGCACCGCATATCCGACTCGACAAAAGACAAGGACGGCGAGCACGGCGACGCCCATGCACCACGGTTAGGGACGCCAGCTTGTTTCCAACACAAGTTGGCTCGATGAACGCCGACCGAAGACTTTCCGTCACACGTTCATCCGGAAAACCCGCCGGGGGGGAGCAGTAAAAGATAGCGAGACAGCCGAATATCAATATCAGCGATGCAAGAACAGCCGGCCAGAGTGGCCGAGCGGTTCTAGACGCTACAGTCTGGAACCGCGTGACCGCTACGGTCGCAGGTACGAATCCTGCCTCGGACATGGATGTGTGTTAAGTCCTTAGGTTAGTTGGCTTTAAGTAGATCTAAGCTCTAGGGGACTGATGACCTCAGAAGTTAAGTCCCATAGTGCTCAGAGCCATTTGAACCATTTTTTTGATGCAAGAACACCCTAGCGCCAGCCGCCACGGCTCAGACATGTGATAAGAAAGAAAAAAGTGTCTTATCAGATGTCAAGATGTCAACAAGGACACAACATGAAAATAATTGTGAAAAAAGTTGTCGGTGCATGATTTCTTGCACGAACTGACCTCTACGTTGTGTGCCATAAATGTTTGATGTGATTTATGTCAAGCGATCTGTGGGTGGCCAAATCATTCACTTGAATTGTCCACAATGTTCTTCGAACCAGTCGCGAACAACTGCGGTCCAGTGACATGGCACATTGCCGTCCGTAAAAAGTCCATCGCTGTTGGGTAACATGGAGCACATGAATGGCTGTAAACGAAGTAGCCGAAAAGAATCGTTTCAAGTCCATGATAGGGTCTGTTGGACCAGAAAACCCAGTGCATTCCATGTAAACATATCCTACACCATTATGGACTCACCAGCAGCTTGCACAGTGCCACGTTCACAGCAGGAATCCATGGTTTCGTGGGATCTACGCCACACTCGAACCCTACCATCAGCTCTTACCAGCTGAAATCCGGATTCATCGAACCACTGTTTTGCAGTCATTAGGGTTTAACCGATCTGATCACGAGACCAGCAGAGCCACTGCAGGCGACGTCGTGTTGTTAGCAAAGGCACCCGCGTCCGTCACAGCCCATTAACACCATATAACGGCGACGTTAGTCGTACGTTCCACATAGAATTTCTGGGGGTTATTTCTCGCAGTGTTGCTTATCTGTTAGCACTGACAAGTCTACGCAATGTTGCTTGTGTGTTAGCACTGACAAATCTATCTACATCTCCATCCATACTCCGCAAGCTACCTCACGGTGTGTGGTGGAGGGTACTTTGAGCACCTCTGTCGGTGCTCTCTTCTATTCCAGTCTCGTATTGTTCCTAGAAAGAAAGATTGTCGGTATGCCTCTGTGTGGACTCTAATCTCTCTGATTTTATCCTCATGGTCTCTTCGCGATATATACGTAGTAGGCAGCAATATACTGCTTGACTGCTCGGTGAAGGTTTGTTCTCGAAACTTCAACAAAAGCCCGTACCGAGCTACTCTATTGCAGAGTCTTCCACTGGAGTTTATCATCTCCGTAACGCTTTCGCGATTACTAAATGATCCAGTAACGAAGTGCGCTGCTCTCCGTTGGATCTTCTCTATCTCTTCTATCAACCCTATCTTGTATGGATCCCACACTGGTAAGCAATATTCAAGCAGTGGACGAACAAGTGTACTGTAACCTACTTCCTTTGTTTTCGGATTGCGTTTCCTTAGGATTCTTTCAATGAATCTCAGACTGGCATCTGCTTTACAGACCATCAACTTTATATGATCATTCCATTTTAAATCACTCCTAATGCCTACTCCCAGATAATTTATGGAATTAAGTGCAGGTCAGCTATATTGTAGCTAAATGATAAGGGACCTATCTTTCTATGTATTCGCATCACATTACACTTGTCTTCATTGAGATTCAATTCCCATTCCCCGCACCATGCGTCCATTTGTTGCAGATCCTCCAGCAATTCAGTACAATTTTCCATTGTTGCAACCTCTCGATATACTACAGCATCATCCGCAAAAAGCCTCAGTGAACTTCCGATGTTATCCACAAGGTCATTTATGTATATTGTGAATAGCAACGGTCCCACGACACTCCCCCACGGAACACCTGAAATCACTCTTACTTCGGAAGACTTCTCTCTATTGAGAATGACATGATGAGTTCTATTATCTTGGAACTCTTCAATCCAATCACACAATTGGTCTGATACTCTATATGCTCTTACTTTGTTCATTAAACGACTGTGGGGAACTGTATCGAACGCGTTGCGGAAGTCAAGAAACACGGTATCTATGTCTATGGGAATGCCGCTGCACTCAGTAGTTAAGTGAAGGCCGCCGGCCACTGCGTTATCCGTGGGACAGGTGATATCCGGAGTTTGGTATTTTCGGCACGCTCTTGACACTGTGGTTCTCGGAATATTGAATCCTGTAACAGTTTCCCAGCCAGCCGCTGTGGCCGAGTGGTTCTAGGCGCTTCAGTCTGGAACCGCGCTGGCTGCTGCTACGGTCGCAGGTTCGAATCCTGCCTCGGGCATGGATGCGTGTGATGTCCTTAGGTTAGTTAGGTTTAAGTAGTTCTATGTTATAGGGGACTGATGACCTCAGATGTTAAGTCTTATAGTGCTCAGAACCATTTGAATAATTTGAACAATTTCCGAAATGGAATGTCCCAAACTTCTAGTTCCAAGTACCATTCCACGTTCAAAGTCTATAAATACCCCTCGTGCTGCCATAATCAGGTCGGAAAACTTTTCACATTAATCATCTGAGTACAAATAGCCCTTTTATACCTAGTGTACGCGATATTGCCATCATCTGTAAATCTGAATATCGCTATCTCATGACTTCTGTCACGTCGTAGCACGTTCCTTTGACGTTCAGGGTCATCAGGCAATCCCTGCACCAATCATCGATGCTCTGCAGGTCTTTGTGGAATTCGTTACAGTCTTCCAGCAGTGCTTCCTTGTTATGGACAACCACATCATCTGCGAACAGCCGCGTGAAGCTCTGGACGGTTCCAGTCATCCGCGGTCCAATGGCGTCACTGTTTACACCACCTCAACCATCGATTATTATCGATTACAGAAACGTGTGGCTTATGAGGAGCTGCTCGACCACTGTAGCATACTCTACTTAACTCCCTACGCGCAGTCAGTGTGCTAACTGGACTGGTGGCAGCACTGTCCAATTCCGAGTGAGTCCTTCCACTGACTGCATGCGATTTTTTTCAGCCACCCTCCACAACGCTTGATGGATCCTGTAGTCAGTGCATGAGATATGCCTGGCCTTGGTTCAGATGCAGAGGTTTCTTGTTGTTCGCACTTGATATTCACATGCCGAACAGTCGGGCAGCTTTAGAATGGTTGATATACCCATGATGAATCTGTTACGCAAGTGACACTCAACGACCAGTCCAGGTTCCAAGTCACTGAGCCCTGCTGACGGATCCATTGTGCTGTTGCTGCTCCTCTACTGACAACACAACACTGCCTGCCTCATTTTACAATGTATAGTCCGCCTCTTGTGACATCTAGTGGTCAGTTCAGGATTATTTAGTGGTGCCTGGATACTTTCGACCTGATTGTGTATAACGTATGTGATAGAAACTCCGATCTCTATGGCTCAGTGCAAATATGTGTGGGAAAAATTTGCAGTTCTGAGGAATACATCAATATACGAGAGCTGTAGGAATGAATCTTCAAGTTTCCCACTGGACAAAACCTTTAGTTTCGGATTAGTCTATTGCCCTAGGTACGAGATGAGAAAGCTGCAGGCGGCCGCTGCGACGGAGCGGTTCTAGGCGCTTCAGTCCGGAGCCACGATGCTGCTACGGTCGCAGGTTCGAATCCTGCCTCGGGCATGGATGTGTGTGGTTAGTTAGGTTTAAGTAGTTCTAAGTCTAGGGGACTGATGACCTCATATGTTAAGTCCCATAGTGCTTGGAGCCATTTGATTTGAGAAAGCTACAGGACTGAATTTTCAGTTCTGTAGTATGACACAGTGTCATGTTGTCCAGTTTGAGCTATATGTTTCAGATGGCTCTAAGCACTATGGGACTTAACATCTCAGGTCATCAACACCTGGACTTAGAACTACCTAAACGTAAGGACCTAAGAACATCACACACATCCATGCCCGAGGCAGGATTCGGACCTACGACCGTAGCAGCAGCACGGTTCCGGACTGAAGCGCCTAGAGCCGCTCGGCCACAACGGCTGGCCCAGTTGGAGCTGCATCATGGTGTGAGACTTAACAATTCTTTTTTCTACGATGTTTTTCAGTTCTGAAATATGTTTATTGTGTACTCACTACGGTTCCAAGAACCCCAGTCTCTTATATAATTATTAAAGAAAGAAATGAATTGATATTTCAAGAGATAATGAACATGTATAGTCTTAAAAAAAAATTTCGGACAGCTCGATGCCCTGAACTGATTCATTTCTCTAACATGAAGTACATTTGCAAAAGTACCATACTTTTATGGAATTATGGAAGTAAGTCATAGTGTGAAAAAAAAGTTTCTGATGCGAAATAAGGACGTAACTTGAGAGCAAAAAAGCCATAGCGTTGGTATTTCTTCCCATCAGGACTGGTAGGGTATGCAGGGTGTCTGACTTCCCTTTAGAGACTTTGAGGACAGGATCTTTACACCAAAACAAGAAAAAATGTCTAATAAACGTGGGCTTTAAATACATACCTTTAGAGCTATGGTACTGTGAAACACACCTCTTCTCTTTGCTCTCCACATTTTGGGAGAAGGTAGTATGGACCAAAACGAGATACAAATGTCCAGTAAATGTGGGCTGTAAAATGCAATATGTTAAGAGCTGTGTGCACTTGTCCACTCGAAGAGCTGTGTTTCACAGTAGCAAAGATGAACAACTGCTCATACCTGTTAAAGTATGCATTTTAGAGTTCAAGTTTACTCGACATTTATTTCTTGTTTTGGTGTAAGAAACCTATCCTAAAAGTTTGTAAAGGGAAGTTAGTTATAACCAGTTTAAGGGACATGATCAGCATCAGATTTTAAGTGATGACGTGATCACTGTGAAGCACACGGAGATGTTACGTACTCGTGTGAGACAGAGATCGTAAGAGCCCTTACTGTGGGTCTCCAATTGGGCAGTTGGTCGTATCGCGTAGTGTCCAGATTTGTGGAGCATTCGGATATGACAGTGGCCAGATGTTGGGCAGGAATACTGTCAAGGTTCTGGTAGATCACGTCTGACTCCCAAAAGAAAGGTTCGCCGTACTGTGTACCAGGCCTGTCTCCATACCTTCAGATCCAAGTAATGGACTCTCTGCAACATTCTGTGTCGTCTCTCTCCTTTGATCGGAGAACAGCAGCAGCTGGACAAGGGAATCATCATCCCACGCGTAGGCTGCCGTTACTACCACAACACAAACTGCTACTTTTGGAGTATTGTAATGACCACCAAAATGCGTAAACTACTAATGAATGGTACCGCTTGTATTCAGCGATGAATCGTGGTACTGCACTACCTACATTGACTGCGGTCCGGAAAGTATGGCGGCAACATGGACAGAAGTTCCATCCTTCCAACGCTTTGCACAAACACAGCTGCGCTACTCGTTTGAGATGGTGCGAAGGGCATCGGGGATGAGTTCAAGTCATGACTGGTAGCGATTGAGGGAACTGTTACAGCACAACAATACGTCACGGAGATGGTGTGTCCTCTCCTGTGTCTCTCTTGTGACAGTATCGTCGTGACATTTTTCAACAGGACAACGGTCGTCCACAATTCCACATGTCTGTATAAAGTGGCCGCGTGAAGATGAGGAACTTCTGTGGCCAGCAAGATCCCCAGATCTGTCCCTGATAGCACATCTGTGGGTCCAGCTCGGTCGTCAACTCCACGCCATCCACGATATGCAGAACATCAAGCACCAACAGTTAGAAAACATGTTCTAATATGAAGTAAGAGCGTAACTCAAAAACAGGTCTGGTAGGGTGACTAACTTCCATTTACATATTCTGAGGAGAGTTTTCTCAGGAGAGGATACAATGGTTTACAACACCCTTACCAGTGGAATCAGTGTTTAGGAGGGTGTGCTGAAAAATAATACCACCCAATTTTTCTCGTGGAAACTCTTAAACCTTTTTAAATAAAACATACGTTATTAACATTCTAAAACGTTATTCTTCATGTCTACATATTTGCAGCCCTCTTCCGCTAGAGTGCTCCGAATGGTAGCGTGTAACATGCTGGTGTGTATGTCGGCGGGTGAGAAACAGCGTGCTGTAATGGAGTTCCTAACCGTAGAAAACTTCGTCCACACACGTAATACCGTCTCTTGTAGCACGAAAATGCCAGACCGCACACAAGCTCTGCGACATCTGCAACAATCGGACGCCTTGGGTTCACCGTCATCGATCATCCTCCATACAGTCCGACTTTCAGCTGTTTCCAAAACTTAAAGAACACCTTCGAGAGCTTCACTTTGATGTCGATGACGCTGGGCAAGTGGCCTTGCGAGTGTGGCTCCGTCGACAAAGTCAAACATTCTGCAGACCTCTCGTTGTGAGAAATGTGTTCATCGTAAAGATGTTGAGTAAATCTGTGATGAATAAAGATGCAGACTGCCAATAATTTTCATGAAGAGTTTATATATAAAAAATTCGGAAGAATTGCATTTCAGCACGCCCTCGTACATTCAGACGAAAAGAGGCGCAACTTCATAGTGACAGTTAGATTCATATCCTGAAATCCATTGTACATTTTATTCGATTTCATGAACATTTAAATAAGATCAGATACCGTCTCTAACCTTCACGTTTCATTCCATGTCCGTCTCCCCTGTTGGGTGCTACGTTTAATTTCATTTTCATTTATTTATTTTATTTATTTAGTTTTCGTCAGGAAGTGAAATTTGTCGGAATAAGCTACCACTAAACATATTTATCCATGGACGGAGAGTTTCAAATGGTTCAAATGGCTCTAAGCACGGTGGGACTTAACATGTGAGGTGATCAGTCCCCTAGACTTAGAACTACTTAAACATAACTAACCTAAGGACATCACACACATCCATGCCCGAGGCAGGGTTCGAACCTGCGACCGTAGCAGCAGCTCGGTTCCGAACTGAAGCTCCTAGAACCGCTCAGCCACAGCGTCCGGCACGCAGAGTTTCCCGTTTTTCTAGTATCCCTTATCTGGTTCTTCTCCCAACCCCGCCATCCAGCTGTTGAGATCGTAGAGCAGTCAGTTTTGGACGGAGTGAACTGTAGCTTCTAGAGGCGATTGCAGGAATGTATTCTGATTAAAATGTAAACTGTTACACAATGAAGCCACTCTCCACCATTCATCAATATTTGTTGATTTATTTATCACGTAATGGATATGAAATGATTAAGCTTTAAAGCCATTCGCAACTCATGTCCATCATCATCAGTATGAGGTGTACCCAGCAAGGGCGCGCAAATATGATCTTGTACTAATAGTGCAATGGAAGAAAACAGGCTCAGAATGGCACCTTGAGGAATTTCTTGCCGTGCCTAAAACACACGTTGTGTCAGTTCATGAAAGTATGAAAGGCTACCTCTCCCTATCTCGTCCTGAATATGCATTATAGGTAACAAATCTCGGGAAGAAGCAGGCCAGTCGAGAAGTCTCCTGACTGCAGTGTTGGCTCTAGCATTATCCGTCAAGTCTGTACTAAAGTAGGTATGCTAGTAATTTAAATGGAGCGAGGTGATCAATAAAAAATTAGTAAACATTTGAATGTTGGATTTGAATTTATCTTATGATTTCATATCATTTACTAAACAAACAAGTCCGCTATCTATTTCTGAAGAAGAGAAATTTGTTAACATCGAGTATAGATTTAAGTGTCAGGAAGTCGTTTCTGAAAGTATTTTTATGGAGTGTAGCCATGTATGGCAGTGAAACATGGAAATGGACAAGAAGAGAATAGAAGCTTTCGGTATGTGGTGCTACAGAATAATGCTGAAGATTAGATGGTTAGGTCACGTAACTAATGAGGAGGTATTGAATGGAATAGGGGAGGAGAGGAGTTTGTGACACAGCTTGACAAGAAGAAGGGACCGGTTGGTGGGACATATTCTGAGGCATCAAGGGATCACAAATTTATCATTAGAGGACAGCGTGGAGGGTAAAAATCGTAGAGGGAGACCAATAGATGACTACACTAAGCACATTCAGAAGGATGTAGGTTGCAGTAGGTACTGGGAGATGAAGAAGCTTGCACAGGTTAGAGTAGCATGGAGAGCTGCATCAAACCAGTCTCAGGACTGAAGATAACAACAAATCTATATCTTGCATGCGAGGATGAACACATAAGTAACTGGGTATAGCAAACAGTACCTCTCTCGGAGCATCAGTGGTCGCTTAATACGCAGACAACACAAATTCTAAAACACAGAATAGTATAAAATCAACAATGAAGTGAACCACTTAGGACCTTTTACCTTTTTTTATTATCGTAACTTGATGTTGCAGCTTAAATATGTTTTGGAGATCTACTTCTGAAGTATCTAATATTTATCGATGTAATAAAATAGTAATTTCAGGAGAAGCAGGTAGAATTCGTACCGTTCTCACTAGATGTGAGATGGACAAGCTTTGGTGAGCCGTTTGCCTGATTCACATACTTACTCAAGTTCGCGGTCCGCCCCCTCACGTGAAACGACAGCAGCGCAGTTAGCGAGAGAAGTCGAAACTATAGCGCCCGTGACCTTAATGGTTATGTGGTAATGCTCCGATGTGATACATTTATTTACGCGTCGTGGACATTGTTTCTTTACTTCAGACGTTTTACAATTGATGTCTCAAAAACTTAAATGCTTCAGTTCCTCGCTCCCTCCACAAATTTCTTCCTGCCGGCAGGTGTGGCCGAGCGGTTCTAGGCGCTTCAGTCTGGAACCTCGTGACTGCTACGGTCGTAGGTTCGAATTCTGTCTCGGGCGTGTATATATGTGATGTCCTTAGGTCAGTTAGTAGTTCTAAGTTCTAGGGGACTGATGACCTCAGATGTTAAGTCCCATAGTGCTCAGAGCCATTTTAACCATTTTTGAATTTCTTCCAAGAGCTGGACGTAAACCAGTTGAGGGCCAGATTGGGCACTTCGGCCACCGATTGCCCACCCATGCTCTAGATCATCCAGTCGATTGGTAACTAAACAATGAATTTTAAAACAAGTACCAGGACATGGATTAGCACCACCGATATAGGTATTTCAGTTAGTAAAATTAAGACCATCCAAGTGGAAACTACATATCTTGCTAGGATGTACCATTTATTCGTGTACCCTGATCAGGAGGACTATGACAACGGCCTTCGACGTCCTCGTCGTCCGCAGCTCGTGGTCGTGAGGTAGCGTTCTTGCTTCCCGGGTTCGATTCCCGGCGGGGTGAGGGATTTTCTCTCCTTCGTGATGACTGGGTGTTGTGTGCTGTCCTTAGGTTAGTTAGGTTTTAGTTCTACGTTCTAGGGGACTGATGACCATGGATGTTAAGTCCCATAGTACTCAGAGCCATTTTGAACGTCCTCGTCACCTATTGGCGAGCATTGAGCCTTCCTTCAGAAATCATCATATCTATCCTGCTGCGATATCCAACAGTTCCACACAGCATGATTCTGTCATCAAGTGTCCTCCTTCAACGCTCCAGCGTTCCAAGAATCACTGCTTCCCGTGATCTTTCTCGTAGTCGTCTACGGACATGTTGATGTCGTTCTGGTTGCCATAAACAGAAAAAGGCTCACCATTCAACACCACCGAACGCCACTAAGTGTCCCAGCTGCCTCTGACTAAACCCCATGTCTCAGTTCTGTTGTTTGTGGACCGTGTAAGCGGCAAACGACACATGGCAGCTCGAGATCTCAACCCACGTCTTCGTAATCTATTGTCAACATAAAACAGTGACATCCTGCTTGTACACTCTCCCCACATTTCAGGCCGTCTATCAACGCCTCAGAGGCTAACTATCTCACGGTCACCTCATTGTGTAGTCCTTCCGCAAGGACCTCTGCCCACACTTCCTGTCACACTGTCATGCTGAGACCACCTTGTCAACATGCGTTCTGCAACCATTGACCTACAGCCAACTGTCTGTGTGACATGTCAGTAAATACTCCCATGGTCTAATGCCAGTTATTAGCCCTTTGTCAAAGTCAGCAAATCATTGCACTTGCACGACCTCTGGGCTTGCTATGTTGCGAGATGCATCTAAAAAGTTCCAGTGAGGTTAGGCAAACGCAACAGCCGTTGCGTATTCACACTAATCTTCGCTTGTAGGATTAGGTTTTCTTCTACAGAAGAGGGTGTTGTTCCGCGACACGCTTTTCAGACTTTCGCATCTAGTCATCTCTGTAACAGAAGTTTAATATATTTTCTTTCTTTCTTTTTTAAATGACGTCTTCACTTTGTATATGCAAACGTACTCCGGTAAATTAAGCGTTCTCGAAATGTGAAAACATGTTCCAAGATACATAGTCATTTCCATAGCGACGAATGTATGATAACAGCGTTGCAGTCGAGAGAATCATGCCAGTATTGCATTTAATAGTCCACCTGTTACATTATTACTCAACTACACACGAGTATTCAGTAAGTGAAATCAAAGTAATCAGAAGCATTATGAAACACCGGTTACAAGTTGTCATCAGAAGTAAGGGTATCGTCCAGAATGCCAAGCGAATTTAACAGCACCGCTCTTATTCTCTATATAAAAACATTAAAAAAAGTTTTACATCACCCCGGTCCCCAGATCTCTTGAACTTAAACGTTGACTGTGAATATTGTATCACAGACATAGACCCTGTGACTATTCAGAGATCTCTCTAAACCAGCTCAAAGATGTAAACAACCATGCATAAACAGCGCCTATTAGACGGAGGGGGTCCGACAACCGATCAGTTCCAGTCACTCCGCCAGGACGGGGGTACGTACACAGCTCCTGTTGTCTGTAGTTCAACCGTACCTAGACGGTCAATACCGCGATTGTTACTTCGTGCCAGGAAGGGCTCTGAACAAGGGATGTGTCCAGGTGCCTCGGAGTGAACCAAAGCGATGTTGTTCGGACATGGAGGAGATACAGAGAGAAAGGAACTCTCGATGACATGTCTCGCTCAGACCGCCCAAGGGCAACTACTGCAGTGTGTGACCGCTAACTCTGTATTATGGCTCGGAGGAACCCTGACAGCAACCACCATGTTGAATAATGCTTTTCATGCAGCCACAGGATGTCGTGTTACCACTCAAACTGTGCGCAGTAGGATGCATGGAGGCATGATGCGCAACTTCACTCCGGACAACCATGAAGAGGTCCATCTTTCCAACCACGACACAGTGCAGCGCGACACAGATGGATCCAATAACATTCCGAATGGACCGGTCAGGATTGGCATCACATTTTCTTCGATGAGTGTCGCATATGCCTTCAAACAGACAATCGTCGGAGTCGTGTTTGGAGACAACCCGGTCAGGCTGAACGCCTCAGACACACTGTCCAGCGAGTGCAGCAAGGTGGAGGTTTCCTGCTGTTTTGGGATGAAATTATGTAGGGCCGACGTACGCAGCTGGTGGTCACGGAAGGCCCCGTAACGACTGTACGATACGTGAATGCCATCCTCCGACCGATAGCGCAACCATATCGGCAGCATATTGGCGAGACATTCGTCTTCATGGAGGACAACTAGCGGCCACATCGAGCACTTCTTGTGAATGAATTCCTTCAAGATAACGACATCGCTCGACTAGAGTGGCCAGCATGTTCTCCTGACGTGAACCCTATCGAACGTGCCTGGGATAGATTGAAAAGGGCTGTTTATGGACGACGTGACGCACCAACTACTCTGAGAGATCTACGCCGAATCGCCGTTGAGGAGTGGGACAATCTGGACCAACAGTGCCTTGATAAATTTGTGGATAGTATGCCACGACGAATAAAGGCAAGAGGAAGTCCTACTGGGTATTAGAGGTACCTGTGTGTACAGCAGTCTGGACCACCACCTCTGAAGGTCTCGCTGCATGGTGGTACAACATGCAACGTGTGGTTTTCCTGAACAATAAAAAGAGTGGAATTGATGTTTATGTTGATCTCAATTCCAATTTTCTGTACAGGTTCCGGAACTCTGGGAACCGAGGTGATGCAAAAGCTTTTTTGTTGTGTGTACATAAATAACTGGCGGGTTGCGAGAAGCTGGATGTTCCTTCTGTAATACTACAGATATACTCGGCAGGAAAGTAGCCACTGTTCATGATTGCTGGCAGCGGTGGTTACAGAAGTGTACAGTCGCAAGAAGGTCGAGCTTGAGACGACCACTTGTTATTACAAAGAGGGAAAACCATCGAGTTTGGAGTGTAGCCCTGGCGTATCGCAATGGATCTGCAGCAGCAGTTTGACAGCACCACAGTGACACAACGAATTGTTAAAATCGGTTAGTTCAAGGATAGTTCTTACCCTTATCAAGCGTGAGCTCATTGGAGGGCAGGGTGGAGGTCCGTTGTGCTTTCTGATGAAAGCTGGTTCTCCTCGGCGCCAGTGATGGCTGTGTGTTCTTTATATAGGGGGTCAGTCTAGGACCCGAAACCAACCTGTCCGCATGTTAGACACATTGGACGAACGCCTGGAGTTACAGGCTGGTGTGCGATTTCGTATGAAGGCAGGAGATCTTTCGTGGTTATTCCACACACCCTGACAGCAGATTTGTATGTTAGTCTGGTGATTTGACCTCTTCTGCTGCCATTCGAGACCAACATTCCAGTGGGTGTTTTCCAACACTATAACGCTCGCCCATATACCGCTGTATCCCAACATGCTTTACAGAGTGTCGACATGTTCATCTACATCTACATCTACATTTATACTCCGCAAGCCACCCAACGGTGTGTGGCAGAGGGCACTTTACGTGCCACTGTCATTACCTCCCTTTTCTGTTACAGTCGCGTATGGTTCGCGGGAAGAACGACTGTCTGTAAGCCTCCGGGCGCGCTCCAATCTCTCTAATTTTACATTCGTGATCTACTCGGGAGGTATAAGTAGGAGGAAGCAATGTATTCGATACCTCATCCAGAAACGCACCCCCTCGAAACCTGGCGAGAAAGCTACACCGCGATGCAGAGCGCCTCTCTTGCACAGTCTGCCACTTGAGTTTGCTAAACATCTCCGTAACGCAATCACGGTTACCAAATAACCCTGTGACGAAACGCGCCGCTCTTCTTTGCATCTTCCCTGTCTCCTCCGTCAACCCTATCTGGTACGGATCCCACACTGATGAGCAATACTCAAGTATAGGTGGAACGAGTGTTTTGTAAGCCACCTCCTATGTTGATGGACTACATTTTCTAAGGACTCTCCCAATGAATCTCAACCTGGTATCCGCCTTACCAACAATTAATTTTATATGATCATTCCACTTCAAATCGTTCCGCACGCATACTCCCACATATTTTACAGAAGTAACTGCTACCAGTGTTTGTTCCGCTACCATATAATCATACAATAAAGAATCCTTCTTTCTATGTATTCGCAATACATTACATTTGTCTATATTACGAGTCAGTTGCCACTCCCTGCACGAAGTGCCTATCCGCTGCAGATCTTCCTGCATTTCGCTACAATTTTCTAATGCTGCAACTTCTCTGTATACTACAGCATCATCCGCGAAAAGCCGCATGGAACTTCCGATACTATCTACTAGGTCATTTATATATATTGTGAAAAGCAATGGTCCCATAACACTCCCCTGTGGCACGCCAGAGGTTACCTTAACGTCTGTAGACGTCTCTCCATTGATAACAACATGCTGTGCTCTGTTTGCTAAAAACTCTTCAATCCAGCCACACAGCTGGTCTGATATTCCTTAGGCTCTTACTTTGTTTATCAGGCAACAGTGCGGAACTGTATCGAATGCCTTCCGGAAGTCAAGGAAAGTAGCATCTACCTGGGAGCCTGTATCTAATATTTTCTGGGTCTCATGAACAAATAAAGCGAGTTGGGTCTCAAACGATCGCTGTTTCCGGAATCCATGTTGATTCCTACAGAGTAGATTCAGGGTTTCCAAAAACGACATGATACCCGAGCAAAAAACATGTTCTAAAATTCTACAACAGATCGACGTCAGAGATATAGGTCCATAGCTTTGCGCATCTGCTCGACGACCTTTCTTGAAGACTGGGACTACCTGTGCTCTTTTCCAATCATTTGGAACCTTCCGTTCCTCTAGAGACTTGCGGTACACGGCTGTTAGAAGGGGGGCAAGTTCTTTTGCGTACTCTGTGTAGAATCGAATTGGTATCCCTTCAGGTCCAGTGGACTTTCCTCTGTTGAGTGATTCCAGTTGCTTTTCTATTCCTTGGACACTTATTTCGATGTCAGCCATTTTTTCGTTTGTGCGAGGATTTAGAGAAGGAACTGCCGTGCGGTCTTCCTGTGTGAAACAGCTTTGTTAGATTACCATACCTGTATCCAATCGATCACATATGCGACAACATCGGACTACAACTCCAGCGTCATCCACAAACAGCATTAACGGTCCCTCTGCTGACCCTCCAAGTGCAAAAGACATGGAACTCCATCCCACAAACTGACATCCAGCACCTGAACAACACAATGCACGCATGCTTGTATTCAACATTCTGGCGGCTACACCGGTCACTAATGAAGTAATATTTCACGTTTGCAATGGCTTACCTCGCAGTGTGTTTTGGGAATGGTGATCACTTAAATATGTTACCTACACAAAAGTATTCCCTAAATTTCATTAGTCTACATTAGCTGTTTTTCGGTACTGTGATTTTTTTGTATTGTGTGCCACTTAAAAGTGTAAGACGGTAATTACTTACAAATCCTGCACAAAGCAGAAACTCGTCTCTAGTAAGCATTACTTCATGTGATTCTGTACTCAGTCCTTAGAGTGAAGTGACAACCAAAAAACACCATGGATCCTTAGGCACACTCCGCCCTAGTTACAACACTCTCCCCCATAGGAAATAAGTCCTTATAAACATGAAACTTTAGTAAAAATGGGTCACAGACGTGGAAATACTGGAGTATCAGTTTAGTAGCGTTCGGTAAAAGCGTTCTTTCCATTTCTGTTAGCATATAAACCGTGCTCTCTCTCAGTTACTCCGACGTTGTTTTTAGTAGATAATAAGCACAAAGTGTTTCCCCTATTACGTAGTGAAGTGCCATTTTCAGTGAAGAACTTGTTTTGCATATTTTAATTAAAGTTCATCCGGAATTATTGACCTTGTACAGACAATACGGCAACAGATTTCTGCTTCAGTCGAGACCTCTCACGGCAGCCATTAGTACCTCCCCGGCCGCAGCAGAGTAACGG
Source organism: Schistocerca gregaria (assembly GCF_023897955.1). Lineage (NCBI taxonomy): Eukaryota > Metazoa > Arthropoda > Insecta > Orthoptera > Acrididae > Schistocerca > Schistocerca gregaria. The sequence goes on from NC_064922.1 coordinate 778,087,914, forward strand.
GACGGCCGGCGTGTTCTGCAGTCCCACCTGACTCCTAGGTCGCTCGCTGCAGACGGCTTCCCCTCGTGCTCGGTGCCGGAGTTCGCTAATGAGTCCCGCGGCGCGGGCTGACGACCTCTCCAGCTCAGCGTGGCAGACAAAGCGACGTCCCTCGTGGCGCCCAACTTGTGCCCTCCCTGACTCACGCCTCTGAAACAGCGCCACACTCCATACCCAGAATGAACCTCCCATCACACGTCCCACCTACACGTGACCGTGGCACCGCCAAAGTGGCCGAAGGAGGAAGGGGAACTCCATTTGTCTTTCGAATGTATACACGCTCTCGTACACCATCCGATCAAATTCATCCAGACGCTTATTAGTGGACATTTTTCACGGATATGGCTTCCACTCCCCTTGTGGTGATTTAAACCCTGTTGGAGACACTTTCATCCCAATGTCTGAATGTCGGTGGAGGAATAGCAGCCCATTCTTCCTCAAGAGCCGAAGCCAGAGAGGATAGTGATTTTGGAGGCTGGAGTCAGGAGCGAAGTCTATATTCTAATCCATCCCAAATGTGTTCCATTGGTTTCAGGTCGCCACTCTGGGCAGGCCGGTCCATTTGAGGAACGGTATTGCCCACAAACAGTTGCCTCACAGCTGTTGATACAAATAATCATTGTCTCAGAACTGTTCCTCTTACACTGCCATTCAGCGACAACGCAAGTCATATAGGCTTCCATTATGTCAAGCAGCTCGAAACTCTGCAAGCAGTACGTATTAAATAAGATTAGGTGTCAAACAAGTGCGAGGCAGATATCGTAGATGCAGCGTCAGAACGGCATTGCACACCTGTAACACATATACGCTGAAGCGCCAAAGAAACTGGTACACCTGCCTAATATCGGGTACGTCCCCGCGAGCACGCAGAAGTGCTCAACACAATGTGTCATAGATTCGAAAATGTCTGACGGTAGTGCTGGCGGGAATTGACACTATGAATCCTGCAGGGCTGTCAATAAATCCGTAAGAGTACCCGGGGGTTGAGGTCTCTTCTGAACAGCACGTTGCACAGTATCCCATGTATGTTCAACAGTGTGCATGTCTGGGGAATTTGGTGGCCAGCGGAAGTGCTTAAACTCAAAAGAGTGTTCCTGGAGCCACTCTGTAGAAATTCTGAACATGTTGGTATTGTTCAATTCCGTCTGTATGCACGATGGGCATGAATGGATGCAGGCGATCAGACAGAACGCTTACTTACGTGTCACCTGTCAGAGTCGTATCTAAACGTATCAGACGTCCCATATCACTTAACTGCTCATGCCCCACACCATCGCTGAACCTCCACCAGCTTGAATAGTCCCCTGCTGACATGCAGAATCCATGGTTTCATGAGGTTGTCTCCATACTCGTACATGTCCATCCACTCGATACAATTTGATACGAGACTCGTCCGCTACGGTCGCAGGTTCGAATCCTGCCTCGGGCATGGAAGTGTGTGATGTCCTTGGGTCAGTTAGGTTTAAGTAGTTCTAAATTCTAGAGGACTGATGACCTCAGAAGTTAAGTCCCATAGTGCTCAGAGTCATTTGAACCAATTTTGAGAATCGTCCGAGCAGGCTGCATATTGATTTCCAGTCATCTAAAGTCCAATGTCGGTGTTACGGGCCCATGCGAGGCGTAAAACTTTGCGTCGTGCAGTAATCAAGGGTACACAAGTAGGCCTTCGGTTCCGAAGTCCACATAGATGATGTTCCGTTGAGTGGTTCGCACGCTCACACTTGATGACGGCCGAGCATTAGATCTGCAGCAATTTGCGGAAGGATTGCATTTCTGTCACGTTGAACGATTCTCTTCAGTCGTCGTTGGTCCCGTTATTGCAGGATCATTTTCCGGCCGCATCGATGTCGGAAATGTGATGTTTTACCGGATTCCTGATATTCACGGTACTCTCGCGAAATGATCGTACGGGAAAATCCCCACTTCGTCGTTACCTCGGTGATGCTGTGTCTCATCGCTCGTCTGCCTACTATAACACCACGTTCAAACTCGCTTAGGTCTCGATAACCTACCACTATAGCATCATTAACCTATCTAACATTTGCGCCTGTTTAAATATCTCTGTATTTCAAGACGCTTACCTATACCAGTCGCTTTGGCGCTTCAGTGCGTGATGTCAGTAACAGAATACGGAGCCCTAGCCCCTCAGAGGTATGACAAAAACCACAGCAGAAAGCTAAGTTATGTAGAAGTTTCAGGAGACTTCACAGCAGGACACTAAGCTACGAAGTGTACGAAGCCTCCAAAATAGGCCCCTGAAAACCCGTTTAGTCAAACTGGGAGGGAGGTACAGGAAACATATCGTCCAACCAAGACTGGACATGGAAAACCCCCTAACCATCACAACACATGTCAACAGAAATTCCAAACAGAACATACGCTCTAACCAAATCTTGGCTGAAAATACTACCAAATCATACCTCATATTCCGAACACGAGGAAGACTCAGCACCTGGATGAAAGACAATAGAAAACTAAATTTTAACGTACGTTACCCGCACGGTTTTGGCATCCTTGGATAGAACAAATGTAGGTAAAATATAAGCATACAGACTGTAGTAACCAGCCTCCGCCTATCAAAGGAAAATGTACTAGTAAAGAGTATAAGATCAATAAAAACAAAAGAGGAAAAAAAACCATCAGATAAAAAGTTAGACTAATTATAAAAATTGGAGCAACCAGCCTCTGCATTAAACAAAGGAAGTTGTGTATAGTCAAGATATATGTCATGCAATACTGCCAAAAAGTAGTAATCACCTATGTATTCCAAATAGTAAGCTAAAAAAGAATAAAACGAATATTTTAGAAATAGTAATAGATAAAACTATTAAACTGTAAAAGTGCGAAAAATGAATAAATAAATGTATAACCCAAATGGTCGAACAGAGCACAGCGGAAAGGGAAAGAAAATATTTTTTCTTAAAAAAAAGACAAAAAGTAAAAATTAGAAAAGATTGATCCTCTACTGTAGGCAGCACACAATCCTGTAAAGTAAGTTCATATCCTTCCACATTGAACTTGTCCTCAAGGATAGTATGGGGATCACACTGTAATCACGAAAAACACTTCCCATCCTGCACAAAACCTCCTTCCTACATCATTGTTTGCACGACACACGATGGCGGCTAACGTTCTCCACGCATTCGCTAAACCCATACCTTCCATTGGATTGTCACAGGACACAGGGGACGGGGCGAATAATTAGTTTCCAGTCATCCACTGTGCAGTGTCATCGCTCTTTACATCACCTCTAACATCGCTTAGCTTTGTTCCAAAAAAGGGCGGATTATGACGAGCTGCTCTACCGCTGTACCCGCTTCTTTTTAACTTCATGCGCACAGCCATTGTGCTAGCAGACTGCTGTCAGCACTTTGGAAATCCGAGTGAATCCTTCCTTCCAACAGTCATTTCTTTTTCGATATCTCCATATTTTTCATCCAGCAATTTCGTCTTAGCTTCTCTCCACTTCCCACTTATTGCATTCGTCGGCGACTTGTATTTCTGTATACCTGAATATCACGGAACGTTTGTTTACTTCCTTCTTTCATCGATCAACTGAAGTATTTCTTCTTTTACCTATCGTTTCCTCGCAGCTAACTCCTTTGTACCGATATTTTTCTTTCCAACTTCTGTGACTGCCGATTAGAGGTGACCATTTCTCTTCAACTGTTCTGCCTACTCAGCTATTGCTGTATTTATAGCCTAAGAGAACTTCAAGCGTATTTCGTCTTTCTTTAGTACTTCCATGACCCACTTCCTTGTGTATTGATTCCTCCTGACTAATCTCTTAATCTTCAGCCTAGTCTTCGTCACTACTGCATTGTGATCTGAGTCAATACCTGCTCCTGGATACGTCTTACAATTCAGTATTTGATTTCGGAATCTCTGTCTGACCATGATGTAATCTAACTGAAATCTTTCCCTATCCCCCGGCTGTTCTGAAATATACCCCCTTCTCTTGTGATTCTTTGACAGAGTATTCCCTGTTACTAACTGATATTAATTGCAGAACTCAACTATTCTTTCTCCCCTCTCGTTTCTACTTCCAAGTCCATCTTCACCCATAACGCTTTTTTCTACTCCCTCCCATACAACTCCATTCCAATCCCTTAGGACTATTACATTTTCATCTTCCTTTAGGTACTGAATTACCCGTTCACTATTCTTATATACTTTTTTTCTATCTCTTCGTCCTCTACTAGCAACGTCAGCATGTGTATCTGGACTATCCTTGTCGACTTTGGTTTGCTGTCGAGTCTGCTTAGAAAAACGCTTTTACTGAACCGTTCACAGTAACTCTCTCCTACCTTTCTATTTATAACGAACCCTAGTTCTGTTATACCATCTTCTGCTGGTGTTGATATTATGCCATACTTGACTGACCAGAAATCCTTGTTTTATTTCTATTTCATTTCACTCGCCCCTGATATATTTAGACTGAGCCTTAGCATTTTCCGTTTCGGATTTTATATCTTCCCTACCACCTCCAAACTTATGATATTCCATGCCCCAGCTCGTAGAATGTTATCCTCTTGTTGTTTATTCAATTTTCTTCTCTTGGGCACCTCCCCTTGACAAGTCCCCTCCCGGATATCCGAATGGGGAACTATTCCGGAATTTTTGGCAGTGGAGAGAGAGATCATCATGACGCTTTTTCAGTTACAGTCCTTATGTCCTGTGGTTACACGTTATGTTTCTTTGAAGCAGTGGTTTCCATAGCCTTCTACATCCTCACGCCGATGATCATCACTGATTCTTCCCCCTGTACCGGAAATTTCCTACCCCAAGGACAAGAGAATGCTTTGAGTCTCCAACCGCTACTCCGCCCTCTTTGACACGGCGGTTGGCAGAATGAGGGTGACTTCTTATAGCGGAAGTCTTCGGCCGCCAATGCTGACTATTAATCAAAATTTAAACGTGGCGACTTTCGATTTCCTGACTAAGACGTTATGATTACGAAACAAAGACGCTACCGCTAGACCACGGTTGCATAGCAACTACAATTGCAGTAAGGACACGATAAGTTTGCTGCCGACCCCCAAACACTCATTGCTCGAAGTCAGGACTCTTCGGAACACTTCGTGTCGACTGTTCTCTGTTTGAGAATGCTGCCACCCTCAGAGATACCAAAGTTTCGACAGTGTGCTTCCCTGGCAAAGTGTTGTGTTGTGTGAGCAGACGATTAATTGACTAACAACAGCAATTGTACTTACATTTAAATGCATTATTCAATAAGATGACAAATATGTACTAAATGCTTTGAATGTCGTTTTTCTTCTACTCACTGCGCCGTATTACAACAACGTTAATTTAATTTCACATGCCTTGCTACAATACTGCGTTTGAAGATGACCGTATCTATAATTTGAATTCACGATTCTACATTAGTGGCATTTGAAATTTATGCCATATTAGCTGACCCGTAAGAAGCACACGGCCTTAACTTGTTAGCAGTGGAAGATAAACAATGACAATTTCTAACCTCGAAGTCCCCGCGCTAGTTACTCCTCTGGCCCTGAGTGGCAAATTTTACTTATCTCGCGGTCGAATTCGCCAATGTCATTAAAATTAAGCACATCTTCAAATACACCGATGGAAGATTCAAATGGTTCAAATGGTTCTGAGCACTATGAGCCTTAACATCTCAGGTCATCAGTCCCCTAGAATTTAAGAACTACTTAAACCTAACTAACCTAACAACATCACACGCATCCATGCCCGAGGCAGGATTCGAACCTGAGACCGTAGCGATCGCGCGGTTCCAGATTGAAGCGCCTAGAACCGCTCGGCCACACTGGCCGGCCACCGGCGAAAGAAAAGTCGCTACAGCAAGAAGGAGATATACGAGTTAAACGAGAGTTGGTAGGCATGTTTCTACACCTGAAAAATGACGTCTTTCCAAATACCGCGTGAATGAGAGTGGTGCAAGTAGCACCATTATGAGGATGCATATCAGGGTTACTCCAAATACATGATAACAATCGTGAGAGTTAGCTACATTTGAGACTGAACGTGATGAGTTGATGTTAGTCAAGAATTCTCTTAAGGCGATAGAGACGCCATTATCAGCACCTCACTGAGTTTGAACGAGGTTGTGTAATAGAGCTACGAGTAGCTGGATGTTCCTTCTGTGATATTGTACACTACTGGCCACTAAAATTGCTACATCAAGAAGAAATGCAGATGATAAACGTGTTTTTATTGCACAAATATATTATGCTAGAACTGACATGTGATTACATTTTCACGCAATTTGGGTGCATAGATCCTGAGAAATCACTACCGTGAACAATCACCTCTGGCAGTAATAACGGCCTTGATACGCCTGGGCATTGAGTCAAACAGAGCTTGGATGGCGTGTACAGGTAGAGCTGCCATGTAGCTTCAACACGATACCACAGTTCATCAAGAGTACTGACTGGCGTATTGTGATGAGACAGTTACTCTACCACCATTGAACACACGTTTACCATTGGTGAGGGATCTGGAGAATGTGCTGGCCAGGGCAGCAGTCGAACATTTTCTGTATCCAGAAAGGCCTGTACTGGACCTGCAACATATGGACGTGCGTTATCCTGCTGAAATGTAGGGTTTCATAGGGATCGAATGAAGGGTAGAGCCACGGGTCGTAACACATCTGAAATGTAACGTCCACTGTTCAAAATGCCTTCAAAGCGAACAAGGGGTGACCGAGACGTGTAACCAATGGCACACCATAGCATCACGCCGGGTGATACGCCAGTATGGCAATGACGAATACACGCTTCCAATGTGCGTTCACCGCGATGTCGCCAAACACGGATGCGACCATCATGATGCTGTAAACAGAACCTGCATTCACCCGACGTTTTCCCCATTCGTGCACCCAGGTTCGTCGTTGAGTACACTATCGCAGGCGCTCCTGTCTGTGGTGCAGCGCCAAGGGTAACCGCAGCCACGATGTCCGAGCTGATAGTCCATGCTGCTGCAAACGTCGTCGAACAGTTCGTGCAGATGGTTGTTGTCTTGCAAAACGTCCCCATCTGTTGACTCAGGAATCGAGACGTGGCTGCACGATCCGTTACAGCCATGCGGATCAGATGCCAGTCATCTCGACTGCTAGGGATACGAGGCCGTTGGGATCCAGCACAGCGTTCCGTATTTCCCTCCTGATCTCACCGATTCCGTATTCTGCTAACAGTTATTGGATCTCGACCAACGCAAGGAGCAATGTCGCGAAACGATAAACCGCAATCGCGATAGGCTACAATCCGACCTTTATCGAATTCGGAAACGTGATGGTAGGCCCTTCTCCTGCTTATAGGAGGCATCACAACAACGTTTCACCAGGCAACGCCGGTCAACTGGTGTTTGTGTATGAGAAATCGGTTGGAAGCTTTCCTCATGTCAGCACGTTGTAGGTGTTGGTTAAATTTCGCGTCTGTATCACGTCATCTTCGTGGTGTAGCAATTGTAATGGCCAGTAGTGTAGAAAGACTTGTCAGGAATGTGGCCACTGTACATGATTACTGGCAGCGGTGGTCACGAGCATATACGGTCACAATAAGATCGGGCTCTGCATGGCCACGTGACACTACGGAGTGGAAAGACCGTCATGTTTGTCGTAGGCTCAGGCGTATCGTTGCTGTGTCTGCAGTAGCAACTTTACAGCAGCTGGCACCACAGTGGCACAACGAACTGTTACAAATTGGTTACTTCAAGAACAGCTCCGAGTTAGACGCCCTGTAACTTACATTCCACTCACCGCAAACCATCGTCTTTTCCGACTTCAGTGGTGCCTAGCGAGAACTCGTTGGAGGGAAGGATGGAGGTCAGTTGTGTTTTCTGACGAAAGCTGGTGTTCAAATGTGTGTGAAATCTTATGGGACTTAACTGCTAAGGTCATCAGTCCCTAAGCTTTCCACTACTGAACCTAAATCATCCTAAGGACGAACACACACACCCATGCCCGAGGGAGGACTTGAACCCCCGTCGTCACCAGCCGCACAGTCCATGACAGCAGCGCCTAAGACCGTTCGGTTAATCCCGCGCGGTGACGAAAGCTGGTTTTGCTTCGGTGCTACAGACGGCTTTGTGTCGGTGCGTGCTAGACACACTGGACTTACACTGGAATTATGATCTGGGGTGCGATTTCGTATGACAGCAGGAGCGCTCTCGTAACCATCCCACGCAGGCTGGCTGCAAACTTATTACGCCAGTCTGCTGCCTTGGCACGTTGTGGTGACATTCGTGAACAGCATTCCAGGGGCTGTTTTGCAACACGATAACGCTAGTTCATATACCGCTGTAGTACCCAACGTGCTCTATAGTGTTGCGACATGCTGCCTTAGGCAGCTCGATCATCATATATGTCTTCAGTAGAGTACATATGGGTCATCATCGGACGACTACCCCAGCGTCATCCACAACCAACATTAACCGTCCTTGCACTGACCGCCTAAGCGCAACAGGTGTGGAACTCTATGGCAGGAACTGGTAACTGCCACTTGCATAACACAGTGCATGCAAGTTTGCTTGCTTGCATTCAACATTCTGGCTGTTACCCCGGTTATTAATGTACCAGCATTTCAAGTTTGCAATGTTTTATCTCGCTCTTACACTAACCATTGGTTTTATTGTATTACTGTCTCGTATTTTTATTTCTTACTGATCGTGAGCAGGAAAACTACACTCTTAAGAATCCCTTAACGTTAGCTGACATTTTTCGGTTGAGCTGTTAGTGTTATAAAATACGACGAGGAGGGTAGGGAAGCTGTTTTGGAATCACACTTTCATGTCATACGAAAACTTGGTGGTATCCTAATAGAGAGCACACAATTCCAGGAATTGATGAAATTTCATTTCAGCCGAGACAAGTTGCGAAAGTAGGCGTCGATGTGTCAAGCAGTTCGAGAGGGAATGTCAGGATATAGATTGGCTGGAATTAATACACAAGTTTACGTTAGGCTTAATGTCTAAATACGAGTACATGATTCGGGCCGTAAGCGGTCAGTGTGCCTCTGTTTGACTATGACTGGTATCAAACCTACTTCGGACTGAACAAGCAGTCGCAGCAGCAGCAACAACAACAACTTGAATACATCCGTGAAGGTCAATTTTGACTCGGACGTATTATGGCAAAAAACTAGAGACGCAGCAAAATATAAACAAGACACGAAACTTGTACTAGATAAGTCTGCCAGGTTTCACTATGCAGGGACAAATTTACTGTACAACAAGTTAACAGAAACCTCGTTTGCATTCAGCAGTACAGTTGACGAAGCGCCGCTCAGGATGAGGCTGCAACTCAGAAAAGTGGCGCACATGGGGTGTGAGGCACGCTGGCCGTTATCAGAGGCAGGCTGCCCAGCAAGTGCTCGTAGCCGGTAACCGGGGCCCCCGCCGACGTCCCGAGGCAACAGCCTGGCCGGTAATTGCTGCGAGCGGGGACGTGCTCGGAATTAGCAGTCCTTCACGTGACCGACCGGTGCTGTCTGGACTGGACGCAGTTCAAGTACCTAAACGAGAAGCACCAGAGAGGGAAGCTGTTTTGGAATCACACTTTCATGTCATACGAAAACTTGGTGGTATCCTAATAGAGAGCACACAATTCCAGGAATTGATCAAATTTCATTTCAGCCGAGATAAGTTGCGAAAGTAGGCGCCTATGTGTCAAGCAGTTCGAGAGGGAATGTCAGGATATAGATCGGCTGGAATTAATACACAAGTTTACTTTAGGCTTAGTGTCTAAACTTTTCACACTGATTACTAGCACAGAATTTCAGTATCCTGTGTGATGTCTGCAGATATCAAGTCGCCCAGGTGTACGCGATAGTATTGGAACTTTTAGGGTTCCGTACCTCAGTCTGTAAAAACGGAACCCTTATACACTGAAGAGCCAAAGAAACTGGTACACTTGCCTAATGTCGTGTAAGCGCCCTCGCGAACACGCAAAAGTGCCGCAACACGACGATGCGTGGACTCGACTGTCTGAAGTAGTGCTGGAGGGAATTGACACCATGAATCCTGCAGGGCTGTCAATAAATCCGTAAGAGTACTACGGGATGGAGATCTCTTCTGAACAGCACTTTGCAAGGCATCGCCGCTCGCGATTAGCCGAACGGTCTTAGGCGCTGCAGTCATGGACTGTGCGACTGGTTCCGGCGGAAGTTCGAGTCCTCCCTCGTGCATGGTTGAGTGTGTTTGTCCTTAGGATAATTCAGGTTAAGTAGTGTGTAAGCTTAGGGACTGATGACCTTAGCAGTTAAGTCCCATTAGATTTCACACACATTTGAACATTATTATTTTTTTTCAAAGGCATCCCATGTATGTTCAATACTGTGCACGTCTGGGGAGTCTGGTAGCCAACGGAAGTGTTTAAACTCAGAAGAGTGCTCCTGGGGCCACTCTGTAGCAATTCTAGACGTGTGGGGTGCGGCATTGTCCTACTGGAATTGCCCAAGTCCGTCGGAATGCACAGCGGACACAATGGATGCTTACGTACGAGTCAGTTGTCAGAGTCCTATCTAGACGTATCAGCGGTCCCATATCAATCCAACAGAACACGCCCCACAGCATTACAGAGAGTCCACCAACATGATCACTCCATGCAGGGTCAAAAGATTCATGGGTTGTCCCCGTACCCGTACACATCCAGCAGCTCGACACAATTTGAAAAGAGACACGTCCGACCACGCAACAATTTTCCAGTCATCGACAGTCCAATGTTGGTGTTGACGGGCGCAGGCGAGGTATGAAGCTTTGTGTCGTGCAGTCATCAAGGATACAGAAGTGGGCCTTCGGCTCCGAAGCCTATGTCGATGGCGTTTCGTTGAGTGGTTCGCACGCTGACACTTGTTGATTGCCCAGCATTGAAATCTGCAGAAATTTGCGGAAGGGTTGCTCCTTGTCACGTTGAACGATTCTCTTTAGTCGTCGTTGCTCCCATTCTTGCAAACCTTTTTCAGGCCGCGGCGATGCCGGATATTTCATGTTCTTCCGGTTCCTGACATTCACAGTACACTCGTGAAATGGTCGGAGATGCTGTGCCCCCTTGCTCGTCTGCTGACTGTAACACCACTACGAAACTCACTTAAATCTGCCATAGTAGCAGCAGTAACCAATCTAACAATTTCGACAGCTCCTTGTTGTCTTATATAAGCGTTGCCAACCACAGCGCCGTATTCTGCCTGTTTACATATCTCTGTACTTGAATATGCATGCCTATAACAGCTTATTTGGCACTTCAGTATAGACTCGCTCTGATGTCCATCTGTCTGACTGTTCGACTGTTAAGAGCCCGTGTACTCGCCAACGGGTAGATTCATCAAGTTCAAATTTATGTGACATACTAGTGTCTGTGGTCTCTTGGCGGTATAAAAGATTTAACGGTTTAAGCAATGTAGTAAAAAAAATGGTTCAAATGGCTCTGAGCACTATAGGACTTAACATCTGTGGTTACCAGTCCCCTAGAACTTAGAACTACTTAAACCTAACTAACCTAAGGACATCACATACATCCATGCCCGAGGCAGGATTCGAACCTGCGATCGTAGCGGTCGCGTGGTTCCAGACTGAAGCGCGTAGAACCGCTCGGCCACTACGGCCGGCCAATGCAGTAAAAAGATACGACCATTTATTCATTTAAAAAACGACGCACCACGAAGGAATTATCCGAATGGGACGGAAGTCGATAGATATCATGTACATGTAAAGACAAACAAATGATTACAGTTTCAGAAGAGTTGTATGATTTAGTCAACAGAAAATGCTTTACAAACTGGGTGAGTCAGTAACGCGTTTGTCCACCTCTGTCCCTTATGCAAGCAGTTATTCGGTTTGGAATTGATTGATAGAGTTGTTGGATGTACCCCTGAGGCATATCGTGCCAAACTCTGAACAATTGTCGCGGCAGAGCGTCACAATCCCGAGATGACTGAAGGACTCTACCTATAACGCTCCAAACGTTCTCAGTTGGCGAGAGATCTGGACCTTATTGGCCACAGTAGTGTTTGAGAATGACGGAGGCAAGCAGTAGAAACACTCGCCGTGTTTAGGTGGCCATTATCTTGCTGAAATGTAAGCCCACGATAGTCAAATGGCGCCCTGGCTCAGAGTAAATTACGTGGAAGGACTGTACCGGATTACGGTTAAACATCAGTTACCATTAGTAAAAAATTTATTATAAAATGCAAATTTCCAGTTTCACATTAAGCAAACTTTCAGCATACACCCCAACTGGTTTTGCCGCTGAATAAACGCAAAAAAATTTTAACAATTTAAAAATAGCCCACAGAACTCTTAAATATAGCTGGAACAGGAAATAACAAAATTTAGTTTAATTTTTGAATTTATTATTTACAAACAGAAAAAAAGCTATCAATGCCAACATTCGGTGTAATTATTCTGGTAAAGACGACCAGCAGGTGCTCTAGAATCTTATTCCCCTTGTGGTATAAGATTCTAGATCACATCTGCAAACGGGATGGCGACTAATATGAAACTGAGAACATGATGGGTAATAAGGACAATTTCTTATAAATTTAGACTGATAACCAAGCAGTTTTAGTCCCTTTACTTCCCAAACCAACCATTATTATAAATGTATCCCCATTAACCCTCCAGCAGGCGCGTCAACCTTCATGACGCCACTAGTCGCGATGTATCTCGTGGATACATGCGACGATTTTTGTGGTTTTTTGTTTGTTTACAGGTTCTTTTTCTTTTGTTTTTGTTTTAAATTGCAGTAACGTTTATTGTTACAGATTTTACAAATACAGAAGTGAACATCAGGCTCATTACACTTTCAAATTAACAGAAATATTTGACATTTTGTAAAGGAGAAGTACATGAAATTCTTTTAAAAATTATTTCATTATAGATAGAAATAAATTACTGAACTAATCAAAGCATGTCTCTTTTTACTGATTGCCCACTACAGAAAGACATTGTTCACAAATTATTTTTGTGTGCTTTTGCAAACAAAGATGTGTACCGCATTTTGCACATGTATACTTGCTGAGACAAGTCTTTTTTGTCTCCCTGTAGCATGACCAGCACCTTTTTCATTTCTTGTTTTCTGATTCCAAGGATTGTTCAGCGTTTTCTTGCTCTTTTCCTTTAGGTTTGTACTTTACTAGCATTGACTGTATATCATCAGGAAGAGTTACAATAAGAGCTTTTCTTTTGAGATGATCTTGTAGTAGATTCAGAGACAATGTTTTGAAGTACTCGCGCAGATTTGAGTATTTATTCTTGTTGCCCAAGAAAATTACTCTCGAGTTGATGCCTGCAATGTTCAATAGGTGGAAAAAATCACCATAGGCCATCATCATTGTATGTTGCACAGAGTTTGTCAACTACACCAACTCCAGATTTGGTGTCATTATAGTGTAGAATAATTACTGGTTTTTTTCTCTAAACCTTCCGAAACCTCACTTGACGATACATGCATATTCGAAAGGAGGACTACAGTTTTCCCTCTTTTCGGGACATACGACACAAGGGTTTCATTCTTGCTGTAGCCAAATACGCTATCATATTGCTGTCTACTTTTTGGTGCTACGAAATTCGATTCGATGGCAGTTCCTTCTTGTATTCTTCTAATTGTGCCTACAAACGACAGTCTCCTTTTATCCAATTCTCTTACTAACTCCAAACTAGTGAACCAGTTATCTGTTGTAATGTTTGTACCCATCCCATATATTGGTTCGGCAAGTCTCAGAACTACTACTTTGGCGGAGTTGTTATTCTGAAAGGATCCTTCTGGTTGTAATCCACAATATATTTCCATGTTGTAAGTATAATAAAGCTTGGCATCACATAGTCAGAAAATTTTGATGCCATATTTAGATGGTTTGGATGGTATGAACTGGCGAAATCCATACCGGCCTTGAAATGCTTCTCATCAACTGTGACGTTCTGACCAAGGGAGTAATGTGTCTTGTAGTTATTCAAACACATGGTGAACAATTCCCTGATGGCTGCTAATTTGTCTGTCTTGCGCCGTTCTTGTCTTGTGGCTCCATCATCAAAACGAACACATCTTATTAGGAACAGGAAACGTTTTTCAGACATCGTCATTCTAAAAATATTCAGACCAAGGTCATCTGCTGTCCATAAGTCGTGAACATTCTGTCGTCCACCACGGAACACACCAGCAAGGTATAACAAGCCAAAAAAGGCTTTTATTTCGATTGCGTCTGTGTCCTTGCAGTCACTCGCGCGAGCAAAGTTTCCGTTTAGATCAGCTATACGCCTGTTAGTGTTGACCACAATTAGATCTAGGATATCATTACTGATGAATAGGCTCCTGCAGTCCATTTCAGTTACCATTTTCTTTCCGTCTCCAACTACCCCAGGCAGTTTGGTTAGTATATTATGAAGCCGTGTCTGTGTTGCTTTCCAAGGCACTTTCCTCCATTTAGTTCCATCCTCACCTAAAATAAAAAATAAGTACATTACACCATTATTAGATATTGTTATTATTACATCTGAAAGCATATTTATTGTCTTTTCTACTCACCAAAATAGTAATGCTCATCAGTTTCCTGCGCTTCATTACTTTCCTCTTCATCGAATTCATGATCTGTGTCTGAGTCTACAAATCGTGTTTCGAGTATATCTTCGGTTTCTGAATCAGTTTCTGCAAGATCACCTTCATCTTCAATGGATACCTCGTCGTCAAGAAGAAGGCGATGTACTTCTTCCAAATCGTTATGATTTTCTAGATCATATCGTTTACTAATTTTGAAAGAAAGTGCGCGTAGCTACAACGAAACGTTGCTTCATTTAGAAGACAACAACGCAACTGCCGACTTGCGTACGCTCCAAACAATGCGACACCTGCAGTCATTAGCGGCGACAAAGCGTTACCCTAGTAGGCAGGCTGTATCTGAGAGATACAGGCAGTACACGTTCCCACACCTGACTCATTTATGACCTTGTCAGTATCGGGATAAGACTGAAATTCCTGTGAAGCAATAAGAAAGGTATGACACAAGATGTCGTGGGCCAGCAAACCGTTACCACTGTTCATTGCGGTAATATTAGATAAAAAGTAGGTCATGTATCTCACAGATACATGCGCGACTATCGGAGGGTTAACACACTGGCTCTAAATCTAAAAAAACCCTTTAATTAAAAGCTTAGCCAGTGCCAGATAATAAAACGTTAAGAAAGAATGTAACAAATTTAGTAACGGTCAATAATGGCTCCTCAAAAATCTATATCTGGCCGGCCCCAGATGTTAAAATTTGAGGAAGTTGAACAACCTGGGCAACGGCCGTTCACAGTCCTGCAATACATTAATCCAACGGAATGATACTTTTACACTCATATTAACTGAAACAAGAGACAGGATGAAGTTTCTTTTACGAAAAGGAGAACAAAACAAAATATAATTATTGCGGTAGAGGTCCGTAACAGAGTGACGTGACATGCTGTTGCCTCCTTGAGCCCCCCGGTTCTAGATGTACCCTTGTCAGGTTCTCAGCTACGCTACAGATCAGTTTGCAAAAAACAATTTATTTATGAAAATATACGGTACAATCACCAACAAACTTTACATATTCACATACACCTTTGCCTTTAACCCAAATAAATACAGATTCGTTTACAGATATTTTCCTCCTGTTACGAGTATATAATGTCAAAAAAGATGGAGAAACATAGGCTGATTTACCAAAATCCTTATTAGCCAATTCAGATATATGGTAAGTGCGAAATGCCGTACAGAAGATATCGCCGCCGTTCGAAACAAACAGTCTACAAGACCATCGAGAACATCGAATTCGCTACAACAGCTGGAGACAAGAAGAATCGAATTCCAGTTAAGTCTGTCGCTGCACAAGCTCTGCTGGATGGTCCTGCTGTTTTCGTCAGTTGTAGACTTAATTTTAGTTTAGATATAAATGATTCCTTTGGTCATGGTAACGGATGGTTTACCTTAGCCATTGTTCGTGGTGGTACAGGAGTACCAAGTGTTGCTGGACTTGAAAGTTTTGTTGACAGAGACGTTATTGCATTTCGCACTTACCATATATCTGAATTGGCTAATAAGGATTTTGGTAAATCAGCCTATGTTTCTCCATCTTCTTTGACATTATATACTCGTACCAACTCAATTCCTTGTGGCCTGAGGTGATGCAGGAGGCGGCAGGCTCGGCGAAAACGAAGTTGGCAGCCGATGCACACAGGCAGCGGATCCACAAGAGAACTGTGGCCAACAGGCTTCTTCGTGTTGATTTCACAGTCTACCGTAAACGCGTGTTCCGCGTTTATTAAGAGTGGCAAAAGGCAAATACACCAAGCAGTGCGTTAATGGTAATTTTGCATCCATGCAAAATTATCTAGAGACGTTCATAAGCATTCATAAGCCTATGTTGCGCCTACCGCAGTGTTGCGAGTTACCAGGGTAGTACGTTCCGTCCCATTGTACGCAGAGTGCATCAAACATACCACGCATCCGCCTTATTTACTGATTAGTAATCAGTAAATAAAGAAATATGTGTAATATTCGCTCGTTGTGGATGCACTCATATGCAGTGTCAAGCACAGTCAGACATGACACAGAGTGCAATCACCAGAGTTTCTGGAGTTTGCTTTCGCATATATACTGTCAAAAAAAAAAAAAAAAATGCGTTTTATCATCTGTATACCTGCAAACATATATGATCTTAAAAATTTAATTTACAGTGAAATAGAAACTCAGCAATCACAAAAATGAGGGAAATCTTTTCGAAAGTGTGCATTGCTGGGTAGCATTCAATACCGCATTGCTCCACGCTATGGAGGAAACTTGGATCGTCCTCAGCGTAATGCCCGGAAGGCGTCAGGTGCGTTGCCACTCAAAAGTTTCCCACGGCTAGGCGCAAATTGAGACGCGTATAGTGCGTGTGGCGCGACGCAGCGCAGCGCGCGTTTTTGTAACGTCACAGGTTCAAATGGGACCGCGCAAATTGCGACGCGACGCGACTGGGACGCGACACGCGCCTGCGACCAGGTCGCGCGGCGTTGTGGTTGAGGCACAGCTTCTCGAGCCGCGCGTCGCGCTTTTTGCCTCGCTAGCACCGTGGGAAATTTGAGGAGGGGAGCGGAAAAGAAGCCCAGCCATATGGTCACGTCGGAACGGCGCATATCAGCAGTGGTAGTAGTGCCAATACGATAAATGTTGCCTTACTGTGTACTGAATTTTATTGCCTTTGGGTAGTGTTTCGTTTTCCGCCTTTTAAACGCTCCAGCTTTCTTCGTTAGCACGTTATACTTTTCTTTTGTCTATATCTGCATAGTTTTGTTTTGTTTTTTCTTCTGTCAAGAAAAATGTATACTTCAGTAACTGATGAGCCACTGGCCGCTGGAATTGCACCATATGCCTCCGTGATGTTTTCAGATCGGAAGAAGGGACAGAGGGTAGTGAATAAGGAAGCAAGGAATATTATAAAATCATGTGATTAAGACTCAAGGCAGGAAAGTAGAGCAAGGTTATATTCTCGCTGCCTAGTAAGCTAGCGTATCTGTACGATCTGTTGCAAAAATTTAGAAAGGGATAATCTCCACAGGTGTGTTCCCTTTGTTCTTGTGGTAAAAAGCGTCCAAGATCTGAAGTATAGAAGTTTCACTGTGATTACTCTGATATGAATGTAATAATGTAATGCGACACACTGTACTACATGCATGTGAACAACATATTTCCACTGCAAGCTAGAAACAGTCGAAAAGCAGTCACAAATAACAACGTTTTAATTGGTTCGCAGTGATGAGAAAGAGCATATCAATTGTTGCATGGACATTATCAGCATTAATAAACTAATTATACAAGAACAGGCTACACAAATGAAGAAAATGGTCGGTATTATTACGTAAGTAGGAATATCGTAAATGAGTGTTATGATTAGATATATTTAATTTGTTGAAATGTGCTGCTGACAAAGGCAGATCTACTTTCATGACAATGTTTTTCGGATTCCATCTCATAAGGCACACATGGCTAACTTGTGCATTCCTGTCGCGTGCAGTATCCGTCGCTGCTGACAATACACTGACCATTGTGTTGTGCGACAGATCAATTGTTTACTTTTCTCAATAACAACTATTTTATTCGCGATCACGCATTGTCAGTTTGGCAACCCGTAGGTGAGTAAACAGTATCTGGCATGTGCCTATCATTCCACCTGAAGGAACGCTCGTCATTATTTTAATACTGCTCAGAACAACAGAAGGAATAAAATCCTTTGGTAAGTTTCCATTCCCGTCGCTCAGTGTTAAAAATACGATGGGTTACGGGGATTCCACCAAAATTCCATAGAATTGCCAATCTGTTTTTGTGTGAGTTGTTAACCTTTTCTCATTCGAAGAAGCATCACAATTTAGGAGTAAAGGCCACATTTTTCTTGGTGACTGGTTTAATTGTACTTCCTTTGTCACCATGTAATTTGCCAAACTCATCTCACAGCAGCTGTTGAGACAGAATTCCGAAACGCAGGGCCTCATTAAACAAGTAATTGGCAATTACAGAGCTCAATAGCTTACGAAAAACCTCATAGTATCGGTTTGCAGTAACATAAAAGAAGAAATTTCATGTTTATTTTCATACTAGGAAGCTCTTGTTTCGCTAGCTGTCGATAACTCTAAAAAAAATTACAGTCACTGGAGTGAAATAAATAAAAAGAGAAGTATAAGTAGTGGTATGTCGCCATAGATAAGAAAGTTCCGTGTGTTTAATAATTGGCAAAACACCCTCCTCCTTGTGTGCTATCATTCGCCAAACTTTCGTTTCGATGTCTCGAGCGGTTTAGGAGATACGAGAGATGTTGCGAGTATTTCATTCTCGCGGGCGTGAGATCGGAAGTGAGCGCGCTACATGGGATCCATTTTCTCGAGATCGGAGGCAGCTAGAGATCTCCTCCCAAGTCTAAACAAAAATTCAGCATGTTAGCTAAATTTCATACGCAGCAACATATGGAGTAATACGCACCAAACGCAAAATCATAGCGACCCCTAATTTTTGTTGCAAACTTTTTGAGTTTTGCGTAGTGTCTTACTAAAATGTGTACATCACAATAAGAATGGTCATTAGCGAGGTGATAAGCACGAAGCTGACATATAACGCTACAAGTAAGGCAAAAATCATATATTTTCAGAGAATAGTTTGTGTAAAATTGTTTGAGAAAGATAAGAGGTTGCGCGTGCTTCGGTTCAGTCAGCGCAGAGCGTCGCCAGTCGGCGCGTGCGACGTATGGTGTACGCGTCGCAATATGCGCTGCACCCGCGCGACCCGTGCAGCACGTGCGTGTAGCGCTGTAGTGTCGTGTCACGTCACACGTGCTATACGCTTCTCAATATGCGCCTAGCCTTTAAACAGTAGCCTTCTTGGGGTCATCAGAGGTGCAAAGGTTTCAGCTTTAATAGAATGTCCAACGCTGCCGGGAGCCCATCAGCTCGGTTACAGGCAGGTTCAGGCAGCTAGACTATCCGCCAGATGGTCTATTCTCTATTGCATGCATTCTGCACACACGCTAGCCAATTAGCCAACCCTGCCCTCGGGCTCCTGGCAGGTGTAGCACAATTGCGTATGCCATAGCCCAGCTGCCTGGCTGTCCGCACGCAAACTGCTTACCCTCTCCTAGCCATCTGTTCAAGAATCACAAGAGGAGTAGATATACTTGGAAAAGACACAGAGACACGGGAAGGTTGAAGCTGGATTACAACGTGGTCAGACAGAAATTCCTAAATAAGACATTGGATTGTAAGGCGTACCCAGGTGCATATATAGACTCATATCTCAATTTAGTACTGATGAAGAATAGATTAAAGTTTAAGAGAATCATCCGAAAGAATCAGTTGTGAGGAAAGGGGGGTTACTGAAGTAATGATGACTGACGAGATGCATTGAAGTTCGATAAGGATGTAGATATTTCAATAAGGAACACAAGAGCAGGCAGTTCAGTTGACGGGGAGTGCCTAGAAATGCATAGGTACGAGAAGGGTAATTGTGTAGATATCTTGGGTAACAGATGAAATACTTCCGTTGATCGACGAAAGAAGAAAGTACAAAAATGTTCAGGGGAAGGCAAGAACACAGAAATATAAATCCTTTACGAATAAAATGAATAGGAAGTTCAGGATGGTGAAGGCGAAATGGTTGCAGGAAAGATGTCGAGAAAGAGGGAAAGAAACAACCGGCAAGAGGATTAACTCAGCAAATAAAAAGGTCAAAACAAGTACATGAAATTAAAGCAAGGGCGGCAACATTAAGAGAGAATTCCATTGTTAAACGAAGAAGAGACAGAGGATAGTTGGATAGAGTACATTGAATGCTTCCATGAGGAGGACGACTTCTCTGATGATGTTATAGAAAATCAATTGAATTCTGTATGGATGACACGGGATCAGTATCAGATTTTAGAAGAGCTCTGGAAGACTTGAAATCAAATAAGGCGGAAGCGAAAGATAACGTTCCATCGGAATTTCTAAAATCACTGGTTGGAAGTAGCAAGAAAACGACTATTCTCATTGAGGAGGTGACAAGAAAGCGTCTGTTTTTGCTGGAGTGTCGAATGTACGAGAGTAGCGACGTATCACCAGACTTTTGGAAAAATATGCCCCGAAATACCGAAAATAGCAAGCCCAGATATGTGCAAAAACTACTGCACAATCAGCTTTACAGCTCGTGCATCCAAGCTACCGGTTAGGTTTTAGGGCAGGTGAAGGCAATCCTAACGTTGCGCATGATAAAGGAAGAAAGGCGGTAGTAAAATCAAGACAATGTCTTATGACTGTCGACCTAGAAAAAGCATTGGACAATATAAAACGAGGCAAGATTTTCGAAATTGTGATAAAAATAGGAGTAAACTGAAGGGAAAGACACGTACAAGAATCGAGAGGGAGCAATAAGACTCGAAGATCAAGAACCAAGTGGCCGGATTAAAAAGGGTGTAAGCCAGGGGTGTAGTCTGTCACTCCTAATGATCCATCTGTACATGAAAAAACAACAAAATAAATAAAAGACAGGCTCAGGAGTGGTAAAGGATATCAATGATAAAGATGCGCTGGTTACAGTGTTATTTACAATGAAAGCGAAGAAGAATTACAGCCCGCATTTCGTGGGCGTGAGGTAGCGTTCTCGCTTCCCAAGCTCGGGTTCCCGGGTTCGATTCCCGGTGGGGTCAGGGGATTTTCTCTGCCTCGTGATGGGTGGGTGTTGTGTGATGTCCTTAGGTTAGTTAGGTTTAAGTAGTTCTAATTTCTAGGGGACTGATGACCATAGATGTTAAGTCCCATAGTGCTCAGGGCCATTTGAACCATTTTTTGTTTTGTTTTTTGAAGAATTACAGGATCTGTTGAATTGAATGAACAGTCTAATGAATACAGAATATGGACTGAGAGTGAACCGGAAAAATAAAGAGTAGTGAGATGTAATAAAAATGTGAATAGTGGGAAACTTAGTATCAAAACTGGTAATTACGAAGTAGGCGACATAGCAGAGTACTGATAACTTGGGAGAAAAATGATCCATGACGGACGAAGCAAGGAAGATAAAAAGGAGACTAGTACAGGCAAAGAGGGCGTTTCTGGCCAAGAGAAGTCTGCTGGCGCCAAACGTAGGTCATAATTTGAGGAAGCATTGGTTCTGTGCATGCACAAACTACTTGGCCAGGACAGCATGGTCGCCTATGCCACAACGCACCTGGCTACCAGCACCTGAGCCACGTGCCCACCCCTCCCCAGACCTGCCTGGGTGCCACCGGCTGCTCGTAGGTGGGCACTCAAGGCGAAACGGCCTAATTCGTTCATGGCAGCAAATGTAATGGTCCATTCTATTTGGTTGATTCCTGTCTCCTTGAGGAAGCTGTTCAGAAGGTGGGCATGGTGTACCCGATGCATTACCATCTCGAAACGTGAACCCATTGTCTAAACGTTGAGTTTATGGGAGGACAGTAGGTTGGAGGATTCTGTCTCAATAATGGGTGGGAGGGGCAGTGTTTTTCTGTCTTTTACCTGGATTAACTTAGTACTTATACCCTTCATTCTCAATTATTTGTTGGATGCATTCCAATCTCTGTCTTTCTCTACAGTTTTTCCTCTCAACAGATCTTTATAGTACCATGGAAGTTGTTCTAAAATGTCTTAACATGTCCTTTCATTCCGTCCCTTCTTCTTGTCAAATCTTTCCATACGTTCTTTTCTTTTCAGATTCTTGGGAGCACCTCCTCATTCCTTCTCTTCTTAGTCCACTTAATTTTAAACATCCTTCTATAGTACCAAAGCAGAGCAATGCTGTGAATGTGTTTGTAATTCTTGTTTCTACTATCAAGTGTAGCGTCAGAACTGCACCTCTAGTGCCTTTACCTTTTAGAAAGACAAGCTGATTGTGATTCAACAGATCCTCAGTTTTCTTCTCCATTCTCTTGTGTATAAATTTTATTTGAAAACTGGCTGATCCTGTGATAATTCATCGACTTACCTGTCATAGCTATCTTCGAGATTGTGTGGATAATATTTTTCAAAAAAATGGTTCAAATGGCTCTGAGCACTATGGGACTTAACATCTTAGGTCATCAGTTCCCTAGAACTTAGAACTACTTAAACCTAACTAACCCGAGGACATCACACAACACCCATCCATCACGAGGAAGAGAAAATCCCTGACCCCGCCGGGAATCGAACCCGGGCGTGGGAAGCGACAACGCTACCGCACGACCACGAGATGCGGGCCAATATTTTTCCTAAAGTCCTACGGTATACCTCCTGATTCATCAGTTCTACACACCAACTTGAACAGTGCCTCTGGTGAGACTTCTCCCGATGATTTCAGAAATTCCTCTTGCAAAATTCTAATACTGTATCGCCTGTCTTCCACATCGACTCCCACCCTTCCCCAATCACGACATCAGACGAGTACTCCTCCTTGTAGAGGCCTCAGATGATTTCAAAAGCTTCTCATCATTCCTTAGTACAATAGTATCCCATTACTTTCCGCATCGATTCTTCCGCATGATTCTCTTAAACTTCAGCCTGCTCTTTATCATTACTAAATTGTAATTTGATTCTGCATCTGCTCCTGGGTACGCCTTACGATCCAGTATCTGATTTCGCAATTTCTGCCTAACTTTGATCCAAGTGGATCCTCCAGTGTCTCCATGTCTTTTACAAGTATACCTCCTCCTCTGATATTCACTATTAACTGTAGAACCGAATTTGACTCTCTCATTCCTACTATGGAGCCCATATCTCCCATCATTCTTTCTTCTCTTGCTTACCCTACTATCCTGTTCCACTTACCAATGATTATTAGATTATGTTCTCCTTTTGTATGCTGAATTGCCCATTCAATGTCCTTCTATACTTTGCCTCTTCATCTTCTGCTTGTGACGATGGCATGTATATCTGATCTACGAACCATAATAATTGTAGGAAGCGATTATCAACCAGTTTTGTCAAACACTGGCGACCACTGCGAGAAAGATAAAATGGTTCAAATGGCTCTGAGCACTATGGGACTCAACTGCTGTGGTCATTAGTCCCCTAGAACTTAGAACTTCTTAAACCTAACTAACCTAAGGACATCACACATCCATGCCCGAGGCAGGATTCGAACCTGCGACCGTAGCTGTCATACGATTCCGGACTGCGCGCCTAGAACCGCGAGACCACCGCGGCCGGCCGAGAAAGATCTTCAATTTTTGTGTATTGCGGTAGTGGCTGAATGTTCAAACGTCGGTGGTACGGTATACATCATTTAGGCGGGCAACTTTCCCTGCCAGCAACCCTTCCTGTTGTGGAGTGGCAGTGCGCTCACAAGGCAACTCAAATTTGTGGTATATGCAGGGCTTGGCCGGAAATGAAAGTGATATAAATGGGAGCTCTACAATGCCAAACGTTAAAAAAATCACTTTTTGAGCGGATCGTGGAAGGAATTCTTAAAGTTTTTATAAAAGGCTTGAAAAGAAATGCCAAAGGAAAATTTGGGACTGAAAATAAACTTTTAAAGAACCCTTGTTATTAACAAGGTGTACACGAGAACATCGCATATAAAATTAGATATTTTCATTATTTTACAGTTAATGATTTACACATGCTGGTGCGATATTCATTGCAAATATAGGGCAAGTTGTAATTTTTCCGGCATCTTGCACACTTAATAAACGTCGCATTTCTCTAGAGGAACATAATTCCTTTGCATTCGTAAAAGGTTCTCTCTCAGTTTGTCAGCAAACCACGCATGACGTATCATTTCGCCCAATAGTGCCGAAGTAACTGGCGATGTGCGACGGAATGTATTTGGATGCAGTTCTGTTTCGAATCATTTACAGCATACGTAACGTAAAAACTGAAAATTAAAACAGTTTCCGAGTAGGGATCGAGCGCACTACACTCGGATTACCGTGTATACTCTTTCCGCTGCGCCAAACCGAGCTTGCAAACGACGCTAGCAAATGGCTCACGCCTCACTTTCATTTCTGGCATTTCTGGCCAAGCCTTCCGTTTACCATAAATCTGGACGAAATCGGTGATGTACAGTAATCTCGGTTCTCTTTTAAGATTGAAATGATTCTTCAAGGCATGTTGACGGAATAAAAAGTGTTTACAAGAAATGTCATCCTGTTTGCCTTTGCAGACACAGTGGATTATTGAACTACATTTAGAATGCAGGTTTAGTTCCGTCTTCATTAAAGAAGTTGCTGTGCGTAGCGGGTGCCTGTTACGAAAAGCGTGTTGAAAAATAGGTTTCTGATTAACAAAACACAACTAGGCAAGAGATGCATCTTAAAAACTGCAATTCGAGGAAGAAGTATTAGAGTTCTGTCTCCATGTATAGTCCGGTGATTAGGAAAATAGCACTAGTCAATTTAAAAATGCAACGGTACGAATTTATCAGGTTCTTATCTATAACGCCATTCAGACATACCATATGAACTGTTTTGATGATCCATAGATACATTATAATTTCAGCTATAAGGGACGATCAAAAAGTTTCCGTTCGAAGGCGGTACAGTCCAGAATCGGTATTCCAATGAGGAAAATCGCAGAGATGACTAAGCCAATAATCCCACTGACGTACCGGGTCAGAGATACGCATTTGGTAAAACACTTTGTCCTGCCGCGAGAAAAAAATCCGTAACTACCTGCAGCACTTCACCGTCCGACAGGCATCGCCGACCCTTCAGGTCTTTTTTTTAAAGGACGGAAGCCGTGGTAATCGTTTACCGAGAATCAGGATTATGGGGCGAGTGCTCGAGAGTCTCCCATTTGAGTTGGTGTAACTTCTGAATTACGAAATTTGCGATATGGGACGTGCGTTATCATGAAGCAGAAGCAACCCATAATGGCACCATTCAATTTTGACGGACGTGCTGGCCCTTACATATTCTGCATTCTCCGAACGATGCCTCCCGGTCCTTCGGTAATCAAGAAAAGAGTAACAGCACGTTGGTCTAGTCTGGACATGCCATACTAACGCCTTGCTTACGTATCAGTGGTTTTATACCCACACCTGAGTCGCGCTTGGTTACATACTTGCTGCAGCAATGACCTCATATGGAAGCTTTTTGATCGCCCCTTATAGTTTTTCCTAGACCAGAGTGTTAACCTATCTATTAGACAACTTAGTAACGATTTCAGAAATTTCTTTTGATGACAGAAGAAATGGGTGAAAACATCCACATGTTTGTCTGTATGCTGTAAGTCAGATTACAGTGCGTGGTCTACAATACTAGTCATTGAGTGTGACAATATCGTGTTCCATTCACGTTAAGGAATGGGGAAAAACGACACACTGTAAGCTTCCGTAGGCATCCCAGTCTTTCCTATCTTGTTTCACCGCACCTACGCAATATACGTACACGATGGAAACAGTGAAAGTTTGCGACGTTTGTCTCGAAACCGATTCGCTAAAATTTTCAAACATGCTATAGCCAGAGTGACAAATACCATTTGAGTTCCCCGAGATTCTTCATTAGACGACTGCTTTTCAAGTTCTCTGGACATTGCTGTAGTACTTACATGTCTGCTATATGAACATATTCCTGATTGTAGTGCCGCATAGTTAGCATTGAAATGGTGCATGTAGTTACGTTGACAGAGTACAAAAGAACAACATCGTGTCAAAATGTTCCTAGCAACTCTAAATCATTCGCCTTTTTTTCACTGCTCATTCCATATACGAAGTATGTTCAGAAACTTCCGGAACTTGGTCCACAAAATTTTTCTGCGCTGATGTTTTATTTATTGACCATGTTATCCTTCGAAATACTCTCCTCCACAATTGATACACCGCTCCCAACGACGTTTCCAGTTCCGGAAGCAGACTTGGTACACCTCTTGTTGGATCACGCAAAACGCCGACTGCGATTTTTCTTTTATCTCGTCTATCGTTGCAAATCTTCGTCGTTTCAAAGTGTTTAAAACTGCGGAAACAAAACAAAAAGTGTGCAGGAGTCAAGTGTGGAGAATACGGGGGATGTGGTAGCAGAATGATTCTTTTTTGTGCAATAATCACACACCAACAGGGACAAATGTGCGGTGCGTTTTCGCGATGCAAGAGCCATGAATTGTCTCGTCACATTTCAGGCCGCTTCCTTCTCACTCTGTTTCGCAGCTGTCGAACCACATCCCGATAGTACTATCGATTAACTGTTCCTCCTTGATGAACTAACCTTCAAAGTCAAAGATTATTACCAGGATAGTTTTGACATTTGGCCTGATCTGATGAGATTGTTTTTTATCTTGGAAAACCTTTCATGACCCATTGTGAGGATGGAATCTTGATCTCATCACCAGTTAGGATTCTTTTAAGGAACATCTCGTTCTCTTTTGCGCGGTCCAAAAGCTATGCACTGGTTGGGAGGTGAAGGTCTTTCTGGTATTGCCTCATCAGCCATGGGACGAACTTAGCGCCAATGCGATGCATTCCACTATGCTGTGCCAGGATTTCATGACTTGATCCAACTGAAATGTTACATTCTTCTGAAATCTCTCGGACAGTCAGTCTTCGATTGGCACGCACAATTTCGTTGACGTTTCATTTCGTTGACGTTCCCGACATGAACGTCGTCCGTAGACGTTGAAGGTGTCCAGAATGAGGGCCATCTTTAACTTTCGTCTGGCCATTTTTAAACCGCGTGTACCATTCGTAACACACAGTATGGCTGAAGCACCCATCACCGCAGTGATTATTCGGTATGCCCCTGTAAAGGTTTTGTTGAGTTTCTCGCAAAATTTAATGCAGACGCGATGCTCCTCTGACTTGCCATCTCGATATTCGCAAACTGTGCGACACAACGCTCTACTCAGTTCAGCGCTGAACAATAACTAACAAACATGCAACAATGAAATTTCCGGGAGTTACATATTAAATACAGGCTGCTGCAGGCCAAACGCATTTCCGCATTTCGCTGCAACACACAATTGGCGCGAAATTACAAATGTTCCAGAATTTTTTTAACAGACCTCTGTGTGTGTGTGTGTGTGTGTGTGTTTGTGTGTGTGTGTGTGTAATCGGGAGAGAGGATGGGGAGGGAGAGACCGAAAGAATGTGGAAGAGAGCACGAACAACTGCCCACAATCAGCGTTTGAACAGTTGCACATTTGCCTGTACTCTGCATCATCGGCGGGCAAAAAATAATGCGAGCGCTAGTTTTACCTCACATTGGTTACCATCCAATGAATGCTGGCAGTTTCCGCTGGATTTTAATTCCTGTGCGACTCTGGTGCCAGTTGGACTGGGAACAATTGAATTTTGTGGCTTTGTGTATTGATAATACACCGCCGATGTTCACTTCAATCATCTACAACAGACGCACGTATGTATTTTTCATTGCTATAAACTTAACAAAGGAACAATATGGCAACCTAGTTCTCGTCAGCTTCTCCACACTTTTCTATGTGTCAGCTACATAAATTCCTTGAACTCTGCATTTTTAGTGTGAGGTCTTTTCTCTTGACAACATCATCTTACTACTATATTACATGACTTTCTCACGTTACGCTGAGTTAATTGACATTTAAGTTAACGGGCATGGCAGCATTTCCAAATGTTTCAAATGGCTCTGAGCACTATGAGACTTAACACCTGAGGTCATCAGTCCCCTAGGACGTAGAACTACTTAAACCTAAGGACATCACACACATCCATGCCCGAGGCAGGATTCGAACCTGCGACCGTAGCGGTCGCGCGATACCAGACTAAAGCGCCTAGAACCGCTCGGTCACACCAGCCGGCCAGCATTTCCAACAATACTTTGTTTTACTGAGTAAATGAATATAACATGTTTTCTGCAGAAATCTGTTACTGAAATGGCAGATGAACAAGGTGCTTGTGGCGTGGTAGAGCAAGGCCGTCAAATAAGCATCATTCGCAAAACAACAATTTTGTTAAAATAAACCGCTCGTGAGCAACAAAATACAAAATTGGCCAAAGGATCACAAAACAATTATAAATACCAGCAGATGCCCAAATAGCTTCCTCTTATAGTCATCCGCATGTGGGCCGCACTCAAACCCAGCACTAGCTGATAGTACTGAAGGCCCCCCTCTACGCCATCTGGCCAAACCGCGCAGTCGCTGGTACTTCTAAAGAAATATAAATAAAATACCCTTAACAAACGCTCAACTACCAATTTACAAAGCGGGCAGCTCTTCCAAGTTCCCCAAGTTACATATTTCATGGCCTGCTCCAGAAATATAGGGTGTCTCAAAACGTACGCTGTAGCTTCAGTCTGCTATAATACGCCAGCTAATTAAGATATTCAGACCATAATTAGCTGATATGACAAATTCACAGAGGCTGTGTATTCCAGATTGTCGAGAGTGAAGCATAGTAACAGCGTTCAAGAAAAGGCTCAGTGTGTCGAATAGTTTATTCACACCAAACAGGATACGCAGGTTCAACAAAGAAACTTCCAAAAACAGTATAGCCGATACAGCGATACACCGTTGATACTGGAATTTTAAGCAGACAGAAAGCTTTGATGTGAAGTATCATACTGGACGAACCGGAAAAAGTGAAGCTGACTCAGAACGAATACAGTTGGCTTTTCAACTTTCACGGCAGGAGTCTGTTCGAAGGGCATCGCAGGTGTTGCAAATCCCTAGGGCGACCGTGCAGCGGTTCTTTCGGAAATGTTTCCATACCGGTTGCAACTGTTGCACGCATTGAAATCAGACGACAGTCTATAACGTATGCAATTCGCTGCGTACGTTCTTCGCCGTTTAGAGGAGGATATAAATTGTTTCTATGGGGATGTATCAAGGACAGAGTCTATAATACGCTTGTCAGCCACATCAACAATTTCAGAACGAAATCGTTGCTCTCATTGCCACCGCTGATGTGGATATGTTGCACCGATCGTGAACACAGTTTGAACAGAGACTGGATGTTGTGCGTGCTACCGAATGCATACATGTTGAAACTGAATGGCATAAACACTCGTGAGGTAGTGTGTCACAAAAGCCAAACGTGGTGTGAATATTTTAATTGATTTGAATGCTGTAAAACATTAATGTTGTACTGTATCTTTTGAGACACCCTGTTCATTTCAAATAACTTTTCGTGATACTAATAAACAATATAAACCCCACAGATAAGAAGAAGAATAAATAAAACAGTAGTACTGGTATCTGACGACGAAAACTATTAATTAAATGGATTCATATGAGCGGTCGCCTTAAGAACGCCGGCTGTCCGTGCACGCCTCCAGCGTCGGTTCAGACCTCCATATGTCGCGCAGTCGCAGTCCACATGCGCACACATTCGTGAAACTTGGCTCAGGAAGGTCATTGTTATTTTAGCCCCGCTAGGCGTGATTACATCATTAAAATGGCGGCAGCGTCTATATTCATGCAATAACTACATGTATTATATGCATGTATGTCTGAAGGACATTGTCTTACAATAAATGCATTAGTGCAGGAACACAGACACTGTCACCATTAATGAAGTAACTATTAACCTTGCAGTAATAAACCACCAATAAGAAATCCTGGTAAACCTATTACAAAGGTAATAGAGCTTGCAATAAACAGTGCTGATCACGGAAGTCTAATGAAACAGAACTAAGCAAAGGTGTAAGGTGTCAGGCAAATCCAACACCTTCCATGAAAACCCTGACATAATAAGCAAATCTAGTAGTATGTCACATAGCTCCGAATAAATCGTGACATTAAATTAACCAAGGTAATACAAGTAACGAGTGAGCAAATGGAATACCACAGACTAACACAAGAATGCCTAAATGCATGTCGTACCTTCCCACCGTGAGGCAGACGCAGTTCCGAGGGGAGAAACGAGGGCAGAAGCCGAGAGCAGAACCGTGTTAAGTTAGAAGGCCCTACGATAAGGGGCGGACACCCACGTCTCCAGCTAACCACGAGGGCTCACCACCCGCACGTTTTAGCGTGAGGCTTTTTCGTTTCTCAGGTACGTCAAGGACCACCCCCAGCCCATGTTAAAAGCTAGAGCCCTCCAGAAAAGCAGTATAGATCTTACGATAACACAAAAAGGGCCACTACCACCCGCAAGTTTTAGCGTGAGACTTTTTCGCGTGTCTGTTACATTAGGACAATCCTCCAGCCCATGTTAAAAGATAGAGCCCTCCAGAAGAACAGTATAGATCTCACGATAACGCTAAAAGGACCACACCAGCTGCAGGTTTTAGCGTGAGACTTTTTAGCGTCTCTGTTACGTTGCAAACTTTAAAAACATTGCCCCACCACGAAAAGTATAACGTTTCTCACTGGATAGACAAAATTTTTGTAGGCGGAGTTTAAGGTTAACATTGAGACCCTGATTGGTCAGTTGAAAACATAGCCAGGTAGTTTTTTTTAAGTAACTTCGGTAAATTGTAGTAAGGAGAAGTTAGAGAGTTGGTTCCGAGACGGCGAGCTGGATGGCTGCTGCGCCGGCCGCTGCCGCCCTGACGCTGCTTAAACACCGACAAGGTAATGAACGCACGCGATGCCGCATTTTTGAGCGCATAAGGCTTCACTCAGAACTGCAGAAGTCTCATCTGTTACACCCCTTTTTGCGTAATACTAGTGTCGATCGTTAATTAAAACTCATGGTGTTCACATTTGCCACTTGAAGTTAAGATCTGAAACGCGATGATTTTTCTATTTTTATAGTTATTGAGAAGCCACATCAGCCACTGTAATTTACAACAAGTTATATAAGTAATTAAAGATAATTGAGGGTCACTGTAGACCATTTTGATAGTTTTCTCTTTTGTGAAACTTAAATTAAACTTAGATTATAGATGTGATATGGCATAGGTCACCCTTCGATCTATTGTAGAACTTGGAAACCGATTCAGGGAATATTCGTTCACATTTTTGTTGAACTCAGTTGGTTTTTACCATCCTGTATTAAAACATTTCCTTTTATCAATAGTGCAATTTATAAATGGTGTTTTGTGAGTAGAATAAAATTTCCAATGGTAAACTTAACTGCTTTTTCGACGTTATTTTACCAGCTAACTAAAAATAGGAAAGCCTTGAACCCTTTCCACTATATTTAGTTAGTATTAAGATTCTTTTACAGGGAGTGCACTGGAGCTGACGCTGAGATCATTTAGTATTTGGTTATATCATCGCTAGTCTCACTGAACTATTCTGTATTCTACATGTCATGTGTGGTCTGGCGTCTCCTTACCAGCAACAGGTCCCATGTTCAAACTAGTTAATTCCCTAAAAAACACGCTCAGAGCGTCGTTGCGCGAAAGTGGTAGGGAAACACGATATAGAACAAACAGACACCACCATGAATGTTTAGAAAGGCACAGCATCAGCTAATATGAGTTACAAAATAAAATCACATAATAAAAATCTTAGAACCAGAAGGGCTCATTGATCAAGATCAGACGAGCTTGCAACTCAGACTTAATCTCGTCATCCACTTCTGAGCTCAGAACAAGACATGAGCAATTTAAACGTTAAGAGAAAAACACTGCATTCCGACCCGCAATAACAAGAACAAAGTGATGAGCGGAAGCCATTTGACATGACACACTGAATAATCCACTCTTTTCAAGTCCTGTCTGAACCCACAAGAAACACGTACAAAATCGACTGCAACTCAGTGAGGAGTAATGTCCACTCTTTTCAAGTCCTGTCTGAACCCACAAGAAACACGTACAAAATCGACTGCAACTCAGTGAGGAGTAATGTCCACCAAATAGCATCAAACTACATGTGGACGTCAGCTCCAAAGTGCAAGTGCACAGTAGCAGGCAGTTTTCTGAAACGCGTTCACGAAGTGCAGTTGTTTTAGGCTGAACAGAGATGTGCAAGCTGATACAACAGGCTTCCTCTGCGTGTAAATTGAGGGAGGAGGGGACAGAGAGGGAAGGGAAAGGGAAGGGACTACTGATGTCACCTGCATCCAGACTTGATGCGGAATCAGCTGCGACGAATAAAAATGTATGCCCGACTGTGAATCGAACCTGGGATTCCTGCTTAGTAGGTAAATGCGTTAACCACAGCGTCACCCGGACACAGTGTTTATTTCAAGTGGGCGGACTGTCTCGGTACGTCTCTCGGCCGCTTCACATTCCCCCCGAGCACCAGCTTTCCGCGGTCCCTATCCGTGTTCTCCATGTTCGCTACTCTGACAGTCACGTAGGAAGTCAGACGTAATTGTGCATCCGCCCTGAAGAAGGTCGGTCCGTTGGCCATCGAGACGAATCAGTCACATGAATGCTTGGTGTCTGTTCTTTCGGACATTCATACAACCTTTCCCAGGCCACGCCTGGCTACCCGACGATTCGGTGGTCTTCTGCACAGCTGCCCACTTCGCGTCATAGCGCCATGCTCGCAGAGTGCCAACGTCCTGCACCTCGCCACGCACAGCTCTGAAGGCGTCCGCCCAGGTGGTGCGCCGGGAATCGAGACGGCGCTCTCTTGTTGCCAGCCGGAATTAGGATGGGGAAAACCTGCCTGTTAAAACCGATACCGGCCATTTAGTTCCTAATAACCGTCTTCCGGTATTTGTTTGGTCTCGGTCATAACAGGGAAACAGGTAAAAAAAACGGTACCGCAATTTGTCACAGCAGCAGGGTTACAATTTTTGTTTCTTAAATACAACTTTTTTTTAAAAAACGAACAGTGTTTATTCGTAACGTTTCCATTGCTCAGAAGTCTCGGGTTCTTATAGCTAATGGAAAAAAACAATCATTGCTATTTGAATAACAACGCCGTCACTTTGAACCGACCAACGAAACTATGGCATAAGAACCGGTACAGGACTCCTCAGACGTGCATGTTGCTGTGTGGCGTGGCGTTTTAGACAACTTGCGTGTGCATGCAGTGTCCAAAACGTGCACACACTTGGTCTATACAGCAGTTTCTCTCTGTCGTCCTCGGGCATCGGTTGTATTGAAGAAAGGTATTATCGCCCGTTTGAAAGTATTCCATAAAGGGTGGTGAGCCGTGGCGTGGCTCTCTGGCTCAAGACGCTATCGATTACTCCTCTGGTTGAGGCTGGCGCTATGTGCGATCACGAGCGCCTCCTGTCGGAGCGGGTTCTAACGAGGGAGTGAGTGCGAGTACGGGAGTCTGGGGCGGACAGCAGGGGAGAACCGGCCGCACTCTGAGGCGACAAGAGAAGAGTTGCGCGCGGCCGAGAAGGGAGCGTCGAGCAAGGTAGCAGTCAGCATCGCTTTCCGGGGGACAGAGAGTTGCGGCAGTCCAGGGAGCAGACACCAGCTCCGGGAGCGGTGCTCCGGTTTGTGGACGTGACGTGGGTCGTATTTTGGCGCAGTATAGTTTGCTTGGTACGCATCTGCTGCTCCCTTTATGCCGATGTGTGTTGTTCTGTCCGTATGTGCATTGAAAAGGTTACGATCCGGCTGGAACAGTGGCTTGTGCTTTACGTTCATGCACCCTCACCAATTTGTTTTGCTGCAGGCAGCTGTAATTTCAAAGATTTTCTTTTGTCGCGATTGTCTTAGCCCGCTGGTGCCCAGTATCCGAGAACAAGACAGCTAACGTACGACCTGTTGTTTTGGGTTTTGGAGTCCTGTTTGGGCAGCCTACTTATGACGCACACAAATCTATTGCTGCCGAGTGAGGTTAGTCCTAATCTTGTGGAACTGAGCTTTCAGTGACTGGCTCGTCTGCAAATTAATTAATTTAACCTTTGTGGTGTGTTGTTTTTTTGCTTTCAATGGTGAATTTCTTGTCATTCATTTGTGTATGTGTCGCCTTTAATGATAACTGTGAGTAAAGTAGCTATGTCTTTAAGGGCTTGCGTATCGTGACTGTATTTTTGGCAACTGTTTAATTTGATTTCTTGTTTATCGGTCTGGTGAAAACTTACGCCAAGTTTACTAATTTCCGCCTGTGGTTCGGAAGTTGGTTTGAAGGTAAATCCATCGGTAAATCTTTACTGGACCTAACTGTTAACTGATCTTGCGTTGAATTAATGCCATTATTAAATTGTTTCTTGTGTGCTATAAATTGTATTACCATAGACAAGGAGACAGCGCACATTTTTTGGTCGAGGGGTAGGCACGGTTACTGCTTTGCGCGTGGCGTCTTGTCGCTCGCTGTCATTTCCCGCATTAGTACGGATGGCGTGAGATTTGTTTGCTCGCGGCTGTATGGCCGCTAGCCAGCTGTGCCTGCTCCCGTTTCAGGGAGTGCCGTGTTTCGTAAGGCGTACGCCGACTTTCAGTCACTGTTACTCCTGTGTTGCTCTCGGTCTCTTACCGAAAAGTTAGTCTGTTTTAGCACGGTGGCCACTGGGCCGTGACGCTGTCGGTTGATGACCAGCGTTGGAGCGGTCGTCCGCTCAGAGTGGCTTCGGTCGCTTGGACTTCGCAGTTACCTTCTGGTTAAACAGATCAAACTTGTTTATTTGCTGAAAATTCCTAAGTAGTTTGTGAGAAATGTTGTAACTCAGCTTTTCATGATTTTACACTATTCAAGCATTTTGGTAAGGCATTTTCCTATCTATGTTTTATTTAAATGAGAATTCTTTATTGGGGATATTCACCTGTTGAAGCTTAACATATGTTTGTTATCATGTTTATGTCCTTGCTTAATTGAGATTTGTTAAGAGCCTTTATTGCTGGAAGATTGTGAATACTGTTGTCTATGTTGTGGGCTACCCTTCCACTTCCACAGCCAAGATGTCCTACCTACCAGTACAGGTGGTACCCAGGAGGTACAATAAGCCATTTTCTTTAGCAGACTAAAAATGGGAGGCGGGACAACTTTGCGATATGATGTAAGGAGAGAACCATCCACAATATTCTTGAGAAGAGAAGATAAATTTCTTTCATATACACTCCTGGAAATGGAAAAAAGAACACATTGACACCGGTGTGTCAGACCCACCATACTTGCTCCGGACACTGCGAGATGGCTGTACAAGCAATGATCTCACGCACGGCACAGCGGACACACCAGGAACCGCGGTGTTGGCCGTCGAATGGCGCTAGCTGCGCAGCATTTGTGCACCGGCGCGGTCAGTGTCATCCAGTTTGCCGTGGCATACGGAGCTCCGTTGCAGTCTTTAACACTGGTAGCATGCCGCGACAGCGTGGACGTGAACCGTATGTGCAGTTGACGGACTTTGAGCGAGGGCGTATAGTGGGCATGCGGGAGGCCGGGTGGACGTAACGCCAAATTGCTCAACACGTGAGGTCTCCACAGTACATCGATGTTGTCGCCAGTGGTCGGCGGAAGGTGTACGTGCCCGTCGACCTGGGACCGGACCGCAGCGACGCACGGATGCACGCCAAGACCGTAGGATAATACGCAGTGCCGTAGGGGACCGCACCGCCACTTCCCAGCAAATTAGGGACACTGTTGCTCCTGGGATACCGGCGAGGACCATTCGCAACCGTCTTCATTAAGCTGGGCTACGGTCCCGCACACCGTTAGGCCGTCTTCCGCTCACGGCCCAACATCGTGCAGCCCACCTCCAGTGGTGTCGCGACAGGCGTGAATGGAGGGACGAATGGAGATGTGTCGTCTTCAGCGATGAGAGTCGCTTCTGCCTTGGTGCCAATGATGGTCGTATGCGTGTTTGGCGGCGTGCAGGTGAGCGCCACAATCAGGACTGCATACGACCGAGGCACACAGGGCCAACACCCGGCATCATGGTGTGGGGAGCGATCTCCTACACTGGCCGTACACCTCTGGTGATCCTCGAGGGGACACTGAATAGTGCACGATACATCCAAACCGTCATCGAACCCATCGTTCTACCATTCCTAGACCGGCAAGGGAACTTGCTGTTCCAACAGGACAATGCACGTCCGCATGTATCCCGTGCCACCCAACGTGCTGTAGAAGGTGTAAGTCAACTATCCTGGCCAGCAAGATCTCCGGATCTGTCCCCCATTGAGCATGTTTGGGACTGGATGAAGCGTCGTCTCACGCGGTCTGCACGTCCAGCACGAACGCTGGTCCAACTGAGGCGCCAGGTGGAAATGGCATGGCAAGCCGTTCCACAGGACTACATCCAGCATCTCTACGATCGTCTCCATGGGAGAATAGCAGCCTGCATTGCTGCGAAAGGTGGATATACACTGTACTAGTGCCGACATTGTGCATGCTCTGTTGCCTTGTGCATGCTCTGTTGCCTGTGTCTATGTGCCTGTGGTTCTGTCAGTGTGATCATGTGATGTATCTGACCCCAGGAATGTGTCAATAAAGTTTCCCCTTCCTGGGACAATGAATTCACGGTGTTCTTATTTCAATTTCCAGGAGTGTACGTATAAATTTATTTAAGTGTAATAAACTTGGGACAATAACTGAATCTTTAACATTGTGCTTCCTTCAGGGTGAAAAATTGATACCAACCAAAAGTGACGATGCAGCGAAATCATCAACTTGCGACCTGCCGCTCTCGCCGTCATCACGCCCGTCTCCTTCACCTTCGCCATCTTTGCAGGAGACAATGAGACCGATTTCTGCCACAGCCTCAACCCCATATCGATCGAGATCTTCACATTCAATAGACTTCTTCAGTGTCGAAGACTACCTTTGTTACTGGAAATTGTCTAACAGCAATTAAAAAAACTGAAAATCTGTTATTTCAAAAAACAGTTATTTTGAGCGGTCCGCAGCTCGTGGTCGTGCGGTAGCCCGGGTTCCCGGGTTCGATTCCCGGCGGGGTCAGGGATTTTCTCTGCCTCGTGATGACTGGGTGTTATGTGATGTCCTTAGGTTAGTTAGGTTTAAGTAGTTCTAGGGGACTGATGACCATAGATGTTAAGTCCCATAGTGCACAGAGCCATTTTATCAATCAGGTTAAACTGGAGACAAAGAAAACCGGTATAACGGAAAACCATTTGTTTCAGTGACATCCGCTATACCTAACCACCACGAAACCCCCGTACACGTGTAAAAGGCTTGGATCTCGATGCGTTTGCCCACTGTGGCGCTGTGCGGGAAGCCGTTACTTGCTAAAAGTCAAAGGGCGTAACCCCGTGCAGTTCTGATATCTACATCTAGGTACCGTACGGACCGTAGCGGATAGTGCCCTGTACCATTACTTGTCATTTTTGTTCCACTCGCAAATAGAGCGAGGGAAATCGGCTGTCTATATGCTTCCATATGAGCCCCAATTTCTCGTATCTTATTTTCGTAGTCGTTAAGCGCATGCATGTTGGCGGCAGTAGAATCGTTGGGCACTCAGCTTGAAATTCCAGTTCTCTAAATTTTCCCAATAGTATTTCTCGAAAAGAACGTCGCCTTCCCTCCATGGATTCCCATCTGAGTCCCCGAAGCATCTGCGTAACACATGCGTATTGTTAGATTCTACCGCCAACAAAACTAGCAGCCGCTTCTGAACTGTCTCGATGCCTTCCTTCAGTACGACCTGGTACGGATCCCAAACACTTGAGCAGTACACAAGAATAGGTCGCACCAGCTTCCTATATGTGGTCTCCTTTACAGGTGAACCATTCTTTCCTAAGATTCTCCCAATAAACCGAAGTCGACCATTTGGCTTTCCTACCACAGTTCTCACGCTCGCCTTCCATTTCATATCGCTTTGCAACGTTACACCCAGATATTTAAACGACTTGACTGTCTCAATCAGCACACTAGTAACACTGTGTCCGAACATTATAGGTTTGTTCTTCCTAATCATCCGCATTAACTTACATTTTTGCACATTTAGAGCTAGCTCTAATTCAACACACCAACCGTAATTTTGTCTAAGTCGACTTGTATCTTCGTACAGTCACTCAACTTCGACACCACAAAATCGTCAGTGAACAACGGAAGATTGCTGCCCGCCTTGTCCGCCAAATCATTTATGTATATAGAGAACAACAGAAGTCCCTTCACATTTCCCTGGACCACTCCTGATGATACCCTTGTCTTGAGGAGCCCTCACTGTCGAGTACAACGTACTGGCTTCTATTACTTCAGCAGATTGGAGCCACTCAAACATCTATGAACTTATTCGATATTCTCTTTTATATTACTGTCTATTGCACTTCTTGTTTTACTAACAGTGTTGAGTCTTGGATCGGCACAATGTTTTAATCTGCCACGAAGTTTCTAAAAGAGCAACTGTTTTCAATCACTAGTCAATTTTTGTAAGATTAAATAATTCTACAATTGCAGCACCCTAACTAGAGACGTATTTTATATAGTAGAGGAACAACTTGCACTAAATAAGGATTTACTGTATCGTAGCACAGAAAAAGGCGGTTTGCTTTATATAAAAAAACATATTGATTTCAGTAGCTACTCAGAAAAATCGACTCTCTTACACAATTACAATAACGCCAAAGCTTGCCATTCTCCGCACAATTTAAATATTGAAATCTCAGAAGAGAAATAATTGTTATGTGTAAAACAAAGGTTTGAAAATAACACTTGTTTCTTTTATTTGCAGGTAAGCAGTTCAACTTTTTAAGCCCACTGTCGACACGAAACATGGCACATCCGACCTCGAAGACAGAGCATGGTGGTTCTGCAGAATTGTGACTACACAAACTTGTCCTGGTGAGCTTTTTCCTACAAGTCCCTATGCTCGCACAAGGAGCTGCTTTAACGACAGTTGTTCGAAGCGACAAGAATTCTTACTAGCAGATCATTTACATTCTCGAAGCATATTTCATATGTCTCACAGACAAGACTTTTCGCGTGAGCCACAAGAGGGAATCATGTAGGAACAGATCAAATAGTCGAGCTGGCCACGAAATATGATCTCTTGTTTCTATATATATTTCAGGGAACGCCTGGAACTTTTCACGAATGAAGATCATATCGTAGCTAGAATTATTACCGAGTCTGGATTGCTCAAATACCAGCGTTAACCAGGATTGCTCGAACGGGTACAAAAGAACTTTGTGCGTTGATATACTGCCCACTTGAAACTGGGGGCTCCACTCCGAATAACTGTTACTAATGTAGAACTTTTTGCAAGTTGCGTAGGTTAATAAAATTACTATAAAAATCTGTGTACTTGCATTTTTATCATCAGCAAATTTGAAAATTTCTTATAATCACTTGTAACTGTCAAATTAACTGTTTCCTTACGACTGTTCTGTACATCAACATTGATGATTTGATGCATTTTACCTTAACAACCATAATTAAAACATTTCGTCATCATCTTTTATTTGCAAATTTGTCATTCTCCCTAATTTGTAGTGGCATAAACTGTCCTGCAGTAGTTCTCAGTGTGAATACTTAACAAACAACACTAATTATTTACATAAGACGAAAAGAACATTTTCGTAAGCAAAATACGTTTACTTTTCGACTGTAACGTTCCATCCAATGACAGTTTTGAAGTAATACAACAGTCAAATCCGGATTTCGTGTCTAGTGTTTTTCCTTGATAAATGAAATGTCGCTTATCTCGTGACAACTCGTATCAGCCAACCGCTTCTTACTCGGTAATATCCATGTAATGGTCACACAACATCTACCAGTTTCTGAATGAG
The DNA here is from genome assembly GCF_023897955.1 of Schistocerca gregaria. Lineage (NCBI taxonomy): Eukaryota > Metazoa > Arthropoda > Insecta > Orthoptera > Acrididae > Schistocerca > Schistocerca gregaria. The sequence goes on from NC_064922.1 coordinate 778,127,843, forward strand.
TTGCTAGTTGTACAGGAGACACTGTAATCGCCTGCAAATGACCTTAGAAACTCTTGATCTATGTAACTACAGTCGTTGACTTGTTTCCAGTGATTTCTTCAGACTGCCTAAGGAACGCTGATGGTCTTTGTCGACTGTATCTTCACTTACACATCAACTCCAGAACTCCACAGAACTGACATCCCAAGAGGACTTTGTCAAAATTCTTCTATAAATACCGGAGAACAGCAACGCTGTCGCTTCCCACGTACTCAAACAAACATTATATATGATACAGGAAGTAACGACTATACCTTCCAGACAAAGAATAGAATCAGTCGCATGGTGTCTCACAACATATACTATTGAAAATTTCCATAAAATACTTGTGGGGACTAGAGATCTTTACTAGAGCACGTATTTTCTAGAGAATCAACTCATTCTGATAGACGACTAGCGGGAAAATACTCTACCGGAGCACAAAAAAGGCGAATATGCTACTGCTTGGAAGACTCTGACTGAAAAGCTGGATATCAGCTGCCTCTTTTTATCTTCCTCAGCACATTTTAAAACTTTCGCAACACTTAATGACTCATACATTCTCGAGTACCCAAACACGGTCTTCACCTCCCTTTTTCTACCTCTCTCAACCATCACACACACACACACACACACACACACACACACACACACACACACACACACACATCAAATAAATACTCGCCTAGCAAACACACCATAAGAGTTTTCACCAAGCATTAAAGTAGTAGCGCCACACTGGACAGAACAGAACGATGAACGAGTGTACGTCGACAATAGCACAGGGTTGGTGTATGAGTATGGCGACATAAGTGTTTGTTCAAATCTCGTTTTTGTGAAAAAAAGATAATGTGAAAACAGGTGAGAGTGAAGTATGTAAATGAGTTGGAAACAATGTTCATAATTACAAAAAGCCGCGCGGTCTTTGGGCGCTGGGCAGCGCCTCGCGCGGCTACCCTTGTCGGAGGTTCGAGTCCTCCCTCGAGAATGGGTGTGTGTGTTGTCCTTAGCTTAAGTTTAAGTTAGATCAAGTAGTGAGTAAGCCTAGGGACCGATGATCTCAGCAGTTTGGTCCCATAGGAACTTACAACACATTTCAAAATTACAAAAGAAAAAGAAAAGAAAAAGCACATCAAAGGGACACACTGGACGAAAAGGTACCTGCAGAATATACGCAACCACTACTCACGGAAGAGTGTTTTGAAAAAATAGCAAAAAATATACTGCTAACATGCCTTCAAATGATAAAAGACATGGAAGAAAGACAACCTGTGGAAATAGATTTCACACAACTAATGTGGTCTTAGGAGAGCAAATGAAACAAAATAAATAAACTGCACATATCATAGTTTTTAGGCCAAAATACCACAAAATAACCATGAAATTTCTATGATATTTTACAAAAATATGAGGTCGTGCTGATAATGCCTCCATATTTTTTGTGAAATTTAAAATAAAACAAAGTTAGTAACATTTTACATCTTTACTCTTCATGTCTACAAGTTATTTTCTCAGCGTAGACACCTTGGCGACGATCATTCTTCTCCCGACGAGAAACCAGATCTCTGCTGTCTTCTCTGTAAAATGTTTGACTTTGTTGACGGAGCCACAACCTCACTCCTGTTTGCACCGCGTCATCACTAGCAAAGTGAAGTCCTCGAAGGCTTAAGTTTTGGAAACAGATGAAAATCGGATGGGCCAACTCGGGACTGTCTAAAGGATGATCGATGACAGTCAGTCCAAGGTGTCGGGTTGTTGCTGATGTCGCAGCGATCGTGGATGGTCTAGAATTGTTATGCTGTAGGAAAGGGTGCTCCATGTATGACGAAATCTTAGAATTCGAAACTCGATTACAGCAGACTATCTCTCACGGACATACACTCCTGGAAATGGAAAAAAGAACACATTGACACCGGTGTGTCAGACCCACCATACTTGCTCCGGACACTGCGAGAGGGCTGTACAAGCAATGATCACACGCACGGCACAGCGGACACACCACGAACCGCGGTGTTGGCCGTCGAATGGCGCTAGCTGCGCAGCATTTGTGCACCGCCGCCGTCAGTGTCAGCCAGTTTGCCGTGGCATACGGAGCTCCATCGCAGTCTTTAACACTGGTAGCATGCCGCGACAGCGTGGACGTGAACCGTATGTGCAGTTGACGGAATTTGAGCGAGAGCGTATAGTGGGCATGCGGGAGGCCGAGTGGACGTACCGCCGAATTGCTCAACACGTGGGGCGCGAATTCTCCACAGTACATCGATGTTGTCGCCAGTGGTCGGCGGAAGGTGCACGTGCCCGTCAACCTGGGACCGGACCGCAGCGACGCACGGATGCACGCCAAGACCGTAGGATCCTACGCAGTGCCGTAGGGGACCGCACCGCCACTTCCCAGCAAATTAGGGACACTGTTGCTCCTGGGGTATCGGCGAGGACCATTCGCAACCGTCTCCATGAAGCTGGGCTACGGTCCCGCACACCGTTAGGTCGTCTTCCGCTCACGCCCCAACATCGTGCAGCCCGCCTCCAGTGGTGTCGCGACAGGCGTGAATGGAGGGACGAATGGAGACGTGTCGTCTTCAGCGATGAGAGTCGCTTCTGCCTTGGTGCCAATGATGGTCGTATGTGTGTTTGGTGCCGTGCAGGTGAGCGCCACAATCAGGACTGCATACGAGCGAGGCACACAGGGCCAACACCCGGCATCATGGTGTGGGGAGCGATCTTCTACACTGTCCGTACACCTCTGGTGATCGTCGAGCGGACACTGAATAGTGCACGGTACATCCAAACCGTCATCGAACCCATCGTTGTACCATTCCTAGACCGGCAAGGGAACTTGCTGTTCCAACAGGACAATGCACGTCCGCATGTATCCCGTGCCACCCAACGTGCTCTAGATGGTGTAAGTCAACTACCCTGGCCAGAAAAATCTCCGGATCTGTCCCCCATTGAGCATGTTTGGGACTGGATGAAGCGTCGTCTCACGCGGTCTGCACGTCCAGCACGAACGCTGGTCCAACTGAGGCGCCAGGTGGAAATGGCATGGCAAGCCGTTCCACAGGACTACATCCAGAATCTCTACGATCGTCTCCATGGGAGAATAGCAGCCTGCATTGCTGCGAAAGGTGGATATACACTGTACTAGTGCCGACATTGTGCATGCTCTGTTGCCTGTGTCTATGTGCCTGTGATTCTGTCAGTGTGATCATGTGATGTATCTGACCCCAGGAATGTGTCAATAAAGTTTCCCCTTCCTGGGACAATGAATTCACGGTGTTCTTATTTCAATTTCCAGGAGTGTACATTGTTGCGATACATACCATCATATTACACTCTATAGTTCGGAGCCCTCCAGCGGCAGGCGACTGCATATATGTAGACATGAAGAATAAGTGTCTAGAATGTTAATAACGCTTGTTCCGTTTGAAAAGCTTAAGACGCTTCACATAAAAATTCGGAGACATTACTTTTCAGCACGCCTTTGTAAATCGATACCCACGGAAGATGACATGTGTCGAAGCAACCTCTGTTAGTCCATCATGGCTAGCGGCTGGTTAATATCAATATCAGTAAAATTCACCAACACCCGTGTACTTTAAGATATTATTTTGTCTTATTGTGAAGACTACTAGTTTCGGCATTTCATTATGCCATCTTCAGGCCCCATACGAATCTATCCAAATAAACGAACTTGTCGTATAGTACCATAAATCACTGGATATCGTGAATTCAATCGTTATACAATTGCTTCATTCAAAGACGTAATAGCAACCAAATGTGTATAAAAACACTGTACACAAAGTATCAAATTAACAACACAACATATTAAAGTAGTCGTATACTAAAGCAGATTATGGTATTCATGGATTTGTTAGTTTTGTAAAAATTACTTTCTTTTTTCTGTTACGATGAAAGTCCTGAAATCATTTTGTAAATCTATTGATGAATGAACAACCAACTAACTAACTAGCTAACTTGTTAATCCAATAAACCTACTATAAAAATTAGTTGGGAACTTAAACGAAAAACTTACATTTGAGCTAACTAGGATAATATTTCATACTGAATTCAGTGGCAGCACGAGCCAACCATGTTCACTGGAAAGGTTTTGGTTTTATGATCGTACGCTTCCACCTGGGCCAGTTTTCGCTATTACTTCTGCTGCATCCTGTACACGTTTAACTTTCCAACGATGCATCGGATGCCACTTCTGCTTTTGAAAAGTCTAGAAAATGACATATTGGGTTCTATTTGATGTGAAGACTTCTGTCTAAACAGATACTTCGCCTGATATTCCATACGGATGTTTTTATGAACCAGGCGACTCTGAGGGACTTTCTCAAAGGCATTCCGGAAGCCTAAAATCACATCGTCTCGTTGGCTTTCGCCTCGTGCTGGTAAAAACCTTCGCATCTAAAGTGAATCGCAATTATATTAACTGATTAATGTTTTCAGCTAACGTTGAGCTGATTTAATTACTGTTGTAGATACATGAAGTATAGTCCATCTCCGTAGCTGAGAGGTCAACGAAAGAGACAGCCATGTAGCGGATTCGGGTTCAATGCCCGGTACTGCAACAGCTTTGTCGTTGGTTGTAGGACAGAAACGGAGTGCACTAAACCTCATGATGTCAATCGACGATGTATTTGAATCAGGAATAGTTGCGCCAACATCTAGAAAGACTTCAGCCAAGGTGAGAGAGCTGTCCATATCGCATCCGAATGTCGTCATATGGGAGAGGATGACACGGCTGCCAGTAGACATCGCGTGGTCCTCTGTGTGTAATCGGGAAGTTCAGTTTTCATAACAAGAATTGAAGGAGAATATTTTGCTTATATAGTCTGATTCACTAAGAGTAGTATTGGAAAAAACTAACGACTACTTAATATGCAACCTAATTCACTACAATAATGCCTTTTGTGAGCAGGGGCTCGTTTTCAGCACAAAAGACTCAATCTGAGCTTTCAAGAAGAGGCAGGAAATTGCATAATGGCGGTATGCTTCATAATGGAGGGTAACAAGATTGCCTTGATCATGAATGCTGCAGATGCTGTGAAAAGCAGCCTCATTTTGACTGCAGCAGCGAGAGGGGACGAAGAGGGGGGTGGGGCATCGTTCGTAACGAGGCGATTGCGAAACATGCTCTCTGCGTCACAGCCGTGTTCCAGCTAAGCTGCCGTATTACACTGTCAGATAAACTGCGTTCCATACTGAATTCTCTTAATAAATATCGATGAGAGTGAAGGTAGTAAGTACATGAGGTGGACTAAAAAGTCATTGAACACCCGTTCCCGTAAGCTCTCAATCCCGTCGCTCATGCAAGTAATTTCGTGTAGGACGCCCTTTCGTTACATTAGCACTTACATACGTATCGGAACGGAGCAATGGTTAAGGGCCTGGACTCGTATACGGGAACAATAGATTTAAAATTCGACCATCCTGACTAAGATTTCCTGTGCTATCCCTACACTACTTAATGCAATTTCCGATATGAAAGTTGCATTGCTGATTTCTCTTCCTTTTCATCTCTTACCATAATCTGCGCTCCGTCTCTTATAACCTCAACGTCTGCTGCACTCAAACACCAGTCTTCCTCCTTTCCATTACTCCATCAAAATCCAGTCCGATCTTCCCCCAGTGACCTTAAATTCTAATGTTGTTTCGTTTTTACGACTCTTACACTTTGGGGAAATCCTATCGCTGAGCCACTAAATTCAGAATTTGTTACCTATCTTCCTGAAACATAGTGAGGAGTTGTTTCGGATTTTATGTGCTCGCAACCTACATTCTGTCTCACTTCTACATCTACATCCATACTCCGCTAGCCACCTGACGGTATGTGGCGGAGGGTACCTTGAGTACCTCTATCGGTTCTCCCTTCTATTCCAGTCTCGTATTGTTCGTGGAAAGAAAGAATGTCGGTATGCGTCTGTGTGGGCTCTAATCTCTCTGATTTTATCCTCATGGTCTCTTCGCGAGGTATACATAGGAGGGAGCAATATACTGTTTGACTCCTCGGTGAAGGTATGTTCTCGAAACTTCAACAGAAGCCCGTACCGAGCTACTGAGCGTCTCTCCTGCAGAGTCTTCCACTGGAGTTCATCTATTACCTCCGTAATAATAATTCGGATGGCATTTCCTTAGGATTCTTCCAGTGAATCTCATTCGGGCATATGCTTTACCGACGATCAAATTTATATGATCATTCCATTTTAAATCACTCCTAATGCTTACTCCCAGACAGTTTATGGAATTAACTGCTTCCAGTTGCTGACCTGCTATATTCTAGCTAAATGATAAAGGATCTTTCTTTCTGTGTATTCGCAGCACATTACACTTGTCTACACTGAGATTCAATTGGCATCCCTGCAACATGCGTCAATTCGTTGCAGATCCTCCTGCATTTCAGTACAATTTTCCATTGTTACAACCTCTCAATATACTACAGCATCATCCGAAAAAAGCCACAGTGAACTTCCGACGTTATTCACAAGGTCATTTATGTATGTTGTGAATAACAACGGTCCTACGACACTCCCCTGCGGCACACCTGAAATCACTTCGGAAGACTGCTCTCCATTAAGAATGACATGCTGTGTTCTGTTATCTAGGAATTCTTCAATCCAATCACACCCAGTCCCCTGGCAGGTAAAATCCCCAACCCAGCCGGGACTCGAACCCGAGACCCTGTGATCCTGAGGTAGCAATGGTAGCCAGTAGACCGTGAGCTGCCGACGACGGAGTTGATGACAGATCGGTCATATCAATTACAAGTAATTGGTGTTAAACACAGGAAGACGTACAGATGCAGTCTTCTTCATCCTGTGTTATACGGATTCACGAATTTCGGTACAGTATATTAAGCCATACTTTACGCAGAACCATGAACTAAATTATCGGTATGGGACATCGTAGGTGAGTATGGGTTTTAACCGGTCGGTCTTTTCCTGCTGTGGTGGGCTAAATCGGAACAGCTGAACTTCCAGGAGGGGAGTTGTTTCCTTTTTGAGCCATGGCAGGACAAGAAACAATAAATACACCGTTACCTTTCGTCTGAAACTTAAAATGCTTGGCTTTTAGCTTGAGTGTTGGCTTCCCTGCTTCGCGATTTCAGTAACTGCACTTGACTCTCCTTCACTAATTCTACAGTTTGGTTAAACAATTACTGATGCAGTGCTTACAGACAGCGCCTTCGTTTGACATTACTGTTTATTCATGGAATCAGTCAGACGCTGGAGCTTGTGCTTATGAATGTTTTGTCACTATGTGTAGCTGGCAGTAATGTACCAGACGTCAAGCCTAATAAGTTATTAACCTAAGAAAGCCTTACTTTGAAGTTGAGTGCACCCAGGCAGGATTGTATTTTAAAAGGTATTTGTGATTGTTGCTGTTTGCATGTTGTGATTTCCTTCATCAGATGCCAAGATCTTTTAGAAGATATACGCAATTCATTTCGGCAGTAGCTTCATGTGGCATACTTTTAAGCTGTTTGTTAACCGATTTATTAAAAATTTAATTTGCCTAGTGTTAGCTGCTACACACCTTACGATACATAGTAATAGCACCTGTAAAGGAACTGAAAATATTGTGATTTAATCGCAGAGGTGCTGAAAAATTGTTCCAGTGACACACCAGAGAAATAAATATCTGGTAAACTTTTTATCTTTGAGAGACATAGGAACAATTTCGCCCTTCGTTTTTTTTTCTTGTATGAACGACTACCTTTTTGTTCTGATGGGCTGGTGGGATGTCGTACTGTCTAATTACTAGTGTGTGTGTGTGTGGTAAATGAATGAGTTAAAAGACGCAAGATGTGTTTTATATTATTTTCATCGCACAACAAGCCTTATTCCCATGCCTATGGAGTATTTATGTTAAGCAGAGAAGGCGAGTTTTAGATGGAACCGAAGATCTTCAAAACGGCGCTGCTCAACAATAGAGGTACGTGATTGTGCTCTCTACTTTCCTTTCGTGGCCGCTAAAATTACATCCGATTCGTTTTGCCGAGACATTCAGAACCTGCAATCTTCTTTTTCTTATAAAAATACTAGTCCGATGCAAAAGAAATACTCTTAGATTTAAATAATTGCCATTCTTTTACCCAGGCCACGGGGAATGATAGAACGTACGTGCCTCTACTCTGAATGTACGCTCGCAATCTCCGAGTGTGTTACGACGAAATTATTTCACAATGAACATTTCTCATCAGACCGCAACCACTCGCACGCGAATGTACGTACCCTCTGAATGTATCTAGTCAGTCACGCGCGTTGTTCAAAAGCTTTACTTTTAATATTCAGTGGATTACATTTCCGAAATTAATTTTTGTTTATGCTGCAAATCGTACTTCACGCGAAGTATTTATTACGTAAGTTTCAGGCTCAATTTAATAAAAAAAAAAGATTCCGAATAATAGAAATAAAGAATAACAATCAAACAAATCAAACCTAAATAAACAGAAAGAGGGAACGTTACACACCGAAGAATTTATTTAAAATTTCTCGTTGTAATTTGGAGAGTAATTTTGAGTACCGTTGGTTTATTATAACTTGGGTCGTGGCGTAGTCTGATGGAATATGGAATATTAAGCACAGATCCAGAGTGGTGCAATACCAAATTTGCTGGCTGTCCTCAGAAGGCTAATACAGCTTTGAAATATTGCGTTGTTATGGAAAAGGGAAAAGCGATTAGTGCTATTACAGTAACAATGCCGACAGAAACGAGCAACACACACACACAAATGGCATAGCCACGCGGGATTAGCCGAGCGGTCTGAGGCGCTGCAGTGATGGACTGTGCGGCTGGTCCCGGCGGAGGTTCGAGTCCTCCCTCGGGCATGGGTGTGTGTGTTTGTCCTTAGGATGATTTAGGTTAAGTAGTGTGTAATCTTAGGGACTGATAACCTTAGCAGTTAAGTCCCATAAGATTTCACACATTTGAACAAATGGCATAAGAGCTGGCACAGCACTGCTGAGAAAATAATGTACCTGTGACCATGTGGCGTGGCCTATTGGATGCACTGTGCAGGGCTTGTCACCTGGCCTATATGGTAGTTTCTTGCTGTCGTTACAGAATGGCACCATCCTTAGGATGGAAGTATTTTACGCAGTGCGATATCAGTAAAGTACAAGGCTCCATTTGCTTTAAAATATGAGCAATGGGACCAGCGACAACAAACTTGGCATCATATAAGTAGAAAAGTGGAAACTTAACAATTCATTCATGGTTTATAATAAAAGTAGAAAGTATTTCATTGCTGGCTGTGGCTACATAATATGCCTTTATCTGCTTGTAGCCCTAGAAAGCTGACAAATTAACACGAAAAACAGAGTTCTTCAACCTCAGTTCCCAGCCCTCAGCATTGACTATTCGTAATGACCAAATAGTGGTATGGTCGTCGATTACAACGTGGTTTTGTAGTAGAGCTTCAAAAAATAAGAATCACTAGGAGAATACCGGAGATTTTTAATAGTATTCAAACATTTATCACGTTTCGAGAAAAGCAGCGAACCGCGGGTGGACTAAGTTTTCTTTTATTTCTCTATTTAATTTAACATTTTGATTCTATGTATATTGTTGAATTCCTACCTTTATTACACAAAACAACAAGAATAAAAACCGATAATCGGTTACTTCAGAAACCAGTTTTTTGAGTGGTTTAAACATTCAGGTTGAAATGGCGTTGAAAAAAAAAGACAATATAACCGAAAACTGTTTGTTTCAGCTATAACCACCATCCCTTCACCACATTATCGTAGTTAATTCCACTTCAGCCCATAATGCCGGTAATGTTGACTTTGATACCCAGGCCATTCAATTACTAATTCCCAGTACCGAATGCAAGGCCGAGCACAACCACAAAGGACTGCCTGTAACCACCTCGGCTGACCAGGACTGCCTTCTCCTCGCGCTCCTGGACACTGCTTCTCGCACAGATTACAGGTGGCGCCACCACCGCGAGCCATAGGTCTTCATTTCAGTTCGAATGTGCCTGCAGTCGGCACAGTGGGAATATACTGATGGAGCCAAAACATTACGATCACCTGCACATTTGGAACTCAGTATAACAGCGAGACAGTGTGGCAGTGATTCGACAAGTCCTTGGTAGCTTTGTGGAGGTAGGTGGCACCGTGATGACTAGGCGAGTCCAATAAATTACGTATCGGTGGTTTTTCAGCGTGGAGCACACTCTAAACCGTCCCAGACGCGCTCCATCAAGTACAGTGTGTCGAATTTGGTGGCCAAACCGTCAATACGAGTTCAAATGGCTCTAAGCACTATGGGACTTAACATCTGAGGTCATCAGTCCCCTAGACTTAGATCTACTTAAACCTCACTAACCTAAGGACATGACACACATCCATGCCTGAGGCAGGATTCGAACCTGCGACGGTAGCAGCAAGGCGGTTCCTGAAGCTCCTTGAACCGCTCGGCCACATCGGCCGGCAATACGAGTTCACTATCGTGCTCCTCAAACCACTGTAGCACGAATCTGGCCTTTTGTCACGAATAATTATTCCACTGAAGGATGCCATCGCTATGTACGGATGCACTGCTACGCTCGTAAACCACAAGTGTCATAATGCCTTCGAGTACTACCACGGGCCCCAGGAATTCCCTAGTGTATGTGCCCCACAGCACCAGCCTCCGTCTATGTCTCAGGGCATGTTCCAAGCTTTCGTTCACCTGGGTGGCGGCCTATACAGAAACCATCATCGATACGGTGTAACAAGAAAGGTGATTATATGAAGATTGTATCTGTTCTTTCGGACATGTCAGAATGAACAGACGACATCGGTGACTGTGCAGCTCTCTAGAATGAAATGATAATTAAATCAAGAACCTAAGCAGCCGGCAGGCGTTGATATACATCAGCGGGGACAGTCGAAAATGTGTGCCCCGATCGGGACTCGAACCCGGGATCTCCTGCTTACATGGCAGACTCTATATCCACTTGAGCCAGCGAGGGCACAGAGGATAGTGCGACTGCAGGGATGTACCCCTTGCACGCTCCCCGTGAGACCCACATTCCCAGCTTAACGTCCACACACTACATTCGTAGTGCCCCTGCCCATTACACTCATTACTCGCGGCAGACGATCTGACAGATCCCGTAAGAGTTGGGGCAATGCGTGTGTATCCGCACAGAGGAAATTCAATAGCCGGTTATTCTTAACTATATGAAGATGGTATCTGTTCTTTCGGACATGTCCGAACTCTTAATAATGCTAGTAGCAAAAGAGTTAATTATTGGTCACGTATGTAATCAGTAAAATTGGTTTGATGCGGCCCGCCACGAATTCATCTCCTGTGCGAACTTCTTCATCTCAGACTAGCACTTGCAACCCACGTCCTCAATTATTAGTTGGATGTATTCGAATCTCTGTCTTCCTCTACACTTTTTGCCCTCTAAGGTTCCCTCTAGTACCATGGAAATCATTCCCTCATGTCTTAAATGATGTCCTATCATCCTGTCCCTTCTGCGCAGATCCTTCTCATTCCTTACGTTATCAATCTATCTAATTTTCGACATTCATCCCTAGAACCACATCTCAAATGCTTCGATTCACTTCTGTTCCGGTTATCCCACCGTCTGGGTTTCACTACCATGAAATGCTATACTCCAGACGTACGTTCTTTGTAATTTCTTCCTCAGATTAAAGCCTATGTTTGATACTAGTAGACTTCTCTTGGCCAGGAATGCCCTTTTGCCAATGCTAGTCTGCTTTTGATGTCCTCCTTGCTCCGTCCGTCATTCGTTATTTTACTGCCTAGGCAGCAGAATTCCTTCACTTCATCTACTTCGTGACCATCAATCCTGATGTTAAGTTTCTCGCTGCTCTCATTTCTCTGTATCTAATTACTTTCGTCTTTCTTCGATTTAAGCTCAGTCCATATTCTGTACGCATTAGATTGTTCAAGCCGTTCAGCAGATCATGTAATTCTTCTTCTCTTTCACTCAGGATAGCAATGTCATCGTCGAATCGTATCATTAATTTCCTTTCACCTTGTATTTTAATTCCACCCATTATACAATCCGCTTAACAGCCTGTCTCCATTTTCCTCAGTCTTGTGCGTCTCGGAGTAGCTGGTCCATATTTGCCGTGTCGTCTCCTTTATCTGATCTCTTCATCGGCTCGGTTGTCTTTCCTGCAATCTTTTCCCTTCGCCTCTGCCTTGGATGATCATCTTTTCAAGTCGTCCTCATGTCGTCGAATTATATGTGCAAACAACTGCAGCATTCTCTAGCAACATGTAGTACACAACCTCTTCTCCAAATGGTTCTTCAAATGGTTCAAATGGCTCTAAGCACTATGGGATTAACATCTGAGGTCATCCGTCCCCTAGACTTCTACATCTACATCCATACTCCGCAAGCCACCTGACGGTGTGTGGCGGAGGGTACCCTGAGTACCTCTATCGGTTCTCCCTTCTATTCCAGTCTCGTATTGTACGTGGAAAGAAGGATTATCGGTATGCCTCTGTGTGGGCTCTAATCTCTCTGATTTTATCCTCATGGTCTCTTTGCGCGATATACGTAGGAGGGAGCAATATACTGCTTGACTCTGCGGTGAAGGTATGTTCTAGAAACTTTAACAAAAGCCCGTACCGAGCTACTGAGCGTCTCTCCTGCAGAGTCTTCCACTGGAGTTTATCATCTCCGTAACGCTTTCGCGATTACTAAATGATCCTGTAACGAAGCGCGCTGCTCTCCGTTGGATCTTCTCTATCTCTTGTATCAACCCTATCTGGTGCGGACCCCACACTGCTGAGCAGTATTCAAGCAGTGGGCGAACAAGCGTACTGTAACCTACTTCCTTTGTTGTTGGATTGCATTTCCTTAGGATTCTTCCAATGAATCTCAGTCTGGCATCTGCTTTACCGACGATCAACTTTATATGATCATTCCATTTTAAATCACTCCTAATGCGTACTCCCAGATAATTTATGGAATTAACTGCATCCAGTTGCTGACCTGCTATTTTGTAGCTAAATGATAAGGGACCTATCTTTCTATGTATTCGCATCACTTTACACTTGTCTACATTGAGATTCAATTGCCATTCCGTGCACCATGCGTCAATTCGCTGCAGATCCTCCTGCATTTCAGTACAATTTTCCATTGTTGCATCCTCTCGATACACCACAGCATCATCTGCAAAAAGTCTCAGTGAACTTCTGATGTCATCCACCAGGTCATTTATGTATATTGTGAATAGCAACGGTCCTATGACACTCCCCTGCGGCACACCTGAAATCACTCTTACTTCGGAAGACTTCTCTCCATTGAGAATGACATGCTGCGTTCTGTTATCTTGGAACTCTTCAATCCAATCACACAATTGATCTGATAGTCCGTATGCTCTTACTTTGTTCATTAAACGACTGTGGGGAACTGTGTCAAACGCCTTGCGGAAGTCAAGAAACACGGCATCTACCTGTGAACCCGTGTCTAAGGCCCTCTGAGTCTCGTGGACGAATAGCGCGAGCTGGGTTTCACACGACCGTCTTTTTCGAAACCCATGCTGATTCCTAAAGAGTAGATTTCTAGTCTCCAGAAAAGACATTATACTCGAACTTAGAACTACTTAAACCTAACGAACCTAAGGACATCACACACATCCTTGCTCGAGGCAGGATTCGAACCTGCGACCGTAGCAGCAGCACTCAGAGTTCTTGAAGGATTGATTTGTTGGTCCGTTTGTCCGTCATGATATTCTCAGCAATTTCCTATATGTCAAAATCTCAAAAGCATCAATTCTTTTGTGGTCCCCTTCAGTTATTGTCCATGTTTCAACGCCATAACGGAAAACTGGAAACACCAGAGATTTCAGGACTCTCAGTTTAGTATATCTGGTTAACTCTCGGTTTTTCCAAATCACTGTCAGCGTCGATGCAGCATCCCTACCCAGAACAATTCTACGTCGTATTTCGTGTTAGAGCCACCGTCTTTCTAAGCCCCTGAGCCCACGTGGACAAAGTGATCAACTCCATTACATTCTGGTGGTACATCAGAGGCTAGCAGTGAATAACGTATGTCAATTTTCATGATCTTGGTCTTTTTCTTATTGACTGACAATCCAAGTTTCTCGGTCTCTCTCTTAACTCTATCCAGTAGTTCCTTAGTTTCCACTAGTGATTCGCAGCACAGTATGGTGTCATCAGCATATCTTAAATTACTGACTCTTCGTCCTCTCATGACATATGCTCCACAGATATTAAATAGAACCGTTGGTAGAATGTACCCCTGTATAACTCCTTTACACTGCTGAAAATGACATGAAATAATTTTACCTAGTCTGGTTATTGCCCTACTATCAGAGTAGATATTTCTGATAACGGTAATAAGGTGATCAGGAACGCCCATTTCCACTAGTACGTTCACAGTTCTTTCCAGTGAACACCGTCGAAAGCCTTGCTATAGTCCAAGCTTCCTCTGGTAATTTTTTTTTATCTGTGTAGGTTTCCGGCAGTCATGGATGACATTTAGAAGAATTTTGCTGACAAGAGATACTAGTAATGATCTTTTAAAAATAACTGACTTCAATTACCGTAACCTTTTTGTTTTTAACCCCCAGAAAAATTAATTTTATTTATCGGAGGGTAACTACCCACGGGGTGAGAACCACTGCTGCTCTAGGGTGCATAGCTTAGCGATTTCGTCACACACTATATGAGACGTATTGAGCAACAGTTTCATATTATTCACCGACAATAATTTTAACAACAGATAAGCCTACATGCTTCCGGAAATACTGTAAAAATGAAGTCATAACGGATGCTAGCATGAATTTGAGCAAATCTTAGTTTGATGTTAAAAAAAATAACATCATGTGAGGCGGAGAGTACTTAAGCCATTGGATTCGATTAGAGGGGAAAAGAAGGTCATATCTTCCCTTCCGGCCATTCCTAGCTTAGGTCTCGCACTAATTGCCATGTCATCGACACGACGTAATTTTTTTTTCCTTTGTGGTGTCATAACCCGCCTCTATGTCTGAGGTCGCTAACACACACCTGTGCAGTAACGCAGGATTCGGAGGTAGCCAGTTCCAATCCTGATGGTGGATAAAATTATCACTGTCAGTATTTGGCCAGTAAACGGAGGTTGTCATCTACCGTCAGCGCCAGTGTCTTACCATGGCCTCACCTCTTCGGTTATCAGACGGTGTGTGGTAGAGGATAGTTCTGGTACCATTATAACCTCTTCCCCTTTACTACGCCGTTCTCAAATGAGACATTAAGCTTGATATAAACACCGTGCTGTGTTAAGGCGAATGGGGACAGGGAACGAGAAAGAAACGTGGAGCCAAAGTTCTTACTGCTTGACGCTCCTCTAGATGAAGCAGTACGCTTTTTTGTCGATCTAAAGCGGCAGTTCTCCCTCGTCCCCCCCCCCCCCCCCCCTATACGATAAGCAGAACTCATGAACTCCTGTCCTACAGACTTCTTTTGATATCCGACGCCTTCTCACGTCTGGGATGAAACGAAAAGAGCCCTGTGTCGCGGAACGGTAACGTCAGCACCGATGTTGTTTTAGGTCAAAGGGCGTCGGGCTTGCGGTGCAAAATGTCAGTTCCGCCGGCGCACATCTCGCGACTGGCATTTCGCGCCCACGGCTGCAGGTCTCTATACTGCACCCCGATTCCGTTACAGAGGCGGACACAAAATTTAAATTTCTCATCGTGGCTACACGTCGTCGTTTCCGCGTATGCACAGCGCTCCTTTCAGAATAAAAAGCTCCATAAGGGTAGAATGAAAATATTCCGTGCGGGATTCCAAAGGTAACAAAAAATACAGAGAGAGAACCAAGGATCAAAGTGTTCATAAAATTTAAGCCATATATGCTACATCACAACCAAACATTCCAAAGTGAACGTGCTGGACGAAACAGTATGAACTACACAGTCCTCATACCAGACTATGACTCAGCGATATGGTCGACTTAAATAGTGTAAATGGGCATGTAATGAAGTGGTGACCTAATCTCGTTATGTTGTACTGAATGAGCTAAAGCGTGGGGTTCTGAGGTAAAAAAGAGTGAAACGAAATTTACTCTCCAACACAAAATCATTAAGTTACAGCAGTTTACTCTCCTTGTGCTTGTATTGAATCATGCAAAAAGCAGGACTATAAACATTAAATGATCATCATTTCATGTCATTATATATAGTTTTCGCAAGTGTACAAGTATAGCACCAATCTTTTTGACTAATAACCAAACACGTCCACAGAAATGCTCTCAGTCACTCGAAATGTTCTGACGCACCCAACTCATGAGAATTAAAAGATATTGTAAAAAAACCAGCCCCAAACACAAATTATGTATTATGTAAGAAATCAGACTCTGCGGAACATGGCAGGTGTATCGAATGAGTGGGAGTATGTGTCACTACTATTTCACCAACCAACAGAAAAATTAAGGTGAGGGATGTAAACACTACGTTTATACAGGGTGTCTCAGGGGGAATGGTCAGTATCCACGGATATGACAGGAACGAGCATTCGAAGCAAAAGAAAGTGCAGTAAACGTGGGCACTAAAACGTATATCTTCAGAGCTATGAGCAATTCTTCATGTAGGACACTGTGAAAGACACCTCTTCCCCATATTTTGAGAGGATGTATTATAGACCAAAAAAAGTGTCCAATAAACGTAGACTCTATGCTGCATCTCTTCTGAGTTATGACCTACTGTGAAACATTAGCTCTTAAGGCTCATTATAAATTTTTGTTCACATAAAATCAATCCTCGTGATACTCAAATCTGATACCGTGCACACTCATTGTTTCACTATCATTCCTTGCACACACCAAAACCCTCTTAGTCCATTTAGGAATGAAAGAATGACGCACAGGTCACAGTTTACCCAGTAGTAGTAAGGGGCTTCCTGCAGTTCGCACTGGTACGGTGCTATTGCCTTAACTGTTTCATCAGTATCATTACACACGAAAGCCAAGCCAGCAGTCCTGGCGTTACGTCAACAATCGTCTCCTCCGCCGTCAACTCCCTTATCCATCGATCATTCATTTTCGATGGTTAAAACAGGCTCTCTTACAGGAAAGGAACACGTCTAAAACAAAATAACAAAAGGAGAAAAATATTTATATCAGGTCCTTATCAAGTAAGAAGTATTATATTCTGAATGATTTTCATTATCTTCCTCATTGTACAGTCGAAGCAGTTGCCTTATTTGAAATAGCTAAATAGGAATGGCCGAATGGAGGTCTGAACCGCCGCTCTTTCCTATGAGAGGCCAGTGTGTTAGTCACTAAACCACATCGCTCGGTTGTTTACCTGCAATTAAGATAATTAGCCTCAGAATGTGTACAGGCAGTAATTACATCAAATACACAGAATTGTAAATGGAAACCTGATTTATTGTAATTAATATTACAACAGACTGTTATGTATGTTCTTTTATCTACCTTTAATTAATTGTGAATTAATAACCAAACCTCTTTAGTAGTATATCAATTATAATGGCTAATTAAGTTCGTGTGGATCAGATATTATCGGTAGCTGTTCAAACACGCCACCCATTAATACGTAGTTAGTCACTGCATCAAGTTTTGTTACCTGGCATTTATTTGTTAGTGAAGCACCGAATTATGTACAATAAAGAACAGTTCCTATAGTTTTCATTTGACCAATTAACCCTACTCGCTTTAAACTGCCTCTCCATTGGTGTATTTCACTTCATCATAGCTTGGAAGACAATAGCAGTGAAGACGCATACAAATTATGGATATTGCCGATTTTCAGAGTCGAATATGGGACGTTGTTATTTCGCTAGTGGCTTCTTTGTGCTTGGGAAATCGTTGGCGTAGCACATGGATACCTCCTTACTGTATGGACTAGATGGTGTTCTGGTTGCTGGCTTGTGTCTGCCTTGTCCTGCATTTGTCTACACTAAAGAAAGCAGGTGGTGGGTCAGTGCAGAATACCGCTTGGCAAAGCACTATGACCACACCAGCCAATAACGACATTCTTCCGCGTCCGTCTGCAGAGTGTGCTTTTGGGTGCGCATATAAGATGTGTTCTGTATGGCAGTTGTGTCCGAATAAGGAAAAGTATGAGGTCACCAACATGAGTACCAGAAAGAATCCGTTACATTCGGTTACACGATAAATCACCAAAATTTAAAGGCTGTCAATTCAACTAAATACCTAGCAGTTACAATTATGGGCAACTTTAATTGCAACTGTACATAGGCAATGTTGTGAGGAAAACAAACCAGAACGCTTGGAAGATACAACAGGTCTACTGAAAATACTGTGTACATTACGCATGTTCATCCTCTTCTAGAGTCTAGACGACGCTGATGCGGGCCATCGAAAAAGTCCAAAGAAGGGCAGCTCATTTTGTATTATCGAGAAGTAGGGAAGAGAATGCCAAGAATATGATAAGGAAGTGGGGGCGGCATTCATCAAAGTAAAGGCATTTCTCGTTGCGGCAAGATCTTTCCCAAAATTTCAATCACCAACTTTCTTCTCTGAATGTGATAATATTTTACTGTCACCAACCAGAAAATGAACGGTGTCAGGGTATCAGCGACTTTGACTGCAGGAAAATACCCGACACATGGGACACACCATCTCCAGCGACATGCAGGTGCTGGGCTCTTAGAGTAGCACCGTGTCAAGGCTGTACATTTGAAACGTCCCCTTAGAAAAATTTGTGAATTAGTGTGCTGGTAAACCCCTTACATTATTTGCTTTTCAAACAGCTGAGCAAAACTGAACGTACTCAGACATTCACTAAAGTGACACACAATATTTTTAGCGCAACGCAATCTGACTTTCAGTAATCCCTACAAAAGAATGGCCCTGACTAACAATAACCTATACCTTTCATGAATTCTTACCGCACAAAAATCTTCGTGACTCGAACTACTGCAATATAGCGAGCGTCAATACTGCCAGCTAAATAAAAGATTCTAACTACTGAAGGCACTAACTACTGATACTCATAGTTATCAAATGAAAGATTTTGATAGAGAACAAACAATGTATTTACCTTAATAGTGTTCAAAAGTCATAATATCTGTATCAGTCCATCATATCCAATATTACAAATTTACTGTCTCTGTCCAGATCATCCGCTCTCAAAACTCCGCCATCTCACTCCCCACATCCACCAATGCTGGCGGATCACCTCCAACTGCGCAACGCTACGCGCTGTTAACAGCCAACAACCCAACACTACAATAGCGAATATTACAACAATGCCACCCAGCCACAGACTGCACACAGCACAGCCAGTGGTTTTCATATAGAGCGCTACGTGGCGTTACCAACATGAAAACTTAAACAGCCTACTTACACATGATTCATTTGTTTAATAAGAACTCGTCACAGAAATATTTAAATATTCCTTTCTCCCACTCACAATTATACAGTGAAACAGTAAAGAAGAAACCTGAAGGTGGTTTGAAGAACTCTCTGGCAGGCACTTAAGTGTAAATTGCAGACTAGTGACGTAGATGTAGTTCTAGATATAGTGTTGATTTTACATGTTGGTTTGAGTATGTAGAGTCTTTTTGCAAAAACGGCAAGTATTACATTAACGAGTGACAGCAGTAGGTTATCAAACATTATGAATTTTTCTTGCATGCTTCTGAAGAAGAAATAACAACGTGGTGCGGCGCTTATCCCAGTGTTGCCAGTAAGCAGGGTAGGCAACAGTTGGAGCATGTGACGAGGGTCAAAGATACGGTACACTCTGGCAACACCGCTAAGTTTTCTCCATGCCTCTCTCCTCACAGCGCGTCATTCTTCCCCTGATGACCTCAGATGTTAAGTCCCATAGTGCTCAGAGCCATTTGAACCATTTGATGTGCATGTGCTGGGTTGTTAGAGTAGCACTATGTCAATTATTTGTTTATTGCTGGTACAAATTAAACTGCAGTCTTATTGTCTAATACAATTTATATAATCAGACTATCAAAACTCCATTCATAATTAGGACACAATGGAGTTACAGACCTTCACTGCAATTGGGCATTGATTTAAATTAATGGAGGAAGTTTGAAACGTCCCCTTAGAAAAATTATACAAGACTGGTCTATGTGAAACGTCCTCTTTGAACAATTATACACGAATGTGCTTAAACTGACACACAATATTTTTAGCGCAACACAATCTGACTTCCTAAAATCCCTACGAAAGAATGGCCCTGACTAACATTAACCTATACGTTACACAAATCACTTACCTCACAAAAATCTTCGTTACTCGAACTACTGCAATACAGTGAGCGCCACTACCGCCAGCTAACTAAAAGATTCAAACTACGGAAGTCACTAACTACTGAGGCACAGTTAGCAAATGAAAGATTTTAATAGAGAACAAACAATGTATTTACCTTAATAGTCATAATATATATATATCAGTTCATGACACCAATTCTTACAAATTTCAAAACTCCGCCATCTCTCTCCCCACGTCCACCACTGCTGGCGGCTCACCTCCAACTGCGCAACGCTACGCGCTGTTAGCATCCAGCTGCCTCTGCTCAACACTACAATGGCAGACAACAATGCAAACTAAACACACACTGCGCACAGCACAGCCAGTGATTTTTCATACCGAGCGCTAAGCGGCGTTACCAATAAGAAAATCTAAACAGCCCACTTACAAGTTGAAAATTTGTGCCGGGCCGGGATTCGAACATGGGTCTCCTGCTTATTAGGCATATGCTCTGACCACCAAGCAATCTTTTTATCTGGTTTTTTTCGTTATTGTTGCATCTGTTTGGGGCTGACGTCACATGACACCTTTACGAGTTCATCGTTAATCCGTTCACTCAGTCTTTTTTATTACAGTGGGCATATAACCCTGTGACCGAGCATGCTTTTCTTTATATATTTTTGTTCGCTATTGTTCGTTTCGTTTGGTCTGGGCGGACGCCACATGAAATCCGTTCATTCCTTTACTCGTTTTATTATTACTATTATTACAGAGGACAATCGTCCCTTTGACAGAACGCGCTGGGCTACCGTGTTGGGCTACCGTGCTGGCTAGCCATCCGGATACAGTGGTCACTGCAACTGTACAGACTACCCTAGTATGCCTCCTGTCAGATCCAATTTCTCAACTTATCCACGCACTGCTATTGTAGTGCCTCTTGCCCATTTATCCTCATTACGCACGACATCTCGCCGATTCCCATGAGAGTTTGAGCCTGGTGTGCATCCACACTGAAGATATCACTGGCCGTCTTCACCTGAATTATATGTATGTGGTGTCTGTTAATACAATCACTAAAGTGTTGAATATACAGGGATTGGAAAAAGATTTGGAAACTCCGCAAGAAACGCTTGCTTAAACATAAATGCAGATGCTGACCTAGACTGCAGGTTGTGCTGGTGTATTTGACCATGAACGGTACCTGTGAAATGTTCTCTGTAACTTTAAAGTATCAGTCGTAGCGAGAACGGCGGTCAGTGTAGTTGTGAGTGCATTACAGCGGAGCCAAGTGGACTCGGACGGTGGGTGGTAGCAGAAATATTTGGTGTCTCATAATGCACAGTATCTAAGATTTACACCACATCCGGGGAAAGCAGAGAAAACAATTGCCCACTAAGTAACAACGCGGACGAAAACGTGTGCCGAATGATGGTGCCAGACAGACATTGAAGAAGATTGTGACAAAAAATAGGGGCGTCAGCCGTAAAAGCCACTTTAGAGCCGAATGTCGCATTCACGAACCTTGTCATCGTCAAATCAATGTGAAAAGAGTTCCATAATCATGGAACTGCAAGGCAAGCTGGAATTCCAAAACCACACATCAATGATGCACGTCGCCGTTCTAAATATACAGTTTATAAAACGATCGAGAACATCGAGTTCGCCACAACATCTGGAGACAAGAAGAGTGTTACTGCTACTGCACTTGTCGACGGACCTTGTGTTTTCTGTGGTTGTAGACTTAATTTTAGTATCGACATTAATGATACTTTTGATCATGGTAATGGTTGGCTCACTACCATATGCCGAAGCCATAGAACCTGCAATGTGGAGCAATGGAACTAAGTCATATGACGGATGAACCTGTTGCACACTGTTTCCTTTGAAATTACATGTAAAATTTTGTTGCAAGTCACTAAGTGCGCTCGGTCTCAAATACTGGACACTAAGATATATCCATTTGCGCGTCGTGGGCTACACTTCTTTTCCACACCTACGCCACCCCTTTGAAAGTGGTTCTTGCCGCCGGAACGATGATTTCCCTACAGTAGGTGTTATGTGTACCAAGTTTGGTCCTGTGGTGTGGGAGGGGATATGAACCTACATACATACATACGTACATATACAGGGTGGTCCACTGATCGTGACCGGGCCAAATATCCCACGAAATAAGCGTCAAACGAAAAAAATAACAAACAACGAAACTTGTCTAGCCTGAAGGCCTATGGTTGACCCGCTAGATGGTGCTGCCATAGGTCAAACGGATATCAACTGCGTTTTATTAAATAGGAACCCCCAGTTTCTGTTACATATTCGTGTAGTACGTAAAGGAATATGAATGTTTTAGTTGGACCACTTTTTTCGCTTTGTGATCGATGGCGCTGTAATAGTCACAAACGTACAAGTACGTGGTATAACGTAACATTCCGCCGGTGCGGGACGGTATTTGCTTCGTGATACATTACCCGTGTAAAACGGACCATTTACCAATTGCGGAAAAGGTCGATATCGTGTTCATGTATGGCTATTGTGATCACCTGCAACAAATGATGATGCCCAAGTAGGTGTTTTACCTGCTGTCGCAGCTAATCCTTACGTCAGTAGCAGACAAATTGCTCGAGAATCGTGAATCTCAAAAACATCGGTGTTGAAAATGCTACAGCAACATCGATTGCACCCGTACCATATTTCTATGCACCAGGAATTGCATGGCGACGACTTTGACCGTCGTGTACAGTTCTTCCACTGGGCACAAGAAAAATTACGGGACGATAACACATTTTTTGCACGCGTTCTAATTAGCGACGAAGCGTCATTCACCAACAGCGGCAACGTAAACTGGCATAATATGCACTATTGGGCAACGGAAAATCCACGATGGCTGCGACAAGCGAAACATCAGCGACATTGGCGGGTTAATGTATGGTGCGGCATTATGGGAGGAAGGATAATTGGCCCCCATTTTATCGATGGCAATCTAAATGGTGCAGTATATGCTGATTTCCTACGTAATGTTCTACCGATGTTACTACAAGATGTTTCACTGCATGACAGAATGGCGATGTTCTTCCAACATGACGGATGTCCGGCACGTAGCTCGCGTGCGGTTGAAGCGGTATTGAATAGCATATTTCATGACAGGTGGATTGGTCGTCGAAGCATCGTACCATGGCCCACACTTTCACCGTATCTGACGTCCCCGGATTTCTTTCTGTGGGGAAAGTTGAAGGATATTTGCTATCGTGATCCACCGACAACGCCTGACATGCGTCAGCGCATTGTCAATGCACGTGCGAACATTACGGAAGGCGAGCTACTCGCTGTTGAGACGAATGCTGTTAAACGTATTGTCAAATGAACTGAGGTTGACGGGCATCATTTTGAGCATTTATTGCATTAATGTGGTATTTACAGGTAATCACGCTGTAACAGCATGCGTTCTCAGAAATGATAAGTTCACAAAGGTACATGTATCACATTGGAGCAACCGAAATAAATTGTTCAAACGTACCTACGTTCTGTATTTTAATTTAAAAAACCTTTCTGTTACCAACTTTACGTCTAAAATTGTGAGCCATATGTTTGTGACTATTACAGCGCGATCTATCACAAAATGAAAAAAGTGGTCCAACTAAAACATTCTTATTTCTTTACGTACTACACGAATATGTAATAAAAAATGGGAGTTCCTATTTAAAGAAAAACGCAGTTGATATCCGTTTGACCTATGGCAGCGACATCTAGTGGGCCAACCATAGCGCCGTCTGGTTTCCCCCTTCAAGCTAGACAAGTTTCGTTCTTCGTAGTTTTTTCGTTTGACGCTTATTTCTTGAGATATTTGGCCCTGGTTACGATCAATGGACTACCCTGTATACGTACGTCTATTTTTATAATGTGGATGTATTTGATATGACCAGGTTCTTTCTGCACTGCCCATTCATTCCTCCAGTTGGCAAACAACTTACCTGTTTTGTACATTCACGGTCTGCCTTTCGCACGTGTTTCGGAAACAGTCTACAACCTCGATGCGTTGTTGACTTGGCGGAGGCAAACTCACGACTGAAATTCGAGCAGGTGTGATATGAGTCGTGAGTGCTTACGCTGGCCTGTGACGTCATAGCATTTACAATAATGCTTCGATCAAACGGCCCATGCTATGGAGGATCGAAATTAATGAAAGAAGGAAGATTAGTGTTCAATGTTCCATCGACATCGAAGTCCTTAGAGACGGACGACAAGCACGGAACATTTCAAGGATGGGGTGGAACCACCCTGGCATTTGCCTGGAGCGGTTTCAGGCAATCATGGAGTACCTAATTCTGGGCATAGTTGAAACATGAAATCTCATAGGAGGCAGGTGACCATAGTTATACTGTAAAGCAGTTCTGGATGGAATTGAATAGGTCGCCTTAAGAAAGTCACACAGCTGGTGAAAAATGACTATAACTCAAATTGCTCTTTTGTCATCAGATATCCAAGCTCACAGAGAGTCACAGGATAGGAGCGTTACCAGCTGTATGTTTAACGTAAGCTGACAGACTACTCTACATCCCTCTATGTAACATAAACTAACAGGTTACTCTACGTGTGGTAACGCTTTTATGCTTGTAACACACAGTGCTCTGAGACTTCTGATAATGGAAATAAACCCGAAACGTGTCGAGTGAGCAATTTGAGTAATAAAATCATTTTTCACCGGCTGTATGACTTTTTTAAAGTGATATATTCACCTCCAACACAGTACTACGTTATAACTAAACCTGGACGACCAGGCGCAGATTTGAACAGTCGTCTTCCCTAATGCGAGTCCAGTTTTGTAGCACCTGTACACAGTCGCTCGGTACGAACCTGAAGACATACAGACGCGAGCGTGAAAACAATTCCTTTAGTTGCTCTGGTGGAAGAAACGATGAGACCAATATCCGACAAAGCAGCCGTGCGCGGCGGAGCGGTTGGCGGAATATGGGAGCAAATATAGCCGTGAGGCGAGCAGCGCGGTTTGCTCCAAGTGTGCGGCCCCTGCGCCGGGAGCGAGGGCGGCGAGCAGCGGCCGAAATGGCTTTCATAACTGGAATACCAGCGGCGCCGGGCAGGCGTCGCCATTACGGCGCTCCCGTTACGCACTCCAGTCACGTGTCCAATTCTCTCAGGACGAAATCGGCGCGCAGAAGAGCAGCTTCCAAAAGGAGCTGAGGCTGATAATTAAGTAATTACATACAGCCAGCAGCATATTTTATTTTTCACACCTTCGAGTCGCCTTCTAGTTAAAAAAAACTTGCCAATAACCCGCAAAAAATAAAGTTACCTAAATTCTGTCGCTCTCTTACGATTCTGAACACAAATCCTGTTGTCATAAAACACACAACTAACTACTCAAAGCCGGCCGCGGCGGTCTCGCAGTTCTAGGCACGCAGTCCGGAACCGTGCGACTGCTACGGTCGCAGGTTCGAATCCTGCCTCGGGCGTGGATGTGTGTGATGTCCTTAGGTTAGTTAGGTTTAAGTAGTTCTAAGTTCTAGGGGACTGATGACCACAGCAGTTGAGTCCCATAGTGCTCAGAGCCATTTGAACCATTTAACTACTCAAATGTGAAGACCAACTGGAATGCACTGCCTGCCGTTACAACGGTCTTCAGAAGCAATATGTTTCATTTCCTAGCTGTCCTACACATACCAGGCTATCAAAAAACTGTATAAATCACGGAATAATGTAGATAGACAGGTACAAATTGACACAGATGCTTGGAATGACATGGGGTTTCATTAAAACCAAAAAAATACAAAGTTCAAAAAATGTCCGACAGATGGCGCTTCATCTGATCAGAATAGCAATAATTAGCATAACAAAGTAAGACAAAGCAAATATGATGTTCTTTACAGTAAATGCTCAATATGTCCACCATTATTCCTCAACAATAGCTGTAGTCGAGGAATAATGTTGTGAACAGCACTGTAAAGCATGTCCGGAGTTATGGTGAGGCATTGGCGTCGGATGTTGTCCTTCAGCATCCCTAGAGATGTCGGTCGATCACGATACACATGCGACTTCACGTAACCCCATAGCCAATAATCGCATGGACTGAGGTCTGGGGACATGGGAGGCCAAGCATGACGAAAGTGGTGGCTGAGCCCACGATTATCGCCAAACGACGCGCGCATGAGATTTCCACGCGTCTACCAATATGGGGTGGAGCGCCATCCTGCATGAACATCATACGTTCCAGTAGGTGTTTATCAGCCAGGCTGCGGAGGCTGCGGAGGATGCGATTCTGTAACATATCGGCGTACCTCTCACCCCTCACGATAGCAGTTACTGACGTTTTGCTGTCCAGCACCATCTGTCGGACATTTTGTGAACTTTGTTTTTTTTTCGGTTTTAATAAAACCCCATGTCATTCCAAGCATGTGTGTCAATTGTTATCTCTGTATCTACATTATTCCGTGGTTTATTAAGTTTTCAAATTTATACTGACTTTTTGAACACCTGGTACAGCTACATCTATATGGGTATAATGTAGTTCCAAATTAACCCTTTAGTGACCCAATTAATTACAATTTCGCATGTTACTGTGAAAATTGGTTCCCTGCCTTTTGAATGGATACTGAGTCAAACTGTGTTTCTAAATTTCGATTGTTGTTTATTGTTTCATAATTGAGTGGGCCACATACGCCCCGCTGGACTCTAGGAGAAATAAATGGTTCTCTACATGTATTCCTCCTTGAGGCCAATAGGGTATATGCGTCCAACTTAAAATAGTTTTTTTCCCTAGGTATTAGGCTCTGTAAAAAGAAGAAAGTGAGTACCACTATTATATCAAACTATATTATTTATTCACAGCTTAAATTTTTCAGGTTATTCATAGCTTAACACGTCTGTGTAATTTTTCAGAACATGGCTGAATAAATTGTCGTACTTTTCAGTGACTTCATATGAAATTATCCATATCTTCTATACGTGTGCTGCAATGTTTCCATCATCTCCGTGATCTCCTTGTTGAAAAACTTTTTCGAACCCTACATAACCACACATCATCGCCTGTGTATCTGCAGTAAAATGGCAAGACAAAAAGCCACTTATAGTTTCGTCAGTGGCTCATCATCTGAAAGAAGAAAAACAATAGAGATGGTGCAACCTCAGCTATATCTTGCCCTGCAGTCACAGCAGGATACACAGCTGTAATGGGAGATGTAGACGTGTTTGACCAGTGGAGACATTGCAGTAGTATATATGGTTTCATCATGTGGAACTGTGAAGAAAGAGGAGGAAAATGTGGCAAACATTCTTTTTACCTTGCTCTCGTCAGACGCTTTCAACTGGAAGAAACATAAAGACAAGGGGTAGGCAAGCATTCATCACAAAAAACATCTCCTATTGTAATTACATAAAAGTAAAAATTTAGTCACAAATAAGAACAAAAGGTACAAATACAAATTCTCTACACACAATGACCACAACACAAAACCATTAAACGAATTTAAAAGTGTTTTAACCATAAATACGTGCACGTATTTTTATATTTCTAGCAAACAACTAAAAAACACAATAAATAACTTTACTGAATTTATCTATCAGAGATAGGAAAAATTTACATAAAACCGCCAAAACACAACACACAATGCACAAAGTAAACAGTTACACGACACCTCGCGCATTAGGTGCCAAACAATGAGCCCGTAGGCTTCAAACAGTTGACACATTCAACTATAGATCTCAGCACCAGACGCATGTGGACTTTTATATCCTTGTGAATTCAGGTAAATAAACTTGTATGTTGGACGCAGATGTCCCACTGATAACGAAAGGGTTAAGTGCATGGCACAGGGTTCATCGAACCACCTTCAAGCTATTTCTCCACCGTTCGGCTCTCGAACAGCCTAGGGGGAAAAAATGGTTCAAATGGCTTTGAGCACTATGGGACTTAACTGCTGTGGTCATCAGTCCCCTAGAACTTAGAACTACTTAAACGTAGCTAACCTAAGGACATCACAAACAACCATGCCCGAGGCAGGACTCGAACCTGCGACCGCAGCGGTAGCGCGGTTCCAGACTGTAGCACCTAGAACCGCTCGGCCACTCCGGCCACCACCTAGGGAAAAACGAACTCTTAAATCTTTCCGTGCAAACTCTGATTTCTCTTATTTTATTGTGATGACCATTTCTCCCTCAGTAGGTGGACGCCAACAATTTTTTTTCCATTCGGACGGGAAAGTTGGCGCTTGAAATTTCAATAGAAGATCATGCCGCAACGAAAAACGCCTTTGTTTTAATGGTTGACACACCAAATCAAATATATTATTCGTGGCACTTTCTCTCCTATTTCACGATAATACAAAACGAGCTGCCCTTATTTTAACATTTTCGATGTCCTCCGTCAGTCCGATATACTTGAATATTTCTGGTATCTCAACTGCAGATTTTTCAGCTGTGATTTAACTTTAGGGCTATGTATCTCAGAATGAACAAAAATGGACTTGTATCACTATTGAAAAAAGCCCTTCATATGCGGTACATAATTGTTAAAAGAAATAATTAGTCATTAGCTCTTAAAAATGTGTGTGTGTGTGTGTGTGTGTGTGTGTGTGTGTGTGTGTCCTCCACTTCTCCTCCCATACCCTCGGATCGATTTCAACCATACTGCTACACATATTATTTTCAGTCTGTAAAGAAATATTATGGGGTAAGCAAAGGGGACGTCTTATTGGGGCGGGGGATGGCAATGTGAAGGGAGAAGTGGGAGGAGGCATGATGGACACATACAGGGAGAGTGCGAAATGGACAGATAAAGGGGTGAAGAGATGGTGAGTGAGGGGAAAGTCCATTTGCTGTTATTAACCATCTGTTCACAAAGACAACGCACCAACATTTCGTCGGGAAATTACAGTGTTACAATTTACGGGACATTGAGGGTGGCAACAACGTTAAACAGAGAACATTTTACACCTAGTGATCCGAATGGTATCGACTTTAACGTTAAGTGTTAGAAAGTCAGTGGTACACCTCTCGCTTCTTTTCTATAGTTAGTATATTGGAGGTACATTACACACCATTTACGTGGTTTGCCAGTTAATAAAAAGACCTGGAAATCTGTGGCCCTAGGTGGCACATCATATTGTTAGTTTTGGCCCTTGAGTAAAAAAGTTGAGGACCACTGCTTTAGACGAATTGTAAATAAACAACATGGAATGCATCAAAATCATATGGGTCAAATGGCTCTGAGCACTATGGGACTTAACATCTGCGGTCATCAGTCCCCGAGAACTTAGAACTACTTAAACCTAACGAACCTAAGGACATAACACACATCCATGCCCGATGCAGGATTCGAGCCTGCGACCGTAGCGGTCGCGCGGTTCCAGACTGAAACGCCTAGAAACTCTCGGCCACACCGGCCTGCTGGAATGCTTAAATACAGTGATATCTCAACTCTGTGCCGTATGCTAACCTATGTAAAATATTTGACAATAATTGCTCATTTTACAAATGAAAAAATGAGGTCTTCAGCGCAAGGGCAAAAATGGTCAAATTTTACCGGTTGTGTTTTATATTCATACAAGAGAGTATTCCTTCCGAACGGTTTACTGTTTTAGCATACGGTGGAGTGTTTTTAGATCCTTTTACACTCATATATTTTGGAATTTCTGTCAGTGTGTGGCATAGCGACCATTACTGTTGTTTTTTTTTTTTTTCAGTAGATGCGTTTGTACATTGTTTTCCTTCATATTGTGACTGATATTTTGGATGTGTAGGTGTATCGTTTGGATAATTGGGAAACGTTCTTTATCGCAAAGAGTTGTGTTTGTGTTGACCTGCTTTTGATGAAACGATAACTTACAACAATGTCACAGGCTCCATTACATTAGAGTGGAACCTTGTTAATCTCGCAGATAACCATTCCCATGCAGATAGCCCTATACCATTGCATGATATAGTTAGAGTAAACGTTATCCTGATGAATGTCATTTGATGATTCCTGGAATACAAACCAGAACATTGCCACAAGGTCTTGCGATCTGGCCGGAAATACTCCTTTACTCATACTTTCATCACAGCTTCCTCTATACACCCGACTACTTATGAAACTTTAGCGTTACACCACATGACATATCGTCTCCTTCCTATTAGTATGTACAAAGTTGACTATGACCAGTAACTTCATGCAATAAAAACAATAGCCACATTTGATGACTTTAAATCTAACATTATTGATAACAACCTCACGAAAAAATACCTGAAGAACCTATGCAGTGCCGCGCTGGATTAGCCGAGCGGTCTGAGGCGCTGCTGTCGTGGACTGTGCAGCTGGTCCCGGCGGATGTTCGAGTCCTCCCTCGGGCTTGGGTGTGTGTGTGTTTGTCCTTGAGATAATTTAGGTTAATTCTGAAGGTGGCAGGGGTAAAATACAGGGAACGAAAGGCTATTTACAATTTGTGCAGAAACCAGATGGCAGTTATAAGAGGTGAGGGACATGAAAGGGAAGCAGTGGTTGGGAAGGGAGTGAGACAGGGTTGTAGTCTATCCCCGATGTTATTAAATCTGTATATTGAAAAAGCAGTAAAGGAAACAAAAGAAAAGTTCGGAGTACGTATTAAAATCCATAAAGAAGGAATAACAACTTTGAGGTTCGCCGATGACAGTGATATTCTGTCAGAGACAGCAAAGGACTTGGAAGAGCAGTTGAACGGAATGGACAGTGTTTTGAAAGGAGGATATAAGATGAACATCAACAAAAGCAAAACGAGGATAATGGAATGTAGTCGAATTAAGTCGGGTGATGCTGAGGGAATTAGATTAGGAAATGAGATACTTAAAGTAGTAAAGGAGTTTTGCTACTTGGGGAGCAAAATAACTGATGATGGTCGAAGTAGAGAGGATATAAAATGTAGACTGGCAATGGCAAGGAAAGCGTTTCTGAAGAAGAGAAATTTGTTAACATCGAGTATTGATTTGAGTGTCAGGAAGTCGTTTCTGAAAGTATTTGTGTGGAGTGAAGCCATGTATGGAAGCGAAACATGGACGATAAATAGTTGAGACAAGAAGAGAATAGAAGCTTTCAAAATGTGGTGCTACAGAAGAATGCTGAAGATTAGGTGAGTAGATCACATAACTAATGAGGAGGTATTGTATAGGATTGGGGAGAAGAGAAGTTTGTGGCACAACTTGACAAGAAGAAGGGATCGGTTGGTACGACATGTGTTGAGGCATCAAGGGATCATCAATTTAGTATTGGAGGGCATCGTATAGGGTAAAAATCGTAGAGGGAGACCAAGAGATGAATACACTAAGCAGATTCAGAAGGATGTAGGCTGCAGTAGGTACTGGGAGATGAAGAGGCTTGCACAGGATGGAGTAGCATGGAGAGCTGCATCAAACCAGTCACAGGACTGAAGACCACAACAACAACAACAATAACAACAGGTAGTGTGTAAGCTTAGGGACTAACGACCTTAGGAGTTAAGTCCTATAAGATTTCACACACATTTGAACATTTTTGAACCTAGCCAGATACTCACTGTACCCAGAGAGAAGAATACCCAGCCATGAAAAAAATTAGTACATCTGGAAAGATGGTGTTGATTTTGATCTTATGACGGCGTGTGCCGCCTGGGAGATAGTAGATGTACTGATAGTGGTTTCAGAATCGTCCGACAACAGATACTGTACCGGCATCGCTACCAGAGCGCCATCTGCATCTATGCGTCTATCCTTTAGTAGGAAATGCTCACAGCCTGGATGCTCAGTGTGGTGCAAAAGCAGGCAACCATGCCACGGAGATGCACTCGAGCTTTCTAAAGCCAAATGAGCGAATTGGAAAGGGGTCAGATTTTCGCCTTGTGAGTGGCTGGATGGATGGTCTTGGAACGGTTCTTTCGCGTTATCGTCAATGCAGTACCAGAAAGTTTAAATTCTACCACTGTAAAGACGGGAGATCCACGATTCGGAATGTCAGAACTGTGCAGTAAGTAGCGGCAGGAACACCACCAAAAATCACGCAGCACTGACACTCCAAACCATCGACTCTCGGAGAGAGATTTTAACGATGTTCAACCCAATGGTAAAATATCGAACTATTTTTCTTCGAATCATACAGTTAGGGGGAAAAGCAGTGAGACTAATTACTTTTGGAAACCTTTTATCAGACGAAGCCTGTTATAGCAGTAAACTGTTTCGCTTAAAAGAACGGCCGCCAGCCCAAATCGGGCACAGTGTCTACACAAAAGGATGAAGTCAATTTTCAACACTGAATAAATAACTACTTTCACTTACTA
Organism: Schistocerca gregaria; assembly: GCF_023897955.1. NCBI lineage: Eukaryota > Metazoa > Arthropoda > Insecta > Orthoptera > Acrididae > Schistocerca > Schistocerca gregaria. Next base: position 778,160,315 of record NC_064922.1, read on the forward strand.
CGGTCACTTGGCAGTAAGTACTATTAATCCCACTTTCTGTTACTTATGGAATTTATCACTATACTTCAGTAATTATTTAAAGAAGACACACATATGTTTCAACAAGGATACAAAAAAATATTAATCTTATAGCCATCATTCATATGACCAAAACTATTATTTAACACGACTAAATTTCATGTCTTTAGGACTGCTATTTGTTAACGTTCTACTAACACCAATATTTGTCTGGCTTTCTTTGACTTGGAGAAGCAACGCAAACAATTACTCTGAAGATTGTTGCAGTTAAACAATCATGTTACTTTACTTTCAGAGATACTATTGAAAACGTATCCTCATGGTCACGCAAAGCGGTGGCCCTTAAACTGATACGTACAAACTTTAGCATTTAATAATGATTTTCAGAATTTACTACCAAAACAGTGCTCTTGCCAGTAATTTACTTTTATTCAAGCTTCAATAAACATCAGGATACTCGGAATATATTCGTTTAGGTAAGGACCCTACTGAGGTCAATGACATAGGAAAATCACGGTTAAACACAAAGGTACATTTAACACTTATATTCCACTGATTGAAGATGGATGGTTGATACTGTGATACACTTCTAAATAAAGTACTTTGCCTTTTACTGATGTCGAAGATGGCATGAGGCGGTGCTGCGTAGTAACATTGCGCAGGTACGGCTCTCGATGTAGATAGCTCCGTCTTCCTGTTGGTGGCGACGATAAAATTGCAAAGTTCTGATCTACACTCCTGGAAATTGAAATAAGAACACCGTGAATTCATTGTCCCAGGAAGGGGAAACTTTATTGACACATTCCTGGGGTCAGATACATCACATGATCACACTGACAGAACCACAGGCACATAGACACAGGCAACAGAGCATGCACAATGTCGGCACTAGTACAGTGTATATCCACCTTTCGCAGCAATGCAGGCTGCTATTCTCCCATGGAGACGATCGTAGAGATGCTGGATGTAGTCCTGTGGAACGGCTTGCCATGCCATTTCCACCTGGCGCCTCAGTTGGACCAGCGTCCGTGCTGGACGTGCAGACCGCGTGAGACGACGCTTCATCCAGTCCCAAACATGCTCAATGGGGGACAGATCCGGAGATCTTGCTGACCAGGGTAGTTGACTTACACCTTCTAGAGCACGTTGGGTGGCACGGGATACATGCGGACGTGCATTGTCCTGTTGGAACAGCAAGTTCCCTTGTCGGTCTAGGAATGGTAGAACGATGGGTTCGATGACGGTTTGGATGTACCGTGCACTATTCAGTGTCCCATCGACGATCACCAGAGGTGTACGGCCAGTGTAGGAGATCGCTCCCCACACCATGATGCCGGGTGTTGGCCCTGTGTGCCTCGGTCGTATGCAGTCCTGATTGTGGCGCTCACCTGCACGGCGCCAAACACGCATACGACCATCATTGGCACCAAGGCAGAAGCGACTCTCATCGCTGAAGACGACACGTCTCCATTCGCCCCCCCATTCACGCCTGTCGCGACACCACTGGAGGCGGGCTGCACGATGTTGGGGCGTGAGTGGAAGACGGCCTAACGGTGTGCGGGACCGTAGCCCAGCTTCATGGAGACGGTTGCGAATGGTCCTCGCCGATACCCCAGGAGCAACGGTGTCCCTAATTTGCTGGGAAGTGGCGGTGCGGTCCCCTACGGCACTGCGTAGGATCCTATGGTCTTGGCGTGCATCCGTGCGTCGCTGCGGTCCGGTCCCAGGTCGACGGGCACGTGCACCTTCCGCCGACCACTGGCGACAACATCGATGTACTGTGGAGACCTCACGCCCCACGTGTTGAGCAATTCGGCGGTACGTCCACCCGGCCTCCCGCATGCCCACTATACGCCCTCGCTCAAAGTCCGTCAACTGCACATACGGTTCACGTCCACGCTGTCGCGGCATGCTACCAGTGTTAAAGACTGCGATGGAGCTCCGTATGTCACGGCAAACTGGCTGACACTGACGGCGGCGGTGCACAAATGCTGCGCAGCTAGCGCCATTCGACGGCCAACACCGCGGTTCCTGGTGTGTCCGCTGTGCCGTGCGTGTGATCATTGCTTGTACAGCCCTCTCGCAGTGTCCGGCGCAAGTATGGTGGGTCTGACACACCGGTGTCAATGTGTTCTTTTTTCCATTTCCAGGAGTGTATTTACAATAGCATTACAGTCTCTTCGGGGAACTGACATACAAGTTGGACGTACTGCGTCAGTTGTGCTACGGATCTGGTATAACTATCAGGTGCAGCTACCACAGGCCGGATAAGAGGGAGTGTGAGCCCTGACGTGTCAACACCAACTGTTGCGAATCGAGTAACAGCTGTGGGACAACGCAAAGGGAACGCCCATCTCTAGCCCGTCTTCGACTCACGGCACGGCATCGACGTTCACTGCTCTACTAGTGCCATCAGACGATCACTTGGGAAATGGAAAGGCGCATCACCGTCTTCAACGATTAAAGCAGATTCTTCTTGCACGCAGAAGGTATGTAGCAGGGTTTTAGAACATATATTGTGTTCGAACATTATGAATTACTTCGAAGAAAACTGTTTATTGACACACAGTCAGCAAGGGTTTAGAAAACATCGTTCCTGTGAAACACAACTAGCTCTTTATTCACATCAAGCCTTGAATGCTATTGACAAGGGATTACAGATCGATTCCGTGTATCTGAATTTCCGGAAGGCTTTTGACACTGTACCACAGAAGCGGCTCGTGTTGAAATTGCTTGCTGATGGAATATTGCCTCAGTTATGTGACTGGATTTGTGATTTACTGTCAGAGAGGTCACAGTTCGTAGTAATTGACAGAAGGTCATCGAGTAAAACAGAAGTGATTTCTGGCGTTCCCCAAGGTAGAGTATTAATAGTACTGCTTTGCTGTTCCTTATCTATATAAACGATTTGGGAGACAATGTGAGCAGCCGGCCTCGGTTATTTGCAGATGACGCAGTCGTTCATCGACTAATAAAGTCATCAGAAGATGAAAACAAACTCCAAAACGATTTAGAAAAAATATCTGAATGGTACGAAAAGTGGCAGTTGACCCTGAATAACGAAAAGTGTGAGGTCATCCACATGAGTGCTAGAAGGAACTCCTTAAACTTTGGTTACACGATAAATCAGTCTACTCTAAAAGCCGTAAATTCAACTAAATACCTAGGTATTACAATTACGAACAACTTAAATTGGAAGGAACACATAGAAAATGTTGTGGGGAAGGCTAACCAAAGACTGCGTTTTATTGGCAGGACACTTAGAAAATGTAACAGACCTACTAAGGAGACTGCCTACACTACGCTTATCCGTCCTCATTTAGAATACTGCTGCACGGTGTGGGATCCTTACCAGATAGAACTGACGGAGTACATCGAAAAAGTTCAAAGAAAGGCAGCACTTTCTGTATTATCGCGAAGTACGGGACAGAGCGTCACAGAAATGACACAGGACATAGGCTGAAAATCGTTAAAAGAAAGACATTTTTCGTTGCGACGAAATCTTCTCATGAAATTCCAATCACCAACTTTCTCCTCCGAAAGCGAAAATACACTCCTGGAAATGGAAAAAAGAACACATGGACACCGGTGTGTCAGACCCACCATACTTGCTCCGGACACTACGAGAGGGCTGTACAAGCAATGATCACACGCACGGCACAGAGGACACACCAGGAACCGCGGTGTTGGCCGTCGAATGGAGCTAGCTGCGCAGCATTTGTGCACCGCTGCCGTCAGTGTCAGCCAGTTTGCCGTGGCATACGGGGCTCCATCGCAGTCTTTAACACTGGTAGCATGCCGCGACAGCGTGGACGTGAACCGTATGTGCAGTTGACGGCCTTTGAGCGAGGGCGTATAGTGGGCATGCGGGAGGCCAGGTGGACGTACCGCCGAATTGCTCAACACGTGGGGCGTGAGGTCTCCACAGTACATCGATGTTGTCGCCAGCGGTCGGCGGAAGGTGCACGTGCCCGTCGACCTGGGACCGGACCGCAGCGACACACGGATGCACGCCAAGACCGTAGGATCCTACGCAGTGCCGTAGGAGACCTCACCGCCACTTCCCAACAAATTAGGGACACTGTTGCTCCTGGGGTATCGGCGAGGACCATTCGCAACCGTCTCCATGAAGCTGGGCTACGGTCCCGCACACCGTTAGGCCGTCTTCCGCTCACGCCCCAACATCGTGCAGCCCGCCTCCAGTGGTGTCGCGACAGGCGTGAATGGAGGGACGAATGGAGACGTGTCGTCTTCAGCGATGAGAGTCGCTTCTGCCTTGGTGCCAATGATGGTCGTATGCGTGTTTGGCGCCGTGCAGGTGAGCACCACAATCAGGACTGCATACGACCGAGGCACAGAGGGCCAACACCCGGCATCATGGGGACATTGAATAGTGCACAGTACATCCAAACCGTCATCGAACCCATCGTTCTACCATTCCTAGACCGGCATGGGAACTTGCTGTTCCAACAGGACAATGCACGTCCGCATGTATCCCGTGCCACCCAACGTGCTCTAGAAGGTGTAAGTCAACTACCCTGGCCAGCAAGATCTCCGGATCTGTCCCCCATTCAGCATGTTTGGGACTGGATGAAGCGTCGTCTCACGCGGTCTGCACGTCCAGCACGAACGCTGGTCCAACTGAGGCGCCAGGTGGAAATGGCATGGCAAGCCGTTCCACAGGACTACATCCAGCATCTCTACGATCGTCTCCATGGGAGAATAGCAGCCTGCATTGCTACGAAAGGTGGATATACACTGTACTAGTGCCGACATTGTGCATGCTCTATTGCTACGAAAGGTGGATATACACTGTACTCGTGCCGACATTGTGCATGCTCTATTGCCTGTGTCTGTGTGCCTGTGGTTCTGTCAGTGTGATAATGTGATGTATCTGACCCCAGGAATGTGTCAATAAAGTTTCCCCTTCCTGGGACAATGAATTCACGGTGTTCTTATTTCAATTTCCAGGAGTGTAGAAAGACCTGCTCCAGTATAGTACACCACAGTACCGTACAGAGGGTAACTGAAATGAATACTCAATGAAACGAACAGAAATAATATTTTATTCAGAGACAACATTTACGCTGAAGTGATGTTAACCTGGACATTACAAAAGATGAGACACAGTTGTTAGTGCGGTGTATGATGCCAACGACGGCAGTGCACGCTCTTCAGTGTGCTTCCATGCTGACAACAAAGTTGATAAGGAGTTCTTGTGGTAGAACTTTCCATTCCTCGTGCAGCGTGATGGATGGTCGCTGGTAGGAATTTAAGTCGAGGAAACGGACAGGTCATTTCCTTCGCCGAGTATCTTCTCATTTCAAAAGCTCCTCTTGCTGCGCTGTTAGAAAAATGGCTCTGAGGTCATCAGTCCCCCAGAACTTAGAACTACTTAAACCTAACTAACCTAAGGACATCACACACATCCATGCCCGAGGCAGGATTCGAACCTGCGACGTAGCGGTCGCACGGTTCCAGATTGAAGCGCCTAGAACCGCTCGACCACTACTCCCGGCCGCTGTTCGATTCGCTTGCACATTGTCATTGATAAAAAAAACATCAGGGAAGAGTGGACTTTTGAAATTATTGACATGGGGAAGGAGTACAGTGTCACAATAAAGTCGACTGTCCAGTGTACCGTGTTCGAAGATTTGGAGGTCAGTACACCCATGCAACATTATGCCTCCCATGCTGTAACACCTATGAAACACATTTAGAAAAAACCGAACGAGTGACCCAAAAAGGGCAATCTGCTGTAATGTGGTAGATAGCTTGTCTATTGGAACTACATTGACATTCTTATGAATCTGCCTTACCCGTCTATAAAATGACTCCGCACATCTGCTGTAGTTGTTCTTATTCTGTTAACGCTGGTCCATATTCTCTGGTATAAAGTGAAATCAGTTTTTCTGTGATACAGGACAAGTCATAAGACAAAATGGTGACAATGCTTCTCAGATAATTTACCATGTTTTGGTGATGTTAAAATTGTTGGCAATAGTTCCGTGGATTTTAATAGGGACGGACTTTAGAGCACTGTCTTTTTTCCACACCTTTGGACAGATCTAAATCCTCTTACGTGTAAGTGAAAATGTGTTTCTTTCAATAGTTTAGTCGTTATTTCTCTTCTGCATGTCCTTACAAATGTTTCCACGAAGTTTCATTGTCCTGCGATTACTCGCTTTTCACGGAAGCCTTCTCATGTATATCTATCCTCCGAAAGCCGCCTTACGTTGTATCAATGGCCTTTCTCCCCCCTTTCTTTTTCCATCGCGTATGGGGTATAGGGTGAATGTTTGTCGCTGAACCTCAGTATGAACTCATAATTTCTTTGTTTTTCTATTTAGGGCCATTTCGCGAGACGTTTGTGGAATGTCGTAATCTAAGACTCGACTCATCCCGGAAAATACTCTCTCGGAATTTCTATAGTAACCTTTCTCCGTGGTACATAGCGCATCTCGTGCAACGTCTGCCACTGTAGTTTGTTGTGCATCTACGTAACAATTTTGCGTCAATTAATCGATCCCTTAATGAAACGGACTGCAACTCTTTCGATTTCCTCTATCTTGTCTATTAATAAGATTTTGGACTAGCTGAGCTTCAGCAATTGTGCATACAAGACCTTCAATGGATTGGAAATAACTGTCAACAAGTAGCAAAACTCAGTTTTGTTAAACCTTGACCATGGTTTCGACAGTTTTACAACTGTCTTCTTCAGAAGGTATTGTACGTAGAATCACATGTTTTCTACAGTGAAGCCCCAAAGAAAATAATATAAGCATGCGTATTCAAATACAGAGATACAGTAAACAGGCAGATTACGTCACTGGACTCGGAAACGCCTATGTAAAACAACAAGTGTCTGGAGCAGTTGTTAGACTCGTTACTGCTGCTACAATGGCAGATCATCAAGATTCAAGTGAGTTTGAGCGTGCGCAAGCAATGAGACACAGCATCTCAGAGGTAGCGGTGGTGATTTTCTAGTACGGACATTTGACGATTATACCCTGAATATCAGGAATCCGCTAAAACATCAAATGTCTGACATCGCTGCAAGACTGGCCATTAAAATTGCTACACCACGAAGATGACGTGCTACATAATAAAAATTTAACCGACAGGAAGAAGATGCTGTGATATGCAAATGATTAGCTTAGCTTTTCAGAGCATTCACGCAAGGTTGGCGCCGCTGGCGACACCTACAACGTGCGGACATTAGGAAATTTCCCAACCGATTTCTCATACACAAACAGCAGTTGACCAGCGTTGCATGGTGAAACATTGTTGTGCTGCCTCGTGTAAGAAGGGGAAATGCGTACCATCACGTATCCGACTTTGATAAAGGTCGGATTGTAGTCTATCGCGATTGCTGTTTATCGTACCGCGACATTTTTGCTCGCAGTGGAAGAGATCCAATTACTGTTAGTAGAATATGGAATCGGTGCGTTCAGGACGGTAATACGAAATACCGTGCTGGATCCCAAAGGCCTCGTATTACTAGCAGTCGAGATGGCAGGCATCTTACCTGCATGGTTGTAACGGATCGTGAATCCACGTCTCGATGGTTCAAATGGCTCTGAGCACAATGGCACTTAACATCTGAGGTCATCAGTTCCCTAGAACTTAGAACCACTTAAACCTAACTAACCTAAGGACATCACACACATCCATGCCCGAGGCAGGATTCGAACCTGCGACCGTAGCGGTCACGCAGTTACAGACTGAAGCGCCTAGAACCGCACGGCCACACACGCCGGCTCCACGTCTCGATCCCTGATTCAACAGATGGGGACGTTTGCAAGACGACAACCATCTGCACGAACAGTTCGACGACGTTTGCAGCAGCATGGACAATCAGCCCGGAGACCACGGCTGCGGTTACCCTTGACGCTGTATCACAGACAGAAGCGACTGCGATGGTGTACTCAATGACGAACCTGGGTGTACGAATGGCAAAATGTCATATTTTCGTATGAATCCAGGTTCTGGTTACAGCATCATGATGGTTGCATCCGTGTTTGGCGACTTCGCGGTGTACGCACATTGGAAGCGTGTATTCGTAATCGCCATACTGGTGTATCACCCAGCGTGATTGTACGGGGTGCCATTGGTTACACGTCTCGGTCACCTCTTGTTCGCATTGACGGCACTTTGAACAGTGGACGCTACTTTTCAGATGTGTCACGACCCTTCATTCGATCCCTGCGAAACTCTACATTTCAGCAGGATAATGAATGACCGCATGTTGAAGGTCCTGTACGGGCCTTTCAGGATACAGAAATTGTTCGACTGCTGTCCTAGCCAGCACAATCTCCAGATCTCTCACCAACTGAAAACGTCTGGTCAACAGTGGCCGAGCAATTGGATCGTCGCAATACGTCAGTCACTACTCTTGATGAAGTGTGGTATCGTGTAGAAGCTGCTCGGGCAGCTGTACCTGTGCACACCATTCAAGCTCTGTTTGATTCTATGCCCAGGCGTATCAAGGCCGTTATTACGACCAGAGGTGGTTCTTCTGGTACCGATTTCTCAGGATATATGCACCCAAATTGCGTGAAAATGTAGTCACATGTGAGTTATAGTGTAATATATTTGTCCAATGAATACCCGTTTATCATCTGCATTTCTTCTTGGTGTAGCAATTTTAATGGCCAGTAGTGTATTTGGGATGTCTCTGCCAGAAGCCTCAAGCGAACGCACGTGTACACTTCTGGACACGTGGCGAGCCCGGCTAGTGTGGCTGCGTTACGCACAGTGGTGGTACTGCCCCGGCTTGTGTGTATACTGGTAGCGGGCCCATCAGAGAGCGACCGGCGCCCCCTGGCCGGCGGGCCGCACCTTGACCCGGCCTGACCTGGACCGGCCGGCAGGCGCGGGAAGCGGCGACGGCGAGCGCGTTAGCGCGCCACCCACCCACGACGCTATCGATCGCAGCGCCGTGGCACAGCGCGGGCACAGGCACAGACTCTGCCGGCTTGTCCCCAGAGATACGGCGCCTCGCGGCATCATGCGCCGCATGCAATATTCACCGTACGGGCACGGCTCTGTCGCGGAGGCTGTTGCGTCGCAGGATACTTCGCTGATGGTGTCATCGCTTCAAGTATAGATCAATACCTGTGCGCATTCGGTACCTTAGCCTAGCTCGTCATGTGTCACAGACAGCCTATCAACTATTCACAACCTCACCTCTCTTTTCAAACTCCTATACATTTTTCCTTCTCCTCCTCTGTCCCTTCAATATCACCACTACCTTTCAGCTTATCCTCCTCAGTCTCTCTCTTTCCACCTTCTCCTCCACTCGTACTCCCCTTCTCCTCCACCTATGTTCACCACCCCTCTTACCCATGTTTGCTTCACCCCCACCTTTTTCTCCTAAACCTCCTCATCCTCCATCTTTTTCGTCGTCCTGCCTTCGCGTTCTGCTCAACCTCTCTCTCTTTCACGTCATCCTCTATTCTCTTTCACTTTTTTCTTCTCCTCCTTCATTTCCATACTCCTTCACCTTTATTCTGTTGCTTCGCTCAACTGTTTCCATTTTGTTCTTCATACTGGTCTCTAATTTCTCATCTTTCACACCTCATTCCTCATCTTCCTAGATCTCATCCCTCAGCTTCATGCATACTTCCTTTTCACCCAATCTTTCTCATTTATTTCCTTGAACTACTTGCATTTCACTGTCTAAAAACTTACACTATTTCTGCCAAACTATAAATCTCATACTGCCCACATTCACTTCCCACTTATTTCTCCTAACTTGCTCATTGCCTCCCCCCCCCCCCCCCTCTCTGCTCTTGGTCCCCTGCACCAGTAGTTTCAGGCTATCAGTTTTGCTATCATATCCTGTCACAATGGGTTTTTATTAATGAATTTTGAATTATACAAATTTTGTTATTGATTGTAAATTTTGCTTTAGTTTTCGTGAAAAACAGGAAATATCAACGTATGTTTTGCGGTACCCATTACCCACTCATCATTACAAAATTAATTAACTCCTTATGTTAGTTTCTTCAGAGAAATTAATAGTTTTATGACCCTTTTTTCATAAATTTTTGCAATTTCCCACATATTTCTGCTTTCACACAACAACAGAAAAACCTTGAAAACCAACTTTAGTTTGGGCCTCGACATTGACACACAATTTAGAACAAAACCGTCTGCTACAATCAAATGTATTACTCCTAGAGTTATGGATACCTTGCAGTTAAAGTTTAAAATTCGGCTGATGGACATCGACTGACTCATTTAAATTTCACGACATACAATGGTTTTAAAAGAAGCCATCAGCTCGTTAGTCTCCTATGACCACCGCTGATCAGTCCTGTTACAAAGGAAGCATGCAACACTGCTCTTGTCAGCTCTCACTTGGTGGCATGAAACAGATAAAACAAACTCATGTTGTTTTGTAGGGCGGGCAACCACAGCCAAACTTAGACATTTCCAAAGAAAATTCCGTGCTGGCTGTATCAATATTTTTTATTAAATCTGCGACCGGTTTCGCACCACTTATCGGTGCATCCTCAGGCAATATACGCTATTTATAACATGATAACGTTGAACATTGCCCTGTAGCCACTCCCCACCATTCACGTCCAATATACTGTCATCTGGTGAAAGCGGTACTTAAAATTTAAAGATCTTTTTAATTATTTTTTTTAAATGATGGGTGTGGCAATGACCGTGCTGGCTGAGAGGAGCCGCGTTGCAGCGGACACGGCCTGACTGAGGATGCGCCGATAAGTGGTGAGAAACCGGTCGCAGATTTAATAAAACTCATTGGTACAGCCAGTGCGGAATTTTCTTTGGAAAAATAAACTCAGTTATATAGTTTAATTTACTACTATCAACCTAATACGTTAAAGGCATAGATTAATAATAACACAAACTCACTTAAAGTCACTCAGCTCCTCAGGAACATAGTGTGCGAGAATGTTTGGCACACTACACATTACACTGTGTTCTGTCAATCTGTAACTCCTGCATCTCAACTCAATAAGTCTGCTCTTTTTACACTTTGCTTCACCATCTTCAGATCTTCAGAACAACATTTCCTCTTCCTCCTCCCCCCTCCCCCTCCTTCATATCTCCTCTCCTAGACCTCAATCCACCCTTATACCTGGTATAAGTTCCCAACCATTGATGCCAAGAGAAATAAGATTCAACAGAGCATTTTCCCACACTGCTCTCAACACTCTGCGCGTGTTCTCTTCAAAGACTGAATTGTGCAGTTAATGCTACAGTGGAGAAAGAGCGCTGATGTCGCCGTGGCAAACTGGATGGCTCAGCCGGTTAAGTGCAGTTGTCTCAATCGTGCGACTGGATTCGCGATTTCCTGACAGCCATTTCACCGTTCGTAGTAACTAACGGGAAGTCACCGAATAAAACAAAAGAAATATCTGACGTTCGGCAAAGAAGTGTTATAGGCCCTCTGCTGTTCCTGAGCTATGAACTATTTAGGAAGCAACCTTAGCAGCCCTCTTAGATTGTTTTTAGATGATGTTGTTATTTACCGTCTTATCATCAGATGATCAAAACAAACTGCAAAACGATTTAGACGCAATATTTGTATGGTGAAAAAAGTGACAGTTGACACTAAATAAAGAAAAGTATGATATCATTCACATAAATACTAGGAGGAATCCACTAAATTTCGGTTGCAGAATAAAACTCACAAATCTAAACTCTGTATATTCAACTAAATATTTAACAACTACAGTTATAAATAATTTGAATTGGAATGATGAAATTAGATTAGAATGTTCCATAGATCATGAATACGACACTTGGTAATGGTGTGGAACGTCAAATAGGGTTGTAGGGAAAGCGAGCCAAAAACCGTGATTCATTGGCAGTACACAGTAATCTTGGAGATGCGTATGTAGATGTAGAAACCTGGTCTAACACTGCACGTGCAGCAAAAAATGACGATAGAGCAAAAATGAAGACAAAACAAGTGACGGTGAAGGCAAGGTCGCGATCGATTATCTCGATCAGCGGAAAAGCACCGTCGTTAGAGTCGGTTTCTGTTGGCAGCAACAGCGATTATCGACTATTGCAGCTTGTAACTGCGGATAGAAAGACCCCATGCAGGAAATAACTCTGCAAGTCAACGCTGAGCAACAACAGGTGGTGATCAAGGAGAATGAGAAACGTTCTGCTGAATAATTCAAACAAGGTAGGAAAGAGAAAAAAACTTTGAGACTCGAGAGAAATCACAAAGGGTACAACTTTGGGCCCATTCGTACTCCTTATGTATGTGAATTACCTCCTACTTAACATTCATGAAGCAGAATTGGCACTTTTTGTAGACGGTGGTAGTGCTATAGTTAATCATACCAGAGAGAAGGTAGCTAAAGAACATGTTGTTATTCAAACAAATATTAAATGATTGTCGGAAAATTGGCTCTCTCTTAATTTTCAGAAAACATACTATATTCAGTTCTGTGCATGAATCGGAGGCATACCAACAATTGTTGTGTTATATGAACTGGATGTAGTAAACAGGGTAAAATACACCTAATCTTTGGGGTGTATGTCTTGATGAAAGGTTGAAATAGAAGAAGAATTTTATTGAGTGGCTCAAAGAAACAAGTTGAGCTACTTTTGCTCCTCATATAACTGCTAGCCTTGGAAACAACCGAATTAACCTTTATGCTAAATCGCTGCTGGAAAATACGTTGCACTGTTTATAATATAATAAAATGATAATATAATAGGATAGGGAATGAATGATAATAAAATGTTGGAATGTGTGGCTTTTTTAAAATGGATGAATTAAAGAGATTAATTCTTTGGTATGAAGGACAAGCACAATAAGCTAGGCATTGCCTGTAACGGGAAAGGAATCATTTTAGTTCATATTTATATAAATAAATCGTCTTCATAGTATTTTATGCGTACCAATTATTAATATTATGTCCGATCGCCGTCTCCTTGACTGTGGCCGTGTTGTTATATTCGGATCTTCGTAAATTTTCCGAAGTACACAGGTGGGCTTCCGTTCTTCTTATTGCATTACTACTTGAAATAATAATAACTCTCACAAATATTCTGTTAATAAAACACTACTATATTTCTGTTCGATGCACGTAGAAAATACACACAATGGCGGTCTGCAATTACTCGCTAAAAAATGGCGGTTCTCACTCGTTCACTCACTGGGCGAAACCTTCCTTCCAACAACTCGTACAAGAACAAAAACTGCTCTGTCTTTTAACATCTGAAAGTCAAAAATACCTGACGGTAGGCACAGGCTCTACGCTGGGCTACTACCACCTCATCTTTTCTCTTTGCTTTTAAAGAGGATGAAAACATAAAAGTAAGAAATGCAAAAGGTATATCACATGTTGCATGTGGGTTTGCTTCAGACCATACGTCCTCGTTATGTAAACTTTTTATATCACCTCGAGTAAACTGTGCCTCATTAATAAATAAAATGTATTTGTGTAATTGCCGATTAGTGTTTAACCAGTTTCACAACTCCAAGCGAAGGGCAGGATCTCCCGGATGTAAATGATGCACTTATTGTTTGTGGTAATGATACAGATTATTGTACTTCAGTGTATGCCATACCTTAGTTTGCGAAATGCCTAGTCGTTGAGAGGTACGTACTGTACGGGCGAGCGCTCGTACTGATTATGAACGCTAGGTAGACCACCTGTCTTCGGTAACGTTCGAAATACTCCAGTAATGGTCCGTGCATTCGGAATCGTCCGAGTTGAATAACGTATGCGATATTCGTTAGCTGCAGCCTTAGCATTACCATCACATTGCCATAAATAAACACCATATCGGCATAATCCTCTGTCGTAAATTTAAAAGGCATCCCTATTTCATTGACCGAGTGGTTCTAGGCGCTTCAGACTGGAACCGCGCGACAGCTACGGTCGCAGATTCGAATCCTGCCTCAGGCATGGTTGTGTGTGATGTCCTTCGGTTAGTTAGGTTTAAGTAGTTCTAAGTTCTACATCTGCATTTATACTCCGCAAGCCACCCAACGGTGTGTGGCGGAGGGCACTTAACGTGCCACTGTCATTACCTTCCTTTCCTTTTCCAGTCGCGTATGGTTCGCGGGAAGAACGACTGCCAGAAAACCTCCGTCCGCCCTCGAATCTCTCTAATTTTACATTCGTGATCTCCTCGGGAGGTATAAGTAGGGGGAGGCAATATATTCGATACCTCATCCAGAAACGCACCCCCTCGAAACCTGGCGAGAACGCTACACCGCGATGCAGAGCGCCTAACTTGCAGAGTCTGCCACTTGAGTTTGCTAAACATTTCCGTAACGCTATCACGCTTAGCAAATAACCCTATGACGAAACGCGCCGCTCTTCTTTGGATCTTGTCTTTCTCTCTGTCAACCCGACCTGGTACGGATCCCACACTGATAAGCAATACTCCAGTATGGGTTGAACGAGTGTTTTGTAAGCCACTTCCTTTGTTGATGGACTACTTTTCTAAGGACTCTCCCAATGAATCTCAACCTGGTACCCGCCTTACCAGCAATTAATTTTATAAATTCATTCCACTTCAAATCGTTCCGCACGCATACTCCCAGATATTTTATAGACGTAACTACTACCAGTGTTTGTTCCGCTATCATATAATCATACAATAAAGGATCCTTCTTTCTATGTATTCGCGATACATTGCATTTGTCTACGTTAAGAGTCAGTTGCCACTTTCTGCCCCAAGTGCCTATCCGCTGCAGACCTTCGTGCATTTCGCTGCAATTTTCTAATGCTGCAACTTCTCTGAATACTACAGCATCATCCGCGAAAAGCCGCATGGAACTTCCGACACTATCTACTAGGTCATTTATATATATATATATATATATATATATATATATATATATATATATATATATATATATATATATATATATATATATATATTATGAAAAGCAATGGTCCCATAACACTCACCAGTGGCATGCCAGAGGTTACTGTAACGTCTGTAGACGTCTCTCCATTGAGAACAACATGCTGTGTTCTGTCAGTGTCGGAACAGAAATTTTCGTTTTGATCTGTTAGGTACTCTTAAATCTGCCTTTTATTACTCTTGCTAAACAGATAAACCTTCCTCCCTTTTTTATATTTCTATTTACTTCCATATTCAGGGATGCTGCAACGGCCTTATGGTCACTGATTCCCTTTTCTGCGCTTACTGAGTCGAAACGTTCGGGTCTGTTTGTTATCAGTAGGTCCAAGATGTTATCTCGACGAGTCGGTTCTCTGTTTAATTGCTCGAGGTAATTTTCGGATAGTGCACTCAGTATAATGTCACTCGATGCTCCGTCCTTACCACCCGACCTAAACATCTGAGTGTCCCAGTCTGTTGTTGTTCTTGTTGTTGTTGTGGTCTTCAGTCCTGAGACTGGTTTGATGCAGCTCTCCATGCTAGTCTATCCTGTGCAAGCTTCTTCATCTCCCAGTATCTACGGCAACCTACATCCTTCTGAATCTGCTTGGTGTATTCATCTCTTGGTCTCCCTCTACGATTTTTACCCTCCACGCTGCCCTCCAATGCTAAATTGGTGATCCCTTGATGCCTCAGAACATGTCCTACAAATCTATCCCTTCTTCTAGTCAAGTTGTGCCACAAACCTCTCTTCTCCCCAATCCTATTCAATACCTCCTCATTAGTTATGTGATCTACCCATCTAATCTTCAGCATTCTTCTGTAGCACCACATTTCGAAAGCTTCTATTCTCTTCTTGTCCAAACTATTTATCGTCCATGTTTCACTTCTATACATGGGTACACTCCATATAAATACTTTCAGAAATGTCTTCCTGACACTTAAATCAATACTCGATGTTAACAAATTTCTCTTCTTCAGAAAAGCTTTCCTTGCCATTGCCAGTCTACATTTTATATCCTCTCTACTTCGACCATCATCAGTTTTTTGTTCCCCAAATAGCAGAACTCCTTTACTACTATAAGTGTCTCAATTCCTAATCTAATACCCTCAGCATCTCCCGACTTAATTCGACTACATTCCAGTATCCTTGTTTTGCTTTTGTTGATGTTCATTTCAAGACGTTATCCATTCCATTCTACTGCTCTTCCAAGTCCTTTTCTGTCTCTGACAGAATTACGATGTCATTGGCGAACCTCAAAGTTTTTATGTCTTCTCCATGGACTTTAATACCTACTCCGAATTTTTCTTTTGTTTCCTTCACTGCTTGCTCAATATACAGATTGAATAACATCGAGGAGAGGCTACAACCCTGTCTCACTCCCTTCCCAACCACTGCTTCCCTTTCATGTCCCTCGACTCTTACAACTGCCATCTGGTTTCTGTACAAATTGTAAATAGCCTTTCGCTCCCTGTATTTTACCCCTGCCACCTTTAGAATTTGAAAGAGAGTATTCCAGTCAACATTGTCAAAAGCTTTCTCTAAGTCCACAAATGCTAGAAACGTAGGTTTGCCTTTCCTTAATCTTTCTTCTAAGATACGTCGTAGGGTCAGTATTGCCTCAAGTGTTCCAGTATTTCTACGCAATCCAAACTGATCTTCCCCGAGTTCGGCTTCTACTAGTTTTTCCATTCGTCTGTAAAGAATTCGCGTTATTATTTTGCAGCCGTGACTTATTAAACTGATAGTTCAGTAATTTTCACATCTGTCAACACCTGCTTTCTTTGGGATTGGAATTATTATATTCTTCTTGAAGTCTGAGGGTATTTCGCCTGTCTCATACGTCTTGCTCACCAGATGGTAGAGTTTTGTCAGGACTGGCTCTCCCAAGGCTGTCAGTAGTTCTAGTGGAATGTTGTCTACTCCCGGGGCCTGTTTCGACTCAGGTCTTTCAGTGCTCTGTCAAACTCTTCACGCAGTATCACATCTCCCATTTCATCTTCATCTACATCTTCTTCCATTTCCATAATATTGTCCTCAAATACATCGCCCTTGTATAGACCCTCTATACGCTCCTTCCACCTTTCTGCTTTCCCTTCTTTGCTTAGAACTGGGTTTTCATCTGAGCTCTTTAATTCATACAAGTGGTTCTCTTTTCTCCAAAGGTCTCTTTAATTTTCCTGTAGGCAGTATCTTTCTTACCCCTAGTGAGATAAGCCTCTACATCCTTACATTTGTCCTCTAGCCATCCCTGCTTAGCCATTTTGCACTTCCTGTCGATATCATTTTTGAGACGTTTGTATTCCTTTTTGCCTGCTTCATTTACTGCATTTTTATATTTTCTCCTTTCATCAATTAAATTCAATATTTTTCTGTTACCCAAGGATTTCTACTAGCCCTTGTCTTTTTACCTACTTGATCCTCTGCTGCATTCACTACTTCATCCCTCAAAGCTACCCATCGTTCTTCTACTGTATTTCTTTCCCCCATTCCTATCAATTGTTCCCTTATGCTCTCCCTGAAACTCTGTACAACCTCTGGTTCTTTCAGTTTATCCAGGTCCCATCTCGTTAAATTCCTACCTTTTTGCAGTTTCTTCAGTTTTAATCTACAGTTCATAACCAATAGATTGTGGTCAGAGTCCTCATCTGCCCCTGGAAATGTCTTACAATTTAAAATCTGGTTCCTAAATCTCTGTCTTACCATTATATAATCTAACTGAAACCAGTCTATATCTGGTAAATTGAAATCTCCACCTAAGACTATAACATTCTGGGAAAATTTAAGTGAAATGTAGTCCAAATTTTCTCTCACTTGTTCTGCCACTAATGCTGCTGAGTCGGGAGGTCGGTAAAAGGAGCCAATTATTAACCTAGCTCGGTTGTTGAGTGTAACCTCCACCCATAATAATTCACAGGAACTATCCACTTCTACATCACTACAGGATAAACTACTACTAACAGCGACAAACACGCCACCACCGGTTGCATGCAATCTATCCTTTCTAAACACCGTCTGTGCCTTTGTAAAAATTTTGGCAGAAAATCTGGCTTCAGCCAGCTTTCCGTACCTATAACGATTTCAGCTTCGGTGCTTTCTATCAGCGCTTGAAGTTCAGGTACTTTACCAATGCAGCTTCGACAGTTTACAATTAACAATACCGATTGCTGCTTGGTCCCCTCATGTCCTGACTTTCCCCTGCACCCTTTGAGGCTGTTGCCCTTTCTGTACTTGCCCGAGGCCATCTAACCTAAAAAAACCCGCCCAGTCCATGCCACACAACCCCTGATACCCGTGTAGCCGCCTGCTGCGTGCAGTGGACTCTTGACCTATCCAGCGGAACCCGTAACCCCAGCACCCTCTGGCGCAAGTCGAGGAATCTGCAGCCCACACGGTCGCAGAACCGTCTCAGCCTCTGATTCAGACCCTCCACTCGGCTCTGTAACAAAGGTCCGCAGTCAGTCCTGTCGACGATGCTGCAGATGGTGAGCTCTGCTTTCATCCTGCTAGCGAGACTGGCAGTCTTCACCAAATCAGATAGCCGCCGGAAGCCAGAGAGGATTTCCTCCGATCCATAGCGACACACATCATTGGTGCCGACATGAGCGACCACCTGCAGATGGATGCACCCAGTACCCTTCATGGCATCCAGAAGGATCCTTTGCACATCTGGAATGACTCCACCCGGTATGCACACCGAGTGCACATTGGTTTTCTTCCCCTCTCTTGCTGCGATATGCCTAAGGGTCCCCATTACGCGCCTGACGTTGGAGTTCCCAACTACCAGTAAGCCCACCCTGTGCAACCGCCCAGATCTGGCAGACTGAGGGGCAACCTCTGAAACAGGACAAGCAGCCGTGTCCGGCCGAACATCAGCATCAGCCGGAGACGGAGCCTGAAAACGGTTCGTCAGACAAACTGGAGAGGCCTTCCGTTCAGTCCTCCGGAATGTCTTTCGCCCCCTGCCACACCTCGAGACGACCTCCCACTCTACCACAGGTGAGGGATCAGCCTCAATGTGGGCAGTATCCCGGGTAGCCACAGTCGTAGTTCGATCGGGGGTTGCGTGGGACGAGCTGGCCGTCCCCGACAAACCCCCATCCGGACCCCCACAGTGATGCCCATTGGCAACAGCCTCAAGCTGTGTGACCGAAGCCAACACTGCCTGAAGCTGGGGGCGAAGAGATGCCAACTCAGCCCGCATCCGAACACAGCAGTCACAGTCCCTATCCATGCTAAAAACTGTTGTGCAAAGAACGTCTGAACTAATCTACAGAGAGTACAAACAATTCGACACAAAATTTAAACGGTTATTAAATACAATATTGCCTAGTAAATGCAGTAATGCTGCTACCTGCGCACTGCTGACACACTGCTCGGCGCCAGAAGGAGACTACGTGATTTTACACTAATCAGGTACTAAAGCGTGATGCTACAACTCTCAAATACTATAATACAGCCGAAATTTGTAAATTAAACAATGCAGGTACCCAAAAACACGCTTAGAAATTAAGAATTAAACTATGTAACAAATAAGTGAGCTAGGAGTATACGACTTGCTGCTGATAGCTGCTTATCCAACGGCGGCAGGGACTGATGACCTCAGATGTTAAGTTCCATAGTGCTCAGAGCCATTTGAACCATATTTCGTAAACAACATACAAACCAGAACAGTTACTAGGTGGTTTCACTTAAATGCACTGTTGTTATGTACTTTCACTGAAGAATACAGAAAACTACGGCTGGTCCCAACGAAGGTTCGAGTCCTCCCTCGGGCATGGGTGTGTGTGTTTGTCCTTAGGATAATTTAGGTTATGTAGTGTGTAAGCTTAGGGACTGATGACCTTAGCAGTTAACTCCTATAAGATTTGACACACATTTTTTGAACAGAAAACTAACTCGTTTCAACGTTAGGAAACTCACTAATGGTTTCCAACAATGACATACACCTACATTCTTAATGGAAAGTAAACAAATTTACTTGTGTAATAATCTTTGCTTCACTGGAATGTTCTGGAAAACTACTGCAGATACATGTCTGGGACATGTTTTATTAGATTCACCAGACCAATAACAACAAAATAAATGGAAATCGTGAATTACTTTAACCTCATACCTTTTGCGATGGCTTCATACTAGCGAAGCTGCTAAATTTCAGGCAAAATCTTTTCTTAGCGGTAACGCCGTAACTAAACATTTGCAGACCTATGTTTATATGAACTTTTTTAAAGTTTCATTTTTTAATAAAATATTAAAATACTTGCATATCTTCGTGAATCACCCTGTATATGTTCGCTAACGAAATTCGTCATAAATAATCCATCACTATTTGAGAAGAATATATTTGTATATAACAACGCTACCAAAAGAAAAAAAATGACGCATATTTCGCATTATTGAAGTTATCAGTGTTTCAGGAAGACGTTCAGTATGCACCAACCATTCTTTTTGTCATTTGCTCAATAACATAAAATGTCTGACAGCTAACAAAGAATTTTTGAACCTAACCTACAATCAGTTCTTCCAGGTAACTCCTTATATTCCACAGATGACTTTTTATTTAAAACTAATAACTTGTTATAAAAGAAAAAAATGTATACAGTTCAAAAAAAATAGTTCAAATGGCTCTGAGTACTATGTGACTCAAATTCTGTGGTCATCAGTCCCCTAGAACTTAGAACTACTTAAACCTAACTAACCTAAGGACATCACACACATCCATGCCCGAGGCAGGATTCGAACGTGCGACCGTAGCGGTCTCGCGGTTCCAGACTGCAGCGCCAGAACCGCACGGCCACACCGGCCGGCTGCATGCAGTTCCATGAGTAAGACTGACAAATGATGTATTTATTACTGTTCAAACTAATCGTACATACATGTCCTAGAAACAGGCTCATTCCAAAACATTTAGATGAAAATACCATTCATATGATGCGTGGACTACGAGTATGTAGCAGCCATATGAACAATAATCATTTCCTAGCAATGGGGCGCAGAGGCATGTACATATATGTGCTAACTGCACGTCACAAGCCACTGGAATTATGGTGGCCGCAGGGACACCGCCAGTGGACGTTACACCCTTGGAGAAAGATCTGGACTGATGAGTGGTGCTACATGTTGCTACGCGTCGCTGTGCGTGGACAGATGCGACTTGTGCGTCGCAGATCTCACAATGCGGAGCCCGTCGCTTGTCAACACGTTCGGGCAAGTAGTGGAGACATTCTTATTTTTATTGCCTTATACGAGTGCGGAGATTCCGAGGCAGGAACAATTTTCGTGGTTCTGAACGGTCCAGACACGTTAACATTCAATAACCACTCGGCAGGTGGCAGCACTGGTAGTGGATGTTATATAAAACGAATCGGGGTGGGGGACGCGGAAAGAGTGTAGTGGTTGTCGTAATGAACAAACGGAGCGAATTATTTGACAACCAAAAGGACGTGATCATAGGCTCTCGGGCCAAGGGTGGAAGCTTTTCCGAAATGGCTTAGTTTGCAAACTGTTGACCTGCCTGCCCTGTGGTTGAAGTGTACCATACATGGCAAAATGGTGCTATCCAAAGTCGGCGCAGAGGCAACTCTGGTGCACCGCTGGCCATAGACGATAGGTGTGAAGGAGGACTGCGGAGACGTGTATGGGCGAACAGACATGCAACTGGCCGCCCAGACAAAACGTATGAACGTATCTGGAGTTTTCTTCAGTCTGAGTTATGTTATCACCCGCAGCGTCGGGACTGCCTGTCTCGTACCTTCAGTTCGCCTAAATTTAAACTGTCGTCATCTAACAGATCCACAATTTTTTCACTATTCCTCTGTATATTATTCTTGTCAGCAACTTGGATGCATGAACTGTTAAGCAGATCATACGATAATTCTTTCACTTGTCAGCCATTACTATCTTCAGAATTGTGTGGACGATGTTTTCCCGAAAATCAGGTAGTATAACGCCAGTCTCGTACATTCTACGTACTAACATGTGTAGTCATTTTGTTGCCACTTCCCCCAATGATTTTAGAAATTCTGATGGAATATTATCCATTCCTTCTGCCTTATTTGATCTAAGGTCGTGCAAACCTCTTTTAAATTCTCTTTCTAATATTGGATTCACTATCTCTTTCCTATCGACTCCTGTTTTACAAATCCCCCACGCTTCACCCACATGGAGGTCGTCTATGTACTCTTTCCACGTATCCCCTCTTTTTCTGAATTTATTAGTGGAATCCCCAATGCGCTGTTAGTGTTACAGTCTTGCTTTTAATTTCACTGAAGATTGCTTCCAATGTTCTGTATGCAGAGTCAGTCCTTCCGTCAATGAGTTCCTGTTCGATTTCTTTATGTTTT
Source organism: Schistocerca gregaria (assembly GCF_023897955.1). NCBI lineage: Eukaryota > Metazoa > Arthropoda > Insecta > Orthoptera > Acrididae > Schistocerca > Schistocerca gregaria. The sequence goes on from NC_064922.1 coordinate 778,182,539, forward strand.
TCACGCAACCATGTCGCCTTAGTGTCCCACCACATCCTATTTATTTTGTTCCTAAGTGATCGGTATTTCTGCCTTCCCGAATTTCCCTGAATATTTTTGTACTTCCTTCTTTCGTCGACCAACTGAAGTATTTCGTCCGTTACCCATTGTTTCTTCACAGTTATCTTCCTTGCGCCTATTTTTTCTTTCCAACTACTTTGATTACTCTTGTTAGAGATGTCTATCCATTTTCAACTGAACTGCCACTGAGCTATTCATTACCGCAATATCTATAGCCTCAGAGAACTTCAAGCATATGTTTTCATTCCTTAGTACTTCTGTATCCCAATTCTTTACGTTTTGGTTGCTCCTTTCTTAAACTTCAGCGGGAACAGTGATACAAATACAATCAGCTCACAAAATTTGTAGACCCTTTCGTTATTTATCCAGTGTTTTTCTCATGGTCACCTCCAACTTGACAGTCCCCTTCCAGAAGTCCCCAGAATCTTTTGTCAGTTGAGAAATCATCAAGACACTTTTTCAACTATATGCCAGATGTCCGATCGATACATGCTATGTGTCCATAACTCAAAAGTTTAACGAAGGCGATGTTGGCCTGATGTATTCGACTGTTTAAAGAATCCTTCTAAGAAATACCAAATTAAGATCAACCTGAAGATACCTAAATTAGGTGAAACGCGTAGTTGAAAAATAAAAAACTAAAATTGCAACCAAGACTGTTTTTAACCAATTCTTAAATTTTGTTACTCGTGATAGACTTTTTGTGTCAACGTTGATGGCCCCAACTTCTCGAATATCTGATGTCAGGTACCGAATTTCTCCCCAACTTCTCTACGATCTCATGCCATGTATTGAGTTTCCCTTTTTGTTGAGTCGCATGCCATCTCGCGGAGGTCGTTCGTTCCACACGCAGGTAACCAAACATGTTCTCCGCAGCCAACGTGACATCATCAGCACAGAGAAGTGACCACAGTGGTGACATTTGCACGTCTGATGGGACGGTGTCCATCACAAGAAAGAACAGTAGTGGTGATAAAGCTGAGATGTAGCTCCTCTGTTCAACGTACAGAAGCCATATCCTTTTAACGACGTACTCCGGAATGCCATGATCTGGAAGTGTTAGGCCATGCAGTACCTGATCGAAAGCCTCTTCGAAGTCTAGAAATGCGAGGTGCAGTGGTTTGCGTTATTTTTCAACCAGCATCCGTAATACTGATGAACAGTTTGTTAAGGGACTGACAAATAGTTTTCACGCGACACATGTGCCTTGTTTTACATTTTCAGTATCGCAGTAAACGACGCTCCCTGCTACACTACACTTTTTAGGTCTTTCTTTTATGAGATTTCATCTTTCCTGCACATTCTTTTCTGAACAGTACGGGAACCTTACGAGATAGGATTGACAGAGGACATTGAAAAATTTAAAGAAGACGAGCTCGTTTTGTATTATCGCGAAATACGAGAGAGAGTCTCACCGTTGTGGCAAGCAAGCTGGGATAGCAATTATTAAAACAAAGCCGTTTTTCGTAGTCGGAGACATCTTTTCAATAACTTTCTCCTCCATATGTGAAGATATTTTGTTCAGTCACACCTACATAGAGAGAAATGACCATTATGATAAAGTAAGAAAATCATACATTTAGATTCAAGAGTTGGTTTTTCGCCACATACTATTCGAGAAAAGGAAAGTCGAGAAACAGTCCGAAAGTCGTTCTATGTACGTTGTACTGAGCACTTGAGTGTGAATTGCAGTGTAGTCACATAAACTGTAATTTATCCCCTTAAAAGCGAACGCATGAAAAAGAAATGCTTGTATTTAATTCTTCCGATGGCTAATTGTTCAGAAGTGGGATACATCACAGCGACCGAGAGTACAATAAAAGAATGTGATCATTAGATTATCAAGGATCAATATTTCCGATGCACCATGGTAGGCCAAATGGCTCTTGTACGCATCTTTCAATGCAACTCTTTCGGTAATTAATGTGCCTTATTGTAATGACAAATTTGTCATGTCAGTCTTCGTAGCCTTTTGTTGTAATATTAAAGGCGATCAAGTGGTGACTAAACTTGTTATTTGAAAAGAAATTCCATTGCGGAATTCATCATTTCAGTAGACATTTCATTGTGGAATGAATCTAGTTTATTTGAGATCTCGCTTTTCACTATGGAGAGTTGTTGACGTTTTCTTTATCACATCTACTAAACTGCTAAGCATTGTATTATGTTACTGGTAGTTGGACTGAACATAGGATTAATTATTTCGTTTCAGCACGACACCATTATAGCCGCATCAGCGAATACGCTCCCATTGGCATCTCACGTACCATTTCAGGTTCTATTTTGGACAATTTCCCGATTTTTAACATAAAATAACTGGAATGAAATATGTGAAATTACGTAATCCAAATCAGTATCAACACACTGATGATTAACGTTGCTGAACAAAAATGTTTTGGAAACCGACTTTACTGAGATGAAACATCGCAGCAGCAATATGAAGTCAGCCACTGTGTATAAACAAGATACTCACTGCTGTTAAAGTGAACTTCTAAGTCATGACACCTCATGTTTTACTCACTGAATGCTAAACAATGTATAATGATTATCTGTTTAAATTCATTTCATGGTAAGAAGATTGCATAGTTTGGATTACAGTAATACCTTGACTTACGCTACCCCATTTTATGCGAATCCCGAGTTACGTCCTCCGTCCGTTTGAGCACCAAGCGTCTATATTCCTTCACTCTGCCCACACAGTGTTTGGCTTTTGACAGGTTGGGATGCGTATCGTGCGGAATCGTTTTATCAAAAATAGCTCAAATGGCTCTGAGCACTATGGGACTTAACTTCTGAGGTGATCAGTCCCCTAGAACTTAGAACTACTGAAACCTAACTAACCTAAGAACGTCACACACATCCATGCCGCCGGCCGTGGTGGCCATGCGGTTCTGGCGCTGCAGTCCGGAACCGCGGGATTGCTACGGTCGCAGGTTCGAATCCTGCCTCGGGCATGGGTGTGTGTGATGTCCTTAGGTTAGTTAGGTTTAAGTAGTTCTAGGGGACTTATGACCTAAGATGTTGAGTCCCATAGTGCTCAGAGCCATTTGAACCATTTGAACATCCATGCCCGAGGCAGGATTCGAACCTGCGACCGTAGCAGTCAAGCGGTTCCAGACTGAAGCGCCTAGAACCGCACGGCCACTCCAGCCGGCAATCGTTTTATCCACTAATCTGTTGGATTCATTGATAGATTCTATGTCATTCAGAAGAAGCAGAACTCATTCACTTGCAGCAAACAAGAACATAAGGTCATTTTCTACGGAATGCGTTATTAAAGACGTCGATGCAAAAATTAAAATACGTGAATTGATAAAGAAGTTTCATCCACCGGAATCAACATTCAGGACAATTACAAAAGGTAGAAAACTTTCTCGAAGCTGTGAAAAATGCTCCGTCTTTGAATTGAAATATCCTTCGTAAGCGTCATGGTATTATCGCTGAGATGGAAACAATGTTAAAGTTACGGTGTGATAAACAAGTACGAGTGAAAAATTGTCATATTGACCAAAACACGGTGTGCTCTCAAGCTAACCTTATTTTTGAGAGTTGTAATAGTATCGATTGGTTTAGCCAGTTGAAATGTCGTTGTAATTGGCATAGCATCTCAGCAAGTGGAAATGCGGCAAGAGTTGACAAAGAGTGGGTCGCTCTGTACAGAGAAACTCAAGCCAATTTCAGAAGAAGGTGGCTATACCAGCCAAACCACATACAGCGTCGATGAAACTGATCTATTCTGGAAGATGATGTCTAGAAGAACTTTTATCGCGCGTGAAGGGTAAACCTTTCCAGGTTTAAAATCGCGAAAGATCGACTGACAGCGACGGTTGGAGCGAATGCAGCTGGGGACTGAAACTTAAAACCTCTCTTAGTCTGTCACTCAGAAAATCCAAAAGCTTTAAAAAGATGGGTTGCCAGTGGTTTTAAAGTCGATTGCTTAAGTTTGGGTGAGAGCTTCCCTTTTCGATGACTGCTTTGGTCATTACTTCATACAAATCCCATTTAAAGTGATGCTACTAATCGACAACCCATCAGGTCATCCCAGTGTTACTCTAATTAATTTGTACCCACGTGTGAAAATTGTATTTTTGCCACCGAATATAACGAGTGTGCTTCAGGCCATGAACCAGGGAGTCATTAAAACATTTAAAGCTTACTACACGAGACGACCGTTTGCGCGTGTACCTGACATTATGAGACAAAACAACGAGTTCTCTGTTAATTAAATTGCACAAAAAGCTTTAAATGGTGTTTGCAACCCAGGTGGAATCGGCACCAGATCCTGATCAAATTACTAAATGCTTAAAAAGTGGTCGATCTATCCAGACAATTAAATGTAGGGATGGGTGGTGATGATACTGAAGAATTGTTGGACTCACACAGTTAGGAGCTGACAATTGATGAGCTTATGGAGATGCGTGAGCAAGAGCAAATCGTTTAATAGCCTGATTATTTATACCCAAGTCAACCAGAATATCAAATGATGGATGAAAACTTGACAGATGTCATCAGTTCAATTGAAAAAGGGCTAAAAAATTTTCTAAAACATAGACTGCAATGAAATTCACATTTCTGCTACAAAACAGGGAATAAAACATTTATTAGCGTGCTAGAAGAGAAGTTTGCGTGAGAAGAAAAAAATATTTGACGCGTCAGATGACATTTCTAGATTTCAGGAAGCCTTCTAAGTCATAATAACTTCAGATACATTTATGCAATCCGTAATACTGTACCGTAATATAATTTCCTGTATTGTTGAACATTTTAGTTAGCATTTTGCTTCTAAATTGCTTTGTTTTCTTTATTCTCTCCCAGTTTAAACTAAATTGTATTTATTTATATGCAAAATTGGACCCCAAATTTTGCGATTTCATCTTACATGGTTATCGCTTGGTCCCACTTATCACTTATGTGCAGATTATTACTGTAATTGTGTAGAATTATTCGCAAAACATCCCAAATACCTGTTGGTAAAGTAATTTCACATGTGAGTGAAAATAACTACGTATTTATCCCTATGTACCAATAACGAGTCAAGATAATCCTTTGAGTATGGTAATTGAAAGGCTCCTCCAAACTCTGTTGTAGGCTTTCTCTTAGTCAATCAAGAGAGCATTGTAATAAATTGATGCAAATATTAAGGTCAGCGATATGATTATTATGGGGTTCTACGTAACTTACATTGTTGTACTGAAAGTCTGAATGACTGATTTAGGATTATCGTCTGTTTTAAAACAAAGTAAAGAGTAAACCTCCCTCTTGTGACTCTCTTCTCTTACATCTTGCAGAATGTAAGCTCGCCATTTTCTTCTTCTCTGTAATATTTTCATTAATTATAGGAGTAATTAACCTGAGCTACATTTTTATTTATTTGAAAATGGACCACTGTCCTTTCCTAATGATATACAAATCCTCTTCATATTTCAGTTTTTAATAACTTTGGGAAGCGACTGGTTTGGTGACGTGTCGATTAACTGCCATCTGCATGTCATTGCATGCCCTTTTGCATTTTGCATGATTCGAGCCTTGTAATCTAAATTTCTTATCACGAAGTCCGATTACTGTTTTTCTTCGTGTAAGACACACTACTCTGTTGCATTATACAGCATATTATCATGGTCCGTTGACAGCGAGCTTTCCTGCTCCCCAACTCTGCATCTGCCTAAAAAAGAAAAAATGATTCCAGCGGGTAACAGAACCATTTTAGTCCAGTATAATGCTTCAGAATACTGAACCTTGAATCTAATGATTATACTCCTGTTGAGGTCACTGTGGTGTAGTCCACTTCCGATTAACTAGCTTTTGGAACAGTTATGCACAGGTATTTCGTTCCATCTTTTTTTTTTTAAAAAGAGGTACATGACAAGACGCAGGCTCTGAGCAACTATACTTGTCAAACTACGGGTGGTACCGGTAAGTTAATATGATGGTTTACAGACGCGTTAGCTGTGGCTTGCAAATGACGCGAAGTATGTGTCTGTGCGAAGACTTCAGGTGTCGAACTGCACTGCCGCACGGTGATCGTTCGTGGCGAGGCCTCTACTGCGCCGGCAGTTGCGGTAGGGACTGTTTTGTGCGCGCTATACTAGAGCAGCCCTTAGTACATGCACAGGGTGTCCAGAAAAGGACTCCCTGATTTCAAAATTAAATATCTCGAAAACAAAGATCGATAGAGGAATGCAGTAAACGGTATGTTTATTGTGAAAGCTGTAAGAGGATTATACAGTAGTTTGAAATAATAGTTACAAAAGCTGCTAACAGATGGCGCTGTAATCGCCATACGTAATGCCTAGTATAAATAGTGATTCGAAGCCCAGAGCGATCAGTTCCACTATTGAAACGTGAAAGGAGGTTAGCGTACCGAAGGAAGAGATTAAAACCATGTACTCCATTGAACAACGCGTTTTTCTGGTGCTAGAGTACCACAGGTTAGAAGAGAGTCCTACGGCAACAAGGCGAAGTTTTCAAGCACGATTTAAAGTTCCAAAAGGGCCCGATGCGAAAACCAATCGTACGCTCTTCGCAAAATTTCAACGAACAGGCAGCGTAACTGATGATCTAGTGGGGCATGTTGGCCGCAGCAAACCGCAGTTACGCCTGAAAATATCGCCACAGTTTCTGGAATTATTCAGCGAAATCCAATGTCATCCGTCCGTAGAATTGCATCTGAGACTGGTTTGAAGCGTTCCAACACGCAGAAAATACTGAGAAAGAGCCTACACATGTTTCCATTCAAAATTCAAACGCACCAGGCCATACCCGTACAGGCTGTACAACAAAGGGTTGCCTTTGCTAATCAGATGCTCACAATGATTGGTAGTGAAGGATTTGATGTTGGCTGCATCTGGTTTACAGATGAAGCACACTTCCACCTGAATGGATACGTGGATAAGCAGAACTGCCGATTTTGGGGTTCCGAAAAACCATATTGATGTGAAGCGAAACCCCTATATTCTCCTAAAGTTACTGTGTGGGCTGCAGTATGCAGCAGAGGCATTATTGGCCCTTTTTTCATTCGAGAAACGGTCAGTGGTGCACGTTACGTTGCAATTTTGGAACAATTTGTCGCTACACAGCAAGCGTTCGAGGATCGACCAGGTACTGAATGGTTTGTGCAAGATGGAGCCCGACCACATCGGACCGAACAAGTGTTTCGCTTTCTTGAGGAATAATTCGGGAAGCGAGTCATTGCTTTGGAATATCCCAAATTTACTGGTGCAGGCATGGATTGGCCTCCATATTCGACGGATTCGACTCCCTGTGACTTTTTTTTGTGGAGCACAGTGAAAGACATGGTCTACCCGAAGCATCCCGCCACGCTGGACGAGCTTGAATCGGCGATCTCTGTGGCACGTGAATCCATTTCGGTTGAGACACTACGAAATGTGATGGCGAATTTCATTCTTCGTTCGCGTCACCTCTGTAGTGCCAGTGGTGAACATTTTGAAAACATTGTGATTGTTTACAAGGATTGGTTTCATACGATTACTTCACTTACGTATGCTGATATGAGCTGTACAGCGTACAGCGCCCTCTGTAAGCAGCTTTTGAAACTATTATTTCAAACTGCTGTATAAACTTCTTACAGCATCCACAATAAACATACCGTTTACTGCATTCCTCTATCGATCTTTGCTTTCGAGATATTTAATTTTGAAATCAGGGAGTCCTTTTCTGGACACCCTGTAAGCACGTACTACAGTCCTGCAAAAGATGAGCCAAATCTGTGCCCCATTGGGTGTGCTTATACCCTGTCAGACCCCACAACGTGGCACTCCGTCAGAATGCTAAATGAGCAGCGAGGCGGCTGTGAGTGGGTAATCGGTTTACAGAGAGCCGCACGCAAATGTTGGCGGCTTTATGTCAAATAAGGCAGCGCAGTGGGATGGCGCCGCCCTTGTCCGCAGCTACTCGACATCCCACGAGCGCTCACCCCTCCCTCACACTTCAGCTGCATCCAGCGTCCACTGCTCGTTTAACCGTAAGCCTGCCGTTGGGCATCTACTCTTGCGTAAACTAGAGCCAACCCCCCCTACCCCCTCTCCCCATAGTTGTGTCGGCCGTTGCGCAACTTCCACACATCTGACGCTCGAATGAACTCGCCAGTTTTCCATCTCATTACACAGATTGTAAAACGGACAGTGTGGTCCTCGAATAAATGGGAAACGAGTGCGTCGACCCAGCTTTCTAGTGTCCTCGTACAGTGGAAGGACTGCGAGGGGTCGCTGGTCCAGCTCTCGCCTCGAGAATGGATGTCAGTTGTACGTTTATCCATCAATGTACGTGTGTGTGTGTGTGTGTGTGTGTGTGTGTGTGTTCACTCAGGAAGCACTGCACTACATGTGCCCCTAAACTGCTCTTTTTTGGCTGTCAATGTTCGTTTCGCATTGCAGGGCTAGATTCAAAAGCTAAATTAATTTTATCCATATTCTGTAGCAGTGAACGTGATCGTATTCAGTACACAGAACGCTTGAACAAAAGCGCCTTCAGTCACAATTTTTTTGTGTTTTATTCAATTCTTTTCACCAAAAATACAAAATTCACAGTAGAGATGAGGACGAGAAAAGCATTAATTTACTGGCTCTTGGTATCACCAAACCCCAAGAAAAACATAAATTCAGAATACGCAGAAAACACACATACACATATACAAAAATTGACAGCTCATAATGCCATCCATTGCCCGTAAACATGTTGCATTTAAGTCCATGGTACACAGAGCACACGCCTTTGAACAGAATGGAACACAATAAGAAGTATTGCCATAAACAATGGCTGCACAGCCAAAAGTATTGATAATTTGGACACAAAAATAGACAATATTAAGACAGCAAACTAACACACTAAGAAAGAAGAGAAAATATTTGCCAGCATCCCGTACTTAAGTCCTCTATACATTCATGGTGTCTGTTTGCTCTATATCGTGTCTCCCTACCACTTTCGCGCAACGGCGCTCTGAGCATGTTTTTAGGGAATTGACTAGTTTGAACCTGGGACCTGTTGCTGGTAAGGAGACGCCAGACCACACATGACATGTAGAATTCAGAAGAGTTCAATGAGACTAGCAATGATATAACCAAATACTTAATGATTTCAGCGTCAGCTTCACTGCACTCCCTGTAAAAGAATCTTAATACTACCTAAATGTAGTGGAAGGGGTTCAAGGCTTTCCTATTTTTAGTTAGCTGCTAAAATAACGTCGAAAAAGCAGTTAAGTTTACCATGGGAAATTTTATTCTACTGACAAAACATCGTTTATAAATTGCACTATTGATAAAAGGAAATGTTTTAATACAGGATGGTAAAAACCAACTGCGTTCAACAAAAATGTGAACGAATATTCTCTGAATGGGTTTCCATGTTCTACAATGGATCGAAGGATGACCTATGCCGTATCACATCTATAATCTAGGTTTAATTTAAGTTTCACAAAAGAGAAAACTATCAAAGTGGTCAATTATCTTTAATTACTTATCTAACTTGTCGTAAATTACAGTGGCTGATGTGGCTTCTCAATAACTATATAACAGAAAAATCATCGCGTTTCAGATCTTTACTTCAAGTGGCAAATGTGAACACCATGAGATTTAATTAACGATCGACACTAGTATTACGCAAAAAGGGTGTGTAACAGATGAGACTTCTGCAGTTCTGAGTGAAGCCTTATGCGCTCAAAAATGCTGCATCGCGTGCATTCATTACCTTGTCGGTGTTTAGGCAGCGCCAGGGCAGCGGCGGACAGCACAGCTCCGCTCACCTCGCCATCTCGGAAGCAACTCTCTACTAACTTCTCCTTACTACAATTTACCGAAGTTGGTTTAAAAAAACTATCTGGCTGTGTTTTCATCTGACCAATCAGGGTCTCAATGTTAACCTTAATCTCCGCCTACAAAAATTCTGTCTATCCAATGAAAAACGTTATACTTTTCGTGGTGGGGCAATGTTTTTAAAGGTTGCAACGTAACAGAGACGCTAAAACATGCAGCTAGTGTGGTCCTTTTAGCGTTATCGTAAGATCTATACTGTTCTTCTGGAGGGCTCTAGCTTTTAACATGGGCTGGGGGGTGGTCCTTGACGTAACAGAGACGTGAAAAAGTCTCACGCTAAAACGTGCGGGTGGTAGTCTTAGCGGTAGGCTGCCGACGTGGGTGTCCAGTCCGTCCCTTATCGTAGGGCCTTCTAGCTTAACACGGTTCTGCTCTCGGCTTCTGTTCTCGTTTCTCCCCTCGGAACTGCGTCGGTCTCACAGTGGGAAGGTACGACATGCATTTAGGCAGTCTTGTGTTAGTCTGTGGTATTCCATTTGCTCACTCGTTACTCGTATTACTTTGGTTAATTTAATGTCACGATTTATTCAGGGCTATCTGACATACTACTGTATTTGCTTATCATTCCGCGTTTTCATGGAAGGTGTTGGATTTGCCTGACACCTTACAGCCCCATATCACAAAAAGGGGTAACCTATTTAAAAAAAACTTGTAACAAACAGGCACAAATATACAGGAACACATAAATGCTGTACTGCACAGCATATGCCAGGATCTAAACATGTTATTTACAGGATAGAAAAAAACTGAGAGTACTACAAAATGAAGCTAATGGCAAGACCATAAATCTGTTAGAACTCAGGTTTGCATATGTTTTCTGCGACTGTAAGTATTTCGCCTCTGCTGTACTGGGACAAAGATGCATGAGCGCGTTGCACAATTAGTGGACAAGATCTGTGAGTCTGTTTTTCATGTAATCTATGGTGCGCTTGGTCGCCAGTCAGTTAGGCAGCGTTAGGGCATTTTTATTAGAAGTCGATCACAGAAATAACGTATCTCTAGGAGCTATAGGTATAAGAATTGTAAATTGTTGTAGCTGTGTTGGGAAAGTACAGAGCTCCTAGCGGTAATAGAAAGCCCTGATGCTCAAATCATTATAGGCACGAAAAGCTGGTTAAAGTCAGAGATAAGTTCAGCCGAAACTTTTGCGAAGGACCTACCAGTGTTCGGAAAGGATAGGATAAATGCGGCTGGCGGTGCCGTCTTTTTTGTTGTTAGAAGTAGTTTATCTTGTAGCAAAATTGAAGCACATAATTCCTGTGAGGCACCCGCCTAGACAGTGCGACACGGAATTCAGTTGGTCCTACGCTCCAGTGCGTTTATTTGACGTGGCTGTGAGCCCTCATGACTGACTAGCCCGACTGCCAGACATTTATGTCTCCACAATTATTTAGTGGCACCTGAAGACGAAGCTTTAGGCTTTGAAACCGGTCGTGTAATAACGCATTACTGGCAACTGAAGCGATTTTTTTTATCCTATCAATCTCTCTGCTTTGTTGCTGCCCGCCTCTGGGGCAAGCTAGCCTGCACTCTGTACAACGTTCGACTTAAAATAACTCCCAAGCAATTTCGTTTTTCAGCGCCGCTATTTTTTATTTATTTTAATTACTCTGTGAAGCAATCTCACATTTTCTCGTAGTTTCGCTTCTCGGCGAGTCATCACTTTCTATCCCATCCTGTAACGTTCTGTCGACTTCCTCTTTCTCCTACCTTTTTTGTCTTGCCATTATTACCCACAGTTTAAACCTACCTGTTTGTAATTTTTCGTTATTATTCTATATTTCCAAATATAAACTTTTTATTTCTTGTAAAAGGTCTTACATTTGTCACTACCGTTTCAAAGTGTTGGTTTGCAGCGCAGTTATAAAACCTCTTATAATGTATGTATCTCAATAAATGCAATGCAAAATGTATTAAGAATGCCTGGTTCCGTGTAAGAGGACATAAATAAAATCACATGCTGATATCGACCTAATTAAGCCACTTCGGTGCTACGGTCAGAAAGTCTGCGCAAATTGAGATATCTTCGTCATTAGTATTTTTTACGCATTCTTTCACAAGGAGAGCTATGCTGCATATATTTGGTCGACAAAAAATTTTGATAGCACCAGAAGGCAGCTGACAGGAATTGGTTCAAATGGCCCTGAGCACTATGGGACTTAACATCTGAGGTCATCAGTACCCTAGAACTTATAACTACTTAAACCTAACTAACCTAAGCACATCACACACATCCATTCCCGAGGCAGGATTCGAACCTACGAGCGTAGCGGTCGCGTGGTTCCAGACTGAAGTGCCTAGAACCGCTCGGCTCTTGGTATACCGAGCCGGAAAGCATTGGTAAATATAGAACGTTCATTTACATAGTTTTCAAGCAGACAGCCCTAAAAAATTAACTTAATTTGTTTGGGAACAATATTAGATGCAACTCTACGAACGCATCATCAACTATGCTTGGAGGAAGAAATCTTAAACCAAATATATATTTCATAAATTTCCGACTTATGACTCAGGATTGTCATACTCGTAACGAAGTCAAAATTCGATTATCTTTCGATACCATTCCTGAACTAAGTGAAAACTGCACACTTTAATGTTAACAATAAGAAACACATTCTGGCTCGCCACTGAACTGCAGCTTCAAAACCTAAGATTAATGTTTCAGGCATACCGAAATAATCAGCAACCAGTTGCAATAAAAGAATTTTCGCTTCTTAACCGGTTTCAAGCATTTATTGCCTTTCTTCGGAAGGTTATAACTGTCGCATTATTTGCGAGTGTCAAAAATAAGATGTATTCAAATAATGCTGTAGTTACAATCTTCTAAGAACATCACTAAGTTTGGGAAACCGGTTAAGAAATTAAATTTCGTTTATTGCAGCTGCTTACTGATTATTTAGATATGTACAACAAGATGGGTAACATACTGAATCTTTCAGGGTTAAAAATTTTAGTGCACAAACTATGAATACCGTTCCACTTGCATTCGTACGCTGTTACAACTTTTTGATAACATTAAACAAGTAGCAACTTGGACATATCCCATGGTAGTTTGTGTAGTCATACGAAACATGTAAACCTGATGGAAATTTTATGGTTCAAATGGCTCTGAGCACTATGGGACTTAACTTCTGAGGTCATCAGTCCTCTAGAACTTAGAACTACTTAAATCTAACTAACCTTAGGACATGAGACACATCCATGCCCGAGGCAGGATTCGAACCTGCGACCGTAGCGGCCGCGTGGTTCCGGACTGTAGCGCCTAGAACCACTCGGGTGATACGTAAAATGTCCCATCAGATAACAAAATACGCATATTACTACACAGAAATGGTAGCTTTTTGTCCATAAATGTAGGCCTTTGAGGCAGACTCTTTCGTCTCGATTTGATAAAATACCTAAACTGTTTAACATCTCTGATGCCTCCTTTGCGAATGGGCATCTGTTTCCTTTGGTCTCTGGGGACGATAAACGAAAATTACTTTACTGATTGTGACATCAATTCTTGACACTCTTTTCTTTTGCACTTATTCTGCATAACATATGATTCAATAACCCTAGTACTTTCATGAGATGCGTCTCCTAAATATACTATTGCACTCATTTCTGCAACATTCTGTAAAGTTACGACACAATTCTGCTCCGTGCACTCCACGAAAAGCCACCCGTCATCATTTTACGCTGCTTTCTGTATTCAGATTTGTCCTTAATAATACAATCCACTTCACGATTTCAAAGTTTTTATGAGGACCATTCTTCAAAGGTTAAAATGACAAGACAAACATAGACGCACTTGGGTATCACTGTCAAGACTTAGTTGCCAGTAGCGACTATTGCATTAATTCCTGACTACATACACGGAGATAACCCAATGCATCACCGTTCTACCTTGTGTAGCCACATCTACATTAACTTTCGGCTGTGGCCATAGAGTCAATACACACAGCAATAGTTACACGCAAGGTGGGGTAGAGTGAATGTGCATCGAATTTTCTCATTTTGAGAAGATCAAAAAAGCGATCTGTTTTACTTGCTAAAAGCGTTTAACAGCCAAGATCTCATAAATATTTCTTAATTGAAAACAACCGATTTCGACAGACTTCGCTCTCATCTTTAGGTCGTAAAAAAAATCTTTTGTTAAGTGCTAGTGTGTACAGTGCTTTAGTGACGCAGAAGCATCTGTGAGCGGTATACTGGGTGATCAAAAAGTCAGTATAAATTTCAAAATTTAATAAACCACGGAATAATGTAGATAGAGAGGTAAAAATTGACACACATGCTTGGAATGACATGGGGTTTTATTAGAAGCAAAACAAGTTTACAAAATGTCCGACAGATGGAGCTGGACAGCAAAACTGCTACCGTGACGAGTGAGAGGTACGCCGATATGTTACAGAATCGCATCCTCCGCAGCCTGGCTGATGAACACCTGCTGGGACGTAAAATATTTATGCAGGATGGCGCTCCATCCCATAGTGTTAGAGAGGTGAAAGATCTCTTGCGCGCGTCAGTTGGTGATGATCGTGTGCTCAGCCACCACTTTCGTCATGCTTGGCCTCATAGGTCCCCAGACCCCAGGCCCGAGCGATTAGTCGCTTTAGGGGTTACCTGAAGTCGCAAGTGTATCGACCGACATCTCTAGGGACGCTGAAAGGCAACATCCGACGCCAATGCCTCACCATAACTCCGGACATGCTTTACTGTGCTGTTCACAACATTGAGAAATGATGGTCGACATATTGAGCATTTACTGTAAAGAACATCAACTTGGATTTGTCTTACTCTGTCATGCTAATTATTGCTGTTCTGATCAGATGAAGCGCCATCTGTTGGACATTTTTTAAACTTTTTTTTTTTTGTTCTAATAAAACCCCATGTCATTCCAAGCATGTGTGTCAATTTGTACCTCTCTATCTACATTATTCCGTGATTTATTCAGTTTTCAAATTTATACTGACTTTTTGATCACCCAGTACATATGGACATGGCGATTTACACTATTTTAAATATTTTAGTTTTGACTATCCTTTTATATTATGTTGATTTTTATACAAATGACCATTTGGCATGAAGTCCAACGTAAAATGGAGACGTTTCGTAACAAAAGATTTATCAAGACATGAAGACGACAGCAAAGTCGGTTGAAACTCATTGTTTAAAATAAAGAAATATCCATGCGATCTTCGCTGCCGAATGTTTTTAGCAACTAAACGCGGAGTTGCAAGACTTACGTAGTATGTAATTAGGAATTCAATGTACTGATAGTGAAAATTTATCTTTTGCAGTAATGAAGATATATTTTAGCGACAATGTATTAATTTTGTGTAATTTCTTTTACGTTTCTGCACATTTGTCGTCTTATCATATCACTTAACGCGACGTTCGGGACGTACTTATAAGAACGACCACGGCCTGAAGAATAACTACTTAAATACTCATTTTTAATTTTTTTATTTATTGTCTTTTCTCTTTTCTATAAATATTATAATAATTTTCAAGCAGAGTTATTGTCAAAGATTTATATTAGCTGTAGGAAGGAATAACGTGGTAAAACAAAGAGCCGCTTCGCCTTCAGTTCTTTTCTCGACGAAGAGTCTTCTTTTGTTATCTGTGAGTCGAACTGCAAAGACGTAGAGAATGTGTTGTTCGTAAAATGCTGAATAATTACCACAAAATAACGTATCGACACTGTTTTCCATTGACGGTCCAACGAATCAACAATCTTGCAGTCCCGTGAAGTTATTTCTTGGAAATTTTATTTTCAAAATCTCATATAATATTGGGCCCCGATTACGATTCGACGCTGCACAGTAACTGTGGTACGTGAATTCACTTATCTACTTCCTTTTGTGGCCACCATATTTAATTTTGTTCTTGGGTCATGGCGAGCCGCGACCAGGAACCTGTAGCTAGTTTCCTCTCACGAAGTCCGATCCAGTCTATTTCTGTAAAGATAAAATGAATGTATTTTCCCCCCAACTTATCTTTACATAGGCCACAAGGGACAGGTCGCGCTTGCCTCTGAAAGCAGTGTACGTTCGCGAGTTTCACATAGGGACACGGAATGTACGTTCTCTCTGATTCTTACAGCCAGTCCGGTGCCATATTTTAGTAACTTTTATTCCATATGTTAGTCGCCCCGCCGCTTTACGGCGGAATTTATTACGCGATTTGTCGGAAAACTTTGTTTCCAAATTTCTGCGCCGACTGGCCGAAATGTACAACAATAAACATTTGCGGAAGCAAAGGGAGAACTTACAGGTCGATTTGAAACTCCATTCTCTTCCAATCGCAACTAGGGCTCAGCCTCTAATGGCCTCGACGTCCAAGTCACCTAAAATGTAGACTCGTTCTTTTCCAATTGTATTTCTCTGCTCTGAGCACACTAACATTTATGGTAAAAATTCACAGATCGTAGATTTATTAATACTGAGTTAAAGCAGTGCACACGATAACGGGAGGTCATGAAATACATGAAAGGTGTTCACATTCTGTATTGCCTCTTTTACCATTTCCTACACTATTATATAAACTCGTTTTACCAACATTTCTTTTTGCAAGAACGTAGATCAAGCCCTGAGATTTCGAAAACGTTCCTGTTGAAACGCAATTCTGTTTAACTCAATCGACAATGTGAAACGCAGAAGAGAAAGCTGCATCACAATGTCGTACCGTTACGTATTGCACCATTTTCAAATATTCGAGAAAATAATTACTGACACGCGCACTGATCTAGATGAAAAAATTATAGCAGGCCGAAGGTCGCACCAGTTGGGTTTCGAACAGGTAACGATATTCGGTTTGACGCCGATGTTAATTACGAATTCTCTCTGTAGAGCTCCGTTCTTAATAACTTTTATAATTTGCGTGTTTTTAAGATTAAACACGACACGGAATTAACTATACTCTTCCAGCACTAACGTTTGTCTCCGGTGAATCGTAATTTTTACTTGTAGTATTTAAATGATCGAACATCCATCACGATATATGTTTAACTGACTTCACATACACATTCACTTAATTCTCTCGAAGTAATACTTCTCGTTATGAAGAAGAAAGTCTACGGACAACAGCGGAAAGAAACACCGAACTAATTCGACTAAACTTCATTTAACTATATCGACATTTAACTTCTAATTTGTTCACCTCAAATGATCTTGAAAGTCATTTGCTGTGTATGACAGAATTACAGAATCGTCGGTGAATGTCAGTTTTGTATTTCGTCTCCGCGAACTCCTGTTATGATATTTTTCCTTGCTCGATGTACGTATTGAATAACATGGGGGACAGGCTACAACTTCGTCTAATTACCTTATCAATTGCCGCCTTCCTTTCATGTTCTTCGGCTCTTATAACTTCAATGTGGTTTCTGTATAAGACGTAGGTAATCTTCGCCTTCCTGCATTTTATCCCTCTTAAATTCACAGTTTCAAAGAAGGTGTTCCAGAGGACAATGACAAAAGTTTTACCTGAATCCGAAAACGCAGGTTTGCCACTTTTCACAATAAGTAAAGTCTTAGTCTCAGAATTGCCTCATGTGCTCCTGAATTTCTCCGAAACCCAAGCTATTCTTCCCCCATGTCGGCCTAAACCAGCCATTCCATTCTCTCATAATAATTCGTATTTGTAATGTGTAACCATGGCTAATCAATGTGATGGTTAGGTAATATACACACCTCTCAGCACTTGCCCTCTTTGGTATTTGGATTATTACATTCTCCGTGAAGTGTGCGAATATTTCACCTATCTCATATATTCTGAGTGATTGGTTCACCTGAGCTTCTTTATAATCCTGTGGGAATTCGTTTATTCAAGGTGTCTTCTTTCGATGCTTTCTATCAAAGGTTTCTCGCCATATTTCATCACCTGTCTAATTTCCATCTACTTTCTCTTCCTTTCCGTAACATTATCATAAATCTTCTTTCCATTTAATGGCCCTCACATGCATTCTTCCACCATTCAGGTTTCTCTCCTTTTTGTAGTAATAGCTTTCGTTTAGAGCTCTTGTGTCCACAGTACCACTTTGCTTGTCTGAAGGGTTGCTACAATTTTCCTATAAGCTAGATATGTCTCTCTCACAACCATGCATCTTTTGCATTTCTCCTCTAGCCACTCCTCCCATGCCATCTTGCGTGTCTGTCAATCTCATCTGCTACTTATTTACCCACGATCCACTCACATTAATGTGACCACTGCCTATGTTCGCGTCAGCGTACAATAAGCACTCACAGACGGCAGATGGCAGCACTAGCAGTGGAGCGTATAAAAAGAGTGTCGGGAGACACAGAAAACATTGCACTCGTCGTCGTAATGCGGAAACGGGGCGATTTATCGGACGTCCGAAAGGGCAAAGGGCATGATCATTGGCTGTCGGGCCAAGGGTGGAAGCATTTCGGAAATGACTAAGTTTGTAAATTGTTCACACCCCACCGTGGTTAGAGCA
This sequence comes from Schistocerca gregaria, assembly GCF_023897955.1. Taxonomy (NCBI): domain Eukaryota; kingdom Metazoa; phylum Arthropoda; class Insecta; order Orthoptera; family Acrididae; genus Schistocerca; species Schistocerca gregaria. The sequence continues at coordinate 778,200,869 of NC_064922.1, forward strand.
CGTCGTCATAGTAAAATGGCGCTATCCAAAATTGGCTCAGAGGCAACTGTTGTGCACCACGGGCCACAGATTACTGAACGACGGCTGTGGAGTTGGGCGTCGGCGAATAGACGTGCAACTGTTGGGCAACTGACCATCCAGAAGAACCAAGGGGCTACTAACAGTTCAGCGAACGCCTGGTTCGTGCACCCTTGCTGATTGCTGTCCATAGGCAACGAAAGCTGGAATTTGCACGCCACTGAGTGGAGACAACTGGGCTTTTCAGATGAAATACATTGTACCCTCCGTCGGAAAGACATTTATGGTCCCGCGACAGTGGTTGTAAGGGACCATGCCGGAGGAGGGGGCGTTGTGGTCAGGGGAATGTTTTCGTGGCGTTCCCTGGCTGACCTCGTTATTCTGGAAGGCACACTGGATCAACACAAGTATGCACCATGTCCACTCCAACACGTAGTTTGTTTTTCTTCGGCACGGTAGCATCTAGCAGAAGGACAATGCTGTTTGTCAAACAGTTCGCAGTGTACGTTCGTGGCTCGAAGGTCACCAGGATGTGTTTATCGTACTCCCCTGACCACCAAACTCACCGGATTAAAACCCAATTGAGAATTCGTGGAACCACCTCGACTGGGGTGTTCAACCGAGAAATGTAGCACAGCTTTCCACTTCACTGGAGTCGGCGTGGCATCACATCCCTGTCGCTACCCTCCAAAACCTCACTGACACTCTTCGTTCACGTCCGTGCTTCAAAAGGTAGTTATTCAAGGCTTTTACAGCTGGTCACATTTCCTTCTGATCCTGATCGCATGATGAAGACAACGAAGTTTGGCACTTCAGTTCTACACTTTTTGCATTAGCGGGGATGTAGGATGAGACGTCAGCCAGTTTCCAAACATTATTGCCGTACTTGCGCGGCAATGGCCTTCGATAAACCGGAAAGAGCGATGCCAACGCTACTGCGAGGCCATTACTGACCAGTTGGCTGCTTTTATTGTAAAAGGCTGCAGCCCTCGTACTCCGCGGCTCACCGCCTTGATAGATTTCTCTGCCATTGTGATTTTCCGCTGCAGTTATCACCCCACTAGATACTGCCTGTCCGAGGCACTGTTTGTTTCTCAGGGCAAGTGCCCCGGTTATTCCCCGTTAGTGTTAATAATGAACACCTTACAGAATAAAGTCAATCTGATTACGTTTTTACTAAACAAAATATTTGCGCTGCGGCTATACAGAACTACTAGAAATAGACACATCGAGAGGGAAAAAATAAAATCCGGAAGGTTCAAGCTGAACTTATCACTGACGATGAAGTCATTAAAGGCAATGTGTAAGCTAAAGAAAATTTCCGTATTTCTGGACTTCCAGCAAGCTTTCAACACCGTTCCTCAACAGGGGATTCTAATCAGATTTCTTGCATATGGAGTGCCGTTTCAACTGCGCGACTGGGTTCGTGATTTCGTGACAGAAAGGTCACAGTTTATAGTAGCCGACAGAAATTCATTGAGTGAAAACGAGGGGCTCGCCAAGAATGCGTTATAGGTCCTCTGCATATCTTAATCTATATAAACTATTTAGAAGAGATTCTGAGTTTTCCTCTTGGACTGTTTACAGAGGATACCATCGTTTCTCGTGTAGTACAGTTATCAGAAGATCAGAACGCTTTGCAGATACATGTAGACACCGTTACAAGCGGATTAGTCATCCGCGGTTTCCTAAATATGTGATTTTAGTTTTTAGTCCAGTGCTGTCATCAGTAAACAGTACGCGAAAGCACTACTGCATTTGTGCATGTCAATGCGTATTTTCTGTCGTGTGTCGAGACGTGAACCGTCAGTTTAGGTCATTAGAGCCGTGAAGGTGCACTTGAGAGGAAGTGTGCCTGTAGAGGGAAAGGAGAGTGGATGTGGTCCGTATTCTTTAGAAACAAAGTGATAACTCTGGATAGCTATAAGAGGAGGGCGAATATTGTTGATTTTCAGTGTGCTTTGGGACTTGGTGAAACCAGTGTGAGAACTGTTTGTGACAATGCAGAATCATTTCGAAAAGCTATTTGTTATTCAACTGACTTAAATATGACGAAAGTGATCAAATCTCGCACGGAGGCGATGGGAGGGATGAAAAAAAATACTAAGCCATTGGACTCAGTACTAGAATCAACAGCACATGCCTCTCTCTGGATCCGCTATTCTGACTAAGTAGCATGTTCGCAAATGTAACTAAGAACAGGAGGATCCAACACGTTTCTCGGCCAGCCCAGATTGGTTTGATCGCTTCAAGCACCGTTTTGGCCTTCATAACATTAAAATGACAGGAGATGCAGCTGCGGCAGACGACGTTTGAACCGAGGAATTTAAAAAGACATTTAAACGGATTGTGACAGAAGGAGACTATGCTGCGAAGCAGGTTTTCAACTCTGATGAAATGGACTTATTTTGGAAATGAATGCCTAGCCGTATGTTCACTTCTATTGAAGAAGAAACAGCACCTGGATTTAAGGTTGCCGAGGGTCGATGCTCCCTTCTTTTCGGAGGAAACGTTGCAACGGATTGCAAATGAAAACCGTTTATTTTTTACCACCCACAGAATTCTAGAGCAGTAAAGAGTTGTGACAATAGCAGGCTTGGAGTTCACTGGATACGAAATAAGACATCAGTGATTTGTTGTATCTTTCATTGTTAAATCTTTAAATGTATAAATTTCTCGTAAAAATGCATTTCTCTAAAATTATAATAGATATTTCTGGTAAAAAACGAAGAAACGCTGTTATTTTAACCGTAACACGTGAGGACACGAGAACCTAACCCTACATTTTACACATAAAATGACTCGATTTACGCGTTTTCGGTAAGCGCGGCGATTACGCGGAACCTGTACCTGGATGGTGTGAAAAGTATCAGCTGACACTGAACAATAAACGTGTGAGGTACTCCACATCAGCAGCGGACAGAGTTGCATGGTGAAACATTTTCAGACGTTCGCCTCTATAGAAATTTAATATACAAAAGGTGGGATAGAAGTCCTTACAACTATTTTTTTTAATTAGTGGCAAGTTCCTATGGGACCAAACTGCTGAGGTCATCGGTCCTTAGGCTTGCGCACTACTTAATCTAAAAACAACTTACGCCAAAGACAACACACACACCCACGCCCGAGTTGATTAGAAACTGCTGTTTGTCTCGTGAAAGCTGTGCAGGTATAGTGTGTAATCATAACAACAGAAGGCTCTGTGACAGCTGGTAGTAGCACATAGTGCGCTGCGAAATCAGTTTTGCGGCGAGCGTCGTGAGATGGAAGTAAGCCGTGTTGAGTAGAGCGCATACATCAGAACAGCAATTCTCCGAGGGTGAAATGCGGGAGACTGTCACAGTGGATTGGACTCAGTACTAGAGCCAACAGCACATGCCTCTCTCTGCATCCGATATTCTGACTAATGTATAAATGTATAAATTTCGCATTAAAATACATTTCTCTAAAATTATAATAGAAATTTTTGGTAAAAAACGAAGAAACGTTGTTGTTTTAACCGTAGCATGTGAGGAACAATGCCCTCCCATACTGTACTGTAGCTCGGTGGGTAGGAAAGCTTCAACAAGGACATCTACATCTACATAAATACTCCGCAATCCACCATACGGTGCGTGGCGGAGGGAACCTCGTACCACAAGTAGCATCTTCTCTCCCTGTTCCACTCCCAAACAGAGGGAGGGAAAAATGACTGCCTATATATGCCTCTGTACGAGCCCTAATCTCTCTTATCTTATCTTTGTGGTCTTTCCGCGAAATATAAGTTGGCGGCAGTAAAATTGTACTGCAGTCAGCCTCAAATGCTGGTTCTCTAAATTTCCTCAGTAGCTATTCACGAAGAGAACGCCTCCTTTTCTCCAGAGACTCCCACCCGAGTTCCTGAAGCATTTTCGTAACACTCGCGTGATGATCAAACCTACCAGAAACAAATGTAGCAGATGGCCTTCACTTAACGAGCGAGAGCAACGGCGTCAAACAAGCAACACTGCGTGAAATATCCGCAGGAATCAAAGTGGGACGTACGATGGACATACCCATTAGGCCTGTGCGGCGGAATTTGGCGTTAATGGGCTATGCAGCAGACGTTTGACGCGAGTGCCCTTGCTTAAAGCACGACATCGCCTGTACCGTCTCTCCTGAGCTCGTGACCATATCCGGTGGATCCTAGACGACTAAAAAACTGCGGTCTGGTCGGATGAGTCCCGACTCCAGTTGCTAACAGCTGATGGTTGGGTTCAGTGTGATACAGACCCCGCGAAGCCATGGATCCAAGTTGTCAACAACGTACTGTGCAAGCTGTGCTGGTCCATAATGGTGTGGGCTTTGTGTGTATGGAATGGACTGGGTCCTCTGATCCAATTGAACCAATCATTGACTGGCTATGGTTGCGTTCGGCTGCTGGAGACCATTTGAAACCGTTCATGGCCTTCATGTTCTCATACAACGATTTATCATGTCACTGGGCCACAGTCGATCACGTCTGATTTGAATAACGTTCTGGACATTTCAAGCGAATGCCTTGGCCACCCCGATCGCTCGACGTGAATCCCATCGAACATTTATGGGACAGAATCGAGAAGTCGCTTCGTGCACTAAACCCTATACCGGCAACACTTTCGCAATTATGGACGGCTATAGCGTCAGTATGGCTCAATAGCTCTGCAGGGAGCTTCCAGAGAGTTGTTGAGTCCATACTACGTCGAGATGCTGCACTACAAAAGGAGGTGCGACACAATATTAGGAGGTATCCCACGATTCCTGTCACCTCATTGTATAACTGGATGGCCCAGGCAGACAGTTTGACACTACAACGAAACACGTAAATTTCCATAGCAAACGTAGGCTGTGCCTCGTGTTTTCATTTCAGCAGACAAGACGTCTCTCTGGAAACCCCATGCATCTGTAAAGTTAGGTTATTATGAAATCTGATGATATTTTACATTGTGACTAGAATAAATACTGAAATGACTCTTCCTTCGCCCTCTTGCAATTGTCACTAAAAGTAGAGTGATTCCGACGGAGCATGTATTTGCTGAAGATGCAAAATTCTTTGGACCGAGATAACAGTAGAAAGAGAATCGTATCGCTTGAAATTTGCATAGAGAGCGACATTATCATTTGAGCAGTGTGTCTCTTCCAGTCTTAGGAGCATACCTTGTTTGCTACGCACAGTACCGCAGCCCATTTGCTTTTATCGTGTGGTAGTTTAAGTTTATTTCAGATCTCACCCCTCCAAGGGAGAGCACATTCGCAGCGATGTAGATGCTTACAAAACAGAGTTTTCCGCTATTTTCTGCGATTTTCAAGCCAAAGCACTTTTTCTGTCTTTCGATTATCATTTACACAGGTTTTATCTAGTTTACTCCGTTCTCCAGCGATATACATTGGCCAACAATATTACTTTCTTGTTTCCGGTAGTGGAAGGGCAGAGAATGATGTATTATCCACTATTTGATGATATCGCAGCCGGCCGCTGTGGATGAGCGGTTCTAGACGCTTCAGTCCGAAACCGCGCTGTTGCTACGGTCGCCGGTTCGAATCCTGCCTCGGGCATGGATGTTTGTGATGTCCTTAGGTTAGTTAGGTTTAAGCAGTTCTAAGTCTAGGGGACTGATGACCTCAGATGTTAAGTAAGTCCCATGGTGCTTAGAGTCATTTCGATGATATCGCAATGCAGTTCGACAAATATACCTTGTACCTCATCCTCCAGCTTAAAATTTCCTTTTACGACCACTTTTGCTGCTGTGTTAGTAGCACTGTGCACTGTAATTGATACTGGTGTATGTCGATACGGATGCTGACTAATTCCCATCACTAGCTGATTCATCTAAAATATGTTCTTATGTTTAAATCATGTTAATCAATCTAAGCACATTACACAATCAACCCCCACCCCCGTGTTACGACGCCTATAGAACTGTTAATTGTTTGGCGAAGAGTTTCTTCGCGTATGTCATATCTAGTTGAGGCCACTCAGTGATCATTATAACATATAGAGCTACAAATTTTCACGATGTTTCAAGTGGTCCCAGGCATTTCCTCCAAGATTAAACTGGGTGATGTGGCAGACCAGTCGACGTGTAATGTGTTTCCTGAATATCGAAGTGCCTTACTTAATGAATTTTATTCGTTTGAATATAATTTTTTGAAATTTCTAGTGCTTTGTCGCTTCATTATAATCATAATAAGTTTTCGGTTTTTCTGATTTTGTCCTCCAATATTTCTTTTCACAGCAATTAAAAACAATGAAAAGGCACACATACGATATTCATGTTACCTGTTTTGTTTGTGTATCTTCTCTTCTCCAATCGCTATTTTACTATTCATATTGAGATATATTCTTTTGCGACAGCATTAAAAGTATTATTTAGAGCAGAATATCGGCTCGTACGTTGCCGAGCTACTTGATTGACGCAATTCTATGCTTCGCTGCTTTGGCAACATCATATTCAAAGTTTTCGTCGACTGATCTATGTTTTGGCTAGTAGTTGCTGTCCGTTTATGACAAACACAAATTGTTTCGTCCAATGGTTTACTACATTTAATGCTGCACAATGACTGCATTGAACATCGAAACAAAATTAAGTCATTTATGAGGGAAAGGTATCAGTCAAGAAGATGTGTAAAAATCAAATTTTTGGGCCAAATAGTTTATGTGAAATCGAATGATAAGTGTGCCAAAGCAGTCGGAACACCACGTGTCTGCACAGGCGAGCAGTGCAGTGATGACAAAATCACGCACAGCGCGGAATGCGGGGAGCAAGTCTCTGTAGCAACGAAAGGGTTAATGCGGCCGTGTTGGCTTTACTTCATAAACTGCGCGCTCCCCCATAAACGTAAGTTTGCTAACTATACTATACTATGGCGCGTGTGTGGTTTGCAACTGGCAACGCAGCAATCTCCCGCGTCTGGGCGGGTATGCGCGAGCCGCCAAGACAAAAGAATTGAACTATAGTGTGCTACTTCGAGTGGTCATTTAAGTTGCATGGGGACCAAAAAAAAAAAAAATGGTTCAAATGGCTCTGAGCACTATGGGACTTAACTTCTAAGGTCATCAGTCCCCTAGAACTTAGAACTTCTTAAACCTATCCAACCTAAGGACGTCAGACACATCCACGCCCGAGGCCGGATTCCAACCTGCGACCGTGGCGGTCGCGCGGCTCCAGACTGTAGCGCCTAGAACCGCTCGGCCACCCTGGACAGGGACAATTTTATAAACTTGCAGTGATGCTCGATAAGTGAAGATTTAACTCCACGAGGTTAGGTATCAGTGTTGCTGTTAGACTGGTTCTAAAGACTATTTTCTCCCTAATTTTTAATAAATTGAGTTGGCATTCTTTTATTTTCAAACATGAAGTAGCTTTCAGACGTCCCATTCGATCATTCACAGGTGAGTAAATCAAAGGTGGAGGGAGAGAAAGGTAAGGAACTATTGCCGTCAGCTGCTTTGGAACTTAATGTGGAACCAGCGGCGGCGAGTGAAATTGTGTGCCGGGCCGGGTTTCGAACCCCGGATCTCATTCTTACTAGACAGTTGCGTTAACCACTGCCTCATCCACACATATTGTTCACTGCAATTGCACTGACTACCTCGGAATGCCTGCTGACTGCCCCACATTCCCACTAGCGCCACCTATCCGCATTCCTCGGCCATGTTTTCCATGATCGCTGCTTTGAGATTTCTGCAGAAGGTCGAATGTAACTGTGCAACATCACTGAAGGTAGTGGATTCCTTGCCCATTGAGGCTACTCAAAGGAAGGAAAGAGAAAGAACTATATATGTTAATTACACCGGGACTTTATGCGGAATCAGCGGCGACGAGTTAAAATACGAGGACTGTTCGAAAAGTAAGGTCCGATCGGTCACGCCTCAACATCTTCCAGATACTTTTCTAAACAGTCACCGTTCCGACTTAGACATGTGTCGTGGCGTTGTACAAACTTTCCAGTACCCTCGTCACAGAAAGCAACCACCTGTGCTTTCTGATGGTCTGCCTTTCGTTGTTTGTGCCAAAACATTGTCTTCGTAGCCAGGAGATCATATGAGCAGGCAAAATCACCGCTCAACGGAGCACACCATACGCTCCTCATTTACTGTACAAAGTCCTACTTGGGGCCACGTGGCTCTGTGAGCCGTGCCGCCTTGTGAGCGACTCGAGTCAGTGCGTCATTGCACGCTGTTCCCTCTGCAATGTTCGCTCGGAAACTTGGCTTCTATGAACGTGTGTTCACTACGGAAGCGGCTGCTGTCGTTTAAAACCGATTGTAACTTGCAAGGCGAGACACTCGCCCCTGGACGCTGTTGGTTAGGACCGTTTGACGACCACTGCTCATAAGTAATTTTAGTTGCATGCGAGTGGTACACCTTTGCTATAAGACAGGGTGGGCAATCCGCAATTTACACAACAATTAATTGGTTAAGTCTTTTACGGTCTTGTCATGGGCAGTCCCAACACAATAGCTCCTTTCTGTCCTTCTGTCAGCCGTGCAGGGTAGCCACGCAATGTGAGGTGCCTTGCCACTGTTCTCGCGACTCACCTCCTTTAGAGGTTCGAGTCCTCCCTTGGGAATGGGCGTGCCTGTTGTCCTCAGCATAAGTTAGTCTAAGTTAGATTAAGTAGCCTAGGACCGATGACCTTATCAGTTTGGTCCCATAGTAACTTACCACAGAATCATTCTGTCACGCATCCATACCACCGAATCCTATTGCGCTGATTCCATAGAACCAAGAGTCACACCCACATCACTTTGTTGTCATAACTTATGTCAAGGGTGGAGGATCACATGAACACCTGGGACCAAATCTCCACCATCTAAAGAACTCCGAAACGACCACTGAGCTCATTTAAGATGGCAATTACTGGTGCTACCAGCATCTATTTTCGTACGATGGACAGCCCGTCCGCGCAACCCGATCGGCAATGAAGGGGCTGCCACGGTGAATTTTCCGGTTAATCGGACGGACGGAAATTATTTGTAGGCGTGGTTCGTAACAAGTTTCTAAAACGTTCTGGATGGAACTCAAGACAATAATTCAATCCTAATAATCTGGGAATTTATTTTAATACTATTGTAGTACAATAAAAATTGGCAATGTTGCCTGTATGTAAAGCAGTAAACATTCATCACACTTCTAGTACTAATTCAGCCTTCGACAGACGAAGTATTTTCTGAAGCAAAGGTACCAAGAGAGCATCGATATGGCTGAAGCACCAGACTCTTTTGGCACACATGTGCGTCTTTTGTTAAGTTGCCTAGGTATACGGCGCATACTTCCAGTTGCCAGGACACGCAGATGTGAGGAGACACGTGACAACTATGTCGGGCTGCGCTATGAGCTGTGGGTGCCGAAGCCGTAATCATTGTTATTCCTATTTCAAAAGGCCTGTTATCATTTCTATTATATGCGTTATCAACCAAAATTAAATGCACATTCTCGGCGTTTTCGTGTCACGAAATTTCGATCATTCGGTTTTCGCGAGTCTTAACGTGCGTCTAGTCGCTAATTTGACGCGTTTTTTGGCCTACACGAACGTTTTTGCTTCCCGTGAACTCTTTCGCAATGTATTTTTAGCGTGTTTTTGTATTCATAAGTAATGTAAGAGTTCGTGAGACTTCCAAAAAATGGTTCAAATGGCTCTGAGCACTATGGGACTTAACATCTGAGGTCATCAGTCCCCTAGAACTTAGAACTACTTAAACTTAACGAACCTAAGGACATCACACACATCCATGCCTGAGGCAGGACTCGGACCTGCGACCGTAGCGGTCGCGCGGTTCCAGACTGAAGCGCCGCTCGGTCACAGCGGTCGGCTGAGTGTTCCACCTTCGGCAACACGATGTCACTCATTATGGCCATGTGTACGCTTAGTTGCAATTGACAACCATTCGTTTTGCTATTTTCAGCTAAATATACAGGATGTTTTACTGTTATAGGTACAAACGAAAATGGCGAGTAAAGGACAATGAAAGAAGGAAATAATCCCAGTAAACGTAGATCACGACACACACGATTTCTCCAGTACACATATTACGACTGACTACACTAACACCTTATAACAGGAACCCCGACGATTCAAACTGCAGATATGCACTTGAGGACAAACACGTTATAAGAAGCCTTCTACATGGGCATCGTTCACGTGAAAGTTGGCTTTAGCACGACTCCTCATCGATACCTTACACTGTCTAATCTCCAAGGCCTGTTTCGAATGCTTTGACAACCAATCCCAATGCGTTCCCAGAATTCACTAACACTATAAGCAGGGCTGGAATACACAAAAACCCTTGAATCTCCCCACACAAAAGAATCCAAAGGGCTCAAATCAAGAGGCCTGGGAGGCCGTAATACACCACCACCTATACACTTGTCAGAACAGCAACTTAGGTACCGAAATGATGATAAAAATCAAACTAGGGCAGTTACTTCGCAATTTGCCCCTCACTGGTGGTTTTTCGCAAGAAACGTAGCGTTAGACTTTAACAGTTTTGTACCATTACCATGACTCAACTTGCGCATACGTCATATCAGGGAAACTATTGCTTTTCTGACTTACGTTTACTAGGATTATTTTACTATCTCATTTTCCTCTGCTTACCCCTTTTGTCCTCCCCCATGGACCATGGACCTTGCCGCTGGTGGGGAGGCTTGCGTGCCTCAGTGATACAGATGGCCGTACCGTAGGTGCAACCACAACGGAGGGGTATCTGTTGAGAGGCCAGACAAACGCGTGTTTCCTGAAGAGGGGCAGCAGCCTTTTCAGAAGTTGCAGGGGCAACAGTCTGGATGATTGACTGATCTGGCCTTGTAACACTAACCTATACGGCCTTACTGTGCTGGTAATGCGAACAGCTGAAAGCAAGGGGAAATTACAGTCGTTATTTATTCCGAGGGCATGCAGCTTTACTATGTCATGGAGAGCTGCATCAAACCAGTCTCAGGACTGAAGACCACAACAACACCCCTTTTATTTATAGCTACAATAGTCAAAAACCATATAGATTATGAGAGATTGTTGTTATTGATTTTACAGACACCCTATATAATCTTCCGTAACCCTCGCCTTATCTTTCCCATAATAATATGCTCGACATTTTGCAACAGACTGACCTGTGTACATTCCACACATAGGTAGGTAAATGTCTTTTCTCAGTGGGATAGGTGAACGTAGACATTTTTTTGAATAAATTGTTATTGACTAATTGAGTTGATTTACATCAGGTCTGTGACCAATAAGATGGATTCTTAATGCACAGAAGTAGTTATGGCTCTCACCTACTCTTGAAATTAGAATCTGTTTTCAAAGAGCAAAGCAACATAATACTAGAGTGAACAACAAAATTTTCGAGTTGTCAGGAACGACGGCCAGGTGTAACGCGCCTGCCCAGTATGCAGTGAGTGCGTGACAAATATAAACAGTCGAGGACCCCGGACTACAAAGAAGCAAGGACTACATTGAACAGACTGTGCGAGAGAGAGCGTCAGGAACACCTGGTTCAGCACCATATCAATACAGTGGCGGCTTAAGAACATTTAGTTAATGGGGCAGAAGGGAATAACTACATCTAAAGACTATGCAAAGACGCCTTTCAGACGGCAAACTTAGATCAAAAGAACAGTCTGAAGCACTGAAACTAAACATTAGCCCCGCAGAGTACGCTGACAGTCTCGGAAAACAGGAGCACACTCAATTACCCGCCCAGGGGAACCACGCCATCGACCACTATATAAATGTCCCCCTCCCTCCACTCAGCGTCAGGGTCTGTTCAGTCAGTCTGCACCGTTGATAGGGACTGAAGGCCAGTTCCGTTAGTTGCTGGATGACCTGTTGACATAATGTAGCCATCTACTGCCAATTTCGAGGTGGTGGTGGGTAGTGTTTAACGACCCGTCGACAACGAGGTCATTAGAGACGGAGCGCTTGCTCGGGTGAGGGAAGGATTGGGAAGGAAATCGGCCGTGCCCTTTCAAAGGAACCATCCCGGAATTTGCCTGAAGCGATTTAGGGAAATCACGGAAAACCTAAATCAGGATGGCCGGAGACGGGATTGAACCGTCGTCCTCCCGAATGCGAGTCCAGTGCCAATTTGGAGTCTACTTCTAGAATACCAGACCCGTCCGACTGCGATAGGGGAAATTCAGCTCTGCAAGCTGCCATTCCCACCAGTAACTGTGATGAGCGACTAAAGATGAGTGCTGAGGAGTTATACTGTGGATGAAAAAGCAAATTGTCCCACTGCAAGTTGCTTGAGTGGAGAGCAGGGTGCCTGATGTGGCCAATCCTTCACAGTGCTTATACCGCCTTACCGCTTGCAACCTGGGACTGCCCCTTAGGCTGTCCTCCTTGTCGTTGCTGGAAGTCCCGCCTATCACCGTGGGTACGCAGATTTCAGGAGACAAGCCTAAGCGCAACTACGCTCCATTAGAAAGCTGACGCTTCTGCGGACGTCCGCACTCACGCTAGGTTGCGGGGATCCGCCGGCCACTGCTCTGCCCTGGACAAGGCCGAGGAACTGACATTGGCCAAAACCAGTGGCTACAACCGTAAATTTCACGACCGGATCTGATGCGATGCTCGGCCCACTCCTACGAAGTGTACATTGCACGCTTGGTACCAGGCCGCGTAAAGTAGGAGAAAATCACTGTTAGGTTCTCAGCAGTAATGTTAATTCAATGTGTCTTATTGAAGCCTTTGGTTGAAGTGGTTCCAATGGCTCGGAGCACTATGGGACTTCTGGGGTCATCAGTCCCCTAGAACGTAAAACTACTTAAACCTAACTAACCTAAGGACATCACACAGATCCATGCCCGAGGCAGGATTCGAACCGTTGCATCGCGTGGTTCCAGACTGTAGCGCCTAGAACCGCTCGGCCACCCCGGCCGGCGACACCTTTGGCACGACCCAGATGCTCACCACCACCTCTTCGCTCGACCGCCACAAACTGTCCTAGGGGCTCACATTCGGTGAACCCCTGCAGATGGATTCCTAATGGTCAGTAGGAAATAAACCGTCGACACAATTGTTTCACAGCTATGATAATTTCCTAAATCACAGTTATTTGAAGGGACAAGTAGGAAAAGGAAAGAATGTTTAGATTGTAAAGAGTTGTCAACAATGAGGTCACTGGATACAGAGCACAAGCTCCGAATGATGAAGGAAATAGACTGCGCCTCTTCAGAGGAAACTACTTTGCGTTTGTATAAAGAGTTTTGGGGAAATCACGGAAAACAAAATCAGCGTAGCTGAACGAAGATCTGAACAGCTGTTCTCCCGACTGCGGCTCCAGTGTCTTACAAATGTGTCACGCCACATGTTGCAATGTAAAGGCTGTTGTCCATGATACCGATTCGCTGTGTTACGTGCTTGCAGAGAAGAGCCTGGGATCTCTCAACTGGTGGCCAGCAGTGGCAGAGTACGGAATGAAGAAATAAATTGGGCATTATCGCAGCAGCTGCAGTGGCAGCGGGGGGAGGGGGGGGGGCGAAATACGGGCGCTCCTCCTGCCGGTCGTTGATTTCCCCCGCGGCTGCGCCAGCCGTGTTAAGCTGGTGGCCTGCAGGCGCGCGTTTAGCGAAGCGCGCGGGCGCCGTCTGTCACGCCATCCAGGTAGTTTAATTTGTGCCAACGAGGACAAACCTCCCACCCACACACCCCCGCCATCAGCCAGTCACTCCACATCTTTCTCTCTCTGCTTTAGCTTTATACAGTAAAAAATATGGCGCCCTAATTCGGGGCTGCTTGTGTTGGGAACGGTGACGTGGGGCATGTAATATTGGAAAACTACTCATTGCGGTAAAGTGGATGGTAGGAGGTGTGGAGCGACATTTGATCTTTGTAAAACGCAATATGCAGAGTGTAACAAAAAGCTGTGGCCAAAATGTCAGGCAATATTTCTGACACATAGAGGAAAAAAATATGTTATAAGGACGTGGGTCCGGAACCGCTTTATTTCAATGTTAGAGCTCATTTTCTACAATTATTTAACACACGAACTATCTACTTTGAAACGAGGCCTCATCCAGGAACACATTTGCAATAAAGTGAAGGTGGCCTTTAACTTTGAACGAACATTCGCAGGAACTCTATTGCTGGGATGCCAGTGTCGACACTAGCCAGACACAAACGGGACGCAAGCGACGAATTTTGTATCCGTGCAGGAAACTCACCTGCTGATAGTTCATGCACATGCTGTACATCGTAGATTTACTTGTTGCAGCTAAATGTATTACACTGACATTAGGGTAGTCGTTACCAGCAACAAGAAGTTCCTCCTCCACTTGAGGTGTTCTCTTCGTACCTTTCTCTCTTTTGCTACTGCCTTTATCCCGCGTTGTGCACAGGGTCGGCAGGGTTAAGTACGGATTTGGCATGGTTAATTTGTAAGGGGTGGCCGGATGCCTTTCCTACCGTCATCCCGTACCCCCCGGGACGGAATTAGTGTACCTCAGTTGTCTGCGTCGAGTGTAAATCGTATAATAGTGTGAATGTGTTTCACGTGTCTTCGAGTGGTGTAACTGAGGCGGGCCGTAGGGACCAGCCCGGTATTCACCTAGTAGGATGTGGAAAACCGCCTAAAAACCAAATCCTGGCTGGCCCGCACACCGGCCGTCGTCGTTAATCTGCCGGGCGGATTCGATCCGGGGCCAGCGCACCTACCCGAGTCCAGGAAGCAGCGTGTTAGCGCTCTTTTTTTTTTTTTTTTTTACTGTTGGGTTAGAAAGTGAAGCAAATTATCTTTGGGGTTCCACCCTTTTGCAGAGAGCCGAAATGTGGTTAAAAAAAAAAGAACAAAAGAGTGACCTCGAACTCGCGACTTTGTGTCTACATTACGTGACGTTTACCACTTCTTTTTTTTTTTTTTGAGAATGCATAAAAAAACAAGGCAGCCATGCGCAAAAAGTTGCCAATAAAGTGAACTAAAAAGGGCCATCTTGCTCGCATCGGTCACATTGCTAGGCGGGCGGCCAGGAACGGGCGGTCGTCATTACATTGGACATCACCAGCCACCAATCGTTGGAGCGCCCGGGGCCGCTGCACACAGTCAGAGACTGTTTCTGTTACCATAGGGGAATCGTGGAAAGATCACATCTACAAGTTAATGTCTTCTCACACCCGGCACACCCCAGCTGGGTGGTGGGTCCATGAATGACGAACCCAAATAGTTCGCAAAAAGGTTCCGGTAATCCTGTCTGTTCGTTAAGACCAGAAACTCGTCGATCATATAGTACCATAAATCGAGGACGTCTTTGTCTCCATCGCGGTATATGTAGTGTATCGCCATTCCTCGTACCCAATTAACCGCATTCATCCGGGTCATAGGGAAATAGACAGCGTCGGGATGAAAGAGTTCTTGGGGTAAAATCGAAACGTAGGGGCGGCGGAGCAGGAAAGCCAGGATCTGGCGGATCAGTTTCCAGCACTCACGCGCGGGGCCACAGTTCAGTCTATGTTCGTCCGTGTCTAACGTCGTGCAACGGGGGCACACAGGGTCGTCAATTAGGTGAATGGCATGCAGCCGTTGTCGGGTTGGAAGTTTCTCGTTAACGACCACATACCACGTCGACCGCACGAAAGTAGACAGGAACGGCGCGTGGATGGCTCGCCATACCCGTGGCCAGTCGACCGTAGGGTGGCGCCGTACAATGTCGTTATCCGGAGTCCAGTGCTGGAGAGCACTATAATAAGTCTTCGCTGTCGGATTCCGTGTCTCCGATATAACACGCAACACATAGCTATGCTCTACGAAAAACGTTCTAATATGTGACAGCGAGGGCGATAAATGTCCAACTGGTACCGGTGGGTACAGCGTACTTGGGGCCACTTCTTCAATCAGTAGGCCGGGGAGACTGGCTGTTGTTGAAAGCCAGAGTCGCCTCATGGAACGGAGATACAGTGCCAGCGCTCTGTGCTTGACGTGAGTGAGTCCAACACCGCCTTTGTCGAAGGGTAAAGTAAGCGTAACAAAACGGATCTTGAAAACAGCACCATCGTTCACCACGTGTCCAAACACTGCCTGTATCCTGGAAGCCATCGTGTCCGTTATCGGCAGTACATGGGCGTAATGGTTAAGGTGAGAAGCCATGTACACATTGACGTAGTGGGCGCGTTGCAAAATGTTCAATGATCTGAATTTATTGAGACGAGCCTCTAAACGGAGTCGTCGTAAGATCATACGATACGTAAAGGCCGCCGTGCGTTGTATTTGTCGATGGAGTGATATCCCTAAACACTTGAGCATCGGGACCTTTGTCAGAGGTACGGCCAGACCTGCAGGCATTCCTCGTCCAACCTCCATGTAGCGTGATTTCCGAAGGTTGAGCACACTGCCTGCCACCGCCCCATACTGGTGGAGCCAGGAAAACGCCGTGTGTATTTCGTCACCAGACCGTGCTAAGAACATCACATCGTCGGCGTATGCACCACATCGAAAGATTACGGAACGGAGGGTAAGTCCTTCTAAGCGTCGCCGTAGTCCGTGAAGAGCTGGTTCGAGGGCAGCGGCGAAGAGCATGGCAGAAAGAGGACAACCCTGCCGGACGGACCTGTTGACACGGACGGGGGCGGACCGACAGCCGTTGATCATAATCCTCGTGACAGCCCCATGGATCAATCGAAGCACAACAGACGTCGTCAGACGCGGGACACCGATGTGTTCCATAACAGCACGCAGGAAACCATGGTTAACGCGGTCGAAAGCATGGTCGAAGTCCAGCGCAACAAGAGCGCCTTGGAGGCGGCAAGTTTGCATGAGCGCCACCACGTCTCTATAGGTGCTTAAAGTCGTAAACACATTAGTGTCGCCCCCGAGGCAGGTTTGATCAGTGTGAATGGCCGCCATTACCGTAGGTTTGAGCCTCTCACGGAGCATGCGTGTCAACAGCTTATAGTCAGTGTTTAGCATAGTCAACGGGCGAAAATCAAGAGGGCGACGGCCTCCGCCGGGTTTGGGCACAGGGATCAAGAGACCCTCAGTAAAGTCAGATGGTACCTGAAAATCGGCGTCCAGGAGTTCACTGTACATCCTGACCCACATTGGGCCCATGAGATCAAAGAAACGCTTGTAAAATTCAAGAGGGAGGCCGTCAGGGCCAGGCGTTTTGTTGGGAGAGCCACGCAACAGAGCCTCTCGCAGTTCTTCCAAAGTCACCACCGACAAGAGCGTAGCATCATCTTGTAGGTTCCGAGAGACTGGTAGGTCAGATAGGACTTCCCTGACCCCTACATTCATGTGGGACTCCCTCTCGTAAAGAAGTTTATATGACTGTGTGAACGCTCGGACGATATCCATTTGTGCGTCAACGCGTCGCCCATCCTCCGTCTCAACCTCGGTAATGAGCTGCCTCTTGCGTTTTCGGCGTTCTTGAATGATATGGTGGAGGGAAGGTCGCTCACCACGAACATCATCAGTCGTCCTCGCTCGCACCCGCACACCCGCAAGACGTACGGCGTTGATACGAAGCAATTGTGCCTTGACGCGTTGTACTGCTGATTGTCGCTCTGGCGACGGCGGTTGTACAGCCAGTTCGCGGAGCGCAGTATAGTAAAAATCAGTAGTCGCAGTATACCAGCGCGCTCGGTCGCGTCCATAGCTGACTAATGTTCGGCACAGTGCGGGTTTTGCACACCGTAACCACCATTGAAGTACAGAACGGTAGGCGGGTAAACGCCGTTTTTTTTACGCCCCCCCCCCCCCCCCCGCTCTCGACTATCCTGGCGGCTCAGGTGTTCTCTTCCTACCTGACCGCACCCAATCACTGGTAGTAGGCTTACACGTCCCATGACTCTATGGTGACGATCAATTGATTTAAACGAGGCATGAATACAGTAAGCAAATTAAAATGGATGTCGGTTACAGTAATTATTCAGATACGAAGAGGCTTGCAAGGGTAGACTGGCGTGGAGAGGTTCTTCAGACGCGTCTTCATATTGAAAACCACAACAACAAAAGCTGCGCCCTTTTAAAATCATGAGCAATCCAATGTCCATTTCTGCTGTCCGCGTCTGAAACAAGCTTCCATGCACTCTGCGCGGAAACCGATACACTGTTGCATTTCTAGAAAAGCTGAACCAGTTCCCTGCGTGAATCCCTTAACTTTATGGAAGTACAGGAAGCTAAGGCGAAATGGCTGCTTGAAAAATAGAGGGACTCAAAAAATAAATGAATGTCGGAAAGACTGATTCAGCATGTAGAAAAGTCAAAACAACCTTCGGTGTTTTGTAACATCGATGTGGTAACATTAAGGGTACAACGGGAATTCCTCTGTTAAATGCAGACGAGAGAGCGGATAATTGGAAAGAGTACAGCGAAGGCCTCTGTGAAGGGGAAAGATTTATCTGATGAGGTGATAGAAGGAGCAGCAGTCGACAGGAAAAAAACAGGGGATCTGCTATTAGAATCAGAATTTAAAAGAGTTTTTGAGGACTTAAGTTTAAATAAGGCGAAAGGGACAAAAACATTCCATCGGAATTTCTAAAATCATTGGAGGAAGTACCAACAGAACGATTATTCAAGTTAGTGTGTAGAATTTATGAGAGTGGGGATATACCATCTGACTTTCGGAAAAACCTCAGCCACACTGTACCAAAGACAACATGAGCCGACAAGTGAGAGAATTATCGCACAATAATCTTAACAGCTCATGCATCCAAGTTGCTGAAAAGAATAATATAAAGAAGAAAGGAAAAGAAAACTGTGTGAAATAATGTAAAATGTTAGAAATTCTGCGGAAAATAGGTGTGAGCTAGCGGGAGAGATGGGTAATATATAACATGAACAACAGCCAAGAGGTAATAATGTGAAGTAGAAAACCAGAGGGAGCTGTGGAGGGTAGAAATTATAGTGGGTAACAGAGATTGGAATACATCCATCAAATAATTGAAGACGTAGGTTGCAAGTTCTACTCTGAGATGAAGAGGTTTTCACAGGGGATGAATTCGGGGCGGGTCGCATAAAACCAGTCGGAAGACCAATGATTCAAAAATAAAAAAGCCTGTTTTCTGTCTGTCAATAACTAAAACAAATTCGCACATATTCTTCTTGCTGCACGTCTTCCTCTTTTCGTTCTCAGTTAGTCAGGTCACTCCAATTTTCCCTCTTTTCATTACTTATCTTCTACCTCATCTCTGTCTCTCCCTCTTCTATCCATTCCTCACTTTCATTGCTGTCATTGTCTACAGTCTAAATTTACTTGCCTTTAATTTTTGTTTATTGTTCTACTTCTCAAATGCGAATGTAAACTATTTTTTCTGCTTTAGCTATTACGTTAGAACATCCATGGGCGTTTAAAAAAATGCGACCCTTTTTTCCCCGGTTAATTTCCTTTGGAAAAATGCGGAATTTGTTGTGGTACATCATGAAATATTCCCGCTTCAGCTCCTATAGGTGAAGTTCCGATTCGTGGTGCCGGCCGCGGTGGTCGAATCGTTCTAGGTGCTTCAGTCTGGAACCGCGCGATTGCTGCGGTCGCAGGTACGAATCCTGCCTCGGGTATGGATGTGTATGAAGTCCTTAGGTTAGTTAGGTTTACGTATTTCTAAGTTCTAGGGGACCGATGACCTCAGATGATAAGTCAGAGCCATTTGAACCTTTCTTTTTTTTTTTGTAACCGATTGGCGGTGGCGCCAAATCTAGCTTTCAAAGTGCCGTCTGCAAAGGAGGTGGGTGCCAAGCTGTAACTGTCATCATCGCAACAAGGCCGCGCAAACCTATCCGATCTTTCGCTTGCCGTTCGGCCGCACACAGCTGTGACTCCTGCAATGTAGGAACGTGCGAACACTCTCATTCGAGGTGACCGACGGATCACAATCGAGCTGGACGTCTCCGTTGGTAGCGATGACACACTGGTCCACCATTTGGGGTACTCAAACGTGTCCGCCCGCTGCGTTCCTCGCCACCTAACGGAAGGCAATGAGGGGCAACGAAGACCATCTGTGCTGATGGTGACACTTTTGTGGAACATTGTTACGGGTGGTGAAACATGGGTTCATCACTTCGAACAGTAAACACAATAGCAATCCACGGTGTGGCGCCACACCACTTGTTCTCCAAAGAAAAAGTTCAAACCTCACTCCTACTCGATAAAGTGGTGTCGACGTTCTCCTGGAAGTCTGTAGCGGTTGTTGCGTTTGACGACCTTCCTCAAGGAGCAACGATCAATTCTAAAGCGTACTGTGCTACCTTCAGGAAACTGAAGCAACGACTTCACCGTGTTCATCACGAAAGTGCAAACGAACTTTTTCTCCATGACAAAGCGACGTCCCACACAGAACTGGGCACCCGAGAGCAGCTCACAAAAATTTATTGGACCATTCTACAGCCCGGATCTCGCACCTGCCAAGTGTTTAGCCCAGTGAGGGATACACTCCGCACGAAGCAGTAGGTGGATGATGGTGAGATTATTGATGCAGAAAGGCGCTGGCTCCGACGGCGACCAGTCGAGTGTTAAGTTGCGGGTAGACAGCCACTCCCAGTAAGGTGTAGTAAGGCCATCGCATTGAACGGAGATTATGTTGAAAAACAGGGTTCGTAGCCAAAAGAGTGGGGAATAATACGATGTATTGGAACCCTGAATAAAATCAGCTTGCTTTGAAGACGAATATGTGTTGCATTACTTATTGAACATTTTTGGTAGTCTGTTACCGTGATTGTTTCAAACCTAAATAAAACACGGCTTAACCAGTCACTAAATTTCAAGCCTTTTTAAAAATTTTCGAGGTGTTTCGGAAGCAGTTCGGACGTTCAGCTCACAAGGGGACCCACCATACTGTAAAACACGGATTTTATTGCGCTTCAAATATGCTGTAGAGGTACTTACCCTGAATACGTGGCTATCCGATTTTTTAGCGACGGGCCTTGGTTTTTGAGAAAATCGATTTTGAAGTTCACTGCGTGGTTTGTATACCTGTAACGTCACGTATGTTCCGAGCAAGTCAGCGTAGCGCAGTGGTAAAGGTTCACAGTTACCGCGCTGGAGGTACCGTGTTCGAATGCTGCTCGTGTACTTTTTTTCCTTCAAAATCGACCGAATTTTTCAATTATACTTCAAAGAATATCAACAAACAGTGTAAAGTGTGCGAAATTAAAATATGTTTTGTTATTAATTTTTTGAAATATTCATTCCGTTAGTGGTTCGCATCGCATCATATTCTCCCAGTTCATCTTCTTTGTTGAAATCTATCAGTTCATCATCAATAATGATCTGTTTTTGGCCAAGAGACCCTGTATTGCGATACATATCTCATCGCAAATTGCAACGGAATTGACAGAGATCACGCTATGCGTGTATTCGTTGCGAGATTCAAGTAAGGAGTAGATTTTCAGTGTATATTAAATAATTTTGTGATTTCACCAAAAACGGCTCTGAGCACTATGGGACTTAACATCTGTGATCATCAGTCCCCTAGAACTTAGAACTACTTAAACCTAACTAACCTAAGGACATCACACACATCCATGCCCGAGGCAGGGTTCGAACCTGCGACCGTAGCAGTCGCGCGGTTCCGGTCTGCGCGCCTAGAACCGCTAGACCACCGCGGCCGACCTGTGATTTCACCTTTTGATTCTTCGTTCAGTTCCTCTACTTGTGGATCTTCTTCTGCCTGCACTACTGCAGAAACACTTGGTTCTTCCATTTAGCAGAATTTTTCTAACACACGGCACTAGAGACGCTTTGCGAGCAACTGACGCTGTAGCTAGACACGAACGTAAAGGAATGTAACTCGCAACGTCATTGGCCTAGGAGCTGGGGCTCCCGTTGTGACAAATAGTATTCACGGGAGAAGGGGCGATAATGGGCGGAGATCGATATCAGGAAATACAAGATGCGACCTTTGTACGAATATTTGAAACTCCAACTGCGAACCACAAACGAAATGATTATTTGAAAAAATTAATCACTGAATATATCTTTATAATTTCGCACACCTTACACTTTTTTGATATTCTTTGAAATAAAATTGAAAAATTCGGTCGATTTTGAAAAAAAGAAGTGCACGAGCAGGATTCGAACAGGTACCTCCGGTGCGGTAGCCGCTAAGCTTTACCGCTGCGCTACGCCGACTTATTCGGAATACATGTAATGTTACATGTATGCAAATCTCGCAATGAACTTCAAAATCGATTTTCTCAAATACCAAGGCCCGTCGCTAAAGAACCAGATAGCCACGTACTCAGGGTAAGTGCTTCTACAACATATTTGAAGTGCATTAAAATCCGTGATTTACAGTATGGAGGGTCCTCAGGGATGCATTGCCCGTTGGAAGTCATCTATGTAAAAGTATCTAGAATGATTTGAGGTTTTGTATTTATTCCAGTTATGGACACAATATTTTACACCAGCTAATTCATTTCGGTTTCTTTCAGTCTATAATGGCCATGCTCAAAACATGAGTGAAAAAAATTTTCAATCACATCGAGCCAACATATTATGTAAATGTGTGTTGTGTTACATTTTTAACATGTAACGACGAAGGTTTTTTGGTTTATTACTTTCAGACTGTAAAATATTTACGCATGTTGGCTCGATGTCAAAGAAATTTGTGCGTACTGAGGTCTTGAAGATAATCTTAGACTGAAATTAATTACCTGGAATAAAATATTGTGATCTTTAACTGGTATAAATATAAAATACTTAAAATATTCTAGATAGTTTCACACAGTTGCTGTCCCAGTATCAGTGCTCTTGACCTAAACGTCCGAACTGCCACCAGATGATGAGACAAAACCTCCGAAATGCGTCGTAAACACAAAAAAAGAAAAAGAAAAAAGGAACTTAGAGACGTTTTAAGTTGTGCTTTTGTTTTGTCTAGCGATTATTGTGTCCACTGTATCACAACTGTATCAAAGTCTTCGATTTCATATTGGATGCAAATCATCTTATAACATGTGTGTCTTAAATAATGAAATTGCAAATACTAACAATATCTAGCTGTATGTAAGAGCGGGTGTATGGCCCCTATCTTTCCAGGATAAATAAATCAATAAATAAAAGTGTAAGTAGGCTGTTTAGGTTTTCTTATTGGTAACGCCGCTTAGCGCTCGGTATGAAAAATCACTGGCTATGCTGTGCGCAGTCTGTGTTTAGTTTGCATTGTTGTCTGCCATTGTAGTGTTGAGCAGCGGCAGCTGGATGCTAACAGCGCGTAGCGTTGCGCAGTTGGAGGTGAGCCGCCAGCAGTGGTGGACGTGGGTAGAGAGATGGCGGAGTTTTGAAATTTGTAAGAATTGGTGTCATGAAGTGATATATATATTATGACTACTAAGGTAAATACATTGTTTGTTCTCTATTAAAATCTTTCATTTGCTAACTATACCTATCAGTAGTTAGTGCCTTCCATAGTTTGAATCTTTTATTTAGCTGGCAGTAGTGGCGCTCGCTGTATTGCAGTAGCTTGAGTAACGAAGATTTTTGTGAGGTAAGTGATTTGTGAAACGTATAGGTTAATGTTAGTCAGGGCCATTCTTTCGTAGGGATTTTTGGAAGTCAGATTACGTTTCGCTAAAAATATTGTGTGTCACTTTAAGCACAGTCGTGTATAAATTTTTCAAAGGGGACGTTTCAAAAGTAATAAGTAGAGATAAAATGAAATCGTCAAACCCTTGCAGAGGAGCAACGTCATGGCAGTGTGCTGAGTCTCTTACCAATCAATTGTGTTTCATTAACCACAGGCTACAGCACTGACCTGGCAGCTACGTAGTGTTTTATGCCCAACACAGAATGTAGCGTGCGAGGTCTGATACAAAGGCAAAGGAGACTGATGTTGCAACGCATGTACCTGCAGAGAAATGCTCCAGCTAGTGACCAACTGTACGACCTACAGTGGCGGAGAAAGCGGTGTTATTCGGCTGGGTACCCGCGCACATGGGAGTTCGGTGAAATGAACCGGTAGGCAAAGCCATTAAGGAAGCCTGCAGGGAACATAAAATTATACAGTGTGCCACTCCCCTGCAGCCTGTATTTCGCTGTTAAGTCGCAGTTTCACCCAATTGTGAGAGGAGAGTGGCTGCCAGTCACGGACAATAAGCCGTGGTTGGTGCAGCCATCTATCCAGCCATGAACCATAGCGTTCCTCATGTCGGCAGCTCCCGCAGGATAAACTGACCCTGACATGCCTCCAGAATGGACACTGTCCCCTAACGCTTCACTTTTACTCCAGCGAAGGGACCCCCAGTGATCTGCATGTGGCGTGCAAATGACTGTGTGCCGAGAAAAGGGCAAAGAAAGGCAGCTCGTGTTATCGCGCAATAGGGGTGAGAGTGTCACTGATATGGTACGCGAGTTGGGGTGGCAGTCACTGAAACAAAGGCGGTTTTCTTTGCGGAGAGATCTATTTACGAAATTTCCATCACCAACTTTCTCTTCCGAATGCGAAAATATTTTGTTGACACCCACCTACGTAGATAGAAATGATTATAATAATAAGAGATATTAGAGCTCGAACGGAAATAGTTAGGTGTTCTTTTTCCCACGCGCCATTCGAAAGTGGGTATGAAAGTAGTATGAAGCCTCTGCCAGGCACTTAAGTGTGGATTGTAGAGTAACCATGTAGATGTAGATGTAAATTAAATGAGTGTATTTTGTTTTGTGATAAGTGGACAGAAGCAAATTGAGGTGGGGATCTGTCCTCTATTTTAGCTGATGGCGAGACGAGTTTGGTCAAGCTCTTAAATTTGTATGACATGTGTGGACTCTGGCCCAAGCTTTTTTGGCTGGAGGTTTTAGCGTGTTGCAGAGTGGTTGGCTCACCCCATTTATTCCAGCGACCAGCCATCTGCAAGTGAAACGAACTGTCGTCTATTAAATATTTCCACTGGTTTTCTTATTTCTGCTGTGTTTTAGATCTTACGACTATATTTGCGTTGTTTTGTGTGTGTGTGGGTGTGTGTGTTTTGTCTATTTTAGAAGAATGCCTTATGGGCAAAAGCTTACATGTTTAGTAGGCATGGTTTTTGCAGTTCCCATTTTAACGCTCATTCTACGGAGTGAACATCAATAAACGCGACAAACTGCAGGGACGGATGATTCCTGACTGCAAATGGAGGAAAAATGTCGCATGGACACGTGTCAGGAAATGCATCGTTGCCATGCTAATGGCGCTGACGAACGAAGGTTCATTTGGCCACTGATCGTGTATTCCTTCTGCGTTACAGGCTGTGTGATTGACACAGTGTACTGCAAGCAGCAGAATGGTCCGTTATTCATCTCGGGAACAAGTCGAGATGGTGTTTTTGTGCTGCCAAGAAAATGGACACGGACATCAGCAACATCAAACAACATTTAAAGCACTTTCTGGGCGTTTGTGTGATCGTGGGTCCTTTCAGACAGACGAATGTGCAGGGGGCGGCGGATTGTGCGTACACCAGCTTTGGAGGACCAGGTTGTACAGGATATTGAGGTGAACACAAGTACGAATTGCACGAAAGTGGCCCGCCAAATGGTGTAAACCAGAGTACCATTATGTGTACACTGCATGACAACCACGACTACCCGTATCACCAGAAATACCATGGAGACCACTCTAAACATCTGTCGTGACGTGTTCGCGCTGCAGCTGTGTACTACATTCCGGGACGATTTGTTGTCATTGCGCACACACACAGTCCATTTTCAGTCAAGAATCCGCCCCCTCCAGTTTGTCAGTTCTATTTATGTCAATCCTGTACATCGGTACGTGGCACATTCCAGCACGATAATGCAAGACAACACACAGCAGTTCTCACCACAAAGGGCTTGAGGAACATACGAAACCGCAATTGACCTGTCTTGTTCCCTTATTCGCTCTCAGAGAGCATCGAATACCGGTGTGTTCATTCCTGTGAAAGTCACACCTCATACTGTTGATGATGGACTTCAGTTCCGACTGAGATGTAACCTAAATTCCCCGTTATATGATGAACATCTCGACAGAGTTTCATCATGGTGTAGCACTTCCCATTTCCATCAGTGTGGTTACTTAATAATGTGAAATATCTCAATACTTCTCAGTGTTATATAGTAATTTCCATTTCGTCTTTCTACCGCCAGCTGCAAATGATCATACTTTAACCTTACAACGCATGTCAGTTCAAAAGACAGATGACGTCATAGTGTCTTCATCTGTTGGCTTGTGAAGCTAACGACTCCCCTGCCACAGTAAGGAGCCAAACACTTGAGACATCCAGCAGGGGTCGGAGACTTTAGGAGTCCGATATAAAAGCGTATGGCGGTCCATTTTTCGCTCCAGCGGCCATAACAGTAACGATCCACCGCCTTATCCCCACACCTCACCCCTCACACCCCGAACGTTTCTTGGCGTTTTCTCACGAACCCTCCAGTTCTCGACCGCTCGTGAAAACGAGAGTCTACTACACTCCTTTTGGTTTCTGTAGTGGCATATGTCAGGGCATTCTCTTTTCCTTGGAGTGCGAAACTGCCCTTAAAGGTGGAAGAGTCATCAATGATCAACGGCATGAAGATGTAGAAGGCAATGGGAAAACACTAGATTAAAGACACATAACATGTGTCCATAGGACACGTAGCCTGGAGTTGGCAAAAGATTCCGGAACAATCCCCGTTCGGATCTCCGGAAGGGGACTGTCAGAGTGGAGGTTACCATGAGAAAAAGTATGAATAAACAATGAAAGAATAACGTTCTACGAGTCGGGGCGTGGAATGTCAAAAACTTGAACGTCGTAGGGACCTAGAAAATCTGGAAAGGGAAACGTAAAGGCTCAATCTAGGTATAGTAGGGGTCAGTGAAGTGACATGGAAATAAGACAAGGGTTTCTGGTCAGATGAGTGTAGGGTAACATTAACAACAGCAGAAAATAGTAGAGCGGGAGAAGGATTCGTTATAAATAGGAAGGTCGGGCAGAGAGTGTGTTGCTGTGAACAGTTCAGTGATAGGGTTGTTCTTATCAGAACCGACAGCAACCCAACACCGACAACAATAGCTCAGGTATAAATGCCGACGTCGCAAGCTGCAGATGAAGAGTTAGAGAAAGTATTATGAGGATACTGAAAGGGTAATTCAGTGCGCAAAGGGAGATGAGAATCTAATAGCCAAGGGGGTCTACAGTGTGGTTGTAGGGGAGGAAGTAGAAGAAATGCTTACGGGAGAATATGGGCTTGGTAGTGCAAACGAGACAAGCGAAAGATTATTTGAGTTCTGCAATAAGAATCAGTAATAGGGAATACTCTGTTCAAGAATCACAAGTGAAAGAGGTATACTTGGAAGACGCCGGGAGAGACGAGAAGATTTCATTTAGATTACATCATGGTCACACAGAGATTCTGAAATCAGATACTGGATTGTAAAGCTTACGCAGGAGCAGAAATCGACTTAGATCACAATTTAGTAGTGATGAAAAGTAGGCTGAAGTTTAACAGATTAGTCAAAAAGAGTCAATACGCAAAGGAGTTGGATACTGGAGTATTAAGGAATGACGAGATACGATTGGACTTCTCTAAGGCTGTAGATACAGCAATAAGGAATAGCTCAGTAGGCATTAGAGTTGAAGAGAAATGGACATCGTTAACAAGGGAAATGACAGCAGTTGGGAAGAAAAAGCTAGGTACAAAGAAGGTAACTGCGAAGAAACCATGGGTAACAGAAGAAATACTTCAGCTGATCTATGAGAAAAGGAAGTACAAAAATGTTAAAAGAAATACAGGACTATATAAATACAAGTCACTGTGGAATGATATAAACAGGAAGTGCAGGGAAGCTAATACGAAATGGCTGCACGAAAAATTTTAAAAAATCGAATAAGAAGTGATTGTTGGAAGGACTCAGCGTAAGTCAAAACATCCTTCGGTGAAATTAAAAGCAAGTGTGGTAACATTAAGGATGCTACGGGAATTACATTGTTAAATGCAGAGGAGAGAGCGGATAGGTGGAAAGAGCACATTGAAGACCTATGAGGGGGAAGATTTGTCTGATGTGATAGAAGAAGCAGGAGTCTATTTAGAAGAGATAGGTGATCCAGTAGTATAATCAGAATTTAAGAGACCTTTAAAGGGCTTAAGATTAAATAAGGGAGACGGGTAGATAACAATCCATCGGAATTTCTAAAATCATTGGGGAAAGTGGCAACAGAACGACTGTTCACGCTGGTGTGTAGAATGTAGGAGTCTGACTTTTGGAAAAATATCATCCACACAGTTCCGAAGGCTGCACGAGCTGACAAGTGTGATAATTATCGCAGAATCAGCTTAACAGCTCATGCATCCATTTTGCTGACAAGAATAGCATACAGAAGAATGGAAAAGAAAATTGAGGATATGTTAGACGACGATCAGTTTGTCTTTAGGTGAGGTAAAGGCACCAGAGAGGCAGTTCTGACGCTACGAATAATGGAAGCATGATTAAAGAAAAATCGAGACACGTTTCATAGATGTTGTCGACCTGTAAATAGCGTTCGACAATGTAAAATGGCGCAAGATATTCGAAATTCTGAGAACAATAGGGGTAAGCTATTGGGAGAGACGTTTAATATACAATATGTACAAAAGCCAAAAGGGAAAAATAAGAGTGCACGACCAAGAACAAATTGCTCGGATTAAAAAGGGTGTAAGATAGGGATGGAATCTTTCGCCCCTCCTGTCAATTATGTACATCGGATAAGCAATGATGGAAATAACAGGTTCAGAAGTGGAATTAAAATTCAAGGTGAAAGGATATGAATGATAGACACACTGATGACAGTCCTGTCCAGAGTGAAAGTGAAGAAGAATCACATGATCTGCTGAATGAAATGAACAGTCTAATGAGAACAGAAGATGTATTGAGAGTAAACCAAAGAAAGATGAACGTAATGAGAAGAAGCAGAAATGAGAACAGAGAGAAACTTAACATCACTATTGATGGTTACGAAGTAGATGGAGTCGAGTAATTCTACTAGCTAGGCAACAATACAGTCAGTGACGAACGGAGAAAGGAGGACATCAGAAGCAGACTAGCACTGGAAAGATGGGCATTCCTTGCCAAGAAAAGTCTATTTAATTTGAGGAAGAAATGTATGAGAAAGTACAGCATAGCGCGATCGTGGAAAATGGACTATGGGAAAGCGGAAAAGAAGATGATCGAAGCATTTGAGATGTGGAGCTACAGGCGAATGTTGAAAATTAGGTTGATTGATAAGGTAAAGAATGTGGAGGTTCCGCGCAGAATCAGAGGGGAAAGGAATATATGGAAAACACTGAGAAGGAGAAGGGACAGGATGTTAGGACATCTATTAAGACATCAGGTAACGACTTCAGTGGTACTAAAGGGAGCTGCAGAGAGCAAAAACTGTAGAGGAAGATAGAGATTGGAATACATCCAGCAAATAATTGAGGACGTCGGTCGCAAGTGCTAATCTGAGATGAAGAGGTTGGCAGGGGAGAGGAATTCGTGGTGGGCTGCGTGAAACCAGTCAGGAGTCTGATGACTCAAAAACGAAAAACAAAAAAAGTCGCATATGAATCTGATCGCAGTAACAATAATGTTTGTGACGTATACAAATCTTGGCGATCTCTCAGAGTGTGCTGGGCCCAATAACGGTGACCTCTTCAACGAGTAGGTTGTAAGTGCATAGTTATGGGTTGCCATCCGATGATGAGAGTTATAAAATATGCACCTCACATGGTACGGTAATTCAGCTACTCGTGATTGCAATTATAGATGATTAAAAATTGAAGAAACTGCTTCTTTCCGCATGTCTCGTCATTCCAGTACGGACCCCAGCTTTGGACGTGACTTACAGGGGTAACATTTTCAGCGTACACTAGCGTCTCAGAGGTATTATTGTTCGTCGCACCATAATTTCTCTTTTCACAAAATGCAGTACGCAATGTGATTTTAATAGCACGACTAAATGCCACTTCTAAAATAACTGAACTTTGCCTAGAAATGAATCAAATAGATCGACACATATGTTTTCAACAACTCGCCACAGCATATGAATTATCTTGTGGTTGGTAATAATAGTGGGTGCAAGGAAAAATCAAAAACTTCCGGTTAGTCATCTTCTTCTACTCCACAGAAGATTATGTATTACAACATTTCATTGCTTTAAGTAATTACATCGTATTTTCCCTCTTTTTCTGCATATATCAGAAGCATTCTTCGGTAAGGCGATATTGTCACAAAGCGAAAACAGCCACTATGTAGCCGAAGGTGTTAGCTTTGCATTTAGGCGACCATTAATTCATTATTTCTGTGACGCTTTTCTCCCTTGACGGCAATATTCAGCTTTTTAAGGTGCACATAGGATGAGAAGATTGCAGCGCTGCAGTTCACTTTTATTCAAGAAATATTTTATCTAATGATTATCAGATTAATTTTATAAAAGACTTAGTCATTGTGTGTGTGTGTGTGTGTGTGTGTGTGTGTGTGTGTGTGTGTTTGTGTGTGTGTGCAGACGCTCATCTGACGGTTTTATCATGTTTCAGAGCGGTTGATTGTTTCCCGTTCTATATATAAATGACAGCCAGTCATCTGTTTTTGGAGTGCAGTTTTTAATGTTTTATTATTGATCACTTAACTGAGGATTTTTTTCTCAAGTTAAAATCAAGGATCTTGTAAAGATTTAGGTTTCCCATTCAGCAAAGTACACTGTGGCACGTTAGATCGTCAAAACCACGCTCTGACTGGAGGTCCCTATCCATAGTGCTCTAAACTGCAGAGATATCCGGCGACCTGACTCGCCAAGGCAAGGTCCGACGAGCACAAAGACAAGCAGTAGGAACTCTCGCTGTGTGCGGTCGAGCATTATCTTGCTGAAAGGTAAGCCCAAGATGATTTCCCATGAAGGGCAACGAAACGAGGCGTAAAATATCGACGCAGGGCCAATATGCAACTAGACGAAGGTAGAGAACCACCAAAACCATCCTGAACTTAACGAACTTCCATCATGCTGGAATAGCTGTAGGTCAGTAACTTCTGTTAATCAGTACAACGAAAAACCAGTCCAAAGCTCCAAATTTAAGTTTCTTATTCACTCGATGACTATTCTAGCCAGGACCAATTTTCAGTTCATCGTAACACAGTGAAAAATGATTTTCCCCAAAAAGTAAAAACCATATCAAAAATGTGTTAACGAAGAATTACAATTATCTGTATACATTTGCTGTATCTGCTCGTTTGCATATTTTTTATATCGTTTTCACATTTTCGGAAATACCATTTTTGACTGTGTTACGATTATCTGAAATGGGTCCCGGTCCGAAAAAGTCGTCGAGCGAATAAAAGAAGTGAAATTTGCAACTTTGGACTGGTTTTTCGATGTACATCCTCAACTTGGCTCGTAGATTAAACTGTTAGGAGGCTACGATTGAACCAGAATAATCGTCGTCTCTCCAGTTTGTTACATTATTATGCAGCATGCCAAATGGGCCGCAGAATTCGTAACTCTGTGATTGCATGTACGGCTATGTTTCATCCAACTTCGAGAAGGTACTAGTCGTGGAGAGAAATTTTGCCAAGCTCGAAATTTTTTCCCATATTTTCTAGTGAGAATATGTTCTTGGCACAGTTTGGTAAGTAAAAGAAGGGTACTAGTTTTTCCACTTATTTGGCAGCTTCAAAGACATTTAAACAACTACCTCTTGACATATTCGTGCTTTTTTACTTGTTAGTACCAATAGCACCCTTGTCTTGTAGTGTAATGCATCCTGTCATGTAAAGTAACATGATACGTGATGTCACGTCGTATAACAAGACACTTACCATCATTTCATCCAACAAGGCATTTGTCATGTCGTGTAACGTGACACGAAGTGTCACTATAACATGCATGCATCCCCATTCTGGAAACTCTACGATGCATGCATCCCCATTCTGGCATACTTCCCATTATTTATGCAACCTCCTTCACCCTACTTCTTATTGTAGACACATTCCACTCTCTAGAAGCACATATATTTGTTTCTACTTGTTCTTACACCCCTCACCATAAATGTAACGCTGAGTGTGTCTAAGAGAGCTCACTGCGCTGGAGAAGTAGGTTTAACACGGAAAAGAGCAAGAATATATCAAGATGTTTTGATTTTAATGTCTTTGAAGCTGCCAGATAAGCCGAAAATCTAATTATCTTCATTCCTCGACAACGGATAAAAACTTCTCAATAAAAACTTTCGTTTTCATTTCAGCCATTTATCTACGTTAAATGCAAAGTTTGAACCGATTCGTTTCAACTATAGAACGTAGCGCGCATCAAAACCTCCCAGAAAAACGTATTCTTTTGCAGGTAAAATCCAAACGAAGCAAGAGTTGTAAAACGGTTAAAACATATCACAGACCGAGGTTCGGTGCACCAGCTGACAAAATTTGAACCATCAGTCTCGCCCTAGTCCGGGTTTATTTAAGACTGATTGTTTTTTCACGTAAAATCCGAACGTTGCACATACCATTAGCTGCGCATTAATTCGAGCCCAATTAAAATCTCTTGCAAAAGGAATTAATAGATTGTCACAAGAAAACGTAGCCACATTAAGACAGATGTTCAAATGGCCATACAAATGGCCGCTGGTCCAGGCTAAACCAAAAACTTTTTTTGCCACGTTCCTAGCTAAAACAGGAATCGAGTAGCAGACCCTCCCAAACTGCGATACTGTGCACGGCCTTTCCAGGCATATTTGTTACGGCGCTTCCAGGCTGTAACCGTAATGGCTGCTAGAGCTGCAATATTTCTCGTCATGCTGGGCAATGTTATATCTGCAGTTTAGTGTAGGCACAGACAATGATTCCTAGAAATTCGAGAGAATTCTGTAATGTTTAAAAAAACCATGTTTCAGGAGGAGCCAAGTGTAACTCGCTCGCTGCCACCCACCCACCCCACCGAATATCCGCTTCCCTCCTTCCGGGTGTCTATGGAGACAGCCATGAGAAATTTTGTTTTGTATAAAATAACAACCATTGGTCTGGTAACCGAGCATGCCTTATTATAGATTACAAGCCATTTCTCACGTCAGTTTAGATGAATGCTGCACCGATTCACCTCAGAACACGAATGGTGTACACAATATTCCTCTTCTCAGATTAAAATCGACTTCGTGGCCTCGCGATTGGCGTGGTATGTACTGTCGGTGATTCCTCACAGTGGACCAGCAAGTGTCGCCTCAGGGAACTGAAATGCAGATTTAATGATGATGGGTTTAAATCGTAAATTTATCATATACGCGGTAAGGATAACGTCATCAACGGTATTTGCTGGTTTTATTCATACGCAACAGGTCTCTATGTTACAGTACACCAACTTCAATCCCCTCAGTGACATTATTACACTTTTCTGTAGAGCATCCCGAACATCGGCGTACGCTAAACTGAAGCCTCTTGTGTAAGTTGGCACCACAGTTGAGTTTATTTACTGCCACCGTACATACGTGCTATTTCTCCGTCAATTATCACGTTTAACGGAATAGAAAATAATGAAGATATTTAAGCAATCAAATCAAAGACACAAGGGCTAATTCACCTGAGAACAGCTTTTCGAAAGAAGCTTCGACACTTTCTGCGCACCCCACTCATCATTTTGCACGACAATGCGCGGTCGCATGCAGCGCAAGCTGTGGCTGCTCTGTTCGGTCGATGAGACTGGGTAGTACTGTACCATCCACCATACTCCCCGGACTTAAGTCCTCGTGACTTTTATTTGATTCAGAAGATGAAGGAACCACTTCGTGGCATTCGCTTCAGAACTGTTCCATAGATTCTAAAAGCAGTAGACCGCTCCATTCGCATCATCAACAGAACGCTAACGGTATTCTACGCCTTCCACATCGCCGGCAACGGGTTCTACACAACGCTGGTGACTACTTTGAAGGACAGTAGCAGGTGCAAATATGTAACTCTTTTGTATTCGTTGTGAATAAATAGTTGCCACTATTTAAGTACCAACTCTGGTATTACGCTTGCCCCAGCGCTGTTCACAAAAGAACAGTTTCTTTTTAGTTTTCTCTTATTTTGCAGTATAGGGGCGCCAAAGATTGTAGTTTCACTTCTCTCTGATCCTAAAAACGCTTCCCTTAACGTTACTTTCCATCCTCAGTGTTAGATCCATTGGATAGAGTGGATATGAAACATTTACCGAAGTAGAGTGGCGGTTTACGCTGCTCATTTACTTAACAGGAAACAGAGCCTGATTTCAGCAAGTTATTTTCCTATGACAGTAACTGCTAATTTGCTGACAGCTTCAAACAGCGTTTAGAAAAAGAAGTGCTCTAATTTACTTGAGATTCCGTAGCGATCACGGCTGTTCAGCTGAATCAAAACGGTGTGTGTGTGTGTAGAGCCTTCTAGTGGCAGATCATGTCACTATTGCAGCTCCGCCCTTACGAAAGGAATTATCGTTGGTTTTGAGTCCGTGTCGTATGAACAGTGATTTCTCCTACAATCCATGTGTGAATGGAGTGGAAATAGATAACATGTAGTGCAGAAAGTGCCATTTTACCATTTGCGAAATATATATGCACCATTTGCGAAATATATATGCACATTTATCTTAGAAGAAAGATTAATCAAAGGAAAACCCACGTTTCTAGCATTTGTAGACTTAGAGAAAGCTTTTGACAATGTTGACTGCAATAGTCTCTTCCAAATTCTAAAGGTGGCAGGGGTAAAATACAGGGAGCGAAAGGCTATTTACAATTTGTACAGAAACCAGATGGCAGTTATAAGAGTCGAGGGGCATGAAAGGGAAGCAGGGGTTGGGAAGGGAGTGAGACAGGGTTGTAGCCTCTCCCCAATGTTATTCAATCTGTATATTGAGCAAGCAGTAAAGGAAACAATAGAAAAATTCGGAGTAGGTATTAAAATCCATGGAGAAGAAATAAAAACTTAGGGACTTCCTGGCAGATTAAAACTGTGTGCCCGACCGAGACTCGAACTCAGGACCTTTGCCTTTCGCGGGCAAGTGCTCTACCATCTGAGCTACCGAAGCACGACTCACGCCCGGTACTCACAGCTTTACTTCTGCCAGTATCCGTCTCTTACCTTCCAAACTTTACAGAAGCTCTCCTGCGAACCTTGCAAACCTAGCACTGCTGAAAGAAAGGATATTGCGGAGACATGGCTTAGCCACAGCCTTGGGGATGTTTCCAGAATGAGATTTTCACTCTGCAGCGGAGTGTGCGCTGATATGAAACTTCCTGGCAGATTAAACTACGCTGCAAAAGGTGCTTATTCTGGCTTTTCACAGGTGCTCACATTAATATGACTGGA
This sequence comes from Schistocerca gregaria, assembly GCF_023897955.1. Lineage (NCBI taxonomy): Eukaryota > Metazoa > Arthropoda > Insecta > Orthoptera > Acrididae > Schistocerca > Schistocerca gregaria. The sequence continues at coordinate 778,236,067 of NC_064922.1, forward strand.
CAGTGTACAAGCAGAATACTGAAGCCACTTATCTGAAGAACTACACTATTGGCCATTAAAATTGCTACACCACAAAGATGATGTGCTATAGGGGCGAAATTAAACTGCCAGGAAGAAGATGCTGTGAAATGCAAATGATTAGCTTTTCAGAGCATTCAAACAAGGCTGGCGCCGGTGGCGACACCTACAATGTGCTGACACGGAGGAACGTTTCCAACCGATTTCTCATACACAAACAGCAGTTGACGGGCGTTGCCTGGTGAAACGTTGTCATGATGCCTCGTGTAAGGAGGAGAAATGCGTACCATCACGTTTCCGACTTAGATAAAGGTCGGATTGTAGCCTATCGTGATTGCGGTTTATCGTATCGTGACCGCTGCTCGCGTTGGTCGAGATCCAATGACTGTTACCAGAATATGGAATCGGTGGATGCAGGAGGGTAATACGGAACGCCGTGCTGGATCCCAACGGCCTCGAATCTCTAGTAGTCGAGATGATAGGCATCTTATCCGCATGGCTGTAACGGATCGTGCAGCCACGTGTCGATCCCTGAGTCAACAGATAGGGACGTTTGTAAGACAACAACCATCTGCACGATCAGTTCGACGACGTTTGCAGCAGCTTGGGCTATCAGCTGGGAGACCATGGCTGCGGTTACCCTTGACGCTGCATCACAGACAGGAGCGCCCTCGATGGTGTACTCAACGACTAACCTAGGTGGACGAATGGCAAAACGTGATTTTTTCGGATGAATCCAGGTTCTGTTTACAGCATCATGATGGTCACATCCGTATTTGGCGACATCGCGGTGAACGCAGATAGGAAGCATGTATTTGTCATCGTCATACTGGCTTATCACCCGGCGTGATGGTATGGGGTGTCATTGGTTCACGTCTCAGTCACCTCTTGTTCGCATTGACGGCACTTTGTACAGTGGACGTTACATTTCAGATGTGTTACGAGCCGTGGTTCTACCCTTCATTCGATCCCTGCGAAACTCCACACTTCAGCAGGATAATGCACGACCGCATGTTGCAGAGCCTGTACAGCCAGATCTCTCACAGGATAATGCACGACTGAATGTTGCAGAGCCTGTACAGCCAGATCTCTCAATAATTGAAAACGTCTGGTCAATAGTGGCTGAGCAACTGGCTCGTCACAATACGCCAGTCACTACTCTTGATGAACTGTGGTATCATGTTGAAGTTGCATGGACAGCTGTACCTGTACACGCCATCTAAGCTCGGTTTGTCTCCGTGCCCAGGCGTATCAAGGCCGTTATTACGGCCAGAGGTGGTTGTTCTGGGTTCTGATTTCTCAGGATCTATGCACCAAAATTTCGTGATAATGTAATCACATGTCAGTTATAGTATAATATATTTGACCAATGAATACCCGTTTATCATCTGCCTTTCTTCTTGGTATCGCAATTTTTATGGCCAGTAGCGTAAATTTAAGATATTTCAATAAACTTTGAGCAGTAATATATCTCCTGTTGTCATTTATAGTCTCTGTTTTCTTTCTTGATAGCAATTATTTGTTCAGACTTCATCGTTATTGAAGTTACTGTGACTTAAAAGATACTGAGCAAGCTCTATTACTGTATAGTGCCATACAGTATACTCACTGCCTAAGGCAATTGCATGTGTCAATGTTGTGACAGTAGTATCTACACTCATGTTCAGAAAAAAATTAACCACACAGAACAAACTACTACAGATAGGACGTTCACATTCACAGGACATATACATGAGTATGTTTTGCAGAAGTGATTAGCGTTTGAACCGTGTCAGCGGGTTCAGGTTGAACACGGTCCAACAATCACCTATGAGTAAAATGTGCCTGAAGCTCTCGTTCTCGCTATAAACCGAAGGTAATGCATCAGTGTGACTTGAGCCGACGTGCACTATGCCACGCAGACGTATGCGCGAACTATGCCGTCAAATCAGAGAGTTTAAATGATGGCGCATTATTGGCATGAGAGAATGTGATGCATCGATCCGGTAAACGACTGGGGCGAAGTATTTCGGCAGGGCAACGGGCGTGGGCAGAATGACTCGCAGAAGGTCGCGGAACACATCGAGGGCGCAACACCCGGTCCACCCCCGAGATGATCGACAACTCATCCGAAATGGCACTGCAGCACAGATCTGCGTCCTCCTCGGCTCCGACACAACAGTGGAACAATGGAACACACCGTACACTATGTCCGCCCCCGGTATCTGAGTGGTCAGTGCGACAGAATGTCAATCCTAAGGGCCTGGGTTCGATTTCCGGCTGGGTCGGAGATTTTCTCCGCTCAGGGACTAGGTGTTGTGTTGTCCTAATCATCATCATTTCATCCCCATCGACGCACAAGTCGCCGAAGTGGCGTCAGATCTAAAGACTTGTACCCGGCGAACGGTCTACCCTACGGCAGGCCCTGGTCACACGACCGGGTCCGGGATCGTACTCTTATCAGAGGTGACAGTCCGTCGCCGTTTACTACGGCACGAGTTAAGTGAGCGTCGTCCACTTCTCCGCCAATCTTTGGCGAATGCGAAGAGACATGTTTGACGGTAATGGTGTATGGAACGACGTCACTGGGGTCAGGAATAGCATCAGATAGTGTTTTCGGACGAATCAAGGTTCTGTTTGTTTAAAAATGATTGCCGCATTTTGGTTCGCCGCAGACAGTGGGAGCGGTATCACGGAGACTGCATTCGCACGAGATATACAGCGCCAACTCGAGGCCTTATGGTGTGGGGCATTATTGGATACAACCACAAATCACAGGTGGTGCGTGTCCAAGGCACTGTGACCAGTGTGACCTACGTGATTGACATCCTGCAACCCGCAGCCATACCCTTTCTGCACATCATCCCAGACGCCATTTTTCATAAAGACAATGCACTACAAGTTGTTGCACGAACATGTCCCTTTTTGGTGTCACAGGATGCCAGCCTTTTGCTCTGACCTGCCAGATCACCAGGCTTGTAGCCAGTCGAAAATGTGCGAGAAATAGTGAAACGGCAGTAGCAGCGCTGGGGCCCAACGCCAACCACCACAGAAGAATTTTGGAACCAGGTGAATGCACCATGGATGGCTATATAACAGGACGCCATTCGCGCCTTATACGCGTCGATGCCATCACGCATGGAACAAGATATCAGATCCCATGACTGACCTTGTGCCTACTAGGCAACATTCTGAATCGAGGTGACTGAAATGCTAAGCATTTCTGCCGAACATGCTAATATACGTGTCCTGTGAATATGAACGTCCTACCTGTAGTCAGCCGTGGTGTTCTGTTTCTTCTGAACATGAGTGTATTTATAACCATTCTTTTATTAAATGATAATTAATTGAAACCCTCAGCTGCCGGCAGGTGTTGTTGATATACCTCTATGGGGACAGCTGAAAATGTGTGCCCCGACTGATACTCGAACCCGAGATCTCCTGCTTACATGGCAGACGCTCTATCCATCTGAGCCACCTAGGACACAGATGAATAGCGCGACTGCAGGGACTTATCCCCTGCACGCTTCCCGTGAGGCCCACATTCCCAACTGTCCACAATCTACATACGTAAGGTACCTAATAGATATTTGCCCGTCCACTCGTTACTCGCGCAACTGAGGTGACGATTCCCGTAAGAGTTCGGGCAACCTGTGCGCGTACGCGCAGACGAAGTTAAATGGCTGGGTAGCCTTTAACTATATATAGCCGGCACGGTAGCTCAGCGTGTTCGGTCAGAGGGCTGCTCGCCCTCTGTAACAAAAAACTGAGTAAAGGATTCAACGATCAACTTAAATAGATGTCTTGTGACGTCCTCTCAGACCAAACGCAACTTACTATACCGAACAAAATGAAAAAAAATATATATGGATAGAGCGTCTGCCATGTAAGCAGGAGATCCCGGGTTCGAGTCCCGATCGGGGCACACATTTTCAGCTGTCCCCATCGAAGTATATCAACAACACCTGCCGGAAGCTGAGGGTTCTTAATTATCATTTATTCTAGAGAAGCTGCTCGGTCATCAGTGATAACTGTTCTTTCGAGAACAGTTACTATCTTCATATACATTCTTTTATTGTTTAATGTCTTTTTGATGTTTTACCCGATAGTGAAGAAAGTTTCTCCAATCTACTCTGCTTCCCTGATTTAGTTTTCAAACGCCTCTCCCGCCCCATCAGGATACATATTGTTGGCAAAGAAAATATGCATGGAACTGGCTTTCTTTATCTACACTTGAGCTTTTTTTTCATTTGTGTGCATTTAGGTGGATAACCTGATACTCAGTAGATGAAGCTATGCTTGGACGGTATTTGCAGCAACACTGTGATGTCGACGCACATAGGAAGGCTACAGTTGTTAGATGTATTTTTTCCTACAGTCTTGTCAGCCTTGCGAAAATGCTATTATATTTAGCAACATCCCTTGCCACACCATTACCCGAAGCCAAAGGCAAAAAATTTTGTTTGAAACTTAAACTTTACCATTGACGCGACAGGAGCATTAACACAAGAGGGGTGGAGTTTTCTGGAGTGACAGTAGACGAAACCCTTTTCTCTCCAGCTTTCAGTTAACTTTGTGACTTCCTCTGAAGTAGTTTACGGTTTCCCAAGGCGATATAACGAAGTAGGTGGTGGCTTCAGCCTTCCATTGTAGCTCCCCAATGCTCTAACCCTTTTAACTCGCTAATGAGATGTGGGCCACATTTTACAGTGAGTATTTCTAAACTGACACAGTAACATTAAATAAGTTGTAGCTGACCATGAGCAATATTTGTGTCTTAATACACTTCATTAATGCAATTAAAGCCGTATACTGTGCGTGCACCAGCTCAGTAATGTGCTATCAGAGGAATTTCAAAGTAACAATTCGTTTCGACCGCGTTGTCTATTGGTTTCTATGCTCATTAAAATTTATCTGAAAGAAGACACGGAGAAGTTAACTATCCTCGAAGAAATGGTGATAATTACTTAACATGTTGAGGAAGCTTTTTTAATGATATTACAAGTGGTCTTTAAAAGAAAATTGTTTATATGATAGTGTGCGGCGACGACCAGCACGAATTAGACAATGAAAAATTTAGTATTAAAATTTGTTCTTTTAACTTTCCTTGTGTAGGGGAGAGTTGCCTAAATCGCACCATTGAGATTTTGCAACTTACAAAATTATTTAGACAATTCCATCCTTAACTGTAGGGTGTTCTTCATGGTAACTGATTCAAAGCATGGAAATTCTGAGAAAGAAGATACTACCCTTAATTCTCCAAACATCTGCGAATGGTACGATTAAGAATGTCATTTCGTATTTATTTGTACTACTGGGTGCGTAAATCGTACCTGGCCTATAAATTATATCCCTGAGCTTAAAGATATGTACTAGTCTAAGTTTAAGGAAATATTCATTATTTTAGTTCTTACGTCACTATTTTTAAGCATTACAAATAAGTTTTTCACTCCTTTCCCCACGCCTGCACATTTTTCATGAATCCACATTTTGCATGTCACACATCTGATTGTTTTTTCCATTCGATCACAACTCGCAGTTCAGTGCCTCTGTTCTACGAATGAGTTTCTGTGATATCTTCCTAGTAGATTTCGTGGACGGACACCTACATCCCAATTTTTTCCTGCCATGGCTTCTTCTGCATTACAATTATGGGATAATCCGTTTCGTTCGAATGCAAGTTTTCTTACGTCCAACGTTCTTAAGCTGAACATCATGTATTCAAATGTAAGAGTATGCTCTTCCAGTGGGTTTACAACTTCGCTGGAAAATACTTTAATGAGTCTAAAAAATTTTGTATTCTAGCCTTTGCATTTTGTTTTTACTTTTAGTACGCCTCTTAATAGCTGGCTTAGGCACATTTTTTATGTGTGCGCGTTCATTTAATCCACGATTCCCATTTAGATATATTACAGTTAAATATATTTCATCTGTGTTTCGCTTACTATAACGCCTTTCTGTTGCTATACTGTAGTACAAAATAATGATTTAATTAATAACATTGGATAAAGAACGGCATTCGCCACACAATTTATAAATATTATGTTGCACTAACAATGCTAAACACATTTTGTAGGGCTCACTATACGAGCAAGTTTCTTCAGTTGTCACGATACAATGTCAAAAACTTACAGCAGTTCACTATAGGCACCGTTATCATTCTCTCTTTGTCAGTTTCCCACAAACGAATCATGATGAATACAGACTCACGACTATCTGAAAAATAAGGTTGTTTCATATATATTTACCCATAAATAGTACACTATCTTGCCACTTATCTTATATCAGTAATTCCCATCACCACATATGCAAAAAATTCAAAGCTGTTTTCAGGTGAGCTGAGCTTTGACACATGAACTCAGAGCTGACAGTATGGCTCCAAGAAACATGTACTTCATGCTGACCTCACTAAATGTTAGATAGTTAAAGAGATACGAATTTTATAGCAGTGTGACAAACTTGGACCCTGTGCAATATAGCCTAATTTCCACAATCTACACTTACAAATTGGAGGTGTGTAGAAGATACTAAAAATAAGATTGGATAATGGGGCTATGTTAAGCTCCATTCTTTGAAATAGCGAGAACACAAACAAAACTAAATGATTATATTCAAAGAATTGCAGAAAGCACACGCATATGCCCGTGTGAATTTTGGTAAATTAAGGAAGAGAGAAAAAGATCAGAGTCGAAGTGCAGTATCCTCTCTGGAAATAAAGAAATTAGAAAAATCCTAGAAATGAAACATAACAGAACACTGAGAGTAAGATGTTACTGTAAGGATGCAAATCTGGTTTGCTTTAAATACACTCTGTAGCGATCGCGAGCGTTAGTTATATTTGAGATTGGAGTTGGTGATCTGAAATTAGTCAAGAATGACTTTAAGTCGGCAAAGACTACATTGTGAACACCTTCCTGAGTTTGAAAGAGATCATGTAATAGGGCTACGAGAAGCTCGGTGCTCCTTCCGTGATACTGCAGGAAGACTTGGAAGGAATGTAGTTGCTGTACATGATTGCTGGCAGAGGTGGACACGAGAATGTACGGTCGCAGGAAGATCAGAAGGCCACATGACACTACCCTGTGGGAAGACGAGAGTGTTCAGTGTACGGCTCTGGTGCATCGTGCTGCACTTGCAACAGCAATATGAGCAGCAGCTGGCATCACAGTGACACAACAAACTGTTACAAACCGGTTAATTCAAGGACAGCTTGTAACCTCCGTGACACAGTACTCGTTAAAGCCTGTGCTATGGTAAGTGAGCGGGATTCACCTTATGAGAAAGAATTTTCGCGTAGATATCGACCGCGTGTACCTGAATGGTGGTAAATCAGACTTACCTCCACTCTGTAATAACAATGATCCGTCAAGTAAGTTCGAAATGCAATTACACGTCAGGATGGATCAAAAGCAACCCCGCCGGCCGCGGTGGCCGTGCGGTTCTGGCGCTGCAGTCCGGAACCGCGGGGCTGCTACGGTCGCAGGTTCGAATCCTGCCTCGGGCATGGGTGTGTGTGATGTCCTTAGGTTAGTTAGGTTTAAGTAGTTCTAAGTTCTAGGGGACTTATGACCTAAGATGTTGAATCCCATAGTGCTCAGAGCCATTTGAACCAAAAGCAACCCAGAAGATGCTACCAATGTGATAATACTACGGTCGCCAGCCTAATTAGGCATTAACTGCGTTTCTTCCCTGTACAAGTTGGTATATATTCGTCCAAAGCAACAAGTTGTAACACTGCATAACATAGTAGAATTTTAGAACCAGAAAATCTATTGAACTGACAATTTCACGTTCTGTATTGATATGGAAAACCATGAATACATAACACTACACTATAATGTTTACTACAAAACTTTATACTGTCTATTAATCTGATTAAAATCGGGCATAGGTTACCCTAGAATTTGTACTTTCATGCCACACACAAAACGTCAATTTTGATAAAGATAAAACACTGATAAGTTTTGACTTTTATATTGACTTTGAGTTTTGCTGGTCAAACCAATTTAGAACACTTCAGAATTCAAGTGAATTAAGGGGGGGGGACCTGAAACTGTTATGATCGCTATATTTAAAAAAATGACTACTGAAATTATTATTCGTTCAAGATTTACAGTATATAAGCTACTACTCTTTTCTTTTATTTACTGCTCATTTAAATGCCTTTAAATGTCTCGAAATAATAAACTTCATTGCTATGTCAATACTAAAGTCATCTTTCGACTTCGTTAGACCGTCGCTATACATTTACTGGTTCATTAACAAAACATTTCTATAAACCCCATTCTAATATAACTAGTTCTGCAAATAATTATCATTAACACAATTTTTAATTTTCATTTCGGGACACTCGGATTGCATAACGTTTGGAAAGGACCCTGTCCAGGTTAGTTGTGAGGATAATTAAATGATGCAAAAGTTCTGGTAAAATTTAGGTTATTATTGCACCAAAAAAACACAGCTCACTCTCTGATCCATACGAATACAGTACTAAAAGTCTCAACCTGCTAGTATCGATGCGGCGGTTGGCGGGCGGCAACATGGCGAGGCACAGAGCACGCATACAACCACAACTTTGGCTCTTGACGTATCGGCACTTTAATTGTTCTTAGCGTCGCAGTACTTTTCCATTCAGTGCCTACGTAATTTTGCCATGCTGTGTGGGTGTTGGAACGGCATACCCGAGGCTCAGTGAAGCTATGTCTTCCAGGAGAGCCTCCCCCCTCCAGAAGGTGTTGCTCAAACCAGTGCCAAACTCTATCACTGTGCCCTTTGTGCCGTGCAGTGCCCGCGCGCATTTTCCCGCGCTCGCCTGCCATCCACCTTTTACCGCTCCCTGACATACCGGGTATTCACCCGAGGTTTTGCATTCTACATATCCCAACACATTGCCTACGTATGGACCAGACGCCCAGATGAAAAGGATTACTTATACGCACAATAGTACAGAGTCGTTCTTATTACAAGCTCAGAACCAGACGCCCTGCAGCGTGCATTCCACTGACCCTAAGCCACCGCCATTTGCGACTTCAGCGGCGTCAACCGAGAGCTCATTGGAGGGTGGAGTTTGTTATGTTTTCTGATGAAAGCTGGTTCTGCCTCGGTACCAATGATCTCTGTGTTTTGGTTAGAAGGAGCCCCGTTGAGGTCCCGCAACTAACCTATCTGCTTGCTAGTCACACTGGACCTACGCCTGGGGTGAGATTTCGTAGGAGCACTCTCGTCGTTATCTGACGCACCTTCTCTGCAAAATTTGGACGTCAGTCTGGTGATTCGACCCATGCTGCCATTCATAAACAACATTCCAGGGGGATAACGCTCGTCCAGATACCGCTGTTATAATCCAACATGCTCTACAGAGTGTCGACATGTTTCCTTGGCCTGCTAGATTACTAGATCTGACTCCAGTCGAGAACTTAATGGGACATCATTGGGCGACAACTCTAGTGTCATCCACAAACAGCATAAAACGTGTTTGTGCTGGCATAAGCTGTCGCCACCATACTAGGTGGCAAAGAGGTTGCGAGAAGATCGGTAGTAAGCACCGGAGCAAGCGAGCTTATCAGGAGAGAGGCCAACGACCGACTCGCAAACAACGCGCCGCCAACGCCCTCTCGGCCCACCAGTATGTAGATCGCCGCCGCGGACCAGAGTACCTGTCTGTCATCCGGTGAGTCAACGAGTAGAGTTATCTGTCGCAGCCCAGTAGGAGTTGCAGCCGCAGTTAGCTCGGCCTCTAGCTCAGTCAGTACCTAGCCACCAGAGTAGTGTACGCAGCAGGACTTTGTACATCACCAGTAGCGAGGCTAACGTGGACTATTACAGAAGAGCTTGTACCACAACAACAAGCTTAAGCTAAGTAGCTTTCTTATTCTTATGAATAAAGAACCCAGTTAATACAACCGTGCAGTTTATGTCATAGAAAGAGGATACCGCTCACCAACAACAACACCTTCTCCTTGCTTTCCATGGTACAAGCCTACAGTGACAACGAGACGACACAAAAGTATTGATTGGCCAAGTACTACCTCCTACAGACTGACATCCGGCACCTGCACAGCACAACGTAAGAACGTTTGCAAGTTTACATTCAATGTCTTGGCGGTTGCACCGGTTATTAATGTAGCAGAATTTCACATTTGTAATGGCTTATCTCGTGTATACATTAACCTGTTTTATTGCAATGTTAATTATTTAAATATGTTATTTTGACAAATGTATTTCCGAAATTTCATTGGCCTTCTTTAATTATTTTGTTGCTACTTTTTTTGGTCGGTGTACGATCAGCTAATTTTTGAACCTTTGTAGGTTCATCACAGCTGTCTCATATAGAAGTAGTATCTTTCTGTCTTTCTTTTTGTAACTTGATGAGAAGTACTGCCTCTGTGAGAAGATATTAGATCAAAATCTTAAATGTATTTTGTCAGTGACTGTTATATGGCGAGTTGTTTGAAACAAATTATTTTACGGATTATTAACTGCGACAGTATGGGCGGCATTACGGTTAGTATGCATCTGGCAGCTTCTAAATTAATTGTGAATTCACGAACATATTCTCACTGGACAGTTTTGGAGCTTGTAGCAAAGACTGAGTGTGTGTTACTTTGAATAAAAGCAAGCGCGAGGTATTATAACGAGTATACAGACCTCCGATTAGTCAGTCTGCATTTGTCTGCACCAGTCTATACCGTCTGCATTTGTCTACACCAGTCTGTACCAGTCTGTAGTCAAGTTTCAATCTGCGCCTAATAAGATTACCATATTCCTGTACATAGCCATGAAGACAAATGTATAGACACTTTTGTCAAGTATTAAGATATATGTGAGAATAAGATTAACGTGCCAGTACCAAAGGAGCTTCAGATTGTCAATTGTAAATAGCATCCAGAACCAAGTTAAGTAACTTTTATGCTTGTTATTATTTTAATAAATGTGTGTGAAAATTAATCAAGTTCTGTTTAAAGTTGGTCACCGTCAATCTGCTATTCTAAGCGTGCAAATGGCATTTCTATCGTCTGACCTAACGGCAGAAGATAAACACGCCACGATAAGACCACGAGACATATTGTAACCACAGAAAGTATGTTGCCAGATTATGACCATACTATTCTCTCTATCATAGGTCACAGATCTGAAGGGCGGCCACTGATGCCACACTCCATCTACCCCACTACGTCACAGGAAGCAACTACAGAGTATTTACAATGTTATACGGTCCCCCTGTAGTGCGCCTTATAAACCACTGGCGACACAATGCGTAGACATGCCCAGGGGGGTGTTTGTTTTTCACAAAGTGTGTTAACACCATATGGAATGAGATATGAGTTACTAATCATACTAACACGACAAATGTATGTCGGAAGAATCTGTATGAATCTCTGCACACTGTTCTACACTGCTAAAGAGGGAACTGATTTTTAGTCACCCTGCACAGCAGCAATAACATTCTTCTGTGAAAGGGAACCACCAACACCAATAGCGCCGCTCTCTGTTTAGTTTACAGATTATACCTCTCCAGAATTTCCCCTCCATTACTCTCATTTGAGAAACTTCACTAGGCCAGTTTTTAGAGAATGGACTTATTTTCAGTTTTTTTACCAGGGGTGAGATAGATACTGCCTACAGGAAATTAAAGAGACCTTTGGAGAAAAGAGAACCACTTGTGTGAATATCAAGAGCTCAGATGGAAACCCAGTTCTAAGCAAAGAAGGGAAAGCAGGAAGGTGGAAGGAGCATATATTGGGTCTATACGAGGGCGATGTTCTTGAGGACAATATTATAGAAATTGAAGAGGACGTAGATGAGGGTGAGATGGGAGATATGATACTGCGTGAAGAGTTTGACAGAGCACTGAAAGACCTAAGTCGAAATAAGGACCTGGGAGTAGACAACATTCCATTAGAACTACTGATAGCCTTGGGAGAGCCAACCCCGACAAATCTCCACCATCTGGCGAGCAAGATGTATGAAACAAGCGAAATACCCTGATACTTCAAGAAAAGTATAATTCCAATTCCAAAAAAAGAAGGCGTTGACAGATGTGAAAATTACCGAACTATCAGATTAAAGCCACGGCTGCAAAATACTAACGCGAATTCTTTACAGATGAATGGAAAAACTAGAAGCCGACCTCGGGGAAGATCAGTTTGGATTGTCTTAGAAAATAGATTAAAGAAACGCAAACCGACGTTTCTAACATTTGTAGACTTAGAGAAAACTTTTGACAATGTTGACTGGAATACTCTCTTTCTAATTCTGAATGTGGCAGGGGTAAAATACAGGGAGCGAAAGGCTATTTACAATTTGTACAGAAACCAGAGTCTAGTGACATGAAAGGGAAACAGTGGTTGGGAAGGGAGTGAGACAGGGTTGTAAACTATCCCCGATGTTATTCAATCTATATATTGAGCGAGAAGTAAAGGAAACAAAAGAAAAACTTGGAGTAGGAATTGAAATTCATGGAGAAGAAATAAAAACTTTGAGGTTCACCGATGATATTGAAATTCTGTCAGCGACAGCAAAGGACCTGGAAGACCAGCTGAACGGAATGGACAAGGTCTTGAAAGGAGGATATAAGATGAACAACAACAAAACAAAACGAGGATAATGGAATGTAGTCGAATTAAATCGGGTGATGCTGAGGGAATTAGATTAGGAAATAAGACACTTAAAGTAGTAAATGAATATTTGGTATTTGGGGAGCAAAATAACTGATGATGGTCGAAGTAGAGAGCATATAAAATGTAGACTGGCAATGGCAAGGAAAGCGTTTCTGAAGAAGAGAAATTTGTTAACATCGAGCATAGATTTAAGTGTCAGGAAGTCGTTTATGAAAGTACTTGTATGGAGTGTAGCCGTGTATGGAAGTGAAACGTGGACGATAAATAGTTTAGACAAGAAGAGAATAGAAGCTTTCGAAATGTGGTGCTACAGAAGAATGCTGAAGATTAGATGGGTAGATCACATAACTAATGAGGAAGTATTGAATTGGATTGGGGAGAAGAGAAGTTTGTGGCACAACTTGACTAGAAGAAGGGATCGGTTGGTAGGACAAATTCTGAGACATCAATGGATCACCAGTTTAGTATTGGAGGGTTGCGTGGATTATAAAAATCGTAGAGGGAGACCAAGAGAAGAATACACTAAACAGATTCAGAAAAATGTAGGTTGCAGTAGGTACTGGGAGACGAAGAAGCTTGCACAGGGTAGAGTAGCATGGAGAGCTGCATGAAACCTGTCTCTGGACTGAAGACCACAACAACAACAAGTGAGAACTTATTTGCAGGGAGCTATTGTGTAAAGACACTCAATAACCGGAGCTGTCAATTGTCTACCAATCGGAAGAGCATGTCCCAAGTGCTAAATGCTGTCAATACGTACTCGACAAAGTAGATTTCATGGTATCAGCTACCACTGGCTGGAATACTTTCCACAGTACGAGGGGTATCAAATCCATCACCCCAGCCCCAGCTCTCCCAATATCTGAAGAGGATAAAAGTTTAAACTGTCTCCCACTACACCAGAAACAGATCACCTAAGTCCGAAGTATTATGAAACTTCAGATATTTCAACGTCAGCCAAGCAATGCATTACAGCACATTACTGCTCTAGGCTTGAACATGATCAGTCCCGTTCTATCAGACATAGTGACACCCAGCTTGCAAGATATGCTGTGGATATGTGGTAAGTGGCTCCTCTCAGTGTGCCAGCAAGTCCTATGTGGAACACATTTATTCAATCAATCAGTAACACAGTTATTGGCGAGAGAAGTGCAGTAACTTTCCGATCATTCATTAATTCACCATTAAGTTACTAGAACACATTTACATGACTTTAGAATACCCTGTCAATGATATATACAAATTAAATAGTTCTCAACTATTGTTTAGAGAAGCTTATTGTACACAAAAGTTCTCTTAACAACTGGTAATATTTCCCCATTAATAAACTGAAAATAACCCCACTGTATAAAAATGAGCTCAATGAAGCTCTTTGCAGGCATTGTCTGTCTGTAAACCGAAAAGCGAGCAGCGGCTGTGTCGAGGGTAGTAGTCCTTCAAAAAATAACGCTACAACTGCCACACAGGATGGCTGAGAATTAATTTCCTCTCTATGAGCGTACAATAGTGTGCACAGATTAATGTAGATTCTGTGTGCATGCCTTTCTTGTGCTTAGTAGCTCATATCTGCATGCAATGTAGTATTAAGGCACTGCGTCGCCGGTGATGCGTAATTGGCGCTGTGGAGGATCGGTATAGCACACCTTGTAATCGCTTCTTTTGATGTAATGGGGTGGATAGAATGGGGAATCACCTGTTCGTTCTTCAGTTTGCAGACCTGTGAAGGAGGGAAGTACATGATCACAATCTGGCTGACTACCTTTCCTTACGCTTTTACCCTCGACTCCCATCCAGCCTAGTACACCCCCAGAACACAATTTATCCTTTAATACAGCTCCAGTGCACTTCGACGTGGCATACAATTTAATCTTTAACCTTAATCTACTTCATTTAATAATAAACAGTAATTTTATACCGTTATTATGCTATTTTTAATAACACAGAAACTATTAAACCCAGAGAAAAAATGAATAGGACCTTTTGGTAATAAACTCCATGTAGTTTAATTTTGTACTGGGAAACATTTTTGCTAAAAACCCTGGTTTCCGAGTTAATCAAGAGAACCTCCCACCCCCACCCCAACGCCCACACTCCACAGGGCAGGATTTTGATTATGTTGTTTATGACACCCTCTCCCATCGTTACCACTCTACAAAAATTTGCAAACTGCACGATTTTTCATCAAATTTTCCTTCGTTGACTGGGCTAAAAAAGAAATGTGACCAGCCCGCACAGCGCAACGCACGCTGTGCCAGTTCGTCTCCCTGTAGTTCGCCTCCCCTTTAAGGGCTTGACAGATGTCGACACCTCGCCTGTCCGCCAGGCAGGGGTGTGACGGCAGCTGCAGTTCCGGTCGTTGTCACGAGATGGCAGCACGCCACAGTTGCCTTTACCCTGGCGGCATCCAACAGGTTTCAGACGTACTTCATTGTGGCTCTGTTCCAGCTAAAACCAAGCGTGCGTCCTGCTGTCAGAAGATCAGAAATAAACAACAAAGCTGAAACGAAACGCTCATTCCATTTTTACTGTGACCTCTACCAAGAAAACTACCGCGTAAAATATCTATTAATCCCTCCTACGTATCTCTGTCATAAACAAGCACAAAAAGGATATAGTAAGACATTCACAGAGATCGTCTTGTAAAACGTTTGTATTTATTACAGCCTCAGCTCACAGGAGTAGTATCATTATCAATTCCAGCTAAATCCTAAGTCATCATCAGGTCACAATAATTTTTCCATTTTATTGGCTGTTAAGCTTTGTGATCTGGGATTATATTATTTTAAGACATACAACAACCAGCCACTTTTTATGCTTTTTTATTTATATCATTATCCTTTACGGGTTTTCACCCATCTTCAGTTGGCGTAACACATATTTCAATCTTCAGTTAGTACATCGTTAAAACACCGACTGCAGTTTGCTGTGCAAAATAACAATTTTGTTTAGCTACTACACTTCGCGAAACTTCTATCTCGCGAAATATAGTTGCTACACCAAACTTATTTTGCATAGCCCAGCTGTGACATACAAATTACATTCGATGTTTTAACGACGCACTGTCTGAAGATTGAAATATGTATTACGCCAACTGAAGATGGATAAAAAAATCGAACGCGTATTGGCTCTAAGCACTATGGGACTTAACATCTGAGGTCATCAGTCCCCTAGTCTTAGAAATACTTAAACCTAACTAACCTAAGGACATCACACACACCCATGCCTGAGGCAGGATTCGAACCTGCGACCGTAGCAGCAGCGCGGTTCCGGACTGAAGCGCCTAGAACCGCTCGGCCACGGCGGCGGGCTCGAAATCGTATTGGCATAAATAAAAATACATAAACAAATGTCTGGTTGCCGTATTTCTTGAAAGAATATCATTATACGACCTGTTTAACAGAATTAAGCATACCTGTTCAGGTGCTATCATTAATCAGAAGTCAAAACATCCCGCACAATGTAAGTGGACTTAATTCCGGTCTGTCATACGTAGATTACAGAGTCCAAATCAGCATGAGTATAGTCATGAACTTGACACATTAAAACAAGTATTTGCAAGTAACAGCTATAAAGCAAAAGACGCTATTAACTTGCGTAAGAAATTAATTAAGAAATTTATTTCTTTATTTAACCTGATCAGATTAGGGCCATCAGGCCCTCTCTTACGTCGGACCAGTGTTCCACACATGCAGCATTTCACACATCAGAGTTACATCATGACAATAGTTTAAATAAGAAAATTAGATTACTCTAGTGACAATATGAATAAAGAGTAATGACTAAGACCTAATAAAGTAAATGCTGGCAGTATTTTTACATCAGATGCTATACATACAAATTATGATAAAAGCAATAATAATAACAGTAAAAAAATCAAATAATAATGATAAACATGAGAAAAATTGGCTATAGTAATGAAGATTTGTGCAGATGTACATTAACATCTTGGTGTGTAAAGTAGATGTTTCCTAGTATAGCAAGTTTTGGGGAAGGGAGATTTAAGGAGGGGAAAAGAGGGAAGTAATGAGGTGAAATGCATTCATGTACAGAGGAAGGCATTACTGTTGCTTAAGTAGATACATCATTGACTGTTTTTTGAAGCCGGACTTGTTTTTAAGTTCTCTAACATAACAAGGGAGGTTATTCCAGAGTCGGGTTCCCGATACTGTAAAGGTCTTGGAGAAGGTGACTGAGGGATGCAGTGGAACAGATAGGATTTTATTATGATGGAAACGTGTGTTTCTGTCATGTTGTTCCGACATAAGCGTTAAGGACGAGGAGAGGTATGATCAATATCTTGAAATCTCTCATTACATCCAAAAGTATTCATTTATAAGGCAGTAGATGAGACAGAGTGTAAGGAAATCTCTGCGTTTGTCTGCACGCAGCCAGGACAATTTTGCATATGCTGTTGAAATGTGATCGAAAAGTCGAACGTCGCAGATAAATCGGACGCAGGCATTCATGACCAGTTCTAGACGCCGGGAATTTTCCTGAGAGAGGCCTTGTAGGATAATATCGCTGTAGTCAATGATTGGGAGTATAAGCGTTTGTTCTAATTTCTTTTTCAGATCGAAAGGGAAGAGTTTTTTGTATTTTTGTAGTACATGCAGGGATGCTGGTGCTTTTTTGCACACTGCAGTTACGTGTTCTGTGCAATGGACGACCAGTATAAATAATAAACGCGAAACACAAAAAAAGAGTTCCTTGTATTTACTCACAGAGGATGAGCATCTGACCAGATTGCTCGGTCTTTTCCTAAGGATAAAATGAAAGCAGATAATTAGCTTCGACATAAAATACGGCATAAGAGTAGTTCTGTACAGGATAAAATGTGGCACCTTTCGGAAATTTTATATGGGCCAAACAGGTAGATTTCTTTATGTCCACTTTAGAGAATGTGGTAACATACACAGTAATAAAATAGTTTGGATTCTCGTTTTGAAATGCGAACAGGAAATGCGACACATTGATCAATATCTTGAAATCTCTCATTACATCCAAAAGGGTGCCATGTGGATACACTTGACGAGCTTGAAGTGTTGATGGTTAAAAAAAAATACCTGTAACAGTTATTAAATGAACAAAGCGATTACCGTAACAGAAGCTTTCTCGAAGTATATTTGCTCGACTGTTATGATTTCTCTCTCCCTTTTGTTTGCTTTTTATGTCGGCTCGCAGTTTTGTCTATTAAAATTAAACTATTGTATTACATTATTGACCAGAAGACCCCACCGTTGTGGTTGTTAGCACATCTGGTGCAGATATTATTTCCATCTGATGTCTTTCGTGACTGGTGCGTCGATGAAGATTAGGTGAAATGATTAGGACAACACAAGTACCCACTGCTCGAGCGACGAAAATATCCGACCGGACCGGAAATAAAACCCCCGAATAGAACCGTCGACCCCCGCTATCTTGAGGCACCGACGCTAATTTGTCTTATATTAGTTTGATTTAAATTGTTTCACCATGATTGTTCAGTGTATACTTGCGACCACCAGCTATACTGGTGTGCAAAACTTAAAGACGAAATGCGTCACTGACAAGTAACGTAGCTCGATGATACTTGAACCACACACAGAAAGAACCGCTACGGTATACTACAGAAGGTGACTGAAAGAAATGCGCAATGAGACGAACAGAAATGACACTTTTGTTGAAAGACAATAATTACACTGAACTCATCACGATTAATGATGTCCCCTGGACATTACAATGGCCGGCAGAAGTGGCCGAGCGGTTCTAGGCGCTACAGTCTGGAACAACGCGACCGCTATGGTCGCAGGTTCGAATCCTGCATCTGGCATGGATGTGTGTGATGTCCTTAGGTTAGTTAGGTTTAAGTAGTTCTAAGTTCTAGGGGAATGATGACCTCAGAAGTTAAGTCCCATAGTGCTCAGAGCCATTTGAACCATTTTGGACATTACATTTGGTTCTTAATAGAGTGTGTGGTCACCAAGGTTGGCAGCGCCTGCTTTGCAACGTGCTCACAAGCTGGCCACAAGGTTGTTAAGGGGTTCTTGTGGTACGACGTTCCACTCCTTCACCCAAGCAGTTAACAACTGCTGGATGGTCGCTAGTGCTGCTATACATATCCGTAACGCATCCCACACGTACGTGGTGGTATTTAAGTCAGGAAAACTGGCAGGCCAGTCCATTCGCCTAATATCGTCTCGTTCCAAGAGCCTCTCCACCTGCGCCATTCGATGAGGTGAGGATAGAAGGCAGTCCTGAAAATACGCACATGGGGAGGGAGTACAGTATCACAATAACGTTGACGGATGTGTGCACAGAGTTCAAAGATGCAACAGTATACCTCCTCAAACCATAATACCTGTACCACCAAAACGATCATGTCCGACAATGCTCCAGGATAGCTAGCTTGTTCCTGTCTCTCCCCATAAGTTGTTACATCCAGCATTGTCGAAGATGAGCTTTTTGGTGGTCCAAGTGGGGAAATATTCGTATAATATTTCTTGGACATTCTGAGCTCCAAATCCTGAACAGTACACTTCTGTTCAACGTCATTGTGACGTTCTACTCTTACCAGCCGCGCGGGATTAGCCGAGCGGTTTCAGGCGCTGCAGTCATGGACTGTGCGGCTGGTCCCGGCGGAGGTTCGAGTCCTCACTCGGGCATGGGTGTGTGTGTGTTTGTTCTTAGGATAATTTAGGTTAAGTAGTGTGTAAGCTTAGGGACTGATGACCTTAGCAGTTAAGTCCCATAAGATTTCACACACATTTGAACATTTTTACTCTTTCCCCACGTGCGTCTTTTCAGGAGTGCATTACGCTCTGACGTAATTTCTATGAATGACAGTGCGTGATCGCCTCGAACAGCGCAGGTGTAGGAGCTCTTGGAACTAGAGTGTATTCGGCGAATGGACTGGCTTACCCGTTTCCCGACTTAAATTTCATCGAGTATGTGTGGGATCAACAAATTGAAATCGAGAAACAGCATGTTTCCGGGGTCACGTTCAGAATGTGTTGCGCAATGCGTGCCTTCAGTGCAGCTAAGTTTGCAATCGGAACACTGAACAGAACAGCTTTCAGATAGCCCCATAGCCAGAGGTCACACGGATTAAGATAGGGTGATCGGGACTGCCAGCATGTAGGGCTGATAATTCTAGCATTTCCGAAGTGGCGCTTCAGCGGCTGCTTAACTGGATTTGCAATGTGCAGAGGTGCGCCATCTTGCATAAAAATGATCCCATCCACACATCCACGCTGTTGGAGAGCGGAAATGACGTGGTTGCGCAAAAGACACTCATAGCGCTTACCAGTGACGCTACAGGTAATAGGACCGGAAGCACCTGCTCTTCGAAAAAATATGGCCCTATGATAAATGATACCGTAAACCCGCACCACACAGTGACCTTTTCAGTATGAAGTGGTACTGGTTGATTTGCGTATGGATTTTCCGTTGACACATTCGATAATTCCTGTCAGATGGAAGGGGGGCTTCGTCTGCCCACACAATCTTCCATGGCCAAACATTGTCCACTTCCATGCGAGCAAGAAATTCTAAAGCAAAGGACTCTCTTGCTGGAGGTCAACAGGAAGCAACTCGTGCACATGGGTAATTTTGAATGGATAGCAAAGAAGGACGTTTGGTAGGATTTTACGCAACGTGCTCACGGGTATGTCCAATTTTCGGGGCAACTCTCCGTGCACTACACGTTTGCACAACACCCACCACTCGTCTCCTCCTGCTTTGCTGTGGCCACTGCTTCCACTGACGTCGAATCAATTCGTTTTCCTCCTCTACCAGGTTGCACAAAGAAAAGTCTTTTCCAATTTCCGAATCATTTTCTTCAGACCCACGGCAGTCATTGGACCAACACCTTTTTTCAGACGCTTCAGTGTCCGGAACTGCTGCAGAGCGACGTGTGCACAGTCATCATTCTTGTAATACAGCTTTACAAGCAGAGATAGTCATGACGAAAGTCGCAGAGGTGGAAGGAGGAAAAGCAGTGTATCCGGCGTGTTATACCAACTTAAATCGGTCATGCGCATAACAGGTGTTTCCATTTACGTATTCTGACACATACAGCGCCATCCATTGATCAATTTTCACACTATTTTTTTTTCTTCTGCCGTGCGTTTTCCCCTTTCTCCGATAATACTCCGTTGCAATTTGACATCATTCGGACCAGTGGCGTTATTTCTACAGCGTTTTGAAAGTTTAATTTTAATTTTAATCACATCAAACGTTTCTGAGAGATTTGTAAACGATTTATGACGAACACCGTCTAAGATCATAACGTTGTAGCCTGACAGAAGTAGTACGAAGGTCTTGTACACACGCACAAGTGCTGCAAATATCACTAGATTCGTTGGTGGTGAATTTTTCAAATCTCTGTAACTCTCGATGGTTGTACTTCATCTCAACTGCGTAATCTTCTCAAACATAGTTTGGTTTTAACAGCTGCCTACGGTAAACTACCGACTTTTGACAGTTGGTTGCTAGTTATACTTACATTAAAAAACTGCTGTTATCAATACGTACCTCACTCGCCAACACGATGAAAGTGAGCTCTTTGGCGACAATAGACAAATGTATGGCACTGTCTGACGTCCGAGCTTAAACAGTATGCTGCACTAAAACTCTAAACAATAACAGAACATTAGATTCCCATAGTTTCACAATAATGGCTAGAGAAACGTATGCATAGAGCACCACTTATTGCCTGTGCACAAAATCGATCTGTATCCAAGATGTTACAGGAAATCATGTCTCCATATCATCCGACATGCGTCTTCGTTTGATGGACTCTAACGTCTGCAGCAAGTTTGGGGCAGAGGCGAGGATGTTTACTTTTTAACTGGTCGTACACTTATATAATCAAGTGCTAAAGAACTGGTATAGGCATGAATGTTCAAATACAGAGATATGTAAACATGCAGAACACGGCGCTGCAGTCGCCAACGCCTGTATAAGAGAACAAGAGTCTGGTGCGGTTGTTAGATCGGTTACCGCTGCTAAAATGGCAGGTTATCAAGTTTTAAGTGAGTTTGAACGTGGTGTTACAGTCGGCGCAGGAGCGATGAGACACAGCATCTCCGAGGTAGTGATGAAGTGAGGATTTTCCCGTACGACCATTTCACGAGCGTACCGTGAATATCAGGAATCCGGCTAAACATCAAATCTCCGACATCGCTGCAGCCTGAAAAAGATCCTGCAAGGACGGGACCAACGACGACTGAAGAGAATCGTTCAACGTGACAGAAGTGCAACCTATCCCAAATTGATACAGATTTTAGTGCTGAAACATCAACAAGTGTCAGCGTGTGAAGCATTCAACGAAACATCATCGATATGGGCTCTCGGAGCCGAAGGCCCTCTCGTGTACCCTTAATGACAGCACGACACCAAGCTTTACGCCTCTCCTGGGCCGCGCGGAGCCGCCGCGCGGTTTGAGACGCCATGTCACGGACTGCGTGACCCCTCCCACCGGAGGTTCGAGTCCTCCCTCTGGCATTGGTGTGTGTGCTGTTCGTAGCATAAGTTAGTTTAAGTAGTGTGTAAGTCTAGGGACCGATGAAATAAAACAGTTTGGTCCCTCAGGTAATCACACACATTTGAACATTTTGAACATTTGAGCCTCGCCTGGGCCCGTCACATCGACGTTCCACTGTTAATGACTGGAAACACGTTGCCTAGTCGGACGAGTCTCGTTTCAAATTGTTTCAAGCGGATGGACGTGTACTGGTATGGAGACAACCTCTTGAATCCGTGGACCATGCATGTCATCAGGGGACTGTACAAGCTGGTCGAGGCTCTGTAATGGTGTGGAGCGCGTGCAGTTGGAGTGATACCAGACCCCTGTTACGTCTAGATACGACTCTGGCAGGCGGCACGTACGTAAGCGTCCTGTCTATCATCTCCGTCCGTTCATGTCCACTGTGCGTTCCGAGAAACTTGGGCAATTCCAGCAGGACAATGCGATATGCCACACATCCAGAATTGCTACAGAGTGGCTCCAGGAACACTCTTCTGCGTTTAAACACTTCCGATGGCCCAAACTCTTCAGACATGGACATTGTTGAGCATGTATGGGATGTCTTGCAACATTTTATTCAGAAGAGATCTCCATCCCTTCGTGCTCTTACGGATTTATAGACAGCCCTGCAGGATTTATGGTGTCAGTTCCCTCCAGCACTACTTCAGACTTTAGTTGAGTCCATGCCACGTCGTTTTGCGGCTCTTCTGCCTGCTCACGGGGGCCGTACACGACATTAGAAAGGTGTAACAGTTTCTTTGGCTCGTTAGTGTGTTTTTATTGGGAAATCACTAAAAAACGGAGTGCTAGGCTGGAAATTTGAGTTCGTTGTGGGCCGGCCGCTGTGGCCGAGCGGTTCTAGGCGCTTCAGCCTGGAGCCGCGCCACCGCTACGGTCCCAGGTTCGAATCCTGCCTCGGGCATGGATGTGTGTGATGTCCTTAGGTTAGTTAGGTTTAAGTAGTTCTAAGTTCTAGGGGACTGATGACCTCAGATGTTAAGTGCCATTGTGCTCAGAGCCATTTGAACCATTTTAAAAGAAAGCACGACTGTACTGCTTTGGTTGAATATGGGCAGAGACAAGAGCGATGTGAATGAAATGCAGTCGCAGAGGTAGCAGAGGAGGTCTCGCTTACAGCCCGCTATGATAGCTTACAGTTCTTAAGTGCAAAATAGTGTAGTTGACTGTAGTAGGGGTGCACTACATGTAGAATACACTATATCAGGAACAACTGTCCACATTGTGGATTAGGCTGCTGGCACAGAGGTGTTTTGGGATGATTCTGCAGCAGCGGTGTGGAACTTACCCCGACAAGCAGGAACCATGGGAGCCCGGCCCGAGAAGACCCTTCCCACTGCATGGTATTTGTGTAAACAAAGACGCAAGTGCATCCCTTTCCTATTTGGTCCTACCACACATGACTAAGGGACAAGTCAGATCCAAACTTTTGAGTAACAATTGTTCAACTGTGGCATCGGAGGGTGGTAGGGGTTGAGGGGAATTGTTTAACAATTAACATCACAGGGGAAATTGCTTTTTAACTTAAGGTAGGTTCCAATTCTGAATTGAATTTCATCTAATTTGAATTAAATTAGAATGAAGCTGAATTCAAATTAAATAGAATTAAATTCGATTTGAATTGAAATTAACTGAATTTGAATGTAATTGAATTTGAATGCAAACTGAAACCGAATTGAATTGGATTTGAAACTGGATTGAATTCAAATTGACACTGAACTGAATTAAATGGAATTAGAACTGAACTGGAACCGAATAGAATTCAAATTTAAACTCAATTGGATTTGAATAGGAATTGAGTTTGGACTGAGCTGAAAGTTGTTTTGCAGGCAAGGTAAGAATGGTTGCATCCTGTTGGGTGAAAAACTTGTTTATCTAGCCAAAAGGCTCAGACTGGCGTCTATTAGACAGGATTGGACTTGCATATGGGAAAACATTCTTTGCCTCAAGTGAGATAGTCTTTGTCGTGGAATTGATGCAGGAGGTGGGGAGCTGGGGTAGTGTAGTTGGGAAACAATGCCCTTTGCCCAGAACTAAATTCTCAGACTGACAACAGAAAAACAAATTTTGTCTTACAGGACAGGCTCTACTATGACACTGACATCATAGGAGAGGGGGAGGGAGACGCTGTTGCAAATTTGGGCTATTTTTTAATTTCCGACCAAATTTTGTATTTTCTGCAAGTTATTGCGTTTCCAGCCATTTGATACAAAGGGCAATTGGCCGACGTCAGAGGAGTTGTGGAGGAAATAACACTCTTTGTTGCGAACTGTGAATCCCAGTAGGTCGGAATCACCTTGGGAGCTAATACTATTGTGCCAGAACAACATAAGGGTGACATGAAAGACCAGTTTACTGAACAATAGACAGAGAACAATAGTGATTTGTTCCAGAACAATAGGTTAATTACAGAACAACACGGGATTAGAGGACAACAGCCCTTCTTTGTACAACATTAGAGAAGGGGGAGAGGTTGTGCCGTGTCGGCCGGAGTGGCCGAACGGTTCTAGGCGCTTCAGTCTGGAACCGCGAGACCGTTACGGTCACAGGTTCGAACCCTGCCTCGGGCATGGATGTGTGTGATGTCCTTAGGTTGGTTAGGTTTAGGTAGTTCTGTTCTAGGGGACTGATGACCTCGGAAGTTGAATCGCATAGTGCTCAGAGCCTTTTTTTGTGCCACACGTGGTACAGCCTATCTACTCATTCCGAAGTCAGTCGTGGTTCGTAACCATACATTCGCAACTATCTTACTAAGAGGTCTTTTCTGGGATCCGTGTGTACTGTGTTTTGCTTCTGCTATCGTGCAATTTCGCCCACATCAGTTTTTGCTGTTAATTGAGTTGTATACAAACTCCATAGGGTGCAGAATGTCAGACACTATAATAACTTACAAAACTCTGACTCGATAAATATCTCTTCAGTAGGACGTCACGAGATTTTGTAACTACCACCTCTAATATCCAAGAGGGCTGCAACAGCAACAGGGATTCCATAAAAAAAATGGCTCTGAGCACTATGGGACTCAACTGCTGTGGTCATTAGTCCCCTAGAACTTAGAACTACTTAAACCTAACTAACCTAAGGACATCGCACACATCCATGCCCGAGGCAGGATTCGAACCTGCGACCGTAGCAGTCGCACGGTTCCGGACTGCGCGCCTAGAACCGCTAGACCACCGCGGCCGGCGGGATTCCACATCCTTGTCACTTTCCGAACGTAATATTCCCAAAAATTTAATTCATCAGCACAGAATAAAGTTTCATCTCTGAAGGGGAGTTCGAGAAGTCTTGTTTATCTTGCTACTGATGGAAATGCATCAGACAGACTTCAAACAACGGCAGTTACGGCAAACTCACAAACGAACAGCGGAACTCGCCGCGCAATTAACGAGCGGATAAGGATTCAACTCTGCTCGGAAATTCCAGCTCCTGCGCGGATCTGAACGTTAGAGGAGAGAGATAACTCGTTGCCCAGAGGCAGTGTGGGGGCTTGGGTCGAGTAGCGGTTCGGTCGGTCGAGCTGCACCACCTCCACTCGTCAAGAACGGAAGCCGTATAAACTTCTCCTCATTATCAGAGTTCAACCTTAAAGGACGCTAACGATGCACTCTCTCCGTCTCTCCATTCATTTCATATTTCTCTGAACAAATAAGTGTCTGTGAGTTTTATTCTGATAATGAGTGAAATTTCTCTTTCTATCTGATACATCGATAAAAGCATATTTGACCTAACATCGACAGACATGTCGCATTAGCTTCTGCAGGTTGTTAACGCGTACTTAAAGTGCTCTTTCCCGTATCCAGACTAACTGTCCTCAACAAGTTTTAGTCTCATCCAGGAACATTGCCGTAGTTTAATTCTCTCACCACTACAGAAATGTATGGTGCAGATGTTAGAGTCAGTTTTTGTGCAAAATTTAAACATAATACACTGTATATTCCTGGAATAAAAAACCTCGCCCGTAAGGTGGGAAAAAATACATACCAATCTACGAAAAAGGTAGGAGGATCAATCCACAAAACTACAGTCCAGTGTCACTGATATCCAACTGTAGTATCTCTGAATATATTCTGTGCTCAAATGTAACAGAATGACCTCCTTCTCCTCGTCCTCCTACTCCCAATCAGCACAGATTAAGAAAACCTCAGCTACATAGAGCACAACTCACTTTTTTCTCACATTACATCCTGCACGCTATGGATCAAGTCAGTCAGGTCGAAGACTTCCCAAAATCTTTTGAATCGATGCCATAACAACGTTTACTAATGAAAGTACGATCACTTGTGGTATCGAAAGAAATTTGTCGTTGGATTCACGATTCAGGGTTGCTCGAATGGCACCAAATAGGACTGCCAGGAGATACTGAACGTGGCAGCACGAATGGTCACAGTTTTCTTTCATTCACGGAGAGTAATACAGAAATAACTGAAATGACAGACGCTTGAAGGTAGCCCCATACTGTATCAAGAAAGCCTGCGTGCAAAGTTTCAAGAACCGGAATTACACGAGGAATCTACAAACCTAATAGCGCCTCCTACGTATCGCTCACGTGAAGAAGAGACTAGCGTAATTACAGAACGCACAGAGGCATTGAAGCAAATCGTTATTCCAGAAGTACCCTCCGCCATGTGCTTTACAATGGTGTATATGTGTAGATGTAATCTGTAATACAGTATGTACACACACTAATGAGCCAAAACTTCATGATCGGCTTGAAACACCACAATCGATAGTGAGTCGTTTGTTATGTGAAGTATAAAGTGTTTACTCTTTTCTGCTTAATATCTTTGCATTACTGTATGGAAGAGGAGTTTAGCGAAATATGTTTAGTGGAATTATAACTGTATGTTTAAATAATGAAACTTCATTAAATTTGTTTCTTTATGTGTGAGAATTTCTAATGTAAAAACTGGTTCATACTTAGAGATTTTGTATTGTATAATATAAAATACGTAGTGATTCCCCTCCACTAAGAGAGTGGTTTGGCGCGCAAAGAAAATGTGGAAGTGGCGGTCAGGCTGAGCGGGAAGCGAGAGAGCACAACAGGCAGTCAGTAACCAGCAGTCGTACAGTCAACAGCGCAGGTGCCGAGTAAGGCATCCAGTAATCAGTTTGAAATGGAATGGCCTCGGGTGTGATAGTGGCTGTAAAATGGTGCTCTCGAAAATGCCTCTAAAAATAATATTCACCCCCCCCCCCCCCCCCGCTAAGAAGAAGTAAATAGAGCAGATTACTGCCAGAGGAGAGACCAGCCGCCTTGTGCTCGCCACCACTATTACGCCACCACATCACCAAATTCAAGAGGTTAGAACTGTACAACAGTATGAACCAGAGTGTTTGTGTGAATTAATTTGCAATAATAATTCAAATATTGCAAAAAGTGTGTTTAAACTTTAAGTCTGTCCTGTGCGTATAACCAAGTAGGATCCTACCCTTAACTTGATAAAGTCTGAATATCCTCTCTATAAAACTGGGTATTGTCAGATTTATTTACATGTGCCTAAAATTCAATGATAAAGTACTAATATGTTGCTAATTAAATTAACTCTTGCATAGAAAAAGAGGGGCACTTGTTGACAAATTTATAAAAGGTTCCAATTTACTTTGGTTTGCTTCTACTTTACAAGTGTCATTGCTTTAATGTTCAGTAGCATAAAGGCTGTCTGTGAAAACTGCTTGCTTCACAAGTAGTAAATAGGACACATTATATAACTGATAAAAAGTATTGATTTGCTATGACTACCCACAGTTGGAAAGTGCCAAAGTTACAGTATAGATTAACAAAATTGAGCTTCATTTAAAACCACTTGCTTCACAAGTGATGTTATAAACCACTGGGTTTTGATGATAATTGCAGTTTGATTTTAACTTGAAGTCATTTCTGAAGCCTGTGGAAAATATTATCAGTGCACATGAGAAACGATCTTAAGCAGAAGCGCGGTTCCGGACTGAAGCGCCTAGAACCGCTCGACCACAGCGGCCGGCTGATCGAATCGTTTGAGATATGGAGCTATCACCCGGCCGCCCCAGCCAGTGCAGTTAACAAGGATAAAGTCTTTCTTCCATTTCTGTGATTGCTTAACCGTGCCATTGATAATTACTGCTTCTCACTGTGTAGTTTCTCTAGTTGTAATAGGTGTTCATTGAACTTTACAAAGAAAGTATTTACGGAAGTCTCCTTTTGAAAGAGTTCAAAAATGGTTCAAATGCCTCTGAGCACTATGAGACTTAACATCTGAGGTGATCAGTCCCCTAGAACTTAGAACTACGCAAACCTAACTAACCTAAGGACATCACACACATCCATGCCCGAGGCAGGATTCGAACCTGCGACCGTAGCCTAGAACCGCTCGGACTCACCGGCCGGCCTTTTGCAAGAGCAAAGAGAAATTTATTGAGGATAACGTTTTCACATTATTATGCCTAATTCAATTCCATTATTTACAAGAATAATGTTACTGTTACTTCTTACAAAAATTTAGTCTTTCTGTTATCTACCAACTCCTACCATTAAGAAATTCATTTTCGATTCCCTCTGTCTGCTAGGTAACACACGGTCAAATTCAAAATTCTCCCAGAGGGTAACACCATATGGTGCGTTTTAAACCTTAACTGGTATTTATTAGCCTGCAGTTGGGTCGTACTTGGTTGGCTTCCTTGTGACAGGTCAGAAGTTCTCTTATTGGGAAACAGTGTAGCACACGCACGCGAACGGCCGTATGAGTGTTATAGGCTGTTTGGAAGCGTCTTTGGAAGGCATTAAAGCAATGATTCCTTGTGGTATTGTTTCGACAAGTCCTTGGCAGGTTTCCAGAGGTATCTGGTACCTGGTTCCAGATATCCACGCATATGTCACGCAGTTCCCGAAAATTACGTCAAGGTGGTTTGTGGGCATCACGCTGGCATCCGATAGCGTCCCAGATGTGTTCCGTCTGGTTCACATCAGGCGAATTTGGTGGCCAAGACATCAACGTTAATTTACTACCATGCTCTCTAACTACACGAATGGCCATTAAAATTGCTACACCAAAGGAGATGATGTGCTACAGACGCGAAATTTAACCGACAGGAAGAAGATGCTGTGGTATGCAAATGATTAGCTTTTCGGAGCATTCACACAAGGTTCACGCCGGTGGCAAAATCTACAAAGTGCTGACATGAGGAAAGTTTCCAACCGATTTCTCATACACAAACAGCAGTTGACCGGCGTTGGCTGGTGAGACGTAGTTGTGATGCCTCGTGTAAGGAGTAGAAATGCCTACAATCACGTTTCCGACTTTGGTAAAGGTCGGATTGTAGCCTATCGCGATTGCGGTTTATCGTATCCGCATGGCTGTAACGGATCGTGCAGCCACGTCTCGATCCCTGAGTCAACACATGGGGACATTTTCAAGACAACAACTATCTGCGAGAACAGTTCGACGACGTTTGCAGCAGCATGGACTATCAGCTCGGAGACCATGGCTGCGGTTAGCTTTGACGCTGCATCACAGACAGGAGCGCCCGCGATGGTATACTCAACGAGGAACCTGGGTGCACGAATGGCAGACTTAATTTTTTCGGATGAATCCAGGTTCTGTTTACAGCATCATGATTGTCGCATCCGTGTTTGGCGATATCGCGGTGAAAGCACATTGGAAGCGTGTATTCGTCATCGCCATACTGGCGTATCACCCGGCGTGATGGTATGGGTGCCATTGGTTACACGTCTCGGTCACCTCTTGTTCGCATTGACGGCGTTTTGAACAGTGGACGTTACATTTCAGATGTGTTACGACCCGTGGCTCTACCCTTCATTCGATCCCTGCGAAACCCTACAATTCAGCAGTATAATGCACGACCGCATGTTGCAGGTCCTGTACGGGCCTTTCTGGATACAGAAAATGTTCGACTGCTGCCCTGGCCAGCACATTCACAAGATCTCTCACCAACTGAAAACGTCTGGTCAATGGGGGCCGAGCAACTGGCTCGTCACAATACGCCAGTCACTACTCTTGATAAACTGTGGTATCGTGTTGAAGTTGCATGGGCAGCTGTACTTGTACACGCCATCCAAGCTCTGTTTGACTCAATGCCCAGGAGTATCAAGGCCGTTATTAGGGCCAGAGGTGGTTGTTCTGGGTACTGATTTCTCAGGATCTATGCACCCAAATTGCGTGAAAATGTAATCACATGTCAGTTCTAGTATAATATATTTGTCCAATGGATACCCGTTTATGATCTGCATTTATTCTTGGTGTAGCAATTTTAATGGCCAGTAGTGTATTATAGCTCGACACTGTCTTTCACTGACAGTTATCTTGCTGGAAGGTGCCATTGCAGTCAAGGAAGACCTCAAGCATGGGGGGATGCAAGTGGCCTACAATAATGGTCACGTAGTCCACAGCTGCCGTGGAAGTGTTCAGGTGAATGTCCTTGACACCTCCCCCCCCCCCCCTCCCTCTGTTCTCCGCCGCCTAGAGCATGATACTGCCCCCGCCATTTTGCGTCCTTGGAGCGGCTGTTTCAAGCAGCCCTTCGCTTCGATAACGGCGTATGTGGACACGACCATTGGTCATGTGTAACAATAAGCCTGATTCAATCGCCCAGGCGACACGTTTCCATTGTCCACGGTCCAATCAATATGATCCGCTGCTCGCTGCAATCGTTTCTGACCATGTGGGAAAACCCATAAGCGAAGACGTAGGGGTCGCCTCTTGCGTAGACCCCTTTCCAACAACGTACGCTGAACTGTGTGGTCCTAAACACGTTCAGGGTTAACTGCCAGAGCCTACACCGTTCACCAATCCTCTGCATGTCATTCTGCAGCTCGATACTGTCTTCTGGAGTTGCTACTTTGTTATAAACAACTGCATCACCTGCGAACAGTCTTAAAGATGCCTTCTACTAGATCATTCATCGATGTTGTGAACAGTAACGGACTCATCACATTTCCTTGAGCTACTCCGGAAATTACCTTTACATCTGTTGATTTTGTTAATAAGGACGGGTTGAATTTTGTCTGTAAGGAAGTCTTGATCCAGTCGTAAGTCTGGTCCGATAGTCGGTAAGCTTGTAGTTTTTTTTTTTTACGCGGGACAGCGTACAATGCCTTCCTCAAGTCAAGGAACCCGGTATCAACCTGAGCTCCGTTGTCTACAGCGCTATTGATCTCATGGAGGAACAGAACGTACTGTTTCGTAAGATATCTGTTTCAGGAATCCATGTTGAATTTAAAGAGACTCTCGTTCTCCAAAATAAGATATCTGTTTTCGGAATCCATATTGAATTTAAAGAGATTCTCGTTCTCCAAAAACGTCTTAATTCTTGACCATAAAACATGTTCAAAAATTCTACAACGAACTGACGTCAACAATATAGGCCTATAATTATATGCATCTGTCCTAAAGCCCTTCTCTCAGTCGCTAGGTACCACTTGTTGCTCCAACGATCTACGATATATAGCTTACAGAAGGGGAGCAAGGAACAAATTCGTTCGCATAATCTGTGTAAAATATTATAGGTATCGCGTCTGGAACTGATGTCTTTCCACTACCAAGCGATTGTAGTTGCTTTTCTGTTCCGCGATCAGCTGTCTCTATATTTGCAATTTCGATGTTCATACGATGGATGAAAGGAGGGACCGTGTTATGATCTTCTGCGGTGAAACAATTTCGGATGACCGAATTCAGTATTTCGGCCTTCTCTCTGTTATCTTCCGTTTCGGTGTTACTGACAATATTTTGCTTTCAAAGTTTGCAGGCTGGGACTTCCAAATGTCCAATAAATTGATCCTTAGGCAGGAATAATGCTTTATTCCAAACTTCAGCCGATGCTACACACGTCGATCTTCCTTTTTAGGTTCCAGGGCGCTCAATACGTAATGCAACATTTTTTTTCTGAAAGCAGATTGGTTTTATTCATGATGCCAGTACACTATATTACTCATCACAGTTTAAGCTACAAAACCCTATTTTTCAGCATAATCTCCGTTCAATGTGACAGCCTCATGCCACCTCACTGGGAGGGCCTTTACGCCCCCACTGTAGTACTTTAGTGGTCGACGTCGGAGCCAATGTATTGCTGCGTCAATAACGTTCCCGTCATCCACCTACTGCTTTCTGCTGAGAGTGTCCTTCATTGGGCCAAAAAGATGGAAGAGTTCTGTTAGGAGGCGAAGAACCCACCGGGTGGTTTAGTGTTAAAGAAGAATGCCGAAGATGGGTAGTCGCCCAAAGGGTCAGGGGTGTTGAGTCTAAGTACAGTTTGCACTTCACAAATTCAATTTGTCGGCAAGCTTCGAAAAACGGTTCACTTGTTGTGGAATGAAGCACTCCTTTCCGAAATTTTAAGCGATATAAGACACGCACATGCACAATTCAGAACTCTTTTCAACTGTTTTAACTCACGCTAATTTGCCAAACTACATTAGCGCTTTGTTACCTTCTGATGTGGAACGGGCTACTGTTCCAATGTCGTGAAAATGATTAAAAATTTAATTAAAATGCAGTGTAAAAAATGGCCTACATTCACATTACATACATCTAGTTAATGAGATAACCGAGCGTAAAACGCGCATTCAGCGAGTTGAATACGAGCATCCATCCACTCGAATATCGTTACGGTTCGTATGTATGGCATAAAGGCAAAGCGTGTACGTAGCACTTGTCAGAAATGGCTTTAGAGACGTGGCAGACCGGCAACAACAAATCCTGCCGCTCATACACGAAGGTGGCACTGCTTTTTCCGGCAATATCTTCAATACTGTCGACGTGTTAATTACTACGAGGTACGTAACATCGAATTACCAGATGGATTTAGCGGTGTCTGTTTTCCCAAAAAACTGACTCGACATGTTCAACATCTAAGACCTAAAATGAGTAGCAAGAGAAAGGCACCTGGGAGCGGATTATCCTTGAATTTTATTTGATACTAAAATCGTATATGTAAAATGTAAGAAGCCTTACATATAAAGAAATACGAAGCAAAAACAACTGATTTCAAAATATATTTGTTTTGAACAAGTATCATCGTGTTAATTTTCTCTTAAACGCTTTAATATCAGTTGATCGTATGCTTAAGACGAGAAAAAGATAATAATACCGCTTGTTATATGATAACTATTGCGAACGTTGACCTTCCACGCAAACATATAATTTATTATGGAGACCAAAGGTACACCAAAGGTGTAGGTGTACACCATTTCGGTAACCTTGCCTAAATACCTGAAGATGAAACCATGAAAGGATTCAAAGTCAGTTTCAAATAGAAACAGTACTGAATGGTAAATTATGATGAAAATACCGTGCATATACCAAAACAAAACATATTATTTAGTTTTGACCAGATTAGATCATGCAAGAACTACACACATCAAAAACGTTTTGCATCACCCCGATTCCCAGAAGTCCTGAAGTTAGACGTTGACTGTGAATATTGTACCACAGAAACAGTTCCTTCAACTGTTCGAAGATGTCACTAAAGCCACCCAAAGATATAAACAACCATCCATGAGCAGCACCTATTAGACGGAGGGGGTCCGACAGCCGACCATTTCCAGTCATTCCACCAGGAAGGAGGTACACGGCTCGTGTTGTCTGTAGTTCAACCATGCCTAGACGGTCAATACCACGGTTCGATCACGTCCGCATTGTTACTTTCTGCCAGGAAGGGCTCTCAACAAGGGAAGTGTCCAGGTGTCTCGAAGTGAACCAAAGCGATGTTGTTCGGACATGTAGGAGATAAAGAGAGACAGGAACTGCAGATGACATGCCACACTCAGGCCGTCCAAGGGCTGCTACTGCAGTGGATGACCGCCGTTGAGGAGTGGGTTAATCTGGACGAACAGTGCCTTGATGAAATTGTGGACAGTATGCGACGACGAATACAGGCATGCATCGATGCAAGAGGACGTGCTACTGGGTATTAGAGGTACCAGTGTGTGCAGCAGTCTGGACCACCACCTCTGAAGGTCTCGCTGTATTGTAGTACAACATGCAATGTGTGGTTTTCACGAGCAATAAAAAGGGCGGAAATAATGTTTATTTTAGTCTCTATTCTGTATTCCTGTACACGTTCCGGAACTCTCGCAATCGAGGTGATGCAAAACTTTTTTTGATGTGTGTAAAATTCCTTTCCTGTAGGTGGAGGGCCCTATGGATTTTCATCACTACAGACATGGCTGTAGGCACAGATAAAAACACCACAATAGGTAAGAGACCCCGTCCTCGACCAGTGTGAACTGTGCGAAGTTTGGTATTGTAATACTGAACAATCCTTGCAATGGTGACATCGTCTTTAGTTTGTAGCAATCACAATACTATCGGTATTGCATTAACATTTTCTGTCTATAGCAAAATAATCATTCTCGTACCCTTACAGCGAGCTGGGTTGGGTGTTCATGAACAATTTCCTCCATTTTTCTCTATCTTGATATACTCCTTGTCTTGTGGATTTTTACCAGTTTTCTCCTCTAGACTTCAGATCTTCCTTAATCTCATCTATCCATCTTTTTACGGCTCGTCCTATAGCGATTTCTCCCTGTACAATACTATCCAAGTATTGTTTTGGCAGGCAGTTACCCTTCATAGTCCTCACATGTGGTATCCCGGCGGAGGTTCGAGTCCTCCCTCGGGCATGGGTGTGTGTGTTTCTCCTCAGGATAATTTAGGTTAAGTAGTGTGTAAGCTTAGGGACTGATGACCTTAGCAGTTATGCCCCATAAGATTTCACACACATTTGAACATTTTTTCACATGTGCAAAATACTTGAGCCGTGCAGTACTGTCTCTCAGTCATTGACTGATCCACTTTCATCTCTCCTCTAATGTCTTCATTCCTAGTTTTATCTCTTCTAATCT